>NC_056739.1:591723017-592343017 GCF_019279795.1 Protopterus annectens
GTACATGTTGGTGTGAGTGACCTGAGATGTACCTCCCTGGACTACATGAAAAGAGACATGGAAGAGCTCTCTGATCATGTAGCCCAGGCAGGTATGACCCTGACCCTGAGTAGCATCCTACCCACACCAAGAACGATGCCACAGTATAAAGAAAAAATGATCAAATTCAACAGTTGGCTAAGTTTCTGGTGTCACTCAAAGGGGATCCAGTATCTGTCTGCCTGGGATGACATGCTCAACAAGCCATGTTGCTTCGCAAGAGATAGCTTGCACCTGTCACCCTTAGGCTTTCGAATACTGGCAAAGGCTCTTGCCGCCCCTATAGTGCCTTTTTTAGGCAAGGCTCAAAAGAGAAACCCACCACCGTAAATAGCACACGTAACCAAAAACTGAGGGTAATGCTACTCAACGCCAGAAGTTTAAACCTCAAAATGCATGCACTCGAGGCACTCCTCAGTATGGAGAAAATCGATATCTGTGCAGTAACAGAAATAAGAAGCTATGTACCTACCATAACGTTCCATGTTAGTTGCCTTCTTCTCGCCTTCTTTCTTGCTGGATGGGTTCGGAGCCGATCCTCAGCTCAGCTCCTCATTTTTGATGTCTTATCTCATAGATGAAGGTAACTGTAGAGGTAAGCCATCTAGAGAGTACTTTAGTAACAGGAGGAAGGCCATTTTTCCTTCCCATATGATAGAAATAATTGAGATTTGTTAAGCTACTAGAAAAAGTGTCTTCTAAAAGCAACTTCAAGAGACATGAAGCGCTACCGGTTCAAGGGGAAGGAAGGATTAAGGATGCCAGGAGCCAGTTCATTGAGGCGGGGGGGATTGGATCTTTGATTGAAGGAATGAAATCAAAAAAAAAAAAGGCTTTGTGAGTTTGAGCGATGACATCGGACTCCGAGACACCAACATGAAAAATTAGATAGGCAGCCAATTGAACTCTAAATTTGTGGTGATGGCAGATGATCCTAAATGAAAGAGTGAAAATCTAAAAATCTAGAATAGACTGGATAGGAGCTGATCTATGTTTTTGACGCTTTCAAAAAAAGGAGCAGCGCGTTTCCATTTTTATTACTAATCTTCTTGGTAGAAGATTTATCAGATATATCATATCTCATGGCTTTGAATTAGTTGAGATATCAGTGGAAAGGGAAAAGGCATACAGAAGTCCGGGCCAATCATGAACTAGGCGTCTCTGGTGGGATGGGGATGGTATGGGAAGAGAGAGTGAAGAGAAGTAGACACTTGCCTTTTTGGGGGTGGGGAAAAAAGAAAGATCGCAAAAGGCCATCTTAGGAATACTTCTTCTAGAACTGATTTCTTCTTCTTTTACAGACCACCATGAGAATGTGAATGTGCCCTGCTCATTTGGTCTACGCTAGCGATTGGATTGTGAATGTGTGTGTGTTAAAGAAAAAAAAAAACGAAAAAGAAAGCCCATTGCCAAAGTCTCGTCTGCATGCCTCTGATCTGCTGAGGGGATGTTGGATGTGTTTGTTTGTTTGACATCCACACATGTGTTCCGCATTACAATTGCAATAGTCCCAGCAAGAAGAGTCATGAGAGAGAGTCATGAAAAGCTTGCTCTCATCTCATAATGCCCCACCATCATCAGGGGGCGTCTGTTGTCCTGACTGGGGGTGGGGGAAAGGTCTTCTCTTCCTCGGAGGAGATGATCCACAAGACACCATTCTTCCATGATTGATTGATAGATGATTGGCATGGGACAATGGCAGCTGTTGAAAGGACCATTGATAAGCACAGAGTAAATTGGATCCCTCATGTGACGGCGATGCGGAGAATAGGGAAGGGGGAAAGGGAGTAGTCCTTGTGAGCTACCTTGGCTAACCAAAACTTGACTTTGTTTTGACTTTGTTGCATTGTAAGAGAAGGAAACTTGTTTGAATATCTGACTCTCTGCTCTGTGAGTCTGGCTGAAAGATTGGAAGCCTAAGGTAGGTAATAGTAAAGGTAAATAGATTAGACAAGATAGATTTTTCAGCCTGAAGCGGAGATATCTCCTGGAGCTGTTCTTCTGATGTGTGGTAGTAGTGTCCTGAAGAGATCTCTATCACATCATCAATTGTCCTCCTGGAAGAAGAAGAATGGACTGAAGCGACCGATCGAATTTTGTTTTTTTTCCTGATATACTTGTTTAAGTTGCTCCAGTCCCAGTATGGTCTCCTCCAGTCCGTTTTTGGTACCAAAAGAATTTGGAGTATTCCAGATCCTGCTGGGTCTGCTTGGGGGACTGATTGATAGCTCTTTTTGAGCAGCTTGTGAAAATTCTAATGCCTTGTGTTTCCTTCGGAGCAGGAACGCCTGGAAGGGATCTTTTGGGTTGGGTTGCACCCTCGAATATGAATAAAGCCCTCGGATATGATCTGGAGTAACCCCAGGCTTTTGTTTAAAGGGAAGGAAGGCTTGGCTTGCCTCAGGAGGATGCAGCCCAGGCAGCCCTCGAGGAGGTGGACAGCCAGGCCAGGCAGCCCCTCAGGGATGCTGGTTTATCAGAGAACATTTCTCTGCTCTCTGCTACCCTGGTTTTGCAGACCTCCTCTGCTAGGGTGGGACCTTCCCCTATTCCTGAGACTCCCTGGGATTGTTACCTGGTCAATGTATCCTTCACCTGTGGACCAAAACAGGGATGATCATCAAAGAGAATTGGTGAAGGGCGACGCCAAAGAAAGGGTCCGCCAAAAGTTGCATAGCCCAGGCGACTTAAATAAGGCAACACCTGTGCCTGCGCCTCCTGGCTACTCGGCCCATCTGCATGAGACCAGCCGCATGTGGAGGAGTTAACGATGAATTTCAGGGTTGCCAACTGGGAGTTCATTGTGTCTTTTGAACCCTCCCCTGCTAGGATCTTCATCCATTCACCCATATCCTTGATGCAAATCTCTCTGGGGAGGAAGTGAAGTGGTGGCATAAGTAATTCAGCGCAGCAAAAGAAAAGGTGTGATGAGACCACATCCGCATGCCGTGCCCTGTCCATGGTCCTAGATCCTTTATTAGGAGGATGGACAGGGACCTGAAGATCTGTAACTCCTTCTTAGTGGCGCGCCATGCACATATGCACAAGGGACACCTTTATCTAAAGGGAAGATATCTTATCTTTAAGTCTAGGGGCAGTGGTAAATCCATGAGGATGGTTCCCACTGAATCAGGGCCACCACTTCCACAGCTATAGTGGCAAACGAGATCTGAGTAGTTACCGCCCTAGCATTGGATATAGCCCAACCCATCCAGCAAGAATGAAGGCAAGATGGACAACTTAACATCCTGGTTTAAGGCTCCAGAGAGCACCCCAGCACTACCAGGCTACAACTCATACCATACCTTTTGGCCACAGAACCCGAACCGAAACACAAAAGGTGCGGATGTATCCATATTCATCAATGATACTCACACCTCCAGGTTATTGGCGCAGCACGATGCATCAGAGATCATCCAAGTGCAACTAACAATGGGCAAAACTGCAATCAAAATTGTAGCTTGCTACAGATCACTCATGACCCAGGAACCCCATTCTGCATTTCTGGAGACACTGGGAAATATGAAGGTCCTACCAAACACCCTAATAATGGGTGATTTCAACTACCCAAACATTAACTGGGAGAACTACTCAAGTACTAACTTCCTTGCCCAATGCTTCCTAGACTTTATAAACTCGAATGCCCTGGATCAACTGGTCAACACCCCCACGAGAGGGAACAACATACTGGACCTGGTCATCACCAACATGGGCAACCAGTGTTCCACACCTGACGTCAACCCCTCGCTGGTTAGATCAGACCATAGACTAATCACTCTGGATATTCACATTCCTCCCCCAACCCCAATGAAGGAAACCACCATGAAAAACTTTTCAAAAGCAAACTTCACGTTACTTAAGACTGAAGTGGAAAGGTTTACAGCCCCCACGCCAATGGACAATGCTGTCCAAGCTGCTGAAACCTATACAAAGGCACTCTATGATCATCTGCAGGAATGCATGGATCGTGCTATCCCAAGTAAAACCAAGACTCACTCCACCAAGAAAAGGAAACCAGTCTGGTGGACCCCTGCCATAAACAGGCTCTACAATAGAAGGAGGAAACTAGTACAGATAAGAGCAAAATCCCTAGAAGGAAAGACATCCTTGATCAGTATCAGCAAGAAACTACGATCCCTCATTAAGTCATCCAAGGCTAGCTTCGAAAGAAAAATTGCCAAGGACTCCAAAGATAACCACAAAGCGTTCTTTAGCTATGTCAAGAACCTAAGTGGAAACTCTCAGATCTGCTCTGAGTTGGTGCAGAATGGCACAAAATACACTGAACCGACTGATATTGCCAACATTTTGGCAGACAGGTTCAGTGCAAACTTCACACTGCTCTCACCCCCTAAAGGGCCCATAACCATACCAGAAGAATGTAAGGCCCCGGGCAATCACCAGCACACAGGGTAAAACAGCTCTATCCAAAGCCAAAAACACAGCTTCAATGGGACCAGACGGTGTCCCAGGCTGCGTCTTACAAGAGCTCCAAAATGAACTAACCCCTCACCTAAACACACTGTTCAAACTCAGCCTCTCTACAGGCTACCTACCCACAGAGTGGCGCACAGCAACAATTATCCCACTCCACAACGGACCCCAGGAACTATCGCCCATAAGCCTGACTAGCCTGGTCTGCAAGGCTATGGAGCGCATCATCATGGAACTCATTAGCAGAGATGTTGGGAACCTCCAAACGTTGGACCCCACCCAGTTTGGCTTTAAGGGCAGATCATGCCTCCTAAACTTGGTGGACTTATTTGAGACAGTTACCAAGGCATTAGATGAGGGTAAGGAGGTCCACACAGCCTACCTAGACCTCGCAAAGGCTTTCAATACCAATCCCCATTCTGGTATAGACAAACTCACCAACCTGAACATTAACCCCTACGTCACGAGATGGGTTGCAGATTGCCTTACGAACAGAACTCACACGGTGAGAGTTGCAGACTCTAGGTCTGACTCTAAACCGGTTACAAGTGGTGTCCCCCAGGGCTCAATCCTAGGACCCCTCCTGTTCGGTATATATTTCTCAGAGGTACAGGCAACCACAGGAGGACTTTGGCTGACCAAGTTCGCAGACGACTGCAAACTAGGGACCATACTTGATTCTCCAGCTGATACAGACACCCTCCAGAAGGGTCTCACTGAGACTGATACCTGGTGTCAAAATCATGGCCTCAAGCTGAATGCCAAAAAGTGCACTGTCATTCCGTTAGGAAAAAACAAAGTACCTGCGAAATACCACATAAAGTGGTAGTCCCCTAAATACAGAAAAAGTAATAAGGGATCTGAGGACCCAAGTAGATAGCAATCTCTCCTTTGATAATCATATTGCCATGGTGGTTAGAAAATCCTTCTATGTGGCCCACCTAATCTCAAAAGGGCACTCATCCAGAACAAAGGAGGTTATTGTGCCTCTCTACTCATCACTTATTAGACCCATTGTAGAATACAATGCCCCATTTGGGATGTACCTTACAAGACACCTGCAACAGCTGGAAAGACCACAAAAGTACCTCACCAAGAGGATTACTGGCCTCAAACAGATGACCTATGCAGCCTGACTAAAGAAACTCCAGCTGTACTTGGTTGCATACCGCTTACTCAGAGGTGATCTCTGCTTGACATACAAGGCCATGTCCAACCCAGAATTGATGGATATGCTCCACCTAAAAAAAAAAAACAAATCCCTGACAGCCACACGCTCTAGGGGTATAAACCTTACCACAACGATAAATAGGACGTGCTGGAGGGATAGAGTCCTGACCCAGAGACTCCCCATACTTTGGAACAAGATTCCAGTATACATCAGGCAGTGCCCCTCACTAGCACTCTTCAAGAGAAACCTTGACGGGAGGATGGGAAACAGAAAATTTACCCCGGGGATCACTGCAGTGGCTCTGCTGGACAGAGGTGCAGGGAACTAATAGCTCTGCTGGTCAGAGGCACAGGGAACTAATCTAAGGGGGTGGCGAAAGCCAACACACTCTGGCTAGGTTTAAAAATGCCCTTGGGCAGATAGCCTAGTACTTATCTATGAACCTATGAACCTATCTCTGCTTGACTTACAAAGCCATCCCTGACCCAGCTACATCTAAAGAAATCTCAATCCCTCCAGACCACACGCTCCAGAGACCTCAACCTCATTACCACAATCAATAGAACATGCTGGGGGGGCAGATTCCTCACCCAGAGACTGTCCATGCTCTGGAATAGACTTCCCATACATGTCAAGCAGAGCACCTCACTGTCCCTCTTCAAGAGAAATCTTGATGAGTGGATGGGTAATAGAAAGTTCACCACAGGTATCACTCCAGTGGCTCTACTTGATAGAGGCACTGGGAACTAACATCGGGCAGCACAATGCCAGGACACTTCTATGGGCTAGGTTTGTAAAGGCTCCAGGACCATTAGCCTAGTACACACCTATGAACATACATACAGTACTGCAGCTATCCCCTAACCTAAACCTTACCCTAAAATACACAAACTCACACAGAAACACACAGCACCCATCCTTCAATTATCCTCGACCCTAACCCTAGCTCGCATACACACAAACTCTCACTCCCCCAACCCCACTTACCTTTATTGACATTCCGTACCATCGGCATATCTACTTAGCCACTGTTTGGCCATCTATTCCATCGACACTAAATCACATCTCTGTGTTTGTCGAACAAACGTATGTTTGGTCAAATGCAGTGGAACCCCCCCAAACACACACACACATTTATATGTATACACACACAGCATTCTGACTGACTTGTGGCTGAAAAAGGTTTGAGAGGTACCAGTGCATTACACTGTATAATCAATTAACGTGCTTTGATTATTACACTGGTATGTTACAAATGGCTTCATTAACGTAATAAAGGAGAGATTCTGCATTTTCCACATTTTCATTTTATTTTGAAAGCAACAACTGAAAAATATTCAGAAAAGTTTACAATTTTGTTTCAGAAAACAATGTGACTAGTAATAAGTATTTACACACCAAAATTGAATGTGAGCCTGAGCATAAGTCTGCTCGTTGGAAAGATTCATTGATAAAAATACATGAGTAGTTTTCTATTTGATTTTTCAGGCCCAAAACAGTTCTGAAGAATAATCTGCTTAGCTTCAGTATAATAAAACTTGACAGACCACTAATGCAGCTCTTTTCTTTAAAGTGCTACTTCTACCCTTGAATGAAGAGATCCAAATTGTTTTCTAAATAATCTGCTGCTTTGTGGAATATTTCAGATTGTGTGACATTAATGTTCCATAGTTGTTTGTAGATTAAAACATCCTTTTTCACAAACTAGACCGACAGTCATGTACAAGAGATGAACTTCTTGTACTATATTTTAAGAATTAGAAGAAGGGAGATGATCTGAAATGGCGTGAATGACAGCTCAATTCCTGACTCTGTTAATGGCACTGTTTTATCCAAAATTGGTTGCTCCAGAAGATCACACCTGCATAAAACAATTGTTGTTAGTTTTATTGAATTATTTTTAAAGTATAATAAACATTACAAAAATATAAACAGATAATTATACAAAAAGAAATCATTCTACATGTCTGATCATTGCGCAGATTTACGCAATACGTTTCTGTATGTAACTGTTAGAGCTGAAGAAACTGCTGTAAAAATTAAAAACAAGCAGACCCATCACAGTTTAAAAACAAAAAAAATAAACAAAAGAACTTCTGCTGAGTTTTACGGATACCTAACAGGACAAAACTATCAGCATAAAACCAAAAAAATACGCAAGTAAGTACAAGCTGTTTATTCTTATTAGCTGGAGATGTCAAGGCATAATATCCAGCTATGTGCTGATGTTGAGCTGTCATGCTTAGGACTCATTAGTGTTTGCAGAGTGTCTTGCTGCACCAATCCACAATGTAAAGTAACTTCCTGTTTTAAAACAGGATACCAGTTGTTCCTGTTTTTTGCAATTACAGCTTTAGATAAATGAATCACTGTATCATGCTTTTACGTAAGCAGAAGTAATTCAGTGAAACATGTTTGTGTCAATATTATTTTTAATTTGGGTAATACTGAAAAACTTTTATGGGCACTATGCTGGCTTAGTTACTGAAATCAGAACTCTGCTTAGTTCCTAGAAAGTCTGACCACAGTTTCTCCTAATAGCTACATTTAAGGCAATAGATTTAGGAGTATTTGTCCTTTTCTTATAATATTCCTCATTTTTAGGCAGCAGGTTCTAATCTACCTTGCATAGTGCTGGCTCTCCATGTGATTACTTCAAGAGCAGGCTGCAATTTAGAGAGTAATGTTGCTTTGACAAGCCCTCTGCAGTGGATGAGAGCTGTGATGTCATTCCTGAGACCCCTATCTCAACACAGTTTGACAAAATTTCATCTGCTGGCTCTGGGCACAGTGGGATAAAGCTGAGACTGTGACCCACATGACACAGAGATGATTAGTGACATGGACAGTGGGGGAGCCAGCTGGAAAGGAGGTATTGCCCAGACAGTTCTGTTTTTTTCCATCGGGGGGGGGGGTTTAGGGCAGAGACTGTAGCTAGGTCTGTTGCAGAATTTATACCCTGTGTAGACTGGGTATTTTATATGGCTGTTTGAGGGCTTTACAGCTGTACCTAGAAGTTAGCACAAGGTGCAGAAGCTTACCTGTACACATGGGTGTGGCATTGTGGTGCCCAGCTGTTTTGGGATGGGGATGCTAGTTTCAGAAAAGAAAACAAAAAAAATATTTTCAGCAGCTTGGGAAACATTCTCACCATACCTCTCAACTGTCAAGATTTTCACAGATGTCCAAATTTTTGCCTTAGTTTTTTGGTCTATTTCTCATAAAATGTGTGGTTTTCAGACAAATCACTAGGATGATCTGAGGACTGAAGTCACTAGATAAAGGCATACATTTGAGTTTCACACTTCAAATCCTTCAGAAAATGTATGTTAACACAAATCCTGTTATGCTAGCAACTTTCTAAGTTTATAAGAGCAATATTTAAAATCTGTCCCTATTTTTGAGACTTTGACACCCCCCCCATTGTTAGGCTTTGTCCAGATTTCTTGCAGTAAGAGGTTGAGATGTATGATTCTCACATGACTGGCTGTTGCCCAAAGTGGAATGAATAGGCTGGCTGTGGAATGAGAAGAAAAATCCTAAAAACATTTTCAAAAAGCCCTAGCTCCTATGCCCCAAGGGACATTCCCACCAATACCACATACCATGATGTTCCATTGCATTGGTTAGTTGGGTACCTCTGTCTCTAATCTCCCCAGTTCTTTCTTACAGCTTGAGCAAGTTAGGATTCTTAATCCTAATGTTTTTCAAAGGAAGACTGCAATGTTTTATGTTGAAAAGGCATGCTAAGTCTTCTAACTGACCATGCAATCCTCAGATCATTAGCTAGGAGCAGTAAGGTAGGTAAACACTGCCTAACACACTGCACTGATTTAATAAGTCAGTATAACAGATTATCTACTAAACAAGTCAGAGACTGGGAATGTGCTTCATACCCCACATACAGAATTGCTAGCTCTGCTTTCACATCAACCAAATTGTGAACATAACAGAAATACATCACTGTAACAGTTCTGCAGGCACTTACTGGATCCTGTATTAGAATAAGGATGACTGGGGAAAAGGGCATGATGGCTCCTTTTATACAACAGACAAGAGCAAAAAGACACCTACTCAGAAGAATACAAGTCATGTTAGTAGCTGTATATTAATTCTTTTCCATTCCATGCATAGACATTTACTGGCTGCAGAGTTGTAAAATGATTTGTGATGAATCCCTCCCTCAGACTGTACTTCACAAACCCGTTACTAATTCAGACTCACAGAAACAGGACAGGGGAGTCAGTGCATATGATGTGTAGTGTGGGTCAGCAAAGTTACGTTTACTGAATGACAATAAAATGAAAGTTATGCACGTACCATAATGACAGATTATTTTATCCCAGTCTGTGTAATACGTCATATGGGTCCTCATGCCACTGCACAGATCCAGTCTGGCCAATTTACTGCTCCAGCCTTGAGCCCTTCCAAACTGTCCAATCACAAAATGCCCTGCTCCTCCCTGACTAGCTCAGATTGTGTTTGGTGCCTGAACCTAAGCATACTTGTATCCAGGAAAGATCTTTCAGATCCTACAGATTGGCGGGGGTGGGGGCAGACTGTTGTATCAGATGGTCTGGGATGAAAGGATCTACCATTATGGTAAGTATATTACTTCTGTATCCTATCCATCCAGTCTGTGCGATCCAACAAATGCATCAGAATATCTTCAGCTACATGATTCCTGGGTGGCATCAGGACAGGAGACCCTTCAGGATGGAACCCCCCACAGGAAGCCGAGTTTAGAAATGCAGTCCAACTCAAAATGCTTAACAAATGTGTGAGTCGAAGACCATGTAGCAGCTTGGCAAATGTCATCCAAGGATAGAGATCTGAAGAAAGCTGTAGAAGTTGCCACATCTCTAGCGGAACAAGCACTGGGGTTGTTTGGCAAGATTCTACTGTGAAATGTGTAGATGAAAGAAATACAATCATCCATGTACACAAGGAAATCTTGGATATCTTCTTACTAAACTTGTTTTGTGCAAAGGATACAAAAAGTTGCTAATCTTTCCTAAAGGGAGCTGTTCCTTGAAGGCAGTGGACCACGGTAGGAAGGGACTTATCCTGTGCCATCAGTGGAACTGGCGGAACCAAGCAGTTATCTTCAGGTTGAAAATGTCCAAGTGAGGTTGCCGGGACAGGAGAGTGATGAGATCCGGCAGAAAATCAAAAAGCCAAGGGAGCTCATTCAGGTAAAGTTTGATGAGGGGAAGTAATATCTGAGCCAAAAACGGTATGAGGATGATTGTGGCCTTGAACCAAATGGCTTTCTGTATGACTTTGGTCATGAGTGTAACAGGGAGATAGGCATACAGTAACCCTGAAGGCCAGCAATGGAACAGAGTGTCCCTGGGGTTCTATCCCTGTTGAGGGAGAATGGCAAAGAAGCTGCTGCACTTGGTGTTCTGTAGGAGTTGCAAACATATCTCAGTACGGTTTGCCCCAGCAACTGAAAATCCCCTCTGCAACTGCTGGATTCAGGGACCAGTCGCGAGGCAACAGGAGGTTCCTACTGACCATATCCAGTGTAGTTCCTGCAACACAAGGTATATTGTCACCATCTCCAGAACATTTATGTGAAGACAAGCCTCGGAGTCTGACCAAAAAACATGGATTATTCTTCCCTCATAATGCCCCCACCCAAGACAGAATGTGTATGTGGTACCAATCCTACTGAGGAGAGGACATGAAAAGGCCTGCTTGCACATGTCAGAGGACAGCGAAGCCACCAGTTTAGATGAGTTCTGTGTGACTGAATCAGCCTGATGGATTGAGACAGAGAGTCATACTTCTAAAGGAATCTTGAATAAAATTCTGACTCAGTGTGGTCTGGTAGGATCTCCTGGATAGCTCTTTGTTTTGCAAAAGAGAATGAATCTCTTGCATAGCGGCATTTGTCTGACTGGGCAGGACATCTGGCAGTGTGACTTGAGGAGGGTGGTGGAATTTCCAAAAACGGGATTCAATAACCAATGGATATGATCCCTCTTAACCATTTGTTTTTTATGAAGACAGAGAGGTATGTGTCCCCCAACTGCTTGCACAGTGGAGCAGCTGGGTGACCCTTCAGGGATTCTGGGGGTGCCTGTCAAAAAAAAAAGGGCCCATGGAAACCATGAGACTGTGCACCATCCCAGTCTCTAAAGCAGCCTCCTCTGCCTTGGCTACCTTTATCAAAAGAGGAGACGTACTGACACCTACACTTATGAAACCAGAATGAATGAGCCACCTTTTGGTTCATGTTAAATGTGTGTTGAGGGGTTTTGAACTTCACTCCTATGGTAGAGAGGGTCTTGCCATCTTGCTCACTTTTCTGCATACTTTCCTTCACTGTAGAACCAAAGAGGGTAGTTGCTTCAAATGGGGCATTTGTGAAGGAGAATTTAAAGTTATGCGTAAAATCACACAAAACCAGCCACACACGGTGTGTCATGACTCTGCCCGCTACATCTGCAACATTATGCAACAGGCATATAGAGAGGTTGATAATATTAATCATCATTGATGACTGGTTTGAAGTTGCTTCTGTGACTCTGGCGTAATGGGATTCTTCAGAGTGAATAACTCTTGTTGAGCGAGATCCCTCTGGAATCTTGTTATATGAGCAGGATCTGGGTGATGGTATAGATCCAAGTAAACTAGAGCAGTGGGGATGCCTGGATAGGGATGAAGTGAATCAATCCAATTGACCTTGGAGACAAAGGAGTCGCAATGACCTCTATCTCAATCTGGGTCTGAAGAAACTTCTCCAACAGGCAATCAAAGTCACATTCTGAGGCATTCTTACAGGACCTGAAAGACCTTGCACAGGGGGATGGAGGAGGGTCTTAAAACTGGGTACTCAGATTTCTTTGGAGAATCCTGGATAGATATAGGAGCTCGTAATTCTAGCTCCAGAGAAGGAGTTAAGTAGAGGTCCAAGCCACATAGCCTTTGAATCCTCAGGACCTTGGGAGTATACACTGCAGCTGACATATCAGGAGGGTGCTTCTTCAACTCTGAATCCTTGGGTTTCAAGGGATTATCCCTTGACTTTTTTGCCTTAGCAGGCTCAAGATCTGGAGAAATAAACCCTTTTACTATGAGTTTATTCCTCCTGTCTGAAAGTGCTCTGGGACCAAAGCAGCACAAATGTCACACGAAGCACTCAGGTGGGCAATCCCTAGATGGACCACACAGAGTTCACAGAAATCTTCTAGGGGAATTTTGTGCCTGCATTTTGAACACTTTTTAAAACTGGTAGCATTCTCCAATTTACTTGCAGTTTAGGTTAACACCAACCAGCAAAATCTGATACTCTAAAGAGTTCAAGTGTTAAAAAAATTACTAAGTCTATTAAATCTATGTCTAATCAATTCAATATCACTGGTAAAATAAAACATGGAGTAGAAAGTTATTCTAAACTAGTCTAAAAATTAAGAAAATAAGGAGAGCAGAGGTTGTCTGCCACCCCAAAATGTCTGCCAATTCAGACACAGCTAAAGGACTAAAGAAGTCAAGTTTTGTCCGCTACCCTAAACTATCTAATAAGTCAGACAAGCAGAAGGACTATAGCTACAACACTGAACTAGAAATATACACACAGAAAGGGAGGTCCAAAATGATGGCAAGGCCAAGAATGGAGGGCTAAATCACAAATTCCCAAAAATGAAGATGGGAAAAAACTACAATCAAATAGCAAACTCTTAGTCTGAAAATAAAGACAATTGAGCCCAAAAAGCTACAATCTCACCAGTTACTCGAGAAACAATAATAAATCAGAAGTGGAGCAATTACCTGTCGAGAACAAACTTGTGACTTCGAAAAGTGGCAAATGAGATCTGAGCTAGTCATAGGTTCACAGGCTAATGGCACAAGCACTTTACAAGCCTAGCCAATAATACCTAGGATATGACATTACTATTTCTTAATTCCACAGATATGGGATGGGCTAGGAACACGGAAGTGGATCTTTGGATGTTGGAGCCCTGAGTCATTTTTACAGACTGCTTCTGTCCATAAGTGAAATGGGCAGTACTGCGGGAGTGAATTTACGGTTCCCCATCCATTTATCCACATACTTTTTAAAGAGAGTGAGGGACGGGCTTTGTTTTATGAAGATGGGAAGTTTATTCCATAGATGAGACAACCTTTGGGATACGAATCTGTCTCTCCAGCAAGTTCTGTTAAGAGTCACAAATAAGGTTCATTTCCATGGAACACATAACCCTTGCATAATTTTTCTTGTGAATAGGTAATATTTTCATTGGGGCTGGATCCAAGAATGCCTTGTAGGTCAGGCATAAGTCACCGCTCAGTAAACTACATAAGATGGAGCAGGGATAGACCTTTTAGTCAGTATGCATAAGACACGTGTCTTAGGCTTTGCATTTTTTTAATGAGAAACCTCTGGGGCCGCTACAATTGATATAAGTGCCTTGTCTGGTACGTCCAAGAGGTCACATTGTACTCGATTAAAGCTGATGATGGCCGAGTACAATGGCACTATGACTTCCTTTGATCTTGTTTCCATGCCTCACTACTGTAGTTACCTAGTGGTCAAAGTTTAGGTTATTATCTATCATTGTTCCTAGATCCCTCACCACTGGGACTACTTTATGGGTGTGTTACCAATATTATAATTTGCAGGGATATATGATTTACCAAAGGGTATCATTACACATTTTTTAGCATTTAGTCTCAGACCATGGTTTTGGCACCAGTCATTTGTAATTTTTAGGCCTCATTGGAGGATTCAGTGATTGCTCCCAGCTTATAGTCATCAGCGAACTTGGTGTGCCAGAGGTCCCCCAACACTGGACTTCACTTCAGAGAAGTATATACTAAACAGGAGGGGCTCACAACACTCAGCCCTGAGGGACACCACTAGTAACATGTTTCTTATCAGAAGTTGATCCACCTATTTGGACAGCATGTGTCCTGTCAATGAGCCAGTTTGCTATAAGTCTGACAATGTAAAGTTTTATGCCTAACTCAATAAGTTTATCTATAATCTCTATGGTGGGGATTGTGTTGAAAGCTTTGAGCATGGCTAGATATGTGGTGTGTACCTTTTTACCTTCATCCATGGCCCTGGTGACTTTCTCAAAGAAATCCACAAGATTTAGTAGGCAAGACCTCCTTTTGACAAAGCCAAACTGGGTCTGGTCCAGTGTCTGGAGATTTCCTATGTCATTATTGATCAGGTCCATGATAATTCTCTCCATGGCCTTGCAGACAGGACTGGTCAAGCTTATGGGTCTGTAGTTCACTGGGTCAATTGATGGGTCCCCCTTGTGCAGATGGACAACTGTTGCAGTCCTCGATTCCTCTTGGACAAATCCTATCTGGAGGCTGTGGTTAAAGAGGGTTTTTAGGAGCCTTGATAGAATTGGTTTTAAGCTATTTAAGAAGCATCCTGGAATGTTGTTGGGACCCATAGAGGCTGTGTTTTTGGCTTTAGCGTGTGCAGCAAGGACCTGTTTCCTCGTAATGAGCGGTAGGAGTATGGTTGCAGGTATTTCATTGGGTGTGGTAGAAGGTGATGAGGGGGGTATGAAGTGGACTTAGCAGGTTTGCTATAATTTCAGGCAGGGTGTGAGTGTTGCCATTCATGATTAAATCAACACATTGCTGAGCGTTTTCCCTGAGGTTATGAGCATAATTAAAAGAGCTTTACGGTTATCTTCCACCTGGGAGTCTATCTTTGCTAGATTTCAGCAGCTCTCTAATTTGTTTGTTTAGACTGGTAAGTGTCTTTTTCCACTGTTTTGTCTGTTCCTTCTTGATTTGGGAGAGGATTTGTTTTCCTTTTGCTGAATAGCCTATTTATGGCTAGGGTCCACCAAGGTGGTTTCTTTTTGCCAGGAGTCATAGGTTTGACTCAGACAGATACTGCAGCTATGAATGTAGTTGTACAGTGTTTTTTGTGTGCAGCTCAGAGTAGGCCTCAGTGTAATCCAGGTTCAGAGGGGCTTGCAAGTTTAATAAGCTGTAACTTAGCTTGAGGCATGTTAACAGGTTTGGAGTTTGATGGGTTCTGTGTTAGTTTTAATACTAAAGGAAATCATTTTGTGGTCAGAGCTTTCCAAGGAGGAGTTAATGCACAAGAGCAGCATCCCCCCATGTTTATGAATACTAGGTTTAGGATATTTGTACCTCTAGTTGGGAAGCTAACTAGTTACTACAGGGTGTTTGTATTTATGAAGTCCAAAAACCTTCAAGCAAGTGAATTATGGGTCATATAAATCTCCCAGTTTATGGAGGAGTAGTTGAAGTCACCAATAAGTGTGGTGTTAGGCTGAATTTTAAGATTCCAGTTGGTTTAGGTAGGAGGTGGAGGTTTCCAGACTCATGTTAGGGGATCTGTAACTAGCAAGGATATGATAGGAACTCACATTTATGGTTAACTGGGCATTGAGCAGCTCAAGCGAGACATGTTGTTGGACCGGTCTAGCAGTGTACTTGTTTACAAACACTGAGACACCTCCTCCCTTTGTTTTATCCTGAGCTGAGGGGGACTGAAATATATGAAAGGCATTCTAGCCTTTAATAACTGGGGTGCTTTCCATCGTTCTGAATCATATTTCTATGCCTGCACATATGTCTGCATTTTCCAGGGTAAGGAGTGCTTCCAGGGAATACAGTTATTTATTTAAACTCCTAGCTTTCAACAGCAGTACCTTTAAGTAGTCGTGAGTGATTTTTGTTATGCTGGAGGGTTTAATAACTTGGCATGGCCTAAAAAAGGCACTATGGCGATAGATAAGTTTTTGCCAGTATCCTGAAGCCAAGTGGTAACAAGTGCAAACTGTCTCTGGTAAAGCATCTTGGTTTATCACTCATGACTCCACAGGCTGACAGACATCTGATTCCCTTGTTGTGACACCAGAAACTAAGACAATTGTTCAAGTCAGTCATTTTTTTGCTGGTACTGTGACATCAGCATTGGTGAATGAACTCAAGACTAGATTCATATCCCACCTGGGACAAATTCAGGGAGCTCCATCATGCATCTCTTCATATAGTCCAGTGAGGTATATCATAGGTCGTTTACACCCACAAGGACTGTGACCATGTCATGCTGGTACTTGTGGTTTAAAGAAATAAGTGCATGCGTGATCTCTTGGGTCCTGGCTCCAGACAGATCACTGTGATCTTCTCCTTGTTTAGCCTGGTAAGGGGGGGATCAGTATGTCTTACAATGGAATCCCCAATAACGACAATTTTGACTTTGTGGAGTGTCACCTTATGGGCTTGGAAGATGGGCCACTATGATTTTCAGAGTTATGTATGTTGTGCTAAGTGCTGTCTTTTTCGAGTCTGTGCGGGACCACTGAGAGATGCTTTTAGGAGGTCTTGTAGGTTTGAGTGGATTGCATTCGAGTGAGTGTCTCCACATATGTGGGTCTGTGTGTTTGTTCCTTAGTGTTGGTAGTGAGTGTTTTGGGTATAACACTGACAACCTGGTTTGCATTTTTCGTCTGTGTATGAGAGAGTTTTGACTCCAATTATATTGTGTAACTACATCTTTCACACACTGTTTGTCTGTTCTAAAATTAAATGGTTGTCAGTGAACATGAGTTAGTTACTACACTGCTTCAGGATGCCCATATCAACCAGGCCAGAAACAGAGATGACTGGGAAGCACCTATCCATTATACCAGATCCTTAGTACATGGGAAGGAGTAAGGGAGAGCCACTTAAAGGTCTAAGTGAGTGTGTTTACTACTATACTGTATGTAGCCTGCAGTAGTGCTGCCCTCTGCTCAAACTGGTAGCTCTTTGAGCAACTATGAACAGTGGGAGATGACTATGGAAAGTGTTTCCTACAGAAGATTTTAAACTGGAAAGGTTTGCTTATATACAAGGCACGCATAACCATGTTTGCAAGACTCTTATACTAGCAGGATGAAAGACTTTTACACAGATAAGCCCTCAGGCCAATCAGATAACACACACAATAAGCCTTCCACCAGCAGTTCCCAACTCAGATGGGTTGAATCAGCCCTCTGCTCCCACCAATGTGCAGAATAAAACCCCTCAATGTAAAACAAACTGGTTTTAAGCTTAAGTGCAGTAAAAATGCTTTACAACAAAAGGCAGAACTCCTACAGTATCAGGATTTTTTGGAAATAAGTTCATAAATGTATACAAACACAGACAAACTTTGCAAACTCAGAACAACTTTTGCAGTACCACAGGAGGTTGGGAAATATCAGAATACTGTTAAAAAATGGCCTAACAGCAGTACAGAAACAAATGTTGTTTCATTAAAAGTGCAGGCTGAAAAACAGTGATAAATTCAACAAAATCAATAAATGCAGCACAGAACTGTTGAATAGCTCTGAGATAGTGCAAGTGCACAAAAAATAGTTATATCAGCTTTGTAGGTCTCAGATGAATTTAGACACACCCTAATTCCCAGGTGCTAGAGCCAAGCTCCCTATAAAAAAAGCAATTAGAGTCCAAAAAAGAGAGAGCTTTCCTGTATCTGAAGTGTGCTCCTTCTGTGGGCTTCATGGAACTGACTGTCAGCTGGTGATCCTTCAAGGCTGGCCAGATAAATCCCATACAGATGAAAACCCTCAAATGTATTTTTCTGAGGAAAACCTGAGTTTTACCTGCAAAATTATTGATTTTAGGATAAGAACATTATGTTTCTGGGACATTCAAAACTTGTCAGGGGATTTTTACTTTGTGAATGCTTGTGTGAACAAATTGTAAAATTCTGTTTTTTTAACACTGTTTTCTACATATTTATGTAGAAAGTTGTGTGTTATGGTTATCTTTGTGCTTTTGTTCTCTTTCTATAACATTTCTTCCATTCAGGGCTATTGCTTCAATTCTTGCATTAGGAAAACAATAAACCTGTCACACACAACTCCTTTTTTTATATGGAGCTTGTCTCAAGCTCCTGGCAGTTAGGATATGTGAAAGGTGCCCTTAAGCCTTGAAAAGCTAAATTGTTACTAATATCCTTGGCAAGGTATAACCCAAATAGCTTTGGCTACTGAAGCGTTAACTATACAGACAAAACAATTAACATTTTTTAAAGGGGGCAACCCCCTACCCCACTCCTACCCTCCTTACTTAAATATATTAACTCCCCTGGCTCTGTAGGGTAGAGGGATCCCTGACTATGGGCAAGATGTCCCAAATTCAGTTAGCATCTTCTGTGCCAGAAGAGATGGCGGGGCTGACAATGTCAGCTCACCCATTCTGAATGGAATGCAAGTTAGCTCTTGGATAGCCAGTACTCCAAGTACAAGTGTAGTCTTGCGCAAAATTCATGGAGCAGAGAGGTGGAAGGTTTCCCAATCCAGTGGATAAAGCAGGTAGAGGTATGCATGTGTATATACACACATTACCAGGAAGAACATTCAAGGCCTTATGCTGATGCAGTGCCTAAATCACCCTCCAGGGGATGGAGTTAACAGATACAAATGGGATGTTGTAGGCTGCTGATTGGAGGACATGCCTATTACCTATGGCTAGATGGATAGGTTGCTTTCGGTTCCCAGTCTGGGGGGAACAAACCAAACACAATTAGCCATACACAGGGCTAGAAGGCCAGGACAGGATATCTATCTGTCCCAGAGGGGTAAGCCAGACGTGCCTTGCTGGGGTGAACAGCATTCACCTCCACGACTTGTAAGTAGATAGTTACGGGAAGCAGGCACAAAGTACTCTTATTGCTACCTGGATGATGGCCTCTCTGCACAGCTTATGCATATCTAGTATGGAGAAGGGAGTAAGCTCAAGTCACATAGGGGTAGACCTGATGATTGTCAAGAACACAAGAAAAAGCACTTCGAAAAAGTATATACTAACATCACAGTCACATTACCGTGGAAACATTTTCAAAAAGCCCCAAAATTTTGAATCACTGCAGATACACTAACAAAAACACAACAGCAATGATTTTCAATGAGACTCAGCAATCTGCTTGTGAGACTGTTCTTAACAAGTTGCCACCTCATCCACTTTACATTCAAGCAAGGGTAGAACAGTCTCTTACACCTGTGCTTGTGGTAGGCAAACTCCTGCTTCTGGTTTAATTTGAGTTACAGTGGTTATTCTATTTAGAGCCTGATGGTAAACTAGAGATCTGATGTTGTCATTTTCATTCATTCCTCAATGAATGGGTTCAGATCCGATCCTCAGATCCAACTCTCAAGCTCCTCCCTTATCCATAATGCCCCTGACTATTATGTTACCTTAGATTTTGCTTGCCACTCTTCAGGCATGGGCAGGATTGTGAATTTTTGAGCTCGTAGTGAGTTTATTGAGTGCATAAACTTGTATTTCTTCTCCTTAAATTTTATTTCCCTATTATTGTTAATATCTCCCTTACCTCTTTTCTAAACTTTCTTGTTACCAAGAACTATGGGTTTCTTTTGGTAATCTCAGTTACCATTGTTGGCAACCCTTGTGCCTCTGTTACCTCACTTTGAGGTACTTCCTAGTCTTACCATTGCTGGTATTAAAACTACTTTCTATCTATTATAACTGTAAAAAAAACTTTCTTTTCCTTGTTTGTAGGCACTATCATTTGCAACTTTCAGCATGGCTGATAACTCTTTTGGGTTCAAAAAGTGTAATTCCCATGAGCATAAGATCCCCAACTTTGATGCCCACAAGAAATGCATTGTCTAGGCCTGGCACACAGGGACACCTCCTGCTCCATTTGTGTAGCGTTTAATGCCAGGGCCATTAGCAACAGGAGAAACAAGCTTATCTTAAAAGGCCTCCTTCCAGCTTCTGCTCCTTTCACTGGAACTTCTTCATCAGGGGCTCAATCTATCTCATAAATCAAAGGAGTCCAGGGAGCACAAAAAAAATGCTCCCCTGAGTAATCACCTACGTAAGCATTTCCGTCTGAGCCTCCTAAGAAGGTTTCAAAGAGTTTGGATCGGATGTTTACTTTTGCCAAGTCTCTTCGGTTCCGTGGTCCAAGTTTTTCCCTGGAGCCGGTATCCACGTGATTGAGGTCTCTCTTACTTCAGTCATCATACTTCAGTAGTCTCCTAAAAAGTCTTCCAGGCCAGCTTCCACTTCTTCCTCCATTAGGTCCTCCTAAAGTCTTTCTGAGGTGGACATAGGATAAGAAAATTCCTCAGAACATAGATCTAGATGGGGGGGGGGGGTCTTGTTGGCGCCATCTCTCATCGGATTCATGAGCATTAAGCCTTCTTTCTAGCCTGTTGTTGCTCCTTCTCAAATCCAACCTGCCATTTTGGAGCTCTTGGATCCAAGATCCCAGACAGTCGAACTGTCACATCTGAAGATTTTTCTGTCTTTCACACTGGTGACTTCCCTGAAATGATCGGCTTCTACCCCTTTGGAACAAGTTGGTTCTCTGAGCTGCAGCATCAGCTCTGAGGGGGTGTCTTTGACTCTGAAGTTTTTGGAGCTGTTGCTTCCTGTCAGGGCTTTGCCACTGAACAGCTCGGCCTCTACTCCTCCCTCAGAGTGGAAGATTGGAGAGGGCCTTGGACCATCTGCTTAGAGAGTCGTCTTCACTCTGGTTGGATTGTCCTCTGCTTCTCTTGGTCTGTCTGCCTTCAAGGTGGTGGAGAGAGTTTTCTCTCACCCCAGAGCAGTTTTGACTCTTGCACCTTTGGATCCATTCCTTGTTTCCTCTGCATATCCCGTGTCTAATTCTACTCATCCTACACCTCAGGAACAGCTAGTCCAGATGAGATTCCAAGGGAACTCCCTACTTCTTCTGACACATCTCCAGAGCACCCCACTGAAGAGGTTCCTCAGAAGAAGCCGTGCAAAAGGCAATTGGATTCTCCACAGGAATCCCTTACAGAAGATACTTACTTTGATAAAGGGGAACAGTCCCCTAGATCTCCACCGTAAGATGTCTTGTTTGGAGACATTTTAGAGACCCTTCACCATAAAGATGGTTGGTCTTCCCAAACCCCTTCCCAGGAGGAATCGGTGTTTTTGGAAGCCTTCGGATCTGGGCCATCTAAGTCTTGGCTCACCCCACCTCAGATTAGCTTATACATGTTGTCTCTTGCAGGGCATGGAAGGAACCGGACTCTGTAAAACCTATCCCCAAATGTCTGGACAAGATTTTGAGTGCCCCTCCAACAGACAACACTGGACAAAGATGTCATGGTTGTTACGGTAGCCATTAAAAAGGAGCTGACTGAACAGAGCTCTACCGTCTATCCCCTAATAGGGAGTCTAGGGCGTAACAGGTTTGGGAAGTGACTGTATGCATCGGCAACCTTTACCTTACAATTGCTGAATTACCAGGCACATTTCACTAGGTTATAGAGGGGCTTAGTCAAGGAACTCTCTAATTCTATACCTGAGAACATGTCCTGTGTCCATGTCTGCAGAGAAACAGAAGTCCTTTTCCTCACGACTAGCCACTCTGTAATCCATTACTAGCACATCCATGAGGTTAATTTCACACACACACAGCTGAAGGTTCCTCACAGATGGCCGGTTCAGGCATAGCCATTAGGACACATGCCTGGATGTGGTTGTGCGATTTTGTGGGGAACTTCAAGGCATCATTCGTTAATGCTTCTTTATTTGGGAAAACAGTTAAAGACACACTCTCGCACAGTGAAAAGGATGGAAAGACCTTGTCTGCCATGGGAATCTGCTTTCCTACCCCACAGAAACCCTTTTCTAGGAACCAACACAGTGGTAAAATGTTGTGGTTCCAGAAATCTCAAGGACCTTTCCAAGAGTCACATGGAGACTTTTCTTCCAGAGGCAGAGGGGGGAATAGCTACAAAGAAAGATGCTGCCCACGCAGCAGAGGGGATCCGCAGAATCAAGGGTCTCAAAATTCCTTCTCAGACAGATCCTTTCAGTGCTCCTGAAAGGTGGCCTGACTAGCACTCTCTGGAGACAGGCAGGGAGGCACTTGTCCTTGCACCTAAAAGCCTGGATAACCCTCACAAAAGGTTCACGGGTGCAAGGAATCATATCCAGAGGATATTTCATTCCCTTTTTATAAGTTCCTCAAGGACAAAGGAAATGTTTCCCCAAAGTTCCACCCAATCAGAGGGAGTTAGCAGCTCTAGAGATTCAAAAGCTGCTGGACAATCCAGAGATTCAAAAGCTGCTGGACAAAAGAATCACCCAAGAGGTCCTCCCAGACCAAAGAGAATCCTGGATTTACTCAAGGTTCTTTTTAGTGCCAATGAAAAAAGGGGACCTAAGGCTTATTTTGGATCTCAGTTATCTGAAGCAGCTTGTAAAGAATACCAAATTCTGGATGGTCACAGTTCAGTCTATTCAGTCTCTCCTTTAGAAGGATGACTGGATGTGCTTTATTGATCTTCGGGATGCATACTATCATATCAAAATGAACAGGCACTCTCGAAGATACCTACGCTTCTGGCTGGGGGCCACTCATTACCAGTTCAGAGCCCTGGTCTTTGGTCTCACCACAGCCCCCAGGGTGTTCACCAAACACATGGCAGTGGCAGCAGCTCATCTACGACTGTTTTCTTATTTAGAGAACTGGCTGCTTACTGCACTGACCAGGAATCTTCTGGAAACAGCCAGGGATTGCTTGCTCGAACTGTCTCTCTCTCTGATAATTACTATCACTCTGGCCAAGTCACAGTTTCAACCAGTTCAAGTCTTGGAGTTTATAGGGGCTTGTCTAGATACAGTCTATGGTCTAGCTCTTCTGCCTCAAAACAAAGTTCTTACTTTGAAGTCGCATGTCAGACAGATTCTTTCTCATCCTTCTTGCCCAGTAAAAATGATGCTCAAAGTCCTAGGAACAATGGCTATGGCATTAACTCTAATCTCCACTGCTTGTCTTCATATGAGAATTCTTCAATGGACTTTAGCAGTGCAGTGGTCCTTTCACTGGCATCCCTTATGACATCCAATAAAATTATCTCAGGTTTGCAGAGAATCCCTGCTGTAGTGGATACACTCCAAAGAGAATTGTCAAGGACATCCATTTATTCTTCCCTCTCCCGAATGCCACTCTGACCATGGACACCTTCCAGTTGGGCTGGGGTGGGGGCATTACTTGGAATGGACCATTCAAGGAACGTGGCCCCACAGAAGAGACCAATTTACATATAAATGTGCTGGAGATGAGAATGCTGCTTCAAGGCTTACAGGCCCTTCAGAGCTCTCTTACACTAGGAGTTATTGCTATTGAAATGGACATGTCAGTAGTCTGTTACATCAACAAACAAGGGGGGAACCAGATCCTATCCCCTGTGTAGAGAAGCAATGAGAGTTTGGCAGTGGACGATCTCTTCCAACCGCTTTCTTGTAGTGATTCACATACCGGGGATTCCAACATCTTGGATACAGAGCATTTTGACCCCAGCATTAACAGATTCTGAAACTATATCTGTAAAGCTTTAAACATACAGATCTAACATTAGTACAGTATAAAAATCAGAATGTCTACACAATTAAACAACCATTAAAAACTTCATATATACTACATAAACATTAAAATCTGCTACATTCGATACTGGAACTGACAGTAGTACATGACAGTAAGAGATCAAATCAAAGAATACAAGCCATAAACAAAGAATGTATTGCCAGCATGAAATCTTGCTAAAATACCTGCTTGAACTGATTTTACACAGAGAATGTATTACCAGAATTAAGTCTTGAGCTCCTTCTTGTACTACTATTATGAGATGCAAGGCACAATAAGTTATTAGTAAAACAAAAGAAATGTAGAGTTTCATCACAGCACACTAAAAAAAAAATGTAACCAGTGCCACCTGCTGGTCTCCATTAAAATAGCAATAATAAAATTCCGCAATAAACAGAAGTGGCTCCCCTTTGCGATTTCTGATTTGTAACTTTTTTTTGGCATACGAGCCAAACGGTCATGCATACAATACAGTTATGTTGTGCCAGCTGCACAAATTTACAATACCTCTGTAGAGCTCACAATTCCTTAATGGGCTATCTAAAAATAATAAATAATATGTTAACTTCCTAATTAAAATTCCAAATTGATTGCATTGTACATGTTAAAAACTGTAATTAATTATTTAATATGTAAATATTAAAAAATTATGTTAAATAAACATTTACATATTAAATGTTAAATAATATATTAAACTGCTATGTAAAATTCCTGAGTAAAATGCTTTAATTAAATTTAATTGGGGTCAAATAGTCCAATAAATATTCTCATAGACAATAAGTATGAATTTAAATATGAAAGTGTATTCAATTGCACTGGGGTCAAATCGTCCTGCTTCCAACATCTTAGCAGACAAGCTCAGCAGGACCATCTTGATGCCTCAAGAGTGGTCTCTCAATCAGTCAGTGGCAAATACAATCTTCCACAAATGGGGTCAACCATGCTACGATCTATTCGCCTTTCCCCTCAGCAACAAAAGCAGCAGATTCTTTGCCCTAATCCCCCTCAGGGACATTCACTGAGAGATTCTCTAGTCTCTAAACCCTTGGGAGGGTGGCCTAATAAGGTGTTTGCCTTACAAACACAAGGTGCAGGGTTTGAGTCTCACAAGCGATAATTGGCTAGGCTTAAAATGGCTCGCGAGGGCAGTTAGCTTAGTACTAACCTATGAACCTATGAACCTATTTCCGTTTACTTCAATGTAGTGCGTTCTTGGAGTTGGTATATTTAAGTAGGGTGGGTGTGGGGGGGTGCAGTGGGGCTTGCCCCCCTGCCTACACACTATTTATTTATTTATTTTTATTTTGTATTTTTTTTTAGGTTTCGGTGGTTTAAGACTTCGATTACTAAAGTTCGATCTTCAGGGATTCGAAGTTTTAAACCTTTGAGATTATAATATAGACCCTGTGTTTAAAATCTCACATAATATATCTTTTTGAAAAAGTTTGAAATTCTTTATGAACAAAGTCTAAGAGAAGAGATTTCCAAGTATAAGAAATCAGAAAAGTCAGAAATATGGGGGGGGGGGGTAGAAAGACCAAAAGAAAGAAATACAGTAAGGACACAACAGTAAAGGGGAACAAAGTGGGATAGCTAGGGAATCTATTTCAGATTACGGCAAAATGTCCCTCACAAGTTCAGCAAAGGAGGGTATCTCTTTTCTCGATGGCTCCTCAAAACAGGGATCAAAAGCACAGTATAAAGGAACCAGGTATACTGGCACATTATGACCATATAGGCTGTCTGGTAGTGCCTGTCAATGAAGGACCTCATAGATTCATAGGTGTGTACTAGGCTAATGACCACCAGTGTCTCTGAAATATATTGATACTCTTTTGTAAAACTGTTTAAACATCAAGTCTAGATACTAACTCCGTAAGTCCTATTTGGGCTGTGCTGTTAGATGCAGTGGTAATGGAACGAAGGCATATTAAATTTCCTGTAATATTTCCTTTTTCTTTTTGAATATTTAAAATGCTGTCAAACATCACTTTTATGGTTAAGTAAAGAGTAGTTGTAGTTTTTATGTTACAAAAGTAAAACATGTTTATGACTTTGTGTACTTGCCCCCAAAGAGAAAAAGGAAAATGTCTATGTTATTGTCAAATGAATCTACAGATATTTAGAGTAGGGATGCTATTAAGGTATAACAAGAAAGTAGCAGCTTGAACTTCAAGGGATGGATTGCATCTTCACTGTGTTCCAAAAAATAATATGCAACTACTTTCATCTCTTTTTGAATATATACCGTCTCAGAACAACATGCCTCACCTACATTTCCTTTGACTATGAGAACCAAACAAATTGCTATCCCAGCTTTTGTTTACAGTGGTTTATCACAAATTACTTAAAAATAGATGAAGTGCACTTAAACAAATGTTGAAAGTTAGGAAATATAGCTACAATGTACACCAAATATATTATATACAAAGGTTAAAACAAAAACTATTTAATATGGATTTAAGTTCTAATATGCAAGTGTTAAGATAAAAATATAAATCCACAGCAAAATTAAGTATCACAAAATTCAAAACCAGCATGAATATCTTTAACATTCAATTCAAAATGCAGCACATTATCTAGTATACAGTTTGCTTTCAATAACAAAGTCTAAATAAAGAACAATAATCAAATAAAAAGTGAAAA
The DNA here is from genome assembly GCF_019279795.1 of Protopterus annectens. NCBI lineage: Eukaryota > Metazoa > Chordata > Ceratodontiformes > Protopteridae > Protopterus > Protopterus annectens. The sequence continues at coordinate 591,749,690 of NC_056739.1, forward strand.
TAAACCGGAGAGTAGAGAAAGTTTACAGTCAGCTGGACACCACCATTTTTGAAACTTTCAACTATACTAAAAAGTATAAGACATGATCCAAAAGAGTACGCTGGACAGATGAATGAAAAATATCTCAGCAGACAACTCTGTTGCCTTGTTATGTGACATTACTGCCTGATATCCAATATACTGCTCATCCACTTCCTATTCAGCTCATGTTCCAGCCTTCATAGATCTTAAGTAAACATATGTTCCCCGGTCAAAAAAGACTTGGGCTGTACATGTTCTGGAGTGATAAGGTCAATGGGCGAGTGAATGTTCTGCTACAAAATGAAATGGACCATCAGCACTGTCCTCTATGATGAATTTGTTGAGTATGTAGTGATGACCTTATGCCAATACATGTCTAAAACCCTGATACCTGACTAAGTATGAAAAGAGTGATACGGAGGAGTGGAACATCCAGAACAAATGAACCACAGAGTGGGTAAATCATGAAAATGGTTTCATCACCATTACTGATGTAGTTAAACCCAAATGGAATATCAAGCCTAGAGAGTGCCCAAGAGGAACAGTTGCCACAGAAACTATCGAAGCAAAGCCAAAATTATCCATAAACTGAGGAAATTCCGTAGCTCATTCACATGACATTTCAACAAACAGGACATTAAAATCACCTAAGATAATCAATCTTGAGTGTTCAAGCACTACACTGATAAGAAACTCTGGGAATACTTGAAGAAAAATCCCAGAGTAATGAGTAGACGGTAAAGCATGAGGACTCTCCAATATTCTCCTGTACCCATAAGATATTAGGAGTTGGTTATTTCACTATCCATCTAAGCCAGCTAATACTGGTAGCAATAACAAACAGTCAGATCACCATTGACAATGCTTCATCAGAGATTCCAAATAAGCAAGAATATATGAGGAATAGTTGCTAACAAATGAGGCCCAAATTTTCTATCTAGTCAGGTCTCAGTTATATGCGTGAGGTCCACAGAGTGCAAAACATTGAACAGCATGCCCAGTTTAGAATGTATGGAACTAGCACTAAGTAAAATAACCACAGATGGAGTTAAAAATGGAAAGCTCGGATCTAAAAGTTGATGGTCTGTCTTTGAGTTCCACAGATACCGTTATGAGAAAGCAACCTCCCATGTCCCAGCGTGCCTTTATCTTATGGGAAATTAAGTTAATCCTTGTCAAAATTCACTGGCCCATGTCTTGATAAGTAATCTGATCACCTCTCTTACTCCCACCATATACATATATATATATATATATATATATATATATATATATATATATATATATATATATATATATATATTTATTTTGTAGCGCTATAACTTCAGCATATAAGAGAAATTAACACTGAAGTTACAGGCAAATCAAAGGGGTGGAGGACAAAAAGAAGATCCCTAGAATAGCTCAGTCTCATCCTACAACAGTAAAGCATTAGGTAATTAGATAAAACATAAACATAACATTTTAACCAGATACAACACATTATTCAAACAAAACATATGAAAATTTGAGAAACAAATCAATGCTATCCTCCAAAAAAAGGAAGCCGATCTGGTGGCCCCCTGCCATAAGCAAACTCTACAACAGAAGGAAGAAGCTGTTGCAAAAAATAATAAAATCCCATGATTGCGGGAACTCCCTGGTCAGCCTCAGTAAGAAGCTGAGATCCCTCATAAAATCCTCCAAAGCTAGTTACGAAAATAAAATCGCCACTGATTCTAAAGACAACCACAAAGCATTCAACAGTTATGTCAAGAATCTCAGTGGCAACACTCAGATCTGCTCTGAGCTACAGCACAATGGCACTATATATACAGAACTAACTGATATTGCCAACATCCTGGCAGACAGGTACAGTGCTAACTTTACCCCCCTCTCACCCCCCAAAGGGCCCATCTCAATACTGGAAGAATGCAAAGCCCCTGTAATCACGGATGCACAAGTAAAGACCGCACTCTCCAAAGCCAAAAACACAGCATCCATGGGACCAGACAACATCCCAGGCTGCATTCTGCACGAACTACAGAACGAACTGGCACCCCACTTAAGTACCATGTTCAATCATAGCCTCACTTCAGGCTTTGTGCCTACTGAATGGCGCATAGCGACGGTTATCCCACTCCACAAAGGGGGTACCATCACGGACCTTGGGAACTGCCGCCCCATTAGCCTGATGAGCCTGGTCTGCAAGGGAATGGAATGCATCATCTTGGAGCTTATAAACAAACACATAGGTAACCTCCAAACTCTGGACCCCAATCAGTCTGGGTTTGTAAAAGGTAGATCATGCCTCCTAAACCTGATTGACTTCTTTGAAGCAGTCAACAGAGCCATGGACGAGGGTAAGGTGGTGCACACAGCCTATCTTGACCTCGCCAAGGCTTTCAACACCATCCCCCACTCTGGAATTATAGATAAACTCACTAAACTGGGCATAAATCCCTATGTCACAAGATGGGTGGCACACTGGCTCACTGAAAGAACCCACACAGTGAAAGTAGCTGACTCCAAATCTGACTTCAGACCAGTGGAGTACCACAGGGTTCAGTCCTGGGTCCTCTCCTGTTTGGCATCTACTTCTCTGAAGTTCAGGCTAACACAGAAGGTCTGTGGTTAACTAATTTTGCAGATGACTGCAAACTAGGAGCCATAACAGAATCGCCTAATGATGTGGACATTCTACAAAGAGGCCTCACTGAGACAGATGCTTGTTGTCAGTCATGGCCTCAAGCTCAATGCCAAGAAGTGCACTGTCATCCCCTTTGGGAAAAACTCTGTACCCATGAACTACCACATAGGCGGTAGCCTACTAAACACTGAAAGTGTGATAAGAGACCTTGGGACACAGGTGGACAGCAGTCTCTCCTTTGATAATCACACTGCCACAGTAGTCAGGAAATCCTTCTATGTGGCACACCCCATCACAAAGGGGTTCTCCAGAAAAAAGGAGGTCATTGTTCCTCTGTACTCATCCCTCATCAGACCCATTATAGAGCACAACACCCCGTTTGGCATGTACCTCACAAGACATCAACAACAACTGGAAAGGCCACAGATATACCTCACAAAGAGGATTACCGGCCTCAAACAGATGCCATACGTGGACCATCTCAAAACCTCCAGCTCTACTCTGTCGCATATCGCCTACTCAGAGGCGATCTCTGCCTAACATACAAAGCCATGTCAAACCCTGAGCTGTTGGACATGCTACACTTAAAGAAATCCCAATCTCTCTGAGCCACACGGTCCAGGGACATAAACCTTCTCACCACACTAAACAGAACATGCTGGAGAGATAGATTCCTGTCCCAGAGACTTCCCATACTCTGGAACAAACTACCCATTCATGTTAAACAAAGCTCCTCATTAGCCCTCTAAGAAAAATCTTGACGACTGGATGGGAAATAGGAAATTCACCCTGGGGCTCACTTCTGTAGCTCTGCTCGACAGGGGCACAGGAAAATAATTTTCTTGGGTGGCGAAAGGCAGGAAACCTTTTTGGCTAGGCTTATATAGGCCTCACGGTCGACAGCCTAATACCTGCCTATGAACCTATGCATTTTTTTTGCACAGTTATTCAGACTGCCTTTGATAAGCTAGATTAATGATTAACTGTGATCATCTGAAAGCAATCGGCAGTCAGTTTCATAGACACACTGCCCCCCCCATTTCCACATTACGACTATGTATACTTTTGATGTTTGACTCTGACCAAAGTGAAAAAGAAATAATGACCATAGTAATGTATTACTTTAATCTACTGCTCTCAGGCATATGCACTGCTCCTCCTTGACAAGCCATGTGGATGAGCATCTATAAGTCATATTCTTTGCCTTCAAACACAGCCTGCTGTTTCTCCAAAAGATAACTACTGTCTAACCATATAAACTTCCGATATTTGTGAGAAAGTGAAAGAAAGTAATGGCCACGGTATTAAACTTGTTGCTCTTGGACACATTCAATACCTCCCTCTGTCAAGCCGAACCAGTAATTTAAATGTCATCAAGCAAATGTCTTTTTCATGCGCACAAAGAATACATTAATATTCCAACCTGAATATACCCATTTCTTTTAACTATGCGAAAAAGTATCTTGCAGTACTTTTAGACAACACTTGTGCATTTTCAGAATCACGTTAAAATAACCACAACCAGATTAATACAACTAAAGGTGGCCTACATATTTCAAATCTACTTACTGCCCATTCCATGGCAAACAAACAGTACACGAATCTACACACTTCCTCTGAACCAGTGCGATTATCAAACTGAACAGACTCCATTTTTCTCTAACCATATGTGAAAATTCTTTTCACAGACTTGCCCCTGCTGTGAAGAACAATCTTGCTAAGTAAATTACTACTTTGGACAATGTCACGCAGTTTAAGAAAGGCAAATCTGTCTCAGGAATTCAATTGTGCTTGCTTCAGGGATGTTAGTTAAGTCTTTCATTATGTTGCAGTTCTTGCTGATACCCAACTGTCAAAATGCTCTTGCTGATGTTTCATCAGAATGTTAAATCAACTATCTATGTCATTAGGGGCTGCCATTTTTAAGCAAAGTCTAATTTTATATGTACTTCACATGATTTATTAAATATAGGATTTGTATATGCTGAATATTCATGCTATATATTTTCTTACTTTCTGAAATATGTATTAATATTTTTCTGATTGTTTCTCTCAAAATATTGTTTTAGCAACTGGGCGTGTTATTGCTGTGATATTGTATAACACTGGTGGTGGCTGAAAAGGGTCTTGGACCAGCCCACCCACCCAGTTAACAACAACCAATAAATAAGTCATCAGCGTACTGTATTAATGAAATTTAACAGCAACTGTACAGCATTTATGCATACATGTCTGAAGCAAATGTGATTGCAAATAAACACTTGAAACACAAACCACTGAAATATATATATATATATATATATATACACACACACATACATACATACATATATATATATATATATATATATATATATACACACACACACACACACACACACATACATATATATATATATATATATATATTATTTATAAGGATTATAAGTCAGAAATAGCAGTAAACCAGAGAATTATAGGTTGCAAGGGAGAAACAATGGGACACACAAGAAAAGGAAAAAGGCTCATATTGAAAGTGTAGTATGCTAAGTGGAGATTGAACAAAGTAGTAAGTGTACATAGTGACAGGGAAAGATTATAGAACTATAAACTGAAGAGTAAAGAACAGAAAATGTAGGATGCGATTTCACATGAAAAATCAAGTGCAAAAATATACTGAAACGAGTTTTGTTCAGAGACCTTGAGCTTAGGTCAAGCTATAGTCTGACCAGAATTTTTTTTCCATTTTTGGAATATACAAGTGGAGTATAGTAAATCTACATGGAGAGTAGATTGTTTTGTTACATTTTTGTGCTAGAAGACACTAGGAATTTATAGTGTTTGATATTGGGACATAATGATAGATAAGGATGGGCATTTTTTGGGCACACTGTAGTTTGTGGGCTGGTTTGATATGGGCAGAAGACAAACTGTTTTGGAAATCAGACAGACAGTTAATGAGGTTTAAACAGCAATACAGTTACTAAAAATACAGATTCTGGTTCAATTTTTTCTCTTGCCTTGACATGTTAACCTACGCAGAATTACTACAGCTATGTCCCTGAAGTCTGGTTTGTCCCGACATGACTTAAGCAAATGAAATTAGTACCAGATCCAGATTCCTCCTGCATGTTCCTTCTTTCTTTCTTAGTTCCTCTTGTACACAGAGTCATTCATTTAATCAAAAAAGTTAATTTTGTCACATTTTCACAAAAGGGATTTTACCCCCTTTGTCCAAATGATGTGATCCCCAAGTTGGTTGCATAAAGTCAGGGGATTGGGGGCACAGCCACCTTCAGAAAATCCTCAAAGTAATTCAACAAAATTAAGTTATAACCAATGTAAGTATTGGTCTTCTCCATTTTTAATCTTACAAATTACCCATCACATCACCTTTAGGTCATTTGAGTATTGTTTTAATAAAGTAAAATAAATCCTGCTTATTCACTCCTTTAAAATGGATAAATCATATATATGTATTTTCAGAATGTTCAAGCTCTATTCTCTTCTACACCTAATAAACTTATTTATGTTTATCAAAAACAAAGGTACTTGAAGCACTGTTGTTAGTGCATTTCACAGCATTTGCATCATAAAAGAGTAATGTTACATGGAAGAGACAAATTAATCTAAACAAATTAATATGGAGTCTGGATATTTGTTCCTCTGACATCCAATTGATGATAATCTGCCGATACTTAAATTTACTATACGTTTTCACCTAGCCCAATATTAAGCTTTAAAACATTCAATACAATTCCTTACCAACAAAATATAGCCTGATGTTTAATTCTGAATATAGTATTAAGTGTCCAGCAAGTTGAAAAACATCCAAAACATCTTTTAGTGCCACTACTTTCAGCCACTGTGGACTGGTGGACAACTCTAACTCCCTATCCATCCTTCACAGACTGTCTCTGGCAATTTTGGATATGTCTATTCATGGGGCATGACCCCAACAACTTCTCATGAGGCACAGCTTTTGTGCCATAAACCACTAAAAGTTAAGTAATTGAGCTTTTGCATGCAGACAAGTAAGCTGTAGCCAGCATTCATTTGGTAGCCAGTCAGCACCCATAGCAAGGAGCACTGAGTGAAATAATGTTATGTTCCACTTACACTACCAAAATGCATGCAGGATTCTGCCTTGTTTCTCCTCTGTGCTGATTTTATACATGTCACCCCCTGCCAGAGGCCATTCACACAACATTGTATTCCCCCTCCTTATAAAGACAGGAAAGTAAGCCTAAGGTCATTTATCCTGTCTATCCTGGATAATTTATTTTATTTATTTTTTATTTATTTTACATTTGTTAACCGGGTTAGTCTAGCTGAGCGTTTGGCTAATTTTCAGCACAGACCGGGGGAGAAAAGCTCCTCCAGACTAGAAAACAATTTATTAAAATTTAGTAACATAGTAGTAACAATCAGCTATAGGATCTTACAAGCAGAGACCTGGAGAGAAAAATAGCTCCTCAGGCAATTCAATTATACAGAGTATTAACAACTGGCAGACAAGTATGTGAGTTGTTACAAACAAAGTTTTAAACAATTAGCAGAAGAAAAAGTGACCAGTTACAATATTATTTTAGCTGCTTAGAGCAAAATTAGTTAATAGTTAGGCAGATGCTTATTTAAAGTGGGTAGGATCTAGTTGTATAGGAGTTTGGAAACAAGAAAGGAAAGTAGGAATGGCTAGTAGGAGATGTAGGGGAGGTAGAGTGTAAGAGACAGACTAGACAGGCAGGTTGTTTTGAGACTGTAAGAATTAAGAGTGGTTGGAGATAGAGGAAGGAAAGAGGTAGAAGAGGCAGGGGAATAGTGTTAGAGATACATTAAGAGTGAGGTGGTGAAATAGGAGAAAGGATGGTGGTTTCAGGGTGGTTGGCTACAGTGGCAAGACCATTTTGTTTTTAGGTATTTCCTTGCGGCTAATTTGAAACTTTTGCTATGCTGGAGGAATTTTATTTCCAAGGGGAGTTGGTTCCAGGATATAGCTGGGTTATAGTTATAGAGAAGGCAGCCTATTTTGGTTTTGGGTTTGTAGATGTCTAATAATTCTTGATTGAGCTGCATAGCATCCTAGCAGGGGAATATTTGGATATGACAGTGGAGAGGCTGGGGCAGAAGGAGGATACATAAAAGAGTGGATGATTTGTAGTTGGTATAGTTGGAGCAGCTGAGGGAATTCTAGCCAGTCTAGTTGCTGTATTGCTAAGCAGTGGTGTGACTTGTAGGTTTGGTTAGCTGCAAATCTGGCAATCTTATTATAGGTAGTTTCAAGCTTGGAAATAAGTGTAGAATTTAGGTTTGTGAATATGTGGCAGCTGTACAGTAGTGTTGGGAGTAATAACGCCTGGGAGAGAGTTATTCAGGCAGTGTTAGTTAAGTATTTCTTGCTATGGAAAAGACAAGTTTCTGATGAGTTCTTTTTACAGTTAGTAATATGGAGATCAAACTTAAGCTGATCATCTATTGTAACACCTAGCAATTTAGTACTAGATTCAGCTGAGATGATAGCGTTGTTGCAGGATAAGATAGTAAATGTACTTTTGAGTGTGGTGATGTTTTTAGGGAGGAAGAGTAGTAGCTTAGTTTTTTTGGATTAAGTATTAGTTTGTTATCACTAAGCCAAGTCTCAATGGTGTGGAAGGATGCCTGGGTAGTTGAGTGGAAGTCAGTTGGGTTGTCAGCAATGGTTATAACAGTTGAGTCATCAGCATATTGCACAAGAGATGACTGGGGACAACAGGAGTAGAGCAAATTGGTGAAAATATTAAAGAGTAGTGGTCCAAGTATGGACCCTTGGGGGACTCCCATTTGTACAGTGAGAGGGGAGGATAGTGCAGAGAGCCATTTAACTGATTGCTGGAGGGTTGAAAGATAGCTGGAGAACCAGGAGATAGTAGGGGGAGAGAAATGTAAGTTAGTGAGTTTATCTAGGAGGAGTGGGTGAGAGACAGTGTCAATGGCTTTAGAAAGGTCAAGGAATAGGCATGAGACAAGTTTATTGTTATCACGAGCTAGGGAGGCTATGTTGATGAATGATATTAGTGCAGTAGTTGTACAATGCTTGGGATGGAAACCATGCTGTGTGGGTGTGAGAAGGTTTTCCTGGTAAAGGTAATGCATTACCTGCTTGTGAATGCATTTCTCTAGGTTTTTTGAGAGTGGAGAGAGTATGGCAATCGGTCTGAAGTTGGTTATGTCTGAGGAGTTTCCCCTTTTGTGAATGGGTACAGTAAAGAAATTCTTCCACACAGTGGGGACATAGGATTCAGAAATGGATCGGTTGATTAAGATGGATACAGGACAGGCAAGAGGTTCAGAGGCAATCTGCAGGAAGTAAGAGGGTAGCTTGTCAATAGATGGGGAGCAAGGTTTAAGTTTAGAGAGTAATGACTTTGCATAGTTGATACTGCTTTTAGAGAGGAGTTAGGAGGGTTTGGAAGAGGTATAGAGTTTGTGGGGTGCTAGTGTTGTTTCTGGGGGAGGGAGACGTTATTATGGAGGTTATTGAGTTGATAAAATGATTGTTAAATTTGTTGGCTATGTCTTCAGGTGTTGCATTGGGACATGGGTTAGGAGGAAGGGTTTCCTGGATGAAGAGTCTGTTTAATAGAACTCCAGAATTTCTTTGGGTCTGATTTAAGAGTAGAGGGAGGATTTGGATGATTTTTTTTTATTTTATTTCTGAGCTCTTTATATTTCTGAAGAAGAGAAGGGGTCCTAGTTTTAGTCCACATTTTCCAAATCCTATCCCGGTCTTTCATGAGGGTTCTGGTAGATTTAGTGAGCCAGGGAGCAGGATTAGATTTGATTCTAATTGTGTGAAGAGGAGCAAGGGAGTTAAGAATGTTTAGGAATGTAGTGTTGAAGGAGTGGACAGCTTCATCTAAAGGAAGAGTGGTGAGGTAAGACCACTTAATTTTGGAGAGTTGGTGAATAAAGGAGTTAGGACAGAAATGAGAAAGTGAGCGGGTGGTAATAAATTTGTTAGGTTTGGTAAGGTGGGGAGTATGTCTGGTACCTGTTACAGGGCAGTGGTCACTGAGGGCATTTGGAAGGGTTTGGGAGTTATGATAGTTTTGTGAGTGGGAAACCAATATCCTGTCAAGAAGAGAGCTAGGTAGGTGAGATTTATTATTGTAGGTTGGGGTTGTGATTAGCTGATCAAACCCATGTAGGGTTATACAGGAAGTAGTGTTGGGAGCTTGTATTGTAAGCCAATCAATATTAACATCTCCCAGTATAATTATTTCATTGTGGATGGTATGTGAGAGGTGAGATAGGATGTTCTCAAGTATGTTAATATTATCACCAGGGGGAATATAGATTACTGCGACAGTTATGGTGATGAAACTGTTAAGTTTGAAGTTGGTCAGTAGGAGTTCAGCTGGTGAGAAGGAGGGTAAGTCTAGTGTGGGACTGATATGGGAGAGACAACTGGAGTAGAGTATGGAGACTCCTCCTCCTTTTCTTTTAGGTCAATCTAATCTAAGGATATTATAGCCAAGAGGGATGGTTTCACTGTCCAGAGGGTGTGGTTTTAACCATGTTTCAGTTAGGGTAACTATGTCAGGAGTATAGTTAGCTATCCAAGCATGGAGTTCTTGAACTTTATTTACAAGGCTCCTGACATTGACAGTGCAGAATTGTACTTGTTTTTGTGGGTTGGAAGGTTTAGATACAGGGGGGTTATTGTTAAAGGTAGTGTCTGTAGGGCCTGGGTTAGGATGAATGTCACCAGATGGAAGTAGAGATTTGTAATGGGGTTTTAATTTGAGTAAGCATACTTTGTTTTTTTTTTTGTTTTAAAGGGGAGGGGGGAGATATTTTTATTTTAGAAATGGGAGTGGTGGGGGGAGGATGGAGGGACAAATTAGTAGATAGGGTTGTGGTGTAGTACTTGAGTTAAGAGTGGTGTTTGAGGGATGGAAATACGGAGTAGGTAATTGTGAGTGATAGGAGGTGAGGTGATAAGAGTATAAGGAGTAGGGAAGGTAAAAGTATAGTTTGAGTTGTAAGAGACATGTCACTTTATGGGATGTAGAACAGAGAATGAGAGGAAGGGGTGGGAGTAAGGTATAGTAGTCTTTGATAGTGGATAGTAGGTAAGCGTGGGGAGGAGCAAAGATGGGAGATAGTATGAGAACAGGAAGTAGAGGGGAGGGGGTTTAGGGAGGAAGAGAGGGAGTGTGGCTGTATGGATAGGTATAAAGGTAATGATATGGGGGTGGGTGGGAATGGGGGTGGGAAAAGAGCGAAGTGAGCGGAGCAGGGCTACACCTTCCAGATAGAACTTAGCTAAAAAAAAATATCAGCTAGTCCAGGGACTACACCCGGAGGGCTTTCAGCAGCAATTAGAGCAAATATGGCATCCAGGGTTTTTAAAACCTTTGGTGTGTTGTACCTAAGCAATCATTTGGGGGTGGGGGCAGGGAGGGGAAACCTTCAATTGGAATTTAAAGTAGCAGGGGAGAATCCAAGGGACTCTGCTAAACCTAGCTAATTATCAAGAACAGCCAAGGAAATAAGGTAAACATACAGGCACCCTTGTTCAAGGACTGGAAGGGTTCTCCAAGAAAAACTATGTGTAGGAATAAACCACAGGTGGGAGTTGTATGTTGCTTACTAATCTGCAATGGCAGATTTTATTCTCTTTTATATTTGTATTCCTCTTTGCTCATTGTTTGCTGCATACAATGTAGCTAAAGTTAAAAGCATCTGGAGACTTTGCACCTCTGTTTGGTGTTTAGTGAAGAACAAGTATTGAGGAGGAGGGACTGAAGGCTATGACTATTGAGAGGGGCTAAATACCTTCACATATAACAAATTATCAACAGTGAAATGGATGAAAGGGGTGGGGGTGGGCTAAGAGGAAGGAGGTTTTCAGCTATTGTCCCTGGGGTATGCACTCTAGCTGACTGTAACAGATTTTAACAAGGCATAACAGTAGTTACAAAAGCTGGCACCTACACTACACAAGCGGCAACAACAAGGTTCCTGGAGTTAAACCAGGGGCTGCAGTCTATTTTTGGATGATTGCTGGTTAGAATTTTCTTTGCTTTTAGCTGGAGTGAGAGGATTCCTTGCTCACACAAGTGTGGGGAGGGAGCAAAGCGATCAGGTCCTCAGTGGCTGCTACACAAGTGGCAACAACAAGGTTCCTGGAGTTAAACCAGGGGCTGCAGTCTATTTTTGGATGATTGCTGGTTAGAATTTTCTTTGCTTTTAGCTGGAGTGAGAGGATTCCTTGCTCACACAAGTGTGGGGGGGGGGAAGCGATCAGGTCCTCAGTGGCTGCTACACAAGCGGCAACAACAAGGTTCCTGGAGTTAAACCTGGGGCTGCAGTCTACTTTTGGATGATTGCTGGTTAGAGTATTCTTTGCTTGAGTGAGAGGATTCCTTGATCACACAATTGGGGGGGGGCAGAGTGAGCAGGTCCTCAGTGGCTGCTACACAAGTGGCAACAACAAGGTTCCTGGAGTTAAACCAGGGGCTGCAGTCTATTTTTGGATGATTGCTGGTTAGAATTTTCTTTGCTTTTAGCTGGAGTGAGAGGATTCCTTGCTCACACAAGTGTGGGGGGGGCAAAAGCGATCAGGTCCTCAGTGGCTGCTACACAAGCGGCAACAACAAGGTTCCTGGAGTTAAACCAGGGGCTGCAGTCTATTTTTGGATGATTGCTGGTTAGAATATTCTTTGCATTTAGCTGGAGTGAGAGGATTCCTTGCTCACACAAGTGGGGGGGCAAAGCAATCAGGTCCTCAGTGGCTACTACACAAGAGGCAACAACAAGGTTCCTGGAGTTAAACCAGGGGCTGCAGTCTATTTTTGGATGATTGCTGGTTAGAGTTTTCTTTGCTTTTAGCTGGAGTAAGAGGATTCCTTGCTCACACAAGTGGGGGTGGGGAGACCAAAAGCGATCAGGTCCTCAGTGGCTACTACACAAGCAGCAACAACAAGGCTCCTGGAGTTAAACCAGGGGCTGCAGTCTATTTTTGGATGATTGCTGGTCAGAGTTTTCTTTGCTTTTAGCTGGAGTGAGAGGATTCCTTGCTCACACAAGTGTGTGGGGGGGGACCCAAAGTGATCAGGTCCTCAGTGGCTACTACACAAGCGGCAACATCAAGGTTCCTAGAGTTAAACCAGGGGCTGCAGTCTATTGTTGGATGATTGCTGGTAAGAGTTTTCTTTGCTTTTAGCTGGAGTGAGAGGATTCCTTGCTCACACAAGTGGGGGGGAGGGCAAAGCGATCAGGTCCTCAGTGGCTTAGAGATGCTACACCTGGCGGGCTTTCAGCTGCAATATAAGCCTTTTGAAGACCCAAGTTAATTCCCAAACTTGGTTCAACAACAGTGCAAACATTTCCACTGACACTGTGCCCCATTGGGCTAATTAACATCAAAATAAAAAAGAAGAAGTTTATATATTTATACAGTAAGTTTCCAGATAAAATTTGCAGATATAAATGGCAGTCAGCATATAGACTGCAAAAAGTTAAACATATTAAATAGCCTGCTCTCATTCAACTGGCAGTTTACAGAAGGGGAAAATCACAATATGGATTTCAGTTAAAATAAAGCTATTAAGGAGATGATTTGAAATAAAATACTCACTGAATAACTTCCTTCAAAATAAGTGCAGTCTGCAAAGTTGTGTTCACTGAGCTTCCATGAGACTCGTAGAGTCGGATTACTAAGGCATCAGCCCTGTCTTCAGCCTTTCCATAAAAGAAAACAAACAGCAAATACTTACTGCAAGTATTAAAAAATACATAATCTTATAGTCTATTCTTACAAACTTTTTTATATACATTTTGACTTTAAATAAGCACAATTTTGGCCATCTGATATGTCCACATATGGATTTACTTCATTATGTCGATGTACCACATTATCGAAACTCATTTTGTTGACGCCATAACAACAAAAGCTGCCTTACTCGAACTCCTGGGACAGCAAAAACAGCTTCAGGGAATGTAACCACTTGGCCACCATTGAAAACTAGCAAAACGAAGCACAAAACCCACCAAAGTGGGGGGCTTCACCCCCCCCCAACTAAATATACCAATTCCGAGATTGCACTATTGCGGGGAAAAGGACAAAGTTTTCCATGTAGTTACATTCCTGGAAGCTGTTTTCACTGTTCCTGGAGATCAAGTAAGTCAGCTTTCGATGCCATGGTGTTGACAAAATGAATTTCGATAATATGGTACGTCAACATAATAAAGAAGAACCCCACATATATATCTACAGGTTTCACCATGCATTTCGTTTTACCAAGCTTAGGTTTCTTCATCATGTCATATCAAAGGTTTTTGTTACACTGCATTCTACACTACAGGAGTACTTATACCTGCTGTCTTCCAGATACAATCTAACAGCAGCAGCAGCTTTAAGTACACCTATAACTTCTGTCTTTGAGATACAATTTAACACATATTGCTGACATCTTTGGATGTCCTGAATACATTTGGATTGAAGCTTTGTGTGAATTCTGCCACTATATCTGATCCTGTTCTCCAAGGATGGCAAAAGGTTACTTACCATTGTATTGAAAAAGGTTGCTACCAGGTTGGGGTGTAAATCCCACCAATATATGATGATCTTTTGACACTGATGGGGTCTGAATTCCATCACTGCCAACAAGTGTACAACCTAGGGTATATGAGGGACAGGAGCTATGGTCCTTGGATTCAATCTGCTGCCAATAGGTCTGCTGGCCACCAGGGTGATGGTCTCTGGATCACACCCCTGGTACCCAACAAATTAAAGTAAAAAAAAGTGCACACAAGTCTGATCAAATAATTAATACAACAAATGCAACCTGACCCCAAGAACAAAACATGAAGAGAATATACACTGCTACCCTGTGTACTGGCTACAAACTTCCACATTCAGACTAGGAGTGCAAACTAACCACTTAAGGAGCTAAGTCCTTCGCCTAGTACCTCCTGCCCCTTTCTCACCACTCTCCCTGAGCCACAGTGTGTATTGGTGTCCGTTATCTACAGCATATCTATCCAATTGCTCACAGCTCTCTTCGTGGCAAGGTAATAATGCCACCATCCTACATGAGATTAGGGACTGGGCATACCAGTTACCTGCCACTCTTGACTTAGCCAAATATAGATTATAAAAATGGTATCACATTGACAGTATGTTCATGTTAGTTGGGTAGTTAGAGGCAGATACCCCAGCTTGCTAACCTATATTGCTAAATAATAGCCATCTTCAGATAATGTTGTTGTGTCTTTCAGCTTTTCCCGGTTAGGGGTCACCACAGCGGAACTCCAGTCCGCTAATGATTGGCAGTGGATTTTTACGTGCCGAGTTGCCAGCCCTGACGCACAACCTTCAACGAAGGTACGCCCATTCACGCATGTCTCCACACAGAAGACGCTCTAGCTGAGAATTGAACAGGACAACAACTTACTGTGAGGTGACAACGCTACCGCAACACCACCATCTTCAGATAATAAATAATAATATATAACTATATAATAAATACCAGCCAGGAGATCTTCGAAGTGAATAAATAAAAACTTTTACTTAGACAATAAAGACATTGCTGTTCCACATTAGATACACAAAGGCAAATGATCCACACTGAAGAGAAAAATAACAATCAGTTGTTCAATAAAATCCTGTGATAGGCTCCTAAAATATTATACAAGGCAGAATTACAGGTGGTAAATATTCAGATATGTCACCAAGATCTCCAACACAAGACTAGCTGATGTTATACTGGCACTGTTTCAAATATATGTATTAACTTATCACTCCATTCCAACAGGGAAAAAAAAACATTTTTTTCCATCTTCAGATTTCCATACAAATATTAACAACTGCTTTTTCAGCTTAGGACAGCTCATTCTTTGCTTTTTATAACCTTTGGTTAAATGACTCAAACTCTTTTATGATTTTAACTATATGCAGTTAGGTTCTTCATGTAACTGCAAAAAGTTGCCTTTTCAGTTACAAGTTTCATACATTTGTGACCTGCTACCTTAATGCCCGAGAAGAGTGACTGATCCAGATCAAACACATTTCACATCCTGGGTCTAACTCCTTTACTTTTTGTTTCAGCAGAAGGGAATTACATTTTCAGCTCCCAGATTTATGTATGTCCTTTTCTATATCAGGTGGTAGTGACAGGAGAATTGTTTTTGTATTTGCTCTATTAAGATATTTTGCAAATACAGTTCCATGGGACAGATTCTGTTTCATATTTTGAAAGCTTATATATAAGTTTACAGTTGGGCCAACAGTCTCAAACAAGAAAGAAAATTTTACAAGTTTTTCAATGCTACTGCCACAGTCCCAAAAGTTAAAAAAAATTCTCAACCACAATCATAATTGGTTGGAGGAACTGTCTTTCTTAAAAGGGAAGGAGAATAATTTCTACCTCATTCCATCACAAAAGCAGACAGCTGTTAGTAACAACCACAAATATGACTCTCACTTCCATAGCTTACAGCTTAATCTGTAAGGCATGGCAAGGTAGCCATGACATCATACAGTGTAATGAAAAAGTATTTGCCCCCGTCCTGATTTCTTATTTCTTTGCATGTTTGTCACACTTAAATGTTTCAGATCATCAAACAATCTTAAATATTACACAAAGATAACCCAAGTAAACACAAAATGCAGTTTTTAAGTGATGATTTTATTTATTAAGGAAAAAACACTATCCAAACTGATGTGGTCTTATGTGAAAAAGTAACTGCCCCCCTTGTTAAATCATAAAGTAACTGTGGTTAGTCACATTTTTGGGAAAGCTGAGTTCAATTTCACTAGCCACACCCAGGCCTGATTACTGCCAGACCTGTTGAATTAAGAGATCACTTAAACAGAACCTGTCAGACAAAGTGAAGTAGGCCAAAAGATCTCAAAAAGGAAGACATCATGCTGCGATCTAAAGAAATTCCGGAACAGATGAGAAACAAAGTAAATGACATCTATCAGTCTGGAGAGGTTACAAAGCCATTTCTAAAGCTTTGGGACTCCAGTGAACCACGGTGAGAGCCATTATCCACAAATGGAGAAAACATGGAACAGTGGTGAACCTTCCCAGGAGTGGCCGGCCTACAAAAATTACCCCAAGAGTGCAGTGACAACTCATCCAAGAGGTCACAAAAGAACCCAGAACAACATCTAGAGAACTGCAGGCCTCACTTGCCTCAGTTAAGGTCAGTGTTCATGGCTCAACCATAAGAAAGAGACTGGGCAAAAATGGCATGCATGGCAGAGTTCCAAGACGAAAACCACTGCTGACCAAAAAGAACATAAAGGCTCGTCTCACTTTTGCCAAAAAACATCTTGATGATCCCCAAGACTTTTGGGAAAATATTCTGTGGACTGACGAAACAAAAGTTGAACATTTTGGGAGGTGTGCGTGCCGTTACATCTGGTGTAAAAGTAGCACAGCATTTCAGAAAAAGAACATCATGCCAACAGTCAAACATGGTGGTGGTAGTGTGATGGTCTGGGGCTAGTTTGCTGCTTCTGGACCTGGATGACTTGCTGTGATTGATGGAACCATGAATTCTGTTTTCTACCAAAAAATCCTGAAGGAGAATGTCCGGCCATCAGTTTGTGACCTCAAGCTGAAGCGCACTTGAGTTCTGCAGCAGGACAATGATCCAAAACACACCAGCAAGTCCACCTCTGAATGGCTTAAAAAAACAAAAAAACAAAATTAAGGTTTTGGAGTGGCCTAGTCAAAATCCATACTTGAATCCAATTGAGATGCTGTGGCATGACCTTAAAAAGGCGCTTCATGCTCGGAAACCCTCCAATATGGTTGAATTAAAACAATTCTGCAAAGAAGAATGGGCCAAAATTTCTCAACAGCGATGTGAAAGACTCATAGCCAGCTATCGCAAATGCTTGATTGCAGTTGTTGCTGCTAAGGGTGGCACAACCAGTTATTAGGTTTAGGGGGCAATTACTTTTTCACATAGGGCCCATGTAGGTTTGGATAGTTTTTTTCCCTTAATAAATAAAATTATCACTTAAAAACTGCCTTTTGTGTTTACTTGGGTTATCTTGGTCTAAAATTTATATTTGTTTCATGATCTGAAACATTTAAGCGTGAAAAACATGCAAAAAAATAAGAAATCAGGAAGGGGGCAAATACCTTTTCATTGCACTGTAAATCCCAGGCAGTTCACCTGTTATTAACAAATGGAAGCATTCATTGTTCACACAGTGGGTGCAAACAGGATGTGATGAACTGAATAAAATCTTTAGCCACACCAGAAGCAGGGACAGATTTATTACATGTTAAATTTCAGTTCAGCAGAGTTTTCAAGAGATTGGACTTAAAAGCATATTGTATAACTGAGTTCCTTTTGTGAGATCTACTGGCAAAATGGGAATTCAAGATCCTGCAATCCCATTTGTCTGGGTTTAATTTACTTTTTTTTGTTCCTCGTAGCTGAAAATCATACGGCACCAGGGCCTCTTATCATCCACCAAGCCTACTGGGCTCTCCTTCCTCCTTGAAGTTACATTAGTCCATATTCTGGGCCAGTGAGGAGACTGAGACACCATAGGCTGCATCATATTACTGCTGAGACATATTTTTCTCTATGAACTAGTTTCCTCTCCCTGATGCACAAACACAGATGTCCAGGGGCATGCTGGTGTATTATTCCAGCCAATATCTCCTACCTTTCCCTTCAACACAACACCTCCCCTCCTGCATGTCTTCAGCATCCATCAGGACTCGAACATGAGGTACACCTCAGTGCTTGCTCTCCACTAAGGATTGGCATGGCCATCTTTCTATGCCAGTGCTTCAGACTCCTGAGCTGCTAATCAAACCTGGGTTTCCCTGGACCATAGTTAGGCTTTAGCACACTATGTCATGGTGACAACAGAGGTTAATTTTCAAATAAACTGTATTGGAACTCTTTACAGTTATTGTACTTATTTATAACTATTATACTTTCTGGGGAATTTTAGCACATTTTATGTAATGGTGCTTGTTTATATTTCATTTCTGCTGCAGCAACGTGCTGCAGATTCATTGGGGGACGTACTCTTTCTGAGAAGCCTGCTCTTAGTCCATGGTTGTGCAACTGTATAGTCAATAATTTTAAGTAAAGGGGGTCTACTCTCCACATGGGGGCTTCAGGAGGCTTACCTAGTGTAAAACACTTTTGCATCCTGTTTTCTGTATATGCAGCCTTTCATATTTGGGGTTTGATGTTAGTGGTTTCACAGTTAATATTTTCTATAAGTGATATGAATCTCTTGGACTCCACAGTATATCATTAATACTCATACACTAACAGCACCAAATGCATTGCTAGGCCTCACAACCTTGAGTAGCCCCAAAGTAAATCCTAACAAACTGCACATGGAATTGCTTCCCCCCAAGATCCTGAAACCAAAACATCTTGCTATAGCTGACTATACTATCCTACTAATCACCATACCATATGTGAAACCAGTAGGTAGAACTGATTCCTTTCAGGAGCAAGCCAGAAGTATTGTCTGCTTGACTAAGGGAATCAAATTCAGAGGATCATTAGCAGTTGCCAGTCTTGATCCTCTGCATTAAACTTCCAGACACTCAGTTTTACATATTCTGTCTAAATAATGTACATCTTGTTTTCATCATATGCACTTTTGCCTCCACTCTGCTGCAGGACCTCATCTGATAGCTCCACTACTAGCATTTAATGGGACTGTTCATTCTGTGGCGACAGGAAACAGACATTTTCAGGCTAGGCAAGAAATCTACTGACCATTCATTCCTGCCTGGAAAGCCTTATTTCCCCATCCGTTCTCCAGGGGAAATAGTTTAGTGGCAGGGAGTGAGGCAGCTTGTTGATCCTGCAGGATGGCGTAACTCTCTTCAGGCACAGCAATCCCATCTCAACTGAAGGCTCACTGAGTTTTGAAACTGTCTTTTTTTTTAAACTATTTATGGCTTCCCTGCAGCTGACCATCAGATTCTCACAATGTCTCTCTCTTTGATTGCCAAGTCTACGGCATCCTATTGCCTACCCTGGACTTGTTCGGACATCATTTGGGGCTGGCAAGGAGATCAAGGCATCCCACGGAAGCATCATTCTGCCGCTGAGAGAGTGCTTTTTATTAAACTTATTACTTCCCACCCCTCTACCTCTCCAGTAACACCTTGTGGGTAGGGCAAGCAAAAGACATTAGGGCTGAACTGCCCCTTACTTCTGCAGGGGACTGATACCAGTAGGATGATTCCCATTCATGCTCAATCAGCACCACAAAGTTGTTTCCCCAGTCTCCAAAAGGGAACTCAGACCACATGAGTATGCCTCGAGAATGTGCACGTCTCCAAAGGATGGGCACATATATACCCCACCCATCTGTGCTATCCAGGGCCTGAGACATTATTCAAACTCGGGTCATCTGGGCCATAGTCAGGGTTTTATCCCTCAATGCCACTAGCACAAGCATAGGCTCTGCAACTGCTACCCTCCAAAGAGACTCTGGCCTACTGCTGCAAGTGCACAATGGTAAGGGCACGCTTCCTAAATCAGTACTTTGCGGATGAAATACCTAGGTGTCATGCAAGTGGCAAGTCCAAGCCACCTCCATTCCCACAGGATGGGTGAGCTGGCAGTGACCACTAAATTACATCCTCTACAGCTATTTTCTACGGGTACCAGAGCTGCTAAATGAACTTGGGTCACCTGCGGCCTAGTCAGGGCTTTAACCCTCTTTGTCACAGACAGCACATACATTTCTCGGCTTTTACATGTGGAGTGATGAGATACATGTTTAACTACTTGTGGAAAATCCAATAAAGAGCTCATAAGAAGTAAGGATGCTGAAATTGGCATTTCATTTTTTAAGTCCATCTCTTAGCAGAGTATCAAGATATGCCTCATAAATGTTCTGCATAACTAACATGCTGTGCGAATCTGCATATCGCCAGCCTTTTCTCCAGCAACTGCATGCTCAGTTACTTGAATTTTTCCTTTTGAGAATTAAGCACCATTTTCTAGGCAAATAGTAATTACCACCTTATCTTCAAATAACTGGGAAGAGCAATCCCATATTAAATCACAATTAGTGCAGAGCATTAAGGCTCTAATCTGTTGCTTATTTGCTTCCGGAGTCTAGGGTACAAGATTTCATTACTTACACTGCAGTTTACCTACTGTGTGACTGAGTATCTGGCTTACCCATTTAGTGCTCCTAGATCACCCCCGGCAAAGTGCACTTGTGTCTAGTGGGTTTACAAAATTAACAAATATATAAAATAAAAATAACACAAACATGTATTTCCTTGTGTTTACAATGGTACTAGCTGAAAAGCTAGCTTTGGTGTATTAACCTATGTCTCTCTTGGATCAGGGCAGTCGGTGCTGATAACAGACTCGTCCTGCTAATATAGACCGTACAACTTGGTCAATAAGGGAACAAGAGTATGACATGGCTAGGCTTATAAAGGCCCTACAGCCAATAGCCTAGCAACCTCCTATGAACCATGCCTGCATCCACTGCAGTGTGCTGCCCTCCCAGCTATCATGAAGCTTTGCTTGGGGTGGGGGCAGTTTCTGCACTTGGAGTACAACACACCTTCAACCAACTACTCAAGAGTGGCAAGCTGTTGAAAGCCAGTGACCTTGTACATACCTCAGTCTTTTACCTGGTTGGACATTTTTCCCCTGATGCTAATGAACCTAAAAGTAAAATTCAGTAGTACACATTTATTTACTCACTTACTTGCATATGTTTTCTTAATCAGATTGTTCAGCTGGGTTAAGGCCCATTACCACTGGGGGCAGAGAGTAAAGCTCCACAAAAATGCATTAAAGAACATAAACAATATGTTAAGAGACAGCTCAGGTACATAAAAAGGTAAATAATAAGATTATAAAGGCTTTACATGACTTAAGTGGTCCAATTAAACTAGAATACATTAAGTACAAGACTGAACAGGTTCAAGCAGATGATTGGCAGAGTGAGACATCCTAATGCAATACTGTGGCAATCAGAATACACTAAGTGAACTCTAGATTGTGCAACATATTCAGTGGCCGTGTTACACTAAAACATGAGTTAAGACAATCAAAAGAAATGATAGCTAAAAAGGCATACACAACCTGCAAAAAGTACAGTTGTGTACACTTACCATAAATGTAAATGCTCGAGTGTATTCACTGTTGCAGTCATCACATTTGGGTTATCTGCTTGCAGTAGCCCTCAGTCGGCCTGATTATCAAAGTCTTGGGTCCTGCATCGGTTGCTGTCTCATCTTCCATGATGTCAGGTAGTCAGGGGTATAAAGTATGCAGCCGACGCCATTACATCAGTTTTTCTTGCACCAAATGTCAGGTGCCCCCTAATGGGAAGCAATTAAATATATACATGCAAGGTTATACCTCCAACAAAAAAGCAAATACACCAAAAAGCTTTTAAGCATAGTAAAGGAGAACAGACGTATAGCCAAAAGAAGTCAGGGGGCTGGAGGGAGGGTAACCAGGACTGCAACAATGAATACACTCGAACATCTACATTTATGGTAAATGTACACAACTGTACTATGTTCTTCTTGTTTCACTGTTGCAGTCATCACATTTGGATAGATTCCCAAAGCTAAGGATGGTTGGAGGAGTTTAGATAGCATTTGGATCAGCTATAAGGCCCTGCAAGACTGCAGTGGCAAAGCCAGCTCTGGATATAGAGAAAATTGGCAAATGGTAATGCTTGGTGAAAGTATGTACAGAACTCCAGGTAGCAGCTTCTAGGATGTCCTTGGTAGGGACACCTCTGAGAAAGGCTGTAGAGGTAGATGCAGCCCTGGTTGAGTGTGGTCTTATCCCCTGTGGGGTAGGTTTTTCATGGTGCTTATAACATAAATGAATGCAATGGCCTATCCATTTAGAAATGGTTTACTTTGAAATGGCCTTCCCCTCTGCCCCTGCAGAAAATGCCACCAGCAGTTGTTCAGATTTCCCTTGAGGTTTAGTCCTCTGCAAGTAAAATCTAAGTTGTCTGTGAACATCTAAGGAGTGCAGTATCCCTTCCTCTTTGTTCTGTGGATTAGAAAAGAAGGTTGGCAAATGAATGGACTGATTAAGAGCCACACTGGATACTAACTTGGGCATGAAGGAGGGATTGGTCCTGAGAGACACCCTGTCCGCATAAAAGATGATGAAAGGCTCCTCTGCCATAAGGGCCTATAATTCAGATACCCTTCTTGCTGAAGGGATTGCTAAGAGGAAGGCTGTATTCCAAGAAAGGAATTTTAACTCTGCACTTGCAGCTGGCTCAAAAGGAGATAGAGTGAGTTTTTCCAATACAAAGTTAAGATCCCAGGCTGGAGTTGGGGCTCTCCTGGGTGGTCTTAAGTTTTTGGCTCCTTTGAGGAACTGCTTGAGTAGTGGATGAGAGAAGAGGGGTGGTTCTCTGTTGTAATGAGCTGAAATGGCTGAGGCATGAATTTTGATGGAGGAAAAAGAAAGGCCCTTGTGAAATATCTCAGTTAAGTATTGAAGAATCTGAGGTAAATTGGGTGCTGCTGTGCCCATCCCTTGAGTTTGGTTCCAGGAACAGAATATTTTCCAATTTTCAGCATATGATTTTCTAGTGCTAGGCCTCCTTGCCTCCAAAATGACATCCAACACTTGTTTGCTGAGGGATGGTAATGGACAGATTAGGTAATTAGCCAGGCTGCCAGGTTCAGGGTTTGAAGCTGAGGATGCAGAATCTGGCCCCCCTGCTGGGACAGCAGGGTAGGGGTCTGAGGCAGGTGCCATGGAGCCAGCAGTGACACACTGCACAAGAGGGGGTATCAGTGTTGGCATGACCAGTCTGGTGCAATCAGTATCATCCTTGGTTTGTCCTGTTTGATCTTTAGCAGTACTTTGTAGAGGAGAGGCAGAGGAGGAAATGCATAAACTGATAGATTTTTCCAGTTGAAGGACAGGGCATCCACTTTCCAAGCCTGTTTGTGGGGAGTCCTTGTGCAGAATTTGTCCAGTTGGTACTTTTGGGGGGAGGCAAACAGGTCTATATCTGGGCTCCCCCATTTGTTTATCAACCTGTTAAAAGTCTTTGGTTCCAGTTTCCACTCGTGTGGGTCCATGAGATTTCTGCTTAGTCCGTCTGCCAGTATATTTAGCGTTCCTGGCAGGAATTGAGCCTGTAGATGCACTTGGTAGCTCAAGGCTGTGTTCCACAGAGCCATGGCTAGTCTGCAGAGGGGGTATGAATGGGTACCCCCCTGCTTGTTTATGTACAACATAACAGTGGTGTTGTCCGTCTTTACCATTAATTGTCCTGGAAGAATGTGGTCCTTGAAGGCTGTCAGAGCATTCTGTACAGCTAACATTTCTTTCTGATTGATATGCAGGTGCATTTGACTTGGACTTGGGTTCCATTTGCCCTTAATGCACTTCCCTGCCAGGTGTGCCCCCATGCATAGTCTGATGCGTCTGGTTTTAGGGTTTGGGCAGCAGGGGGGGTAGAGTGAATGGTAGTTCCTTGTTTTGGTGGCAGGCCTCTGCCCACCAAAGGAACTCTAACCATAGACAAGGTATGATAGGAATCATTCATTCTAGATCCTGAGAATGCTGACAACATAGGCTTTTTAGATACCATTGTAGTTTCCTCATATGCAGTCTTGCATATGGAATTAGGAGAATGCAGGAGGCCATGAACCCCAAGGCTTGTAATATTTGCCTTGCAGATAGCAGGGTTTTTGTGGCCATTAGTTTGAAGTAAGTTGTCAAATGAATTTATTTCTCTGGCGTGAGGAAAGCCATCTGGGAAGTTGTGTTCAAGCTTGCTCCCAGGAATATAATTTGTTGACAGGGTACATGGTATGATTTCTTTTCATTTATGGTGTACCCCAGACAAGTTAGCACCTTTTGTACAAATGCCAGATGATTCAAAAGTATATCCTGGCTTTCTGCCTGAAATTAGACAATCGTCCAGGTATGGGTATATTTGAATATTTCTTTGCCTGCAAAAAGCAATGACTGGAGCTAGGCACTTTATGAATACCCTGAGTGCAGCAGATAAGCCAAAGGGCAGTGCAGAGAACTGATAATACATGTAGCCTGCTTTGAAGTGTAGGTATTTTTTGCAAGATTCCCTGATTGGGATGTGCAGGTAGGCTTCCTTTAGATCCAGTGCTGCCAACCAGGCATCATTGCCTAGCATAGGAAGCAACTGTTGAAGGGTTAGCATCTTGAATTTTGGGATCACCCAAAAAGGTGTTTAGGATAGAAAGGACCAGGATAGAGCGCCATGAGTTGTCTTTTCCAGGTACCAGGAAAAGTCTTGAGTAGAAACCTTGTCCCTTTTCCTCTTCTGGTACAGTTTGAATAGCCCTTATGCTTAAGAGAGAGAGTACTTGCTTTTGAGCCTCTGCCCACTGATCTGGGGGTAGATCTGGCCAACGGTTTGGGGATGGTAATGTGTGGAAGTGAAATCTGTATCCTTGGGAAACTATATTTAAAACCCATTTGTCCTGGGTAATGAGTTCTCAGTTTTTTGCCTGCACAGCGATCTTTCCCCCTAAAGGAGCAGTCAGTTGAGAAGGGTTTGGAAGTTTTAAAGTTAAGTCATTGAGGCAGTTTACCATAGGGGGGCATCTTACTACTCCCTGATTTGGAAGTGGGAGCCCCCCACTGCTTAGTCCTGTAAGTACCTTGGGCCTGAAGCCTAGGTGTTCTGCTGGTTCTGTGTATGGGGCTGACAAGGCCTGGAAGAGGCAGGAAAGGACCAATTCTTAAAATGGTCAATGCCTACTAAATCCTGACGGCTGTACTTGTAGGAAATCTTTAACAGTTTGCATAGATTTAGCCTTTTCCTCCATCTTTTTAAGTACGTCTTCTGCTTTGTTGCCAAACAGGCATTCCTGATTCAAGGGAGCATCCAGCAATTTAGCTTTAACATGATCTGGCAAAGATTGCTCCTTAAGCCAAGCATGCCTTCTAAGTACAGACCCAGTGACAGCAGCCCTGCAAGATGCCTCTAGTGAATCAAAACCACATTGCAAAGTATGTTTTCCAACCTGTTCAGCAGAATGCATTAAATCCTGTAAATCCTTATTTTCAGCACAGTCAGGAATCAACATAATTTTCTGTTTAAGCAATCCAATAATATGCTGTTGATACTTTAACATAAGAAACTGGCAGTTTAAGGTCCTAATAGCCAAGGTTGCAGAAGTGTATACCTTCTTACCCCATCTATCCAGCGCCCTGGAATCTCTATCAGAGGGGTTAGGATTTTTGGCAGTAGTAGCCTTAATGCCCTTGGGTCCCTGTGAAATAGTCTCAGGATCCACAGTAGGATTTTTAAAAAGGAACTTGTGAGAGTCAGGAACCCTGTAATATCTATCAGGTTTTCTGGGAGCAGGAGGTAAAGAGTCAGGGGCCAAGCTAGATTCTGAAAAGGCATCATCAACAATGTCTAGTACAGGGGGGATAGCTAAAGGCCTGTGCTGGGGCAGGAGTAAGAAATCCCCAAGCCTCTTTTTAGAATCAGAGTAATCTTGGCTTTCCCAGTGAAAATGCTCCCTAAGAGTATGCAAGGTTTCACCAAAAGAGAAATCCTCTGGAGGGGAAGCAGAGGGAATAGAGTCCTCTGCATCAGAATCCTCATAGGTAGATAAGGGTAAATCCTGGTCATCAGAGGAAACAGAAATTTCAGAATGCTGATCAGAAGTATCATAAGCAAATTCAGTCCTAGGTCTCTTCCCCTGATTAAAGTAATAAGGTCTTCAGCCATTCTTATCATTTGTTTTTTAGGCATAGAGGCCTGACCATGCGGTCTAGGCGTCAGTTTTCTAGGCATGGTTCGAGTTTTTGGCCTTGAAGAAGAAGATGGTGTCGGTTTAATATGCAAGTCAGTAGGCTTGAATACACCCTCAGAAGCCGGTGCCTGCACAGCGGCTCCGGACCCATCCCAGGTAGTCACATCTGCAGGTTCCACAGTTGAAGCATCTCGTGGCATACCAGACTCTGAATGGGTCTTAGTAGAGGCCTATGAATCTGAAGTAGTGGGTATCAGGGGCTACGAAAGCGCCTCACTGAGTACCGGTGAACTGGCGACTAGCTTAGGAGAGGCGTCATCAGCAGCTTTGGACCTAGGCAGCCTGTCTCTGTCTTTATCTTTTGCGGTTTTTTCGGAATGCCGGATAGCTTACCGAAGACATATCTGGATAATTGAACAGAGTACCAAAATATTTAGAAGCGTAAATATACCGACGATGAATAGTTCGTTGTTTAAATAAGGCACAAAACCGACAGCGAGGTACGTCATGGTCAGGGCCTAGGCATGGAATACAGTACGAAAGAAAATCTTTATGAGGTAGTTGCTTTCCACAAGAAATACAATTATTGACTTTTACTGACATCGGTTTAGAGCAAGAAAAAGTTTCCCCAATGGGGTACTTAGCTTTAGTTGAAGACTTTGGTTCTGAAACTCGAAAACGAAAATTTCAGGAGTCGGCTGACTGGTACTTGCGAACTGCTTCTGCTTCGGGCACTGCACTGCAAGAAAGACTGGTGTAATGGCATCGGGTGCATGCTTTATACTCCTGACTACCTGACGTCATGGAAGATGAGACAGCAACTGACGCAGGACCCAAGACTTTGATAATCAGGCTGACTGAGAGCTACTGCAAGCAGATAACCCAAATGTGATGACTGCAACAGTGAAACACGAAGGACATCAGTCTTAGGGCAAGTAGGAAGTACAGCAGTTGGAGAAATAGTTCTATTGTTGAGATGTGATACAAACACCGTAAAGCCACAAACTTAGTATACTTTGATCACTAAATTATTTTTAAGACAGTCGATTTATAAAACTGAACATAAATACCTGATATTTTCATCAACACAGTGAACACTGAAAGGCAAACATCTGCAGATGACTGCAGTGGTTCATATTCTGCCATATGCAGTAAGGAACTTAGAAAACATTCTTACCTGTTTAACAGTTTCTAAGATAATAGCCGGGGAAAGCAGAGAGAAGGCACTCCAACATTTAGCCTTTGCTTCACATGGCACAGCATGAAGAGGAAAGTTTAAATTGTATGCATACTGAATGACACCGGCCTCTTGGAAAGAGTCTGCAGAAAAATCAAAATCAGTTGTCATGTACATGTACCATATTTCGGAAAGTGAGCAGAGCACAAATGTAGAAATACCACAGAAGGGTAGCAACTGAATCTCACATTCTCCTTCAAAACTATCAGTGAAGGTCACAGCACTGACAAGTAGTACTGAATATTCAAAAAAAAAGGGGGGGAGCAACAAGTACATTAATCATTTTTGATGAGTTTGCCCTGACATGACTACTTTTCCTTACTATCTCCAGTGGCCTTTATAAGCCAAACCCAGAAGGTTGTCCCATTTGTTTACACTGCGACCCCTCCTCAAGTGGAAGGTCACACAATTCCTGTAGAAACTCATCTGTTAACTTCAGCAAAGAGGAGGAAACATCCTGTGTTGCTGTTTGCCTGCCATTATACAATAGGAAGTCTGGATTTACTTCTATGGCTGTATGCATTTTAGACTGCATAGGTATGCAGTGATGACATGCAGAACACTTACAGAATCTGAGGTGGGCATATTTCTAATGCTGCTTACTCTGTACTCTTTGGTATCCATATAGTGCCGCTGTATCTCTCTCTCTCTTTCTTTCTTTCTCTCTCTCTCTCTCTCTCTACCCTTCCTTGAGAAACGTTTTGTTTGATTTCATGTCCCCTGCCAACCCACCAGCACCCTGCCCACTACTTAAACCAGGGATCATGACAGCACAGGCAGGTTCCGTGCCTTTAAGTTAATAGGCTGACTGTAAGTAGAGCTAATCGCTGTTGGGTTTTGCTACTTGAATGCAGAATCCACTGATTGTAGCTTAGGTCGAAGAATATTTCTGATTTGGATGTTTTGATGAAGTCTGAGCTCTTAACAGGACAAAAGTGCTTAATTTTGAATAAAGCGTATTTGGCACCATTTTTCTAATTTGGGTGGGTCACCCTCTGCTCTTTGCCTCAAGTCATTTCACTGGATTATATACATACTTTTTAACTGACCTGTGATGATTAGGGTAAACAAATGCCCCTATTTGAAACTAATGCTTTTTCTCGTAACTGTCTGTACTGTGACACAGTGAGAAAACTAATGTCAATCACAGAAAACAGACTGTTGCAACAATGGTCACATGTCACACTTGACATCTAAAACCTCACAATATAAACAGTAATTCAAGGGAGGGGAGGGAACAGGCAGGTAGTGGTCATGTTTTCTCTCACCAATGAATGAAATCAGAATCCCTTTCTATGTTTTAAAATTAAACATCACAGAAACAATCAAAAACTGAACAACATTGACATCAAAACATTTCTTTAACTCTGACAGCATAGTAGGATAAGTGCAAGAACAATTTAAGCATTATTATACTGAACTAATTAATAAGCTGAAAAAATTTAGTTAGCATAAAAAGGTGTACAGCATTTATAAGCAAATTCTCTCAGTGTTTACAGTGCATGCATGGTATTTATTGCAGAGCTCAAAGGTAGAGGCTTGTATCACATACACAAAAAGTGAAGTATTAAAAGATAGTAACACTCATTTAGGAAATAACTATGCCTTATTGATTGCAAGGGTAATTCTTTATTATAAAAAATGTTAACACATGATAACGTCATAAATGTTTTTAAAGAACTGCCTGTATGGCATGTTCATGAAGAAGGGACTGTACTTCTTAGTGAAGGTGTACCATAAAAGTAGCGGTTGGGTTATCTGCTGATTGGGAAGGATAGCACTTTCAGGGTATGCCCTCTTTCAAAAGGTAGATTTTTCAGGCATCTAAAGAAATTGTTTTTCATGCCTGGCAGAGGAGAGAAAGAGAACAAAATTTTACTTTAAATTCCTCCCATAAAACACACATCATATGGCATGGCATGCAAGCTAAAGCTGCTGCTAGATTTCTAGCTTAGCAGAAGCACCATGATTCTGTTTCATGAATGGATAGCTCTTCCCCTGGGCTCTTCATCAGGCTTATGTTGAAGTGTTTAGCCTATGAGAAACAATTTTCCTTTGCAAGGCTACTTTTCTTTCTTATCTCTGTTCCACACTGAAGTTGATTGGGTTGGCATTGGGTTGGCTTTGTTTCATATAATTTGTTCAGTAAGACCACATTCATTATTTTGAAGAAAGGTATTGCTGCCTTCACCTGCTCACCAAACAAGGCTGGTGCAGAACAAGCCAAATTCAGAAGCTTCTGACAAACTTTGTTCAGGAAAGTACAGTTGTGTACACTTACCATAAATGTAGATGTTCGAGTTTATTCACTGTTGCAGTCATTACATTTGGGTAATCTGCTGGCAGGTTGCCCTCAGTCAGCCTGAATTCCAAAGTCTTGGGTCCTGCATCGGTTGCTGTCTTCTCTTTCATGACATCAGGTCGTCAGGGGTATAAAACATGCAGCAGACGCCATTTTCTTTAGTTTTTCTTGCCCCCGATGTCAGGTGCCCCCAAAAAGGTAGCAATATTTTATATATATATATATATATATATATATATATATATATATATATATATATATATATATATATATTATATATATATATATATATATATATACATACACACACACACACATATGCATCAATATAAACTTTACCTTCATCTACAAGCAAATACACCACATAGGCTGCAGAAGATAGAGAAGGAAAGATAAACTGTAGAATGACAGGGGGATGGCGGGAGGGTAACCTGGACTGCAACAGTGAATACACTTGAACATCTACATTTATGGTAAGTGTACACAAGTGTACTATGGTCTTTGTGTTTCATTGTTGCAGTCATTACATTTGGGTAGAATCCCAAAGCTATGGTTGGGAGGCTGGAGCTAAACAGCATTAGGTGCGGCTATAAGGCCCTGTAGCACTGCAGTGGCAAAGCCTGCCCTGGACTTAGAGTAGAGAGGCAAATGGTAATGCTTTGTAAAGGTGTGAACAGAACTCCAAGTAGCAGCCTCTAGAATGTCTTTGGTTGGTACTCCTCTGAGATAGGCTGCCGAAGTAGCTGCAGCTCTGGTGGAATGAGACCTAATGCCCTTGGGCACAGGTTTACCATGGAGTGAGTAGCAGAAACAGATGCAGTGGCTTATTCACTTTGAAACTGTCTGCTTTGAGATAGCCTTTCCTTCTTATCCTGCAGCATATGACACTAGTAATTGCTCAGTTTTTCTTAGAGCTTTTGTCCTGCTCAAGTAGAATCTTAGCTGTCTGTGTACATCCAAGGAATGCAGAATTCTCTCCCATTTGTTCTGCGGATTTGGATAAAAAGTTGGTAGATGAATTGTTTGGTTAAGAGCCACACTGGAAACAACCTTAGGCATAAAAGTAGGATTTGTCCTCAGAGACACCCTGTCTGGGTAAAATATGATAAAAGGCTCTACAGCCATGAGGACCTGTAGCTCTGAAACACTTCTCGCTGAAGTAATTGCTAGTAGCAGGGCTGTCTTCCATGATAAGAACTTTATATCAGCGGTAGCGGCTGGTTCAAATGGAGGCAGGGTGAGCTTTTCCAACACATAATTGAGGTCCCATGCAGGTAATGGTGATCTCCTAGGAGGCCTTAGGTTTTTGGCTCCTCTAAGATACTGCTTAAGTAAGGGATGAGAAAAGATTGGTGGCTCTGTATTGTAATGAGCCGAAATGGCAGAGGCATGGATTTTAATTGATGAGAAAGATAGGCCTTTATCAAGCATCTCAGTTAAGTATTATAATATCTGAGGAACATGTGGTTCTGCTGTATCAGTTCCTTGTGCTTGAGTCCAAGCACAAAATCTCTTCCATTTGTCAGCATAAGATTTTCTAGTACTAGGCCTTCTGGCTTCCAAAATGACATCCATCACAGCTTTACTGAGAGGTGTTGTTGGTATGATTACATGATTAGCCATGCTGCCAGGTTCAGAGTCTGTAGATGATTGTGCAGGATCTGATTGTTTTTCTGGGACAGTAGTTGTGGTCTTTGAGGCAAGGTCCAAGCTGGGTATTGAGACAAGTTCCTTAGGATTGGGTACCAGTATTGATGGGACTAGTCCGGGCCAATTAATATCATCTTTGGCTTCTCCTGTCTGACTTTTAGAAGGACCTTGGGTAGAAGAGGCAGAGGAGGAAAGGCGACTGACAGTTTTTTCCAGCTGAAAGATAGGGCGTCCACTTTCCATGCTTGTCTATGATAAGTCCTTGTGCAGAATCTTTTCAGTTGATAATTTTGAGGAGAGGCAAATAAATCTATGTCTGGGCTCCCCCATTTCTCTGTTATCATGCTGAATACTTGTGGATTTAATTTCCACTCGTGAGGATCCATAAGGTTTCTGCTTAAAACGTCTGCCAGAGTGTTCTGTTTTCCTGGCAGGAATCGAGCTTGAAGATTTATCTGGTAGGTCAAAGCTGTGTCCCACAGTGCCATGGCTAATCTGCAAAGGAGGTATGAGTGTGTGCCCCCTTGCTTGTTTATATAACACATGACTGTGGTGTTGTCCGTCTTTATCAGTAGTTGTCCTGGATGAAGTAAGTCCTTGAATGCTGTTAGGGAATTTTGAACAGCAAGCATCTCTCTCTGGTTGATATGTAGATGCATTTGGTTTGGTGCCCATAAGCCCTGAATGCATCTTCCTGCCATGTGGGCCCCCAGGCATAATCTGGTGCGTCTGTTGTTAAGGTTTGGCTGACAGGGGGTAGAGTGAAGGGCCGTCCCATGTTTTGGTGACAGGCCTTTGCCCACCATAGAAACTCCTGTTGCAGGCAGGGAATGAGAGGAATCATTGTTTCCAGACTGTGTGAATGCTGACTCCATAAACTTTTTAGGTACCATTGAAGTTTCCTCATATGCAGTCTTACATATGAATTAGTAGGATGCAGGATGCCATGAAGCCCAGAGCCTGCAGAATTTGTCTTGCAGAAGACTGGGTTTTTGTTGCCGTCAGTTGCCTTTGTTTGTCTGGCGTGAGGTAAGCCATCTGGGCAGTTGTATGCAAGCTTGCACCCAGGAATGTTATCTTTTGAGAGGGTACCAGTTGTAATTTCTTTTCGTTTATTGTGTACCCTAGGCATGCTAGAAGCCTTTTCACAAACGCCAGGTGTTGTAGAAGAGTGTCCTTGTTCTCTGCTTGAATGAGACAGTCGTCCAAGTCAGGATATATCTGTATACTTCTTTGTCTGCAAAATGCAATTACTGGTGCCAGGCACTTTGTAAAGACCCTAAGCGCAGTAGATAAGCCAAAGGGCAGTGCAGAGAATTGGTAATGCACTAAGCCCAGCCTTGAATGAGGTATCTTCTGCACGACTGTCTTATTGGGACATGCAGGTATGCCTCTTTTAAGTCTAAAGCCACCAGCCAAGCATTCTTGCCCAGCATGGGCAGAAGCTGTTGCAAAGTGAGCATTTTGAATTTTGGAATGTCCAGGTTTGTGAATTCAGCATTGGCCGCCAGGCCTTGTCCTTTCTGGGTACCAAGAACAGTCTTGAGTAAAAACCTTGTCCTTTTTCCTGTTCTGGTACTGTCTGAATGGCCCCATATCCATGAGGGACGTAACCTGTTTCTGTGCCTCTGCCCATTGTTTTTTTGGCAGATCTGGCCAACCATTTGTCATTGGCAGAGTGTGGAAGTGGAATCTGTATCCCTGTGATATGATGTTCAGTACCCACTTGTCCTGGGTTATTAACTGCCAATTTAGAGCAAAAAGTGCTAATTTTCCCCCTATGGGTGCTGCCAAAAGATAAGTGCTTGGTGTAGGCAGAGGGAAGTCATTGGGATTGTTTTCTGTAGGTTTGCGCATTATCTCCTCCAGATTTGGAGGTGGATGCGCCCCATTGCTTTGACCTGTATGAGTCGTGAGCCTGGTACCTGGAACCCTTAGGGCGTCTGGATTTTCCCCTTTGAGCTCTGTCTGACACAGGAAAGGACCAATATTTTGTAGGCCAGTGTCTACTGAATCTAGGTGGCTGCACTTGTAAGAAATCTTTAACAGTTTGCATAGACTTAGCTTTGTCTTCCATTTTCTTTAAAACCTCTTCTGCCTTAATAACAACAGAGAATCATGCTGTAAAGGTGCATCTAGCAATTTAGCTTTAACATGATCAGGCAAATTTTGTTCCTTTAACCAGTCATGCCTCCTAATCACAGATCCAGTAACTGCGGCCCTGCAGGAGGCCTCTAAAGAATCAAAAACACATTGCAAAGTATGCTTTCCAACTTGCTCAGCTGCATGCAATAATTCCTGCAATTCCTTACTTTCTGCACATTCTGAAATCAACATCATTTTCTGTTTCAGCAATCCCATAACATGTTGTTGGTACTTAAGCATATGAAATTGGCAGTTTAAGGCCCTGATTGCCAAGGCTGCAGATATATGAACCTTTTTTCCCCATCTGTCCAGCGCCCTGGAATCTCTGTCGGAGGGGGTAGGGTTTTTTGCTGTTGCGACCTTCACTCCCGTAGGACCATGTGAAATAGTTTCAGGAGCAGGGTTTCCTAAATAAAAATTTATGAGAGTCAGGGACCCTGTAATACCGGTCAGGCTTTCTGGGAGCCGGAGGTAAAGAGTCAGGGGTCAGGCTCGACTCTGAAAAAACATCATCCACAATGTCTAACACAGGGGGAATGGCTAAAGGCTTGTGCTGAGGGAGAAGGAGGAAATCCCTGAGCCTCTTTTTTGATTCTGAGAAGTCTTGACTCCCAGTGAAAATGTTCCCCCAAAGTATGCAAGGTTTCTCCAAATGAATAATCCTCAGGAGGAGATGCAGATGGAATAGACTCCTCAGCATCAGAATCCTCATAGGGAGGTAAAGATAATTCCTGATAAGAAGAGGAATCAGAAGATATAGAAACCTGATCTGAAGATTCATAGTCAGTGTCTTGCCTAGGCCTCTTACCTGGAGGGGGATGGGTAACCCTAATCAAGGTAATAAGGTCTTCAGCCATTTTGATCATCTGTTTTGTAGGCATAGAGGCCTGTGCACATGGCTCAGGCGGTGTTTATTTTAGTTTTAGAAGGTGTCTTTGCCTTTGGTTTTGCAGCTTTTGTCGGTTTGATGTAAAAATGTTGAGGTCTGAATACACCCACAGAAGCCGGTGCCTGCTCAGCGGCTCTGGACCCATCTGAGGGAGATACATCCATCGGTCCAATACCCTGAGTATTTTGCGGCATGCCGGACTCCACATGGGTGTCGGTAGAGGCCTGCGACTTGAAGGTAGCAGGTATCAGGGGCTGCGAAAGCACCTCACTGAGTACCGGCGAACCAGCGACTGGCTTAGGAGAAGCTTCGTCGTCAGTTTTGGATCTCGACTGCCTTTCTCTGTCCTTTTCTTTGTGTTTTTTTATGTACTCCGGTAGTCAGATTGCTGTCCGACGACATCTCTGGGTAGTTAAATCTGTTTCCAAAACACTTAGATGCAAAAATATACCGACGCTTAATAGTGCGTTGGTTAAATCTAGCACAAAACCGACAGCCAGGCATGTTGTGATCAGGGCCTAGGCAAGGAATACAGTATAAATGGAAATCTTTATGAGGTATTTGCTTCCCATAAGTAATACAGTTATTAACTATTTCTGACATCAGTAAAAAGCAAGCAAAAAGTTTCCCTAACGGGGTACTTAGCTTTAATGAAGACTTCGGTTCTGAAACTCAAACACGAATATTTCAGTAGTCGGCCGACTGGCACTTGCAAAATACTTCTGCTTCGGGCACCGCGTGGCAAGAAAGACTAAAGAAAATGGCGTTGGCTGCATGTTTTATACCCCTGACGACCTGACGTCATGGAAGAGAAGACAGCGACCGACGCAGGACCCAAGACTTTGGAATTCAGGCCGACTGAGGGCAACCTGCCAGCAGATTACGCAAATGTAATGAATGCAACAGTGAAACACGAAGAACATTCCATTCAAGCACGGTGGTATAAAGTCAATCTAAAGCTGCAGTCCTGACACTGGTACTTGTGATATCACACAACCTAAGGAGTATCCTCTGGTGCTCTTTGCTGGAACTTATTTAGGTTTTCCTCCTTAGTAGGGAGTCTTAAGAGCTTGTGTTTATTAGTTTGGGTTTTATCCAAATATTGGATATGGTAGATTATACAATATGACATTTGCAACCCAGAAATTGAGAAAAAGAACAGAGTATTCACCTTTTCACGCAGTGACCTGATATAGTGGATATTTTCTTATGAGACTATAGCACACATCAGCTTAGTGCCAGTCTAGGAAACCAAATCCTATGAGTGAACAGTACTTTTGATTTCCCAATGAACTACATCAGGAAACCTCCAAGGAACTTTCCAGTCTTGCGAGAACTGGCTTAGTTTAAGAAGTGGCAAGAATTTTGACTGAGCCATGCACTGTATTCATGTACTTAGAAAATTGCTGACACTGTTTATCAACTCCTCCTCCTCAGATCTGAGCTCTCCTTCAAAGAACTGAACATCTCAAAAAGACTATTCAGGCACTTGTTACAAGGCATACAAATATTACGTAGATAGTGACTTGTCTCTATTCATATATTTTACAGTGGTTACCCCAGAACACATTTCAGTATGAATGTTTTCCTACAATTTGTAATTTCATCCACTGTTTCAGCTTGTGCTGCTTTATTTGTAATTCTGTATATTTAACATACTGTAATGCTATTCTACGTTTATACATGTATTTTGAAGTCATACTGGGGTCTATATTAGCATTTCGAAAAAAAAATAGAACTGGTATAGGCAAGGGGGCAAGCCCCCCTGTACCCCCCACATCCCCCGCTACTTAAATATACCAACTCCGAGACCGCACTACATTGAGGTAAACGGAAATCTCCCCTTACGGAGATTTCCATTTACCCGTTCGATGTTCTGCACTTTCAGCATTCTCGATGCGACAATATCACTTTCGATATTGTCAGCGTTCGAGATGCTGATGGGAACCCTCATACTGCACTACTGTAATTGTGCTATGACAAAACTGTGCTTTTGCCCCAGGTTAAAGTTGAAGAGTTCTACAATTAGCCAACATTCCTGGTTAACAAAGCAGCATTAAACAGGTGATACACTACAGATAACAGGTGAATGAATTTCCACCACTTAATGGAAATAATCAAGTACAACAATGTTTCTAACCTGGAGGTAGGCTACTTCATCGTTAGGTCATAGACTACACTAGTAGTAGGAACTTTTTCTAGGATACTCAAGATGGCTTGTAGAACACTACCAAATAATACCTGTAACAGGGCAAGCATGGACCCACCAAATTCAGAGGACTTGGGGAGGTATTCAAATCAGCAAAGTGGTCATTAAAATTCCCAGCAGGGCCGTCGTTGGCATTCATATCATCAAACCTTGGTCCTGATCCCGCTACAGGAGAAATAGTTTGATCCTAATACCACCAGGGAGTCAGGTGGAACCAGACTGGCAAGTCTTGTATGACTTATAGCTCTGATTTTTAGCAACAGTTTTTATCTTCAGTGGCGGTTTTTCAAAAGTGACCTTCTGGGCTCACTTTGGTTTTCTGTACACAGAAAAGAAAGTCAGATGGATGCTTTTTCTATCCAATTTATTAAGACTGTACTCAACATACTTTTTTATATCAGTAAAACATGTTTTTGTTAAGTCTTTACAATAAAAAAAAGATGTGCCTGGGCAATAACTGAGCCCAAGAAAATAACAGACAGCAGCTCAGTGTTTTAGGAATATTTTCTAGAAAAGTTTCTCAGGATGTGAAATAATCAGAGAAGTTGAAGAAATCTGTAACATTACAGACTAATGACTACTGAAAAGAGATACAGAAAATTCATAGAAACAGGTGACATTTAGCTTTGATAAATATCACTGCTAGGAAAAACCACTACTTGCCTTTATATTTATAAGCACATTTATATTTATAAGCACAGGCTTTACTGCTAAAGGGAAGTAGCTGCTTTGAAAGACTGCCCCCAAGTGCTACCAAAAGTTCTGTAAGACAGCAACTGAGAAAACAACTGAGAAACCACAGACAAGTTACAAGGTTAGTAACATCAACCTAAATTACCAAGAGAGGGTGTAGATTATAATTTCCAGCAGTTCACCAAAAAAGATAGCATGGCCAGGCCTATCTAGTAAACAGACAAGTAATGAAAGCGTCATTTTATTGAAGCCACCAGTAACATTCACATAAAGAAAACGTACAGATGTCACATAATTTTTCTTTTCCTGAAACAAGCAGTGCATGAACTTTTGCATGTACAACTCCTAAATTAGGGTAAGAATTTCCCACTACACTACAATGTATGACATATCAATACAATTTCCAAGATATTCTAAAAATATCTCAAAGCCAGATCTAGATGTCTTTGCACAGAGTGCAAGTCAAGTTTAGCTTAGGACTGTTCTGGGTAGTGAAGTAGGTCATTGCTTAACACCATTATGCCTGTGTAGCAGGGAAACAGAGTGGTGCAGTGGATTGTGTTGTTGCCTCAGTGCACTAGGTTATCTAGTTTGGCTCATGGTTGGAGAGCTTCTCTGCAGAGACTGCATGTCCTCCCTGTGTTTGCATGGGGTTTCAAAATATGTTCCAGTTTTCTTCCCACATTCCAAAAGCATTCTCCAGGTAGGTGAACTGGCAATCCCCTAAATTGCTCAGGGGGAAGGGTGTATTCTGTTCATAGGTTCATAGCTTCATAGGTGTATACTAGGCTAATGGCAAGCCTAGCCCAAGAAAATTCCCTGGCATTATGCTGCCAAAGCCAATGATACCTTTGAAACTGAAAGTCCTTTTCTGCTTTCTCCGCGCAGAGACAAAGCTCGTCAGATTTTCCTGAATTGTTTGTTTCTATCCAAGTAGTACCTCAATTGACGGCATCCAGGCAGTGTAGTTTTGTTTGTTAAGACCCATTGGAATACTCTGGAAAAAAGGAAAGGTCAATGCTTTTTAGATTTTTGAGATGAGAACCACCTTAGGCAAAAAAAGCAGGGGTTAGTTCGTAAATACTCTGTCCTTATGAAACAAAAAATAAGGAGGGGAACAACTGAGTGCTTGAAGCTCTGAAACTCTCTAGGCTGATGTAGGAGCTACAGCAAAAAGCTTTCCATGATAACAATTTTTAAGGAACAACAGGAAGCAGGAACGAGAGAAAGAAATCAAAAGAAGAAAAGAAGCAAGAGAGGGAGAGGAGGAGGAGGAGGAGGAGGATAGGGAGGAGGAGGAAGAAAAAAACCTTTCAAAAAGACAAAAAGAGTTTGCAGAGACATTAGGGCAGATTCAGAAATACCCAAATGAAAGTTAGAAAAAAGAAGAAATTTTGAATTGAACTTGTAGTGTAGAGGAGATGAAAACAAGGACTGAAGTTAGAAAATCAAAAACTAGTTGGATGGAGAAGGTGAAGATCTATGTCCTTTCCTTCAGCTTTCCCAATAAATCTTTTCCTTCTTACTTATATGGGAAGTTATCAACATATCTCTAACAGAGGCTATAAATATAGAACTATCAATAAGGGAGTAACAGGAAGCCTGGCTGGAGTTGAGAAGCTGGAGGTGGAGGGAGTGAGGTTCAGAGAGGGGAGGGAAAGGATCTGGCGGATGATCCATGGATCTCTGGATTCAAAGATCTGGAGATGGTCCAGATTCCACGGTCGAACCAAGTATGTAGAATGGGGAACCACACTTGCCAGGCCAGTAAGGAGCAATGAGGATCAATGAGGATTCTGGAGCCCTGGCGATGAATTACCTGAGAGACTTGAGAGAAAGGTGGGAAAAGGCCCAGAAAAGGCCGGGGCCCAACTTGGACTAGAGCGGCTCTGCTGGGTTGGCCTGATAAAGGAGGGAGAGTGAATTAGATCACACCGGCACTTGGGGTTTTGGGAGAAAATTTATCTCACTACAGAGTCTTTCAGAGACCACTGAAAAAACAGAGTCTACTACAGAGTCTTTTCAGACCACTGACGTGAGGCATGAGAGCTCTGCTGCTCAATCTGTAATATATGATGACTTGGACTTCCCAGGCGTGTCTATCAGCTAATAGAAAAATGCGAAGATTGCCACCCAGCACAGTTGTCTATGTGCTAGGGGATATGATCTGGTGTTGATCTTTGTTTGTTGATGTTTGTTGAGACATATTGTCTGTCTGGATTGTTGCCAAGTGGATTACAATTGTTCCCAAAGGGCTTAGAGCAAGTTGAAGGAGGCTCATAGCAGCATTGCCCTTCTCTGCAAACAGAATTGTTGCCATGCCCCCCTGCATGGACTGTCCCTGCCTGGCCCTGAACCACCCACCCGATCAGAGGAATACGTCAGTGTAGCAACCCGAGGAGGTGTGGAACAAAGGTCTTCCGGTGGGACAAAGGGGATCCCATCAGGATGGGGGATGACATGCACCACATAGGATGCTTTTGTGAGGCGCGAGCGTGATTCATTCCTGGTAGGACATTGGAAGTTCCTCTTATGAAGGTTGATGTGGGATCTGTACAATGGAATCGCATGTGGTATCGAACTAATATGCTCCCAATATGGCATATGCAATTCCCAACTGACCCAACTTGCTTTCTGCTTTGATGTTGTTGTTGTTGAGAGGTGATACCCTGTGATGTGATTCTGATGCGAACATGTGTATTGCTTACGTTTATCGATGTATGAAGGTAAGAGAATACAAGTAATGTAGGCGGCGATAAACAGACTTTTCAAAACAGACTTGACAAGCTTTAAGTAAATACCCAGTTTTTGACATCTGTGGAGTATGGGAGCTCTGGCCATGGGAAGGAGGAGCTTGGAAACTTGGAATAGGGTGCAGTCGCTGGAATCCATTTATTTGCCATGCAGCTGTCACCTCAGCCAAGCAGCAGCACCTGAACTGAAAATTTGCCTGACACACCGCAGTGGAGTTCCCTGCCTGGTAGGTCTGTTCATTTTTGTCTGATGAGGAATTGTGAAGCTGGGCGGAGAATCTTCACCAGCACATCCGTCATTTTTATGATGGATTGCACATCCAGGATCCTAGAGCACATCATCGAACCTTTGTTTTCTGACCCTGATCAATGGATTCTTCTTGAGGCCCTGTTTTCTTTGGAACTAAAAACTGATTTGAGTAGATTCCTCGAGACCCTGTTCGGTCTCAGTCCCTGTGTTGTTTGGAGATTTCTGTGGGAGTAGAAAAGGGATCAGAGTTGAAATGCTGGTTTGCAATGAGAAAATCTTTTGCAAAGAGTTTCTTTGAGGAGGAGTGAAGAATTTGGAAAGGGTAGGTGGGGGATCTGAGAGGGATGGTTGAAGGAAGGGATGAGCCAGGGATAGGGAGTCACATGTAAGCACTGAAATGGGTACAGGATATGGTTGTCTTGAGTCACAGATAGATTCCTCACTGGGTACGGTGACAATCTTCCCCGACTGGCTTCAGGGACCTGCGGTCGGCGAGCCCTGGTTCGGCCGGACCCACTGGTGTCAGGGGCGCTTCCTACCATTGTAGTTCTCTGGACTGCCCTTGACCTTGAGGCGTCTCCCATTGGTATTCCCACCGTGCCCTTTGGTTGTTTCACTGAACCTTCTGTAGGAAGGCGAGAAGTCCTTGAGAAGGCGGTGGAAGAACATCACTTTCCACGGTAGAAACCTTTTGCCATCGGCCCTTTGGGAGTCGCCAAAAAGGACTCCGGCGGCAAAGGAAGGAGAGAAAGGATCAGAAAGGGCATTAGTGCCATCATCTGAAAGTTGAGGACCAAGCCCCAAAGTCAGGCCTGCCTTCATTAGGTGAAAGGGTCCCTCTTGACTCTAGGGCAGAGCCAGCATATAGCATCCATTGCAGCCATCTACCGCGAAGGCCACCCCTGAGGCTGGCGGCTCTGCTGGATCCTTTTTTAAAGGGACCAATGCTGGAGAGGGATGGAGATATGGAATTAGGGTAGCCAGCTCGCTGTTTCAAAACCTCACCTCTGATCGCAGCCTCTGAATCCGCTAACTTTTCACTCATCCATTCCTTGATCAACCTCCTCATGGAAACTGATAAAATGGTTGGGCTTTAGTTCAGCGACTGAAGGATCAAATGGCTCCTTCATTCTGGCATGGACCTACACCTTAGCATCCACTTGTCTGGATTTGTTGGATGGACAGGTTGTTCTCTCCTTAGAAGTTCCTTCTTTGTGGGGGCAGCCATGCCCATTAGCCATGAATCAAAACTCCTTCCATGCTGCATGAACTGTGAGGTGGAAGGACCGGGAACGGTGAGGACAACCACAGGAGCCGCCCATGCGAATCAGCAACGTCCATGCCTTCAGGGTACGGGGGGGCATGAGGGGGGAGAGGACACCCAGGAGGGTCAAAGGATCGAGGCAACACTCTCTCCAAAGATATCTTGAGAAGGGGCATCGATCCTCTGAGGAATCATCATGTCTGTGTCTGTTCAGTGATGGAAATCTGTCTGCAAATGAGGGCCCTTCAGAAGGAGCGGGGGTCTGTGTTTCTGATCAAATGGAGAGGTGGCGTGATGTGTTTCCTTAGTGTTCTCATTTCCCCTTACAACTCCTCTGAGGAGGGGGAGTGAGTCCAAATCAGGAGGCCTGCGGAGAGGGGAAATGGAGCCGACCTGAGGAGGTGGCTCTCTGCGGTCGGGATGAGGGTCTCAGAGAGCCTGTCAGAGGCAGGGCGGACGGAGCCGACTGGGCGAGAAGAGCCCGCTCTAACACCTAACACAACCAGCCCGACAGTGTAATGCCTGCCAGTCAGAGCAGGCCAGCCCCGGGGTGCTCAGGGGGTCGAGAACCACTCCGGGGCTCGACGGAGATGTCCGGAGCTGAAGGTGAACAAAGAAGCCTCCCCAGAGCCCGAAGCCCCCAGAGGGTAGCGGTGCACCACCCGTCTCGCAACCTCCGAGAGCGGGCCGGCAGTGGCTCGACTACCCAGAGAACGAAAGGAGGCTGGCTTGATGCCGAAGACACAGGGCTCGGAGCTCGAGACTGGCAGCAGTCTCGGTTCGACCGCGCCGGGCTTAAGTAGAGAAGAGAGTGTTCGAGAGGAGGAAAATGTTCCGACAGACAGTTAAGTAGTCGGTGAGACCTTTGAAGGCTCTGAAGCAGTGAGCTGACTTGCATGGGACTTAAGTAGTCGAACCAAGTCATGCTGAGGCGACCCTCTGGAGCCTTGCCGACCTAGAGGAGAGGGACCGACCAGACCGTGGAGACGGCAGGCTCCGGCCCGGGCGAGCCGGTGAAGAGATGGTTTCTGACTGACCCGGTCCGCCGGGAGCCGCTCCGAAGGTCTGGTGAGAGACGACTCGGTTGCGAACAGAAACCCCGCCCCGGCGGAGCGAGGCTCCACGAAAAGACAGGACTGAGAGGCGGCCGGCTCTGGGCTTAGATAAAGTAAAAGGCAAACAGCTGGTCGCAGCCAGTTGGGGGCCGAGGGCCCCTGCACAAAGAGGCTTCCCTGCAGTCCTGAAGGGCAGACCCCTGGCACAAAGTAAACCATTCTGTTAAACCTGCAGGACTTTTTTGCAGGACCATGGGGCTGAAGCCATGGCAGCTCCGGCAGGAGTCCTTCAGTACAAAAGGTGAACAATGGGCCCAGAAACAGTGGCAACTAGTACGAGACATACTCTGACACAATTTCACACCACACAGTAACACAAGACTTGAACCTAGAAACAGACACTTTAGATAGGAAGGAACAGACAATTAGCAATACAACAAACTAGTAATACAACACAAGTACCAATGAATAAAAACTAAAGAATAATAAATTTTTTCTAACCTACACTAATTAGGGAAAATAAGGCCACTACAAGAATAGGGAACTAAAGGCGAAGGGAAGAACAAAAGGTTCTTGGGAAAAGAATTGTAAGGGGTTTTTAAAGGGGAATACAGCCAACCTAATAGACAAATACGGAAAAAAAGATTTTAACTCTGGGTATGGGAAGACTAAACGGAGCTCGAGAAAATAATAGTACTCACCAGGAACCAGGGGAAACAACCAACCCATCAACTGTCCCGGAAGGCCGAGATCTGATTCGTGGATAGTTAGTTCCCAGTGCCCCTTTCAAGCAAGGCCACTGAAGTGATCCCTGGGGTGAACTTCCAATTGCCCATCCACTCGTCAAGATTTCTCTTAAAGAGGGTCAAGTGAAGTGCTCTGCTTGATGTGAATGCGAAGTTTGTTCCAGAGTATGGGAAGTCTCTGGATTAGGAAGGTGTCCCTCCAGCATGTTCTGTTTATTGTTTGTAATGAGGTTTAGGTCCCTGGAGCGTGTGGCACGGAGGGATTGGGATTTCTGTAGGTGTAGCATATCTAGCAGCTCTGGGTCAGACATGGCTTTGTAGGTCAAACAGAGATCGCCACTACGTAGGCGATAAGAGACAGAGTACAGCTGGAGGTTTTTGAGTCTGTTCATATAAAGCATGTGTCTAAGGCCTAAGATCCTCTTACTGAGGTATTTTTGTGGCCTTTCCAGTTGTTTTAAGTGTCCAGTTGTTTTAAGTTGTTTTATGTGAAATACATACCAAATGGGGCATTGTATTCTATAATAGGCCTAATGAGGGATGAGTAGAGAGAGATTATGACCTCTTTCTTCCTGGATGAGAAACCTTTTGTAATGAGTTGTGCCACACAGAAGGATTTTCTGACTACAGTGGCAATGTGGTTATCAAAGGAGAGGTTGCTGTCAACCTGAGTCCCCAGGTCTCTTATCACACCTTCGGTGTTTAGTGGACTACTGCCTGTGTGGTAGTTCATGGGCACTGAATTTTTCCCAAAGGGAATGAAAATGCACTTTTTGGCACTGAGCTTA
Source organism: Protopterus annectens (assembly GCF_019279795.1). NCBI lineage: Eukaryota > Metazoa > Chordata > Ceratodontiformes > Protopteridae > Protopterus > Protopterus annectens. Next base: position 591,794,074 of record NC_056739.1, read on the forward strand.
AGGCAATGGTTCTGGCACCAGTCATTGGTGTCAGTGAAGCCTTTTTGTACAATATCTACATGAGTTGGAGAATCAATAATGGCTCCCAGTTTGCAATCATCTGCGAACTTGGTCAGCCAGAGTCCCTTTGTGTTGGCTTGAACTTCAGAAAAGTGGATTCCAAACAGGAGAGGACCTAGGACTGATCCCCGTTGGACACCACTTGTAACTGGATGGTAGTCAGATTTGGAGTCTGTTACTTTCAGAGTGTGGGTTCTATCAGTGAGCCAGTTGGCAACCCATCTTAAGACATAGGGGTTTATGCCTAGTTTAATGAGTCTATCTATGATTCCTGAGTGAGGGATGGTGTTGAAGGCCTTGGCAAGATCTAGGTAGGCTGTGTGAACTACCTTGCCCTCATCCACAGCTCTGGTGACAGACTCGAAGAAGTCTATCAGGTTGACCAGGCATGATCTACCTTTCACAAACCCAAACTGCGTGAGGTCCAGAGTCTGGAGATTCCCTATGTCCTTATTTATAAGGTCCATGATGATGCGCTCCATAGCCTTACATATCAGACTCCTCAGACTAATGGGGTGGTAGTTCCCAGGGTCTGTATTCGCTCCCCTTTTGTGGAGTGGGATGACCGTATCAGTGCACCATTCCTTAAGAACAAAGCCTGAAATGAGGCTGTGACTGAACAGGGTACTCAGGTGTGGTGCCAGTTCACTTTGTAATTCATGTAGAACACAGCCAGGGATATTATCAGGTCCCATGGAAGCTGTATTCTTGGCTTTGGACAGTGAGGTTTTTACCTGTGTAGCTGTGATAATAGAGACTTGGTATTCCTCAGGTATTGTGATAGGCCCTTTAAGGGGTGAAAGGGGGGTAAAGTTCACACTGAACCTGTCAGCCAATATGTTGGCAAAATCAGTCGGTTCTGTATATGTACTGTCAATTGTGCTGTAACTCAGAGCAGATCTGAGTATCGCCATGTAGATTCTTGACATAACTATAGAATGCCTTGTGGTTGTCTTTAGAATCTGCAGCAATTTTGTTTTCATAGCTAGCTTTAGAGGATTTGATGATGGATCTCAGTTTTTTTGCTGAGGCTAACAAGAGAGTTTTTCCAGTCTTGGGAATTCACCCTTTTCTGCAACCATTTTTTCCTTCTGTTGTAGAGTTTGTTTATGGTGCGGGACCAACCAAGCTGGCTTCCTTTTTCTGGAGGAGAGCATCTTGGTTCTGTTTGGTAAGGCCCATTCTATGCACTTGTGTATGTGCTCATACAGTGCATTGGTGTATGACTCAGCAGTCATGCACCTATTTTCCATCTGCATGGGTGTCGTGAAGTTAGCTACCTCTGTTTTTAGAAGCCCAAAATTGGCTTTGGAGAAGTTTTTTATGATGGTTTCCTTTGGAGGGGGGGGGGTGAGGGTGGGATGTGGATACCCATGGTGATTAGCTTGTGGTCAGATCTGACCAGGGAGGAGTTGATTACTGGTGTAGAGCAATGGTCGCCCATGTTAGTAATGACCAGGTCAAGGATGTTTCTACCTCTGGTGATGGGTTGATGGCATGTTCGGTATGAGCTTCTATGCTTTGTGCCCAGTGACTAGCAGGATAGGATCTGGCTTCCCCAAGACCCCAAAATGGATTAAATGGGTTATCAGAGAGTAAATGAATTAATGAATGAATTACATTGGTCTATACCATGTCTCGGGCTGTTTATAATTAGTGAACTTTAAACCTTACAGTAACTTTGTACAACTAGTAGTAGTATTATTCAACGCAGTTCATCGATACTCAAATCACTGATGCCAACCATCTGACCATACAAAAAAAAAAAAAACAGAACAAAATCTTATCTTCACACTGCTCTGCCCTCTACACCCCCTGGAACTTAAATATACCAACTCCGAGATCGCACTACAGTGCAGAAGATGGAAATCTTTCCATTCATCACTGTTTGTAGATGTTGGTTCCGCACAGTCGACATTTCGAATGTCGATCATATGGTCTCAGCCATATGGTCTTCGACATTCTGAAATGTCAACCATGTGAAGGGGACCCAGTGGTATGCATAGGAAAAGCATAGCAAAAAACTTTTGTAAATCTGAACTGTCATTAATTATATTTAAAGAAAAATCAGGTAAATTATTTGCGGTGAAGGTGAAACACAAAATAACACTGCATGAACTATTAGAGTCCAAATCTGAAGTGCTTTACTAAAATAAAATATATAAAGACCTGCATGATACTGCTGGTTAACCTTCCAAGTTGCTCCTCTTTTTTGCTTTTATATAAAACGCTCACATACATTATATACAAATTTTTTATGAGTTTTTAACTACCAGTATTAGACCAGAAACAGTAATACTAAAATTTCATCCAGAAGTTGTTTAATTGTGACTTATACAACCAAAACATTAAAGGGGGGGGGGTAGAGGCAACGAGCAAAAGCTATGTACTCATTATGTACTTAACATAATGCATCTGCATTGTCCATTTTCATTCTTCCTCAACTGATGGGTCTCGTATCAGACCTCGGATCCGGCTCGGACGCTTTTACTAGACTCACAGATCCAATTCTCGAGCTTCTCCCTTACCCATAATGCCCCACTACTCTATTATACCTCCGATCATGTGTGCTGCCCTCTGTAACAATGGTTTGCTCTTAAACAAATCCATTGAGATGAAACAGTAGAGGTAAAACTGGAGCTCAAATAAAGACCAATAGGTTCCCAAGAAAATCCCTTACGTGTCCTCCAGGAAGGAAAGGAAGTGGGTTAGGAAGGCGGGAAGTTGAGGAAGAATGAAAATGAACTACCAAAAACTGTATACAAACAAACTAAACTGTAAAAACAAAAAACTTCCACTGGAGCAAAGGAGCACACGAAACTGACTTAACATTCAAGAAGTAAAGCACAACAGTTTAATCCAGTAAGCTTTTCGTTCAGCAAGTAGCTAAATTTCATCAGACAAACAAGAAGAACCAAAAAAAACCAGCTTAAATAATACAGCAATAATTATATAAACTCAATCATTCAATCATATTAAAAAATCAATTAATTCTCTCCCTATCTAACAATAAGACTAACTAACCTAATTAAAACACTATACTTTAACACATTACTGTAAAATTGATATTTTATATTTAATAAAAATGTAAATTTTAAACTTTAAAATGATAAAATATAATGTGCAGAAACATGTTAATTTAATAGGAACCTCTACAAAAGTTAAAGATTTAAGAATGGATTCATTGACACATGCTAATGCAGTACCTTTGGCTAGAGACTTTGTTAACTCCGCCAGTAATGTTGTCCTTAATGTTGAGGATAGCTCCGTTCAAAAAGTGTAAATTCTGAAGCACTTCTCTCTACTAATGTATCTAACCAGTATGCTTCCTTGACGCTTATTGAGGTGCCTGATGTTACAACTTGGTTGTTTGAGCAACCCCTATTTGGGAATTCTTCAGGTGAACTTTTAAATGAACACCCGGCTGAAGGAAGCGCATCGCTAGCGAGTAAACTGAAGTTTTTAGATTACAAGTCATTAAAGGCGAAAAAACTTCAGTTAGAAATTAAGTACTTTGAAGAATGCAAGAAGGTAGGGGTCATCCCTAAAGGCTTGCATTCGTGGCAGTATCCATCAGGACTAGAGGCTGGATCTGAGTTCCATTTGGAACTTTTAAGACTTTTTGACAAGCATGGTTTCAAACTGATGGACCTTATGTCCAAACACTATCAGTGTAGTATTGATAGTTTGACTACAGAGATAACTGACTTGGATCGTGATATTAAGGGACATGTTGATTTTTCACGTTGTCAATTTGAGTACTCTAAAATCTTCAGTACCATAAGTCAGCAATTAAATAAAAACTCTGAAACAAAATTAAGAAAACTTAAAAGAGACATTGAAGCCTATAAGAATCTATCTGCTTACCCAACCCCGCCCCCTTCACAAACCAAGAAATATGTTGATCAGCAGCAGAAACAAGTACAATGTAACACTATTGAAGCAAGCAATTGGGGATAGTCGAACCCTTCGATGAGTGTGGATAATAGCAACACCAATTCCAAATGTACAGAAGTGTGCCTGATAGAGCACAATAATGGGACTATTATGAATGAAGATATCAAACACATTAATAATCAGGGAACGAGTCCCTTTTTCCAACAAGGGACAGAACCACCAGAAATCCCACAATACGAGGGGACAGAACAACAGCAACAGGAAGGAGCCTTATAAAACAAAGAAATAGACGGTAACTGCTTAAAAGTTCTTTTTAACAAGAACAGTGACTTTAAAATCTATAACTATTCTAGTTATCCAGTCCCCATCGAACTGTTCAAGGGATTAACGTTTATACCATCACAGCATTTTGAATTGTCTAGGACATTTGTTGATTTAAAACTGTATATACGTAAACTTAATTTGTCTTTACTGTTGGGAAGTAATGAGATACCTAATAGTGTGTTAAAAGTTCTGAGTACTTTTAACCCCCCACCCACCATCTTTAATCCTTATATGAACACTTATGTGAAGTTGAAATCAGAAAATTGCGTTCAAAAAGTCCTTTTGCATATAATGTTTCTGTAAGGGAAAGAGATGCTTTGAATGCTATTAAATCTGCATCTATTCGTTTATTGAAACCAGACAAGGGAGAGGGTTTGGTTTTAATGGATTTACATCACTACACAAGCAAAATGAAGGACGTGCTGAAGGGTGACACTTATGTAGTCTCTAGTATTAATGAGATGAATACTTCTTATAAAAGTATAAACAGTTTTTTGAATGATTTATTTTTGGAAAGAATTATTAATTTAAACATTTTGAATTATTTGTTAGTAGTATCACCTAAGATACCGTCGTTGTTTGGTATCCCTAAAATACACAAGAGTCTTGAGGACCCCCCCTATGAGATTATTAGTGAATGCTAGATCTTCCGTAACATACACTAGTGCTAAGTACATTGACAACATTTTGAAAAAGTATGTGAACAAGGAAGCCCAAATTTGTAAAGACTCGTGGGCATTTTTGTCTGCTATTAATCGAATTCCATTTAATGAAAATATAACATTCTTAACAATAGAGGTTATTGATTTGTATTTTTCTATATCCCACAATGTGGGAATCGAATGGGTTGTAGAAAGAATGTTGTATCATGGTGCAGTCAACAGCGAGGTGAGGCTAGTTCAAGAACTGCTTGATATAGTGCTAACCAACAACTTTGTGTGGTTGGCGATGAAATCTATCTACAAAAGGTGGGAGTAACTATGGGGTCCCCATGTGGTGCAAGTGTTTACAATTTAGTTATGGCTCAATGGGAGCACTTGTTTGTTTTTAATGAACTGGGGACCCTGAATAAGATCAAATTCTACACCAGATTCCTGGATGACATTTTTATAATGTTTGAAGGTGATATGTCTGATATTAACATCTTCTTAGACAAAATAAACAGCAGTACGACCTTTTTAAAGTTTACCCACAGTGTCTTTTCATAGAATAGTATATTTAGATGTGGAGTTATCTAAGGATTTGAATAATAAACAGTTTGTGGCTAAAATTCACCGTAAGGAAACATACTCCAACACGATGTTACATTATACAAGTGCCCATCTGTACCAACAAAAAAAAGTGTGTTATAAAGGGTCAGTTGGTACATGCGGCCTGTATGGTAACTAATGATGAAGCATTCTTTGAAGAATGCAATGTGCTGCGAGGTATGGTTTTCCAGTAGGGGGTACCCAGATAGCTTGTTGAATGACCTTATCGAAGAAGTACAACATAAAAGGACTTTGGAAGTTTATTCTCCTTTATTGGCTAAACTGAGTCAGTTTCGTGTGCTCCTTTGCTCCAGTGGAAGAAGGAAAATGGACAGCACAGATGCACTGTTATGGTGAGTACATAACTTTTGTATCTGATGTTGTCATTTTCATTCATTCCTCAACTGATGGGACAGAGTCCCCATCTAGATGAACCTTGGATGGTCCTTATAGAAGGATATTTCAGAGTACTGCAGAGACAAAAGCAGCTCTGTTCCTACAAATCAAATCCAATTTGTAATGAGTAATAAAGGTAAGAGCATTGCACCAAGTGGCAGCCTCACAAATGTCATCTATCAAAGCTCTTGACCAAAAAGCCAAAGAGGTCACCATAGATCTTGCTGAATGTACTCTTGGAGGGCTAGGCAAAGACAAACCTCTCTGTTTATAGACAAAGGATATGTAATCAGTAAACCATATGGCTAAATTCACTTTGGAAACTGCCATGCTCAATCTGTTAATGAGAAAAGGATACAAAGAGTTGGTCAGATTTTCTGAAATCTTTGGTTTGATGAAGATAAAAATGAAGTTACATGTGTACAACCAAAAGATGCAGTATGTATTCACCTTAATTGGAAAATTTTGGGAAGAAAACTGGAGTTAATGACCTGATTAATGTTAGCGTCCAAAGCCACCTTACGTAAAAAGGATGGGTTACTATGTAAAGACACCCTATCCAAGGATGGGTTATTATGTAAAGACACCTTATCCTTATGAAAGATCAAGTACGGAGACATGGAATAAAAGGCCTGGAGTTCAGATACTTGTCTAGCTGATGTAATGGCAAGCAGGATAAAGGTCTTATAGGGTAAATCATTTATGTCTGATTTGGCAAGAAGGTTAAAATGGACTTTGAGTCAAACGTTGAAGTAAGGTAGTCAAGTCCCATGGAAGGGTAGGGTCCTTATCTGGGGGCCTAACTAAAAAAAGTGCCTTTCAGAAAGCCTTTTCAAAACTTAGAAGAAGCCAAAGCAGAGTGATTTTGACTGGAATAAAATTTAGAAATGGCATCCAGCTGAACTTTGCTACTAGAGAAACTGGCCCACTCTTTGAACAGGTATGCTAAAAAATCTAGGACTGCAGAGACTGGGCAGAAAAAGGATCCAAATCTCCCTGGAGAGCTCAAATAAAAAAAATCTCTTCCAGTCCCTTGCTTGTAGAAGTAGATGTCTAGTCAGAGCAGTCAGAAGCCAGTCATCTAGATACAGAAACACCCAAAATTCTAGCAGTCTTAGGTGAGCAGCTACCTACACCATGCATTTCGTGAACACCCTGGGGTGTGTGGTGTGGCCAAAGGGAAGTGTTCTGAACTGGTAGTGGCCGTCTCCCAGACGGAAGATCAGATATCTCCTAAAGTGTCTATTCATTTTGATATGATAGTACGCATCTTGACAATCTATTAAGCACATCCAATTGTCCTTTTGTAGCAGCGGCAAAATGGACTGAACCATGACCATCAAGAACTTTGAGTGTTTCATCTACTGGTTTGATTTGCTGAGATCCAGAATAAGTCTCAAATCCCCTGTCTTTTTTTGCCACTAAAAAGAATCTTGAATAAATTCCCGATCCTAAATGGTCTGGAGGGGACTTCTTGGATGATTCTTTTTTTCTATCAGCTTTCTTATTTCCTGGACTGCTGTGTCCCTCTTATGGGGTGGAACATTGGGAATGTTCTTCATTTTTATGGGGGGAACTGGGAAAATTGTATGAAATAACCTCTGGATATGATCCTCTGCACCCAAGTATCTGTAGTGATGGACACCCAAGCTTCTAGGTGCAGAGACAAGTGCCCTTGACTGCCTCCAGAGAAAAACAGCCGAGCAATCTTTTAGGAGAACTGATAGGGTTTATCCGAGAAAGAATCCATGAAACTCTGGTTCTGCAGGCTACCTCTGTTGCTAGGGCAGCACTTTCCATTAGAGTACCCCCCCCCCCCCGCCGCCTCTGGGAGAACCATCTCCTCATGAGTCTTGGAAAGGACCTTTGGACTTATGAAACCATATTTTTCTTCCTCCTTGCTGATTCCATGAGAAGGGTCTCAGGAGTAGAAAAACAGATCCAAAGAGTAGACAAGGGTCTTTCCGTCTTGCTCACTTCTGGAGAGAGTTTCCTTCATCTTTGGGCCAAACAGAGAAGATCCATCAAAAGGAGGACTAATGACGAAGACTTAAAGGGCTCTGCAAAATTGCGCAACTGTATCCAGGCATGTCTCCTGATGGCTATGCCTCAACCCACTGCCCTTGACATATCCTCTGCAGTAAAATTACGAAAGTAACTAAACAGGATACACCACGAGAACACGTTCTTCAAACGAATTTCCTTTATTCCAAGCAGTAAAATAAACAGGGATAAGCGCTTTCGCGTGCTGCTTGCACGCTTCTTCAGATCAATAAAACAGTGTCTATCCTTGTTCCTTTTATATCAACAATACTTCCAATTAAACTTAAAATCATTAAACAATTAAATAATTAACTAATCAAAAGTTTTCAGTGTTAACTGATTGAAGAAATCCATACCTCTGTTGTGCATTAAACTTTTACCTCAGGCACTCAAGGTAATTCTTGCGTTTCACATATTATGGTAATATTTCCTCAACAAAAATAATAATCAAATGATATCTTCTAAAGAGCATATTTATAATATATAAGAACATAGATGAGATTCTAGTAAAAATGTTCCCTAAAACAAAACAGAACATGATTAAGTTACATTTCACTTTAACCAATTTGATTGATTGTGTAACGCGTATGAATGTACAAACTTATCCATATAATAATGAATGAATTCCGTTTTCCATATATCAGTTCAAAAACTATAAAATATGGAAGGAATATAAAATAAAATAAAATAAAATAAAATGCGTAAGTGATTAAATAAATATAAATGAAGCGGAATATGACTAGACATCTTGATAGTTAATCACTGACTTCATGACCAAGATTCTGTTTTAAATCAAAATAATTTTTTATACTTCATATCCTATGTCAGAAACTTTATGAAATCTATAATATACCTAACTGTGATTACTGTTGTACACGCTATTGAATTTCACTGTGCCGTTATTAAAATATATCATATTAAATATTCAATATATATGCAAATGACGCGTTTACAATATAAAATTTAAAACATGAAATTCAAAAGCCTAACTCTGGATTTCCTTACATGAACACGACGTTAGAGTTCTCTGTTGTATTTAAACTCATTAGAATAGCTAAAACTTGCCTGCGACTGAATTTAAATCTAAATCTAAATTAGTTAAAAAGTGAGTATGATGGTAAAGTGCTTAGTGCGTCTGTAGTTGTCTTATTGCATATGAATTTGTATATGAGACATATGTTCCTCATATCATGCTGACTAATTATAATTTCTTCTAACTTTTTGTGTGGGAAACAATAATTGATGTAAAATATAATATGTTAATATTAATACTAATAAGTATAAAAACAAGAAATGAAAAATATATATGTTGACCCAAAAAATTCATTGATATGTCACTGTGCGTGTATCAAATGTCATAATTTTCACTGCTTATTCTAATAAGTTATTACTATAAATTTTGTCTTGTTGTTGATCTACATGAGAAGTATGTATGAAAAATATAATATATAAATATATAAATGTCTAAATAAAGAATAAATGAATAAGATGCTCAAACATGAAAAATATATATGAATATGATATTTCATTGATTGTTCATCCATGCGTAAGAGACCTCTAAATATAATATTTGCGTCTCATTCTAAAATGTTAACACAAGTTTATATCAAGTGAAGCTGTCTGATTAAACAGTCAAAGACACTCGTAGTCAAGAGAAAAAATTAAAAACTCTCATATATAGAGTTCAAAATTTCCATAAGGTTTAAATAACCAGTTTTTATGATTTGGCCATGATGAATATTTTTTTGAATCCATGATGTAAACCAGAGACTTCTTATAATATGTGGTTCACAGTCGTAGATATACTTTATAACAAGCGTAAAAATAGGCTAAGATAAAAATGTATATATATTAATATGAAGGACTGACCACAGCTAATTTGATCATTCCAAAAAAGGTTTCACTGAGACATAATTGTTTATACCCGGGTCTCTGTGCGCCCCTGACCTGAAAATCCACTCCATCTCTAGCTTCGCTAAAGCTTTATTGTTGTCACCCATCCTAGGGGTAATGTCTAGGGTTTGTAAAACTCTAAACTTAAAATGATGTGTCGGATTTAAAGTTATATGTTTGGCCAGTGCATTCAACTCATTATGTTTACGAATGTCATAGATGTGGTTATATCCTCTGCAGTGTTGGAAATCAGCCACATGGACCCATTAGATATTGACTCAAGGGTGACAGTTGTGAAGAAATCTTATTCTGGTCCTACACAGACATGGACCCGGAAAGAGATCTGGAGAGCTCTTTTGTCATATATCTCTCTGCAACCTTGCAAATTGTGCCAAATAATTCAGTGACCACAGGGCAAAGGTCGCTGCAGTGTAGACGTGCTTTCCAAATCTGTCCGAAGCCCTAGACTCCTTGTTATGGGGATGGACAGATGAGATCTGCTTTGCGAGCTCTTTCTTGGTGGTTATTGCCACAACCATGGCATCTACTGGGACCCCCTTGCTCCAGTGTTCTCCGTCCTTTGGGGTGAGCTAAAAATCTATCTACTCTTTTAGGGACTGGCTACACAGTAGAAACCAAGTCCATCAGATCTTCAGCCAGAAGGGTCACCGAAGACGTAGCTGTGCCAGACCCGAAAGCGTTCAGGGACACAAACTCCTCCTGACAAAAGGGGGGGGGGCAGAAGACCATCCACGTTTTGCTTTAGAAGTTCCAGTATTTCTCCAAAGGAGACATCCTCAGGTGGATTTCTGAGGAACCATTCCCACCTCATCGAAGTCGGTGTCCTCAGTGCGAGATTCTTGAGGGGAATCCAAGTATCTCTTATTACATGTCCTCTTCCTACGGACCTCATTAGTGGGATGGTCTGGTGGGGTATCGGAAGTGAGAGGGGAGTCCTGAGGGACTGACTGGAAGCTTGTTTGGGAAGCCTGTCCCCAAGGAATAGAAGTGAGAGGCTCAGAACTCAAACCCGACTGAACAGAAACAGGATCCAAGGGGGGTAAGGATGTCCTCTCTCTATGCAGAGAGAAAGCCCTTTCCAGTACTTCAAAAGCAGAGGGTCTAGGTGAACCAGAAAACTGGAACTGAAGGGCTGATGAGCCCTGAATTCCCCCAGATGATACAGTCGAGGAGGGAATCAGACCAGAGTTGTCCAGCGCCGGAGCATTAGAGGCAAGACAACTCTGATAACTAAGGAGTCGACCCCCCCCCCCAGATCAAGCACCGATGCTTTGGTTTACACAGTCCTCCTGTTCTGAAAGCATCAGAGCCAGGTGACTCAGAAACCTGGTCAATGTTGAAGAATGATCTTGTCTTCAGAGCCAATGAGGACACCCACAAAGATTTCAGATCTGAGGGCTCTGAAACCACAGGATAGATTGAAGAAAGAGATATCAGTATATGATCAGTGGAGGGCAGCCTCACAGGTCTGATGGGAGATGTAGCCAGGATTACCCCCATTTGGATCTGAGCTCTGAAAAACTTCCTCATGATCCTAGCCACCTCTGCTTCAGGTGGGTTCCTGGAGGACATAAGGGAGGAGCTGGTAGATGGTGGCCTGGAGTATCTATTCAGAGTTTCTTGGAGAAAGAGTGAGTGTAGTTGAGGAAAGATCGGCTCTGGAGAGAACTGTAGTGACCAGATTTGAAGCAATCTAGGCTTTGTGGAGGTAGGATCCAAGGGTGTTTGATCTGACTTTTTTTGCAATTTGCACAGGAAGCTTGGATGTTGGAGCCAATGCAACTGAGTGGTCTGGAGACCTCTTCTTAGGGTCCTTATCCATTTGAGACACTTTGGGCTTCCCTTTTTTGGGTCTCTTAGAGGGGAGTTGAGCCCCAGTAGCTGGAGAAGAAAAAGTGGGAAGAAGACCATTTAGCACTAATTTATTTCAGTCACCAACAGCCCTGGAAATAAAACCAGCACAGACAGAACAATCAGTTTCTAAATGGGCAGTGCCAAAACAGTTGACATATTCCCTGTGGGCACCAGGATTGGGAATATTATACCCATAGGAAGTACATTTTTTAAAACCAGTTAGCTTATGGTACTGATTATATTACCCTACTGTGTGCTGAGGACCAGTAACCATTATAAGTTAGCATGTAATAGTGCTCCAGTAATCAGGATGTATGCTACAAGCTTTATATGAACTGAATTTGGTGATCTGTAACAGAGATATTACCACCTAGAGAAGTTAAAAACAGTGACTAGCACATCCAAAATATACAGACTGCTTTATCACATACTGTAGTTAAATACTTATGAATAAAGGATCTATCACATTCAGACTACTTAGCCATTGAAAATTTGCATAATGTGGAAACTTTTTATCATGTGTGGTTGATGGGTGAATTATGTTTATATACTACAGCTCGAGTACTTTGACATACAGAGGATGTATCAGATTTGAACGTACTTCCATTTGTCAATCCATGGGAGTTCAAATTTAGGAGCGAAGTAATCAAGGGAAGTAAACATGTTGGGATACCTACAGTGCCCCTCAGGTAGGTCTACAAATGTAGCTAGGTTCTTTAATTCATAATTAGAAGTTATGTACCTACCATAACGTTCCATGTTAGTTGTCTTCTCTCGCCTTCTTTCTTGCTGGATGGGTTCGGAGCCGATCCTCGGCTCCGACTCGGCACTTGCTTTAGCTTGAAAACTCCTTTTACCAGCTCGTGGCAACCCTATATCCCATGATGCAAGGCGGAACTACCTCAGATCTCGTTTGGTAGCTAACCTACCCTGCTAAGGACTAACCTAACATATTTAGGAAACCCAAGTTCATAATAAAGAGTCCTCTAATGAAGACTCAGGAGGAAACAACCTGATAGGAACTCTTCAAGATCTGTCCAGGCCAGGGGGAAGGAGAGAGGGACGCAAGAAAGAAGGCGAGAAGACAACTAACATGGAGCGTTATGGTAGGTACATAACTTCTAAATGTTAAGTTGTCAATCTACTTCATTCTTGCTGGATGGGACAGCGTCCTAGCACCTGTATCCCGGGTGGCTCAATGGAACAGACTCTTGAGAACTGTGGAACCAAAACTGGCCCTGTCTCTGGAGGCCAAGTCTAACTTGTAATGAGAGACAAAGGTATGAGGAGTGGCCCAAGTAGCTGCTGCACAAATGGTATCAATAGGTAGTCTATCCTGAAAGGCTGCAGAAGTGGATAGACTCCTGGTTGAGTGTGCTTTCGGTTTAGAAGATAGTTGCTTGCCTCTGAGAGAGTACACATAGGAAATGGTGGAAGACAACCATCTGGATAAGGTCACTTTAGACACTGGGAGACCTATCCTGTTTTCTGCATAGGAGACAAATAATTGGTCCGATTTCCTGAATTGTTTCGTTCTATGCAAATAGTACCTGAGCTGACGATGGACATCCAAAAAATGAAGCTTTTGTTCAGCTCTGTCAGAATAGTTTGGGAAAAAGACTGGTAGATCTATAGATCTATGGATTGATTAATATTGGTTTGAGACACAACTTTGGGGAGAAAGGACGGGTTCGTTCTTAAGGATACCCTGTCCTTATGAAAAACCAAGTAAGGGGAACGGATGCAGAGAGCTTGAATCTCGGAAACCCTTCTTGCTGAAGTGACAGCCAGTAAAAATATAGTTTTCCAGGTCAATAATTTCAAAGAACATGAAGCAGACGGTTCGAAGGGAGGTAACATCAAGGATGCCAACATTAAATTTAGATCCCATTGCGGAGGAGGATGCTTTATCAGGCTTTAGGAGAAAAACTCCTCTCAGAAAGGCCTTGCATAATCTAGGAGACATAATGTTATTATCATGCAAGCCAACATGATACTTGGAAATAGCAGCCAGTTGAACTTTAACTGTAGATGAAGAAGATCCTGACTGAAAAACCTCAGCCAGGAAATCTAAAACAGAATGCACAGGAGCAGTAAAGGGATCAATATTCCTGGAATTTGCCCAAATAGAAAAACGTCGCCACTTGCTAGCATAAACAGTTCTGGTGGACGACTTTAAAGAAGACACTAAGATGTCTATGACTGAATCAGAGATCATCGGAAGCCTGGCTAGGGAAGGAAGTGGAGCAACCAAGCAGTGAGGTTGAGAGAATGAATGGCCCGGTGCTGTTGACCCGACTGGTGGATCAAGAGATCCGGAACTGGGTCCAGATGCCAGGGCTGCACCAGGAGGTGACGATGCAGAGATGGAAACCAAATTTGTCGAGGCCAGTAAGGGGCAATGAGAATCAACTTGGCCCCCAAAACGGTGGCTTCCTGAATGACTTGTGGAATCAAGGGAAAGGGAGGAAAAGCGTACAGAAGTCCCCGGGGCCAATCCTGGGTTAGAGAGTCTCTCAGGGGTTGGACTGGTAGGGGAAAGAGGGTGAAAAAATCGGGGCACTTGTTGTTTTGGGGTGTAGCAAAAGATCGCAACAAGGTGTGCCCCACTTCAGAAAAATCTGATCCACTACAGATTGATTGAGAGACCACTCATGAGGCATCAGAATGGATCTGCTCAGCCTGTCCGCCAAGAGGTTGGACCTGCCGGGATGTCGTTGCTATCAGAAGCCGATGAGCGGAGAGTGCCCATTGCCAAAGTCTGAGAGCTTCTCGACACAACGGATAGGACCTGGTCCCGCCCTGCTTGTTGATGTACCAGACCATGGACATGTTGTCCGTTTGTACTGCAATAGTCCCGTGGGAAGAAAGTCGTTGAGGGCTTGCAAGCGTTAAAAGCACCGCTCTCATCTCCAGGACATTTATGTGCAGATGGTATTCTATGGGTTGCCATGTCCCGTGGACCATCCTGCCCTGATAATGCCCCCCCCCAATCAGAGAGGCATCCGTAGTAACTGTGGCAACTGGAGGAGGGAGAACAAAGGGTCGCCCTGATGAAGAAGAGGGAAGATATCCACCAGTTCAGATGAGTTCTGCACGATTGTGTGACTAAGATTTCGTGCCACATCGAAGACTGTGGAGCGACCACTGAGTGAATAACATCCACTGCAGAAGACGCATGTGGGCGAGCCAGTGGTAGAAGAACAATGGCCGCAGCCATAAGACCTAGAACCTTTAGTATCAATCTGGCTTTGACCTTGCTGCTCTGCAATAGAATCCGAATGAATTTTTGGATGTCCAGAATTCTTTGATCTGTTAGTCTGGCTAACATTTTGACGGTGTTTAATTCTGCGCCTATAAAGGTGATAGATTGGCAAGGCCGTAGAGAAGATTTTTCGAAATTCACTGAAATTCCCAAACTCCTGCAAAGCTGCAGAGTGTAGTCTCTGGTCTGAAGAAGCTGACACCTGGTGGTGGCGGAGAGGAGACAGTCGTCTAAATAAGGAAACACCTGGAATCCTTGACGTCTCAGATGAGCTGTGACCACTGCCATGCATTTGGTAAACACTCTGGGGGCTGAAGTGAGGCCAAAGGGCAGGGCTCTGAATTGGTAATGACTGGTCCCTAGCCGAAGCGGAGAAACCTTCTGGGCGCCTGTGAATCTTTATGTGATAGTACAGCGTCCTGAAGGTCTATAGAGCACATCCAGTTGTCCTTGCCCAGAAAGGGCAGAATGGACTGAAGCGTGACCATCCGGAATCTTGCCTTCTTGACAAATCTGTTTAGACTGCTCAGGTCTAATATTGGTCTCCAATCTCCCGTCCTTTTGGGGACCAAAAGAATCTCAGTAGACGCCGGATCCTACTTGGTCTGCGGAACAGTCTGGACGGCTTTTTTCCTAGGAGCTTTGAAACCTCCTGTTCTGCCAAATCCCTTTGACCGGGTGAGATGTCTGGAAGGGATTGTTGAGGTCTGGGATACCTTTGAAGGGGATTTTGTAACCCTCGGATATGATCGACTGTACCCACATATCTTGTGAAAGGGAATGCCAGGCTACTGGGTACAGCGAAATCCTTCCCCCGACTGCCTCCAAGGGTGGACAGTCGGGCAACACCTCAGGGGTGCTGAAAGGGCTTCTCAGGAAGAGACTCCCTGTTGCCCTGGTTCTGAGGACCCCCCCCTGCCTCTAGGGTGGCGTCTATTATTGTTACCCCTCTGCCTCTGGGGGTAAACTGACCACGTGTGTCGGTGTAGCTCCTTGGGCTTTGAACCACATCTTCCCTCCCTTCTGACCCTTGGGATATGGTCTAGAAGGGTGGAAAAATGGACTCCAACGGCAGAAAGAGTTTTACCGTCCTGCTCACACCTGGTCAAGGTATCCTTCACCTGAGGTCCGAACAAAGCCGAACCATCAAAGGGGTATTGGTGAAGGGCGCCTTAAAGGGGTCCAAAATTACAAAGCCGCATCCAGGCTTGGCGTCTAAGAGCCACTCCTGTGCCTGCGGCCCTGCTCTCCATCGGCGCATAGGATATGAGCCGCATGGAGGAGTTGGATAAGGAATTCAGGATTGCTAGCTGTGAGGCAATCTTTTCTTGAGCCCCAGCAGCAGAAGGATCCTGGACCACTTCACCTAGTTCCTTGAGAATATCTCTTTGAAGCCTGGTGAAGTGACAAAGGTAGTTCAGCGAGCATAGCAAAGGTCGCTGAAGAAAACATCCGCTTTCCATACCTGTCCATGGTCCTAGAATCCTTGTTAGGAGGATGGACAGGTACTGAAGGATCCAGTTCCTTCTTAGTGGCCGCCATCACCATAGCATCCACAGAAGCGCCTTGGAAAGAAACTGTTTGTCCGTAGGGGCTGTAATAAACTTGGATGGCCTCCTGGGGACAGGTTCCACAGAATCTGGAGCTGCCCACACCTTTTGAGCCACTACCTGCATAAGTGGGTCGAAAGGCGGAGACACCCAGGAGGTGGAGGGTCGGGATCCAAAAGCCTCCAGGTATACCGACTCATCCTCGGAGGGATCAATGGATGGCCAATTCCCCTCTGTTTGAGGAGCTCAAGGATGTCTGAAAAGGAGACATCCTCAGAGGGGGATCGTGGGGAACCCTCCGACTCATCTAAGTCGGTATCAGATGTAGTAGACTCAGGGGAGTCTGTGTTTCCTCTTACACGTCCTCTTCCGAGGGGGTTCACCTGCAGGATCAGGAGAAACTTTGGAAGAGGAGGAAATTCCCAATGGGGAAACCTGGGGCGATGGATCCCTGGGCCTGAGAGCAAGAAGCTGGCAAGAGGTGTCTACAGGCACCGAAGAGGGAGGAGCTAGAGGGATGGACCGTTGACCTGGCTCAGGAGCCAGGACACTCCTCATCACCTCAAAGGCTCCCCTCCCGGAGACGGAATATCCCGTTCGAGGAAACAGGAATTCCGGCTCCACTGAGAGGGAAGGCTCGAGGCCGATGTCGGTGCCGAGCTTACCAAAGCCGAAGCCCGAGAGGGAGGCGGGGTCGGACAAGGGTCCGATGCCACTAGTCCCCTCGGAGCCGACCAGGAAACTTCGGCGACGGATCCCTCCAAGGAAGGTCTCAAGGAGGAGATCGGGCCGAGGCAGCGGAGCCAAGGATGTATCGGCTCCGCAGAAACAGTCGCTGTCCCGAGAAGCTCCGGCTCCGAACTCTGGTGGGGAGTCGGAGGAGGAAGTTCAAGGGGTGAAGCAATAGCCGAAGTCTGCTGAGGCGGGCTATGGAGCATTTGGGCCAGTGCCTGCGACTTTAACAGCCTGCTTACCACCCTCTCTAAATCGTGGTCAGACAGCCTGGAAGATCTCGAAGATCGGCTCCGATGACTCCGCTCCGACAAAGAGGAGACCCGGGCAGTGGATCGATTCCAAAGGGGACCGAGATCTCTTCTTGGAGGAAGTCATCGGCCGGCGTCCTATGGGTTCCAGATGGAGCCGAGGCTTCGGCTCGATACTGGATACTGCATCGGCTCCAGCCAGAGCCGACAAGGCAACAACAGATCGGGTGTCGGAACCGATCGAACCGACCCTAGCTTAGAAGGAGAAAGATCGGCTCCGGCGGAGCGATCTCGACTCGAAGGAGTCGGAGCCACCGGGAGGCTTGGAAGCTGTAGCCTGACCCCTGGATGGCTTGGAAGGCTTACTAGACCCAGTTGTAGTGGGTGAACCTTCCGGCTTTAGCAAGCCACGGAGGATTAGCTTGTTCCTCCTTTCCTGCAGGACTCGCTGGCTAAAAGAGTGACACAAAGCACAGGAGTCCTGCAGGTGTAAAGGCCCCAGGCAGTAAACACAAGAAGTGTGACCGTCTGTCAGAGACATTTTCTGACAGCACGAGTCACACTTCTTGAAGCCCGAGACCTTTACCTCTTTAGACATAGTCTAATGAGAAAAGAGTAATAAATACTGACACAGACACACACACACAAAAACAGTCACACAAATTAATCCCCAAACACAGACACACAGATAGGGATTAATAAGGAAGGCCTAGGCCTAACTGAAAATTTTAAAACTTTTTATAAAGTATAAAATTTTTCTAAAAGGGGAATAGGGTGGTTAAATGTAACACTAAACACTAAGAATAGGAAAAAAGGGGAGATAACCCTGACTAAAGCTGTTTGAAACTCACTTACCTCAGCTGGCAAAAAAGGAGACCTCTTCGCAAAGCGGCAAACGAGATCTGGGGTAGTTCTGCCTTGCATCATGGGATATAGGGTTGCCTCGAGCTGGTAAAAGGAGTTCTCAAGCTAAAGCAAGTGCCGAGTCGGAGCCGAGGATCGGCTCCGAACCCATCCAGCAAGAATGAAGGCGAGATTGACAACTTAACATCTCCCACTAAATTTTACACTTACTTACCTGTATATTCAGAATGCCCTGGGAGGAGGGATGTCTCCCTTAGATATACTTTATCCCCAAGACTTTGCTAATACTTTTTAAAGGCTAGGTGGGTATACCGAATGCCATAAATTCATGTTGGAGGGGGCTGCTGTGAGAGAACAAAACAGCTGCCATGAGAGACACTGGCAAGTAAGGAAACCACTGTCCTCACCCACAGCAGAGAAGATTGGGGGCTATATGTTCTGCATGTGTTTGAGATAAAAACTTGGGCATATGCCTGCAAACTAACAGGACCAACACCACCCAGAAAGACTGCAGATGTATAGCCCTCACTGAAAAAAATTCTGTATCTTCTCTTCCAGGTAAACTGGACATATAGCTTGTTTTATTATTATGCCTTTTTTCTATCCAAAAGTATGATGCAGGCATAGGAATATGCCACAGGACAGAGTACAATTTATTTATTTTATTTATTTTACATTTGTTGACTGGGATAGTCCGACTGGATGCATGTCCATTTTCAGCGGAGGCCCGGGGAGAAAAGCTCCAAGGGTAAGCAGATACAGCATTACATAATACCAGCATTACATATTACAAACAGATTATTTACAGAGATTACATAAGTAAGCAAGTTAAACAAGTTCCACAGGTTAAAGTTAGTCCTGAGCACAAGTCAGGATTAAATTAAATTACACAGTAAACTGGTTAACAGATTTTTACACATTCAAGTTAGCCAGGCTTGATACATTGACATTGCCAGTTAAGTGACAAATGTTGTTTGAGTCTAGTTTTAAATTGACCTAAGGTGGAAAGTAAGGTAATATCAGCTGGAAGTGAGTTCCAGGATCTACTTACAGAGTTTGCAAAGAGAGAATCACCGGCTGTGTTATTAATTTTGCTAGTCTGAATTAGTAGTTTGTTAGAGGATCGATTTTGGGGTAAAACAACATTTTAAGAGGACCATTACACCTAACATTCAGAAGAAGTTTGTTTCAGGTATTTATACTTTCTTGACTGGGGTAGTCCCAACTAGGCCAATAGTCTTTTTTCAGGAGAGACCTGAGGTGGTATTCATACTAACTAGCAGAAATTTGGCCAGGGCATTGTGGAAACTTCCCCTACTCTTTTTGAGCACTAGATGGCACCAGAGGGCTCTCACTAATGGAGAATTCCAAGCTGATGGAAGGAGTAAACACTGCTGCTTGGGAACGTTTGGAGAGAGAATCAGAGAGACAGAGATGAATTCCTAGTTATGGAGTTGGAGCGTGGAGGTCTGCCTACAGAGGTGTTATGAATTTAATGAAGGAAGGTTAACTAGATGGAGAAGAGGAGGCGAGTTGGAGTGATATGATAGCTCAAGTGTTATAGAAGCAGTCAGACAATTAAACAGGTAATGTGGTTGCGAAGCAAACTACAGAGGCTAAAATTGCAGTGGCATGTTTGGCTGATGGGGTAATCAGTTTTAAGAATATATGTCTGCCACTGGGTACTATGGATGAAAGAAATGAAGCAAAAAAAAAAAACATGCAAGTCTTTAAGAGTTAAGTCAAGGAAAAAGAATCGGTGCATAAAGTGAAGAGAGGTGTTTGACAGGAGCAGAAGGGCAACAGCTTTAAAAAAATGGTAGCAAGAATAAGAAGCAAAACCAGAACTACTTGTCAGAGGTGAGACATTATGGATAGCGATATGTTGCCATTAGGATTTACTTTAAGAGACATAAGAAATTTGATACATTTGGAGTCAGAAGACTGCTGTAAAGTAACTTTTGAAACCTTTTCAGCTGCAGAAAAGTTTATAGCTGAAACAGAAAAAATAAATAAATAACATCACCTTGGGAAGAATGTTTTTCAGAACTTTGGCTTGCAGTTAAAAAAGAAAATTGACTGTGCATCTTAGAACTTCACAAGTTAAAAAAAGAAGTTATGTACTCACCATAACGTTTCATCTGAGTAGTTATACTTCATTTTCTGCAACCTGTGGGTATTCAGATCCATATCGGATCCGAGCCGGCAACATTTTACCAAGCATCTGCACCAAGCTTCAAGCTCCTCCCCTTACCCATAATTCCTCACCTCTCCTACCTTCCTCATATCGAGTTTGCCACTAACCAAACTATTAGCAACTCAATAACGTTAACCTAGAACAGGTTCGGGGGAAAGGGAGGGATGGTTGCAGAAAATCAAGTATAACTACTCAGATGGAATGTTATGGTGGGTACATAACTTCTTTATCTGAAGTAGTTAACTTCATTTATCTGCAACCTATGGTACAGAGTCCCCAGCTACCAAAGCTCCTGGGAGGCCCTCATGGAAGGATATTCCTGAGCACTGCAGAGCCAAAGGATGCTCTCCTTCTAGAGATCAAATCCAACTTATAATGAGAAATAAATGTATGTGACCTTGCCCAGGTCGCTGCTACACAGATATCATCCAGAAAAACCCTAGACCAAAAAGCAGCTGAAGTTTCCATAGATCTGGTAGAATGAGCTTTAATAGGACAAGGTGGGGAAGGCCTTTATCCCTATAGACTTGCAGTATACATTGTGTAATCCATCTGGCTAAGGAGACCTTGGAAATGGGCTTGCCCAAAAAGGATCTAGAAAAGGACACGAATAATTGGTCAGACTTATGACATTGTTTAGTCCTGTGTAAATAGAAACTAAGCTGTCTATGAACATCTAGTAAGTGCAGCTTATATTCATCCTTGTTCTGGAAATTTGGAAAGAACACAGGCAGATTAATCATCTGGTTAATATTAGATTCAGAGGCCACTTTCGGTAAGGAAGAAGGGTTCGGACGAAGCGAAACCCTGTCTTTATGACAGATCAAGTAGGGGGCACGGCAGACAGAACTTGGATCTCAGAAACCCTTCTAGCCGAAGTAATGGCCACTAAAAAGGCTGTCTTCCAGGACAGGAATTACGTTGCTGGTTCAAAAGGGGGTGCCACCAATGCCTGCAGAACTAGAGTAAGGTCCCAAGGAGGGACGGAATTCTTAACCGGGGTACGCAAACGAAAGTACATTTTAGAAAGGCCTTGCACAATCTCAAGGAGGCCAGAGCATTCAAATTTTCGCCGATATGAAAATTAGATATGGCTGCCAGTTGTACTTTCACTGTGGAGGAACTAGCCCCTTGCTGAAAAATATAAGACAAAAACTCCAACACTGAAGGAACCGGGGCTGTAAATGGATCTATGTTTCTCTGAGAAGCCCAAATAGAGAAACGTTTCCATTTGCTGTAATAAACCTTCCTAGTGGAAACTTTGAGGGATGCCACCAGAATACTCTTTACCGAAGATAATAGACCGGGAGTCCTAGCGATCAAGGTAACTGAAGCAACCAAGCCGTCAGCTTGAAGCTGTCCAGGTCGGGTGGACTGAAGCCCGAGGGATGGGATATGAGGTCTGGGCAGGGATCCAGAATCTGTGGAGGAGTTAGAGCATGAGACCAGAGGAAGGGGAACCACACTTGACGAAGCCAGAATGGGGCAATGAGGATCACTTTGCACCCCAGTCGGTAAGCTTTCTGAAGAAACTTCGGAATGAGAGGTAGCAGGAGATAGGCATACAGTAACCCGAGAGGCCAAGCATGGACTAGAGTGTCTCTGGGGGAGTCCCCTGGGGAGGGGATCAGAGCGAAGAACTCGCTGCACTTCGCATTGGAAGGAGATGTGAAAAGATCACAGCAAGGGTGACCCCACGCTAGGAAGATCTCCGTTACTGACTGTTTCAGAGATCACTCGTATGGCATTAGAATAGCCCAACTCAATCTGTCCGCTAAAATGTTGGAGCGTCTGGGGATGTGCGTTGCAATCAGAAACTGACTGGTGGAAATCGCCCACACCCACACTCTCATGGCCTCGCAGCAGACAGGGTAAGATCTGGTCCCTCCTTGTTTGTTAATGTACCTGACAACAGACATGTTGTCTGACTGAACTGCAATCGTCCCCGGGGGAAGAAAAGTGTGAAAGGCTTGCAACGCTAAAAGCATTGCCCTAATCTCCAGAACACTGATATGCAATCTGGTCTCGGTTTGGGACCACATGCCTTGGACCGTCCTTTCCAAAAAGTGCCCCCCCCCCATCCGAGATGGGAGGCGTCCGTGGTCACTGTGGCTTGGGATAGGGATGTTAAGAATTAACGACCTGCCAAGATTTCCGGCGAATGGAGCCACCAAAGAAGAGAAATCTTGCAGGCTCTGCTGATCCATATAGAGTAGTCCATGGGGAGGTCTAACCAAGACCAATGAACTGCCAAGGTCTACTGAAGCACCCTCATGTGAAGGTGCGCACATGGAAGAATTGAAATTGCTGCAGCCATGGAGCCTAGGGCTCAGGGAACATCACTCGCCATCGGTGTCCTAGGGCTGAGGATCACTAACACATGGGCCCGTAGATTCTGGACCTTGTCCTGAGTGAGAAAAACTCATAATAGTAGAGTGTCCAACCGTGCCCCTATGAATTCCAAGGTCTGCGTTGGGTTCAGGTGGGACTTGAAGATGTTGATGGTGATCCCTAGGTTGACTGCAAGATGCAGGAAGGAGTCTTTGGCCATGCAAAGTAGACGCTTGGTGGTAGCAGCAAGGAGCCAATCATCTAGGTAAGGAAACATCTGAATTCTCTGAAGCCAAAGGTGAGCTGCTAATACTGCCATAACCTTGGTAAACACCCTGGGGGCTGTGGTGAGACCAAAGGGTAGGGCTCTGAACTGGAAATGATTGTCTCCCAGCCTGAAACGAAGGAATCTCCTGGAGCTTCGGCAAATCTTGATGTGGTAGTAAGTGTCCTGGAGGTCTATCGAGCACATCCAGTCGCATTCGCAGAGATAAGGTAGAATGGACTGTAAGTTGGCCATCCGGAATTTCTGCTTGGCTACAGATAGGTTCAGGGCTGACAGGTCCAATGTGGGTCTGAGGTCCCCCGTCTTTTTTATCACTAAAAAGAACCTGGAGTAAATGCCTAATCCAGACTGATCTGGGGGGACCTATTCGATGGCCCGATTGTAAAGCAGCTTTGAAAATTTTGTGCGCTGCGGCCTCCCTTTGAGTGGGTGGAACATTCGGGAGGCACTTTGATTGGATAGGTGGGGCAACGAATGGGATGGAGTATCCTCTGGATATTATTTGGAGCACCCAACGGTCCATCGTGATGGACTCCCAGGCCGTTAGGTGCAATGGCAATCTTCCCCCAACTGTCTCCAGAGTAGTTTGTGGTTTGGAACTTGTTTTTGTGTTTTACTGTCTCCAGAGTAGGACAGTCGGGTAAGCCCTCAGGGCTGCGGCGCAGGTCTGTCCGAGAAGGTCTCCCTAGACCAAAAGTTCCTCGGAGCCCCTCTGCCTCTGAGGCGGCGTCAGTCATGTCCCCCTCTGCCTCTAGGAGATGAGTTGTCTTTAGTGTCCCGGGAAAACTTAGAATTTCTGAACCACATCTTCTTCTCCCGCTCTGATTCCTAGAAAAGGATCTTTGAGGGCTAAAGAAGCGGACTCCAATGGCAGACAGAGTCTTCCCATCCTTCTCACTCTGGACTAAAGTGTCACGAACTGTCTTCCCAAAAAGGGAGGAACCGTCAAAGGGAGCATTTGTGAAAGATGCCTTGAAGGGGTCCGCGAAATGACAGAGTCTGAGCCAGTCATGCCACCTCATAGCTACACCGGTCCCAGCCACCCTAGCCACTCCATCCGTGGCATGGGAAAGAAGATGCATGGACGTGTTAGAAACAGATTTCAGAGTCAACATTTTCGCCGAGAACAGCTGCTTGTCCTCTGGTGACAAGGATTCTGGGGGTGACACAGTGAATTCCGTGACCAGGTCTTGCTGGAGTCGAATGACGTGTGCTAAATAATTCAGCACTCATATGGAAAACGTCGCTGAAGAAAAGACTCGCTTCCCAAAGCGATCCACTGCCCTAGACACTTTGTCCGGAGGGTGGACTGAAGAACTTTCCTGAGCCAGTTCTCTCTTGGTGGCAGCTGCCACCACCATAGCATCCACAGGGGTTCCCTTGTACCACACCTATCTGTCTGTGGGAGGAGAAAGGATCCTGTCTGGGCATTTGGGTATTGGCTCTATGGTGTCAGGCTCCTTCCATGTCCGCGTAGTGATAAGATCCACTAATGGATCTGCAGGAGGGGACACCCAGGATGTAGATGGGCCCGTGCCAAAGTGGGTGTCCCTAACTTTTAGAGCGTCCCAGGTCTTGGGGAAGGGAAGGTCCTGTTTAGGCTAAGGTGGTTCCTTTGATGTAGACATGGTCCTGTTTTCCTTCCCTGTTAATGATTCTTATTTTTCCTTCAGCTGAGGTCCCTCAGTTCCTTTGGACAATATAATAAATCTATATACTATTAAACAATACTGGATGGTCACATGTTGCTTTTCATTTTGGAACTCAGTACTGTATTTTATATACAGGGACTGTTATTGTTCCTCCAAGTATAATTGATAACTATAAGTTGGTGTGAACATAGCACTTGAAATAGGGGTCGATTAAGACTCATCCATTATAGTAGCTATTATTGTTCACTTCCTTAGGATCTAAACATATACTTTTCCTGTATATACATTATATTGACAGGGGCCTGTTTTATCCTCACACTTAAGGATATTATATTCCTATAATTTTTCAGTGGGGACCAGGCACTGTTAAAGTATTGTTGGTGACCTTGTAGTGGTTTTGATATAATTTATTATGGATCTTACAGATCTATTGAGGGGCCTTTCAGCTGATAGAGATGATTTAGCAGCCTTTGGGCTTGCTAATTTGGGGGAAGGTAACAACAGGGAAGCCTCTGTAACAACTAACAGTTGTGAAATATCATTCCATAAACTGAATAAAAGTATGAGGAAATTAAGGGCTAATGTGTGGCATGCCAAACTTTTCAAAGCCTACTTAGCTAAAGATATATCACCTAGGGGACTGAGGGTAAAGATACAGCCACTTGTCTCCGAAGCAGATTCTATATTATTGGAACAATGGGCAGAGCCTCAACACAAATCATCATCGGAATTTGCCAAAATTTTATCAGCATATTATGATAGGACCATAGACAAACACATAATAGAAATTACTGATATGTGTAATGACATCAGTAAATTTGAAGGTCAATATGGCTATACGAATAACCTCCAGAAATTGGGACAGGACCTTCTCAGTCTTGAACAGACATTAAAGGACAAGAAAATGGGCAAATTTCACCGGGACTTAAATGATTATGAAGGGGGGCACCCATTTTCTAGTAATAAACAGGTTAGGTTTGAGCCTTCCCACAGGAAGGTCAATAAAAGGAAAAGACCCAGATCTATCTTGAAAAAATCAAACACATCACATTGTGATGAATCAGGTGAGGACTCCTCAACCACTTTTGAGTCCACTACACAACACTCCGCTGACTCACCAGTATCCAAAAGGAGAAATTCTTTGATTCCTTTAGCCAAAGGTACAAATGGGGTGGGAGGAAACACAGGGGTGGAAAACATGGTAGATCTATTGAAACTGATTGTTCAGAAATGAATAATGTGCTAAACATTTCATCTACCACATTGTCCACAACACAAATACAAATTCTCAATAAAGGACTTAATTTCATTCCTGGTTTCTTTATCTCTGAAGATTCATTTGCTAATGATATTTCTGAGTTTTGTCGATTACTTAACTTGAAATTATTTTTTTCAGACAAGAGATAATTCAGGCAATGATGCAAGATTTAAATATCATAAATCGACTTTTACTCCACCAATGCATCCAAATGTATCCACGTTCTATAATTCCACTCTCAAAGATTTACACTTCAATTTTAAGGATATGCATGTAAAACAGAACAATGTATCCAGGAAGGAGATGGATACAATTATTGAAATGGCTAATAACAAGAACTTAGTAATATTGTCAGCAGACAAAGGGGGTGCCATTGTAGTACAGGATTGGTCATCATATAATTCTGACGCTATGCAACAGTTATCAGACAATAGATACTGTACGCATATGGTGATCGATCCTACACCAGGATTTAAAAAGAAAATAGATGAATTCTTACAACTAGCTAGAGAGAAAGGTATTATAACACAAGATACTCAATACCATCTTACTGTATCTGATCTCTCCAATCAATATATTTATTTCCTCCCTAACATTCACAAGGATCCTATACATCCACCAGGTCGACCGATTGTTTCGGGTAGAGGTTCCATCACTGAACCATTATCTCAAATCCTCACATTATACCTTAAGCCTTTGCTACAATATGTAAGAGCAAGAATACAGGATACCACGGAATTCCTCCGCATTATAGCAGATATGCAGCTTGAAGAAGGGTGGTATTTGTGTACTTTGGATGTTTCTGCATTATATACCAACATCCCCCATTGGGCAGGCCTAGATGCATTGGAGTATTGGTTGACGAAGTCAGAACTATATCTCCCAGGCTTCAATACATTGTTACTTTGCTTGTCGGAGCATGTATTGACTAAGAATGTCATATTTTATGGGAATGAATGTTACCTACAGACCAAAGGCACTGCCATGGGGGCTTTTTTTGCCCCTATATATGCGGATCTTTTTATGGCCTATGTTGAAGACCAAATTATCTATGATAGGGCACACAACATCTACATGGATGAGATTGATATATGGAGGAGGTATTTGGATGATTGCTGGATGGTATGGAGATCTGTCATTGTCTATCTCAAGGAGTCTGTCACCTATTTGAATGAAAACAAATGGGGTATTGCATTCACGATAACTTATGACAAAAATCAGATTACCTTTTTGGATGTCTTGGTCACAATGAATGCAGATCATACACTAACAACAGAAATTTATTGGAAATACCCACAATACAACTCCTTGCTCCATGCCTCCAGCTTTCATTCACCTCAAATTTGCAGAAACATTCCAAAGTCACAATTTCTCCGCCTTAGGAGGATTTGCTCAGAGGAAAGGACATTTTCCACCTATGAGTCAGATTTATCTATAAGGTTTCAGAACCGTGGGTACCAAAAAGGTGACATTGCTCAGGGTAGACGATTTGCTACCAATACAAATCGGGGGAATCTGCTACAATATAGGGAGAACAAACAGAAATCTAATTCTCAAATTAGATTGGTCACCACAAATGGGAGAAATACTGATGCTCTCATCAACTGTGTACAGAGACATTGGAACATATTGTTAGCAGACAAGCTTAGGGCCAAACTGGATGACAGATGTCACTTTTCTTACAGATGGGGTCGGAACATGGGATACTTTTTAATCATTACAAACACATCAACAGGAATGAGAATTCATCTAAACAAATAACCTTAGAAGGTGGCCCTCTAGTGGGATGCTTCCCATGTGGACATTGTACACACTGTAATAATATGTTCAAAACCAAGGAATTCACAAGCAGAAATACTGGTGAAGTTTTTCCGATAAAAATTTTTCGCAAATTGTCAATCAGATGGGGTGATTTATTTGGCATCATGCAGCTATTCAGCCTTTTATGTAGGACAAACCTCCCGGTGTGTAAAATTTAGGATTTCAGAACACCTTAGTGACATTAGGACTGCTAAACCAACCAATGCACTATATAAACATACAATAAAACATCCCCGGGCCAAGTTTAGATTTACTGTGATTGATATTATTCAGTGGAATATACGTAACAAATCAGGTTGGCATGGAATATTAAACAAAATGGAAAAGAAATGGATTATAAAATTGGGTGCACTCTTTTCCCCTGGTCTAAATGAATATATGTGAAATATATGTGATGTAATTTTGTTCATGGACTCTGGGTGGCGCCAGACCACTTGCTATATATAAGGTTGTGACATTTTGTAACAAATGCAGACACTGAGGAAGGCCTTAAGGCCGAAACCGGTTTGTTTTTCTCCATCCTCCATCAATAAACAGATTATTGTCCACTGTTTGCTGGTTCTACCATGTTTTTGTAGTCTTCTGATGTTTCTGAGCCGTGCAATAGCCGTATGTGCAGAGGGCTGACTGATTTCCCCGTGCCAAAGTCCTCCAAGAATACTGACTCATCCGTTGAGGGTTTTGGGGCTGACCAACCTCCCCTCTGGTGGAGGATTTCCATGATGTCTCCAAAGGGGACATCCTCAGGAGGTGACCTGGGGGAACCCTCACCTTTATCCAAGTCAGTATCTTCTGTGAGGGACTCGGGGGAGTCCATGTGCCTCCTCTTACATGAATATTTATGGGGGGGCCTCCTCAGTGGGACTCTGAAGAGGGCTCGTAAGTCACAGAGGGTTCCATGATGGGATCCACCTGAGGGTCCTCTGGCACGGGCTGTCCCTGGGGCAAGCTGATGGAGTCGTGACCAAATCCAAGGTAGCCTGGGTGGAGTTCAAGGCAATGGGCTGGGGTCTCAATCCCTGGGAGAACCAGCCCACCTCCTTGGCAACCAACAAGGAAGAAGTTCTCCCCGGCTCCGTTGTGAGGATCGGGGCCGAGGCCAAGGTAGCCAGGGTTCCGAAGGAACGGCTCGGATCCGACAAAGTCGGAGCAGAAGACATCTCCATTCTCTCGGATCCGGCTCCCTGTTCTCGGCTTTGAGAGTTGCTCGGATACGAACAAGTCTGATCCGAGGAAATCAAGGTAATGGCCGGTGTCGAGATTGGAGGAACCGTCGGCGCTGAACCCCCAGCTCCTCGGACCCTCGGATCCATAAACCCCAAAACCACTGGTTGGATCAGGGAAGGATAGATAGGACGGAAGAAGGGCATAGAGGTCCCATCTCCGGCCGGAGAGGGGCCTGGCAAGACTCCCATTTGGATTTGGGTCTGTATGAATCTCCGCATCATCCTGTCCACGTCAAGCTCCGATAGACTCCAAGTCGACCGCGAGGAGGTGACCGACTCGGATCTGGCCCTGTGAGATGACCTCAAAAAAGCCTCTGGTCCAAAGGCCCCGTCGGCTCCGGGGAGAACCTCGGGGAATGGAGCCGAGGAGAAGTGGTCCTAACAACTTTCACAGGTGGACTGGGAAAAGGCTCCCACTCAGGAGATAGCTTGCGGTGCCTCTCTACCCTTTTCTCCCTTTCTCTCTTTCTTGTTCTTATCCTTAGATTTTGTCCCCGCCTCAACATTCTTAGAGGGAGGCTGAGTCCCAGCCTGGAGGGGGGGTTGGTCTGCTACAAGAGCCGATGTCGAGGCCGTCGT
Source organism: Protopterus annectens (assembly GCF_019279795.1). Taxonomy (NCBI): domain Eukaryota; kingdom Metazoa; phylum Chordata; order Ceratodontiformes; family Protopteridae; genus Protopterus; species Protopterus annectens. Next base: position 591,823,824 of record NC_056739.1, read on the forward strand.
CTCTAAGGCAGAAACTGGTAGCAGGCCCTTGGTTACCAGTTTCTCCTTCCTCTCTTTTAGGGCTCTGGGGTTGAACACTGCACACACAGCACATGGCAGACTAAGAAGGGCAACGTCCAGGTAAATAACACACAGTGTGTGGCCATCAGCCGGTGAAAGCTTTTGGCCACACTCTGTACATTTTTTAAACACTGGTTTAGGCAGGTCAGCCATAACACACTCCACTCAGCCAAATGCTAAACTAGACATGCACACACACAGGGGTTGGCTAGACCTACTCTATCTCAAAAACACAAACTTTCTAACTACTTTTTTTTTTTAACAAACCGAAGACGAAGGGCAGGAAGGGTTGCTCACAAACAACTACTCTCACACACTAATTTAAGTATCAAAGTTCCACTTACTACATCCAACTTGAAGCTATAGAGACCACAATGCGTACGCATGAAGCGGCAAATGAGATCTGAGGGAAGGAAGGAGAGGTGAGGGATTATGGGTAAGGGGAGGAGCTTGGAGCAGATGCCTGATAAAATATTGCCGGCTCGGATCCGATATGGATCCGAATACCCACAGGTTGCAGATAAATGAAGTTAACTACTTCAGATCTTAGCTTTCCCTGACAATATATGATAAAGTGCATGACATAAAGAAAATGTATGTTAACAGAAAAGTATGGCAGGGGGTGGGAAGTTTAAGTTACACTGGGTATGCATGATGGGAAAATGCAGCATTTTCAAATAACAGTGAAGAGGAAAAGAGCAACTGTTAGGCATCAGGGCTAACTGAAAGCATTTGGGGATGAAAACATTTGGATCAGAACTGCACAAAAACAAGAAGTGGGCTAGGCTATACTGCTAGCAACTAAACCTTTTTATACGTAATAAATCTGACCATTTTCACTCTGAATGCCCAGTGATGAAAAAAGAAAGTGTACTTGAAAAAGAGACTGAGAGTGGGTAAAGAATCTGTAGAAAATAATATTTAGTAAGAAAGTGGAAATGGCTTATGTAAATGAGGAAGAAAAGGACAAAAAATTATTCAAGGTAAAGAAAAACAGCAAGAGAAGAAATAATGTTAGAAATGACAATGCTGTACAAGGAAAAATAAAACAAGCTGTGTGGAGAAACAGCATTATATGGTCAGTAGGATATCTGGTTAGGGGTGTTCATAAGAGAAGATGAAATAAAAATATTGGCTGTAGCAACTGTGATACCAGGAAAGTGATGATATGTGACTTGAGAAAAAAATGGAAATTGTGTGAGGGCAATAGTAATACATGCATATACAAGCATGCCAGAATGAAAAAAAAAATGTATTTGAAGAACTAAAAAAGTATATGATGGTAAACATGTCAATAGTAAATGGAGACTTTAACTGCAAGGTAAAAAAAGAAAAAGGAAAAAATAAAGCAAGATGTAAAGACGATAAAAGAAGTGATACAATATGGAAACTTCATGCTAGGAAATAGAGTGAATACACAAGAGGAATTTTTAAAACAGAGCTAGATTATTTTCTGTATTCAGGAAGTGACAGGTGCAGTAGAATGAGTAGAATTTTCAGATAATATAGCAGTATAGGCCGTGTTAGGTGCAATGAAGAAAAAACATTTTATTCTTTTACCTTTTCTTATGATTATAACAGGGGATGTAAATAAAAAGTAAATAAAAAGAAAGAGATGGTGGAGGGAACATAATAAATTATGGAAGGACCACATGATAGTGAGAATATTTTATGAAGAAAAGGAAAAATGGTGGGTGATGATTAAAGAGAAATATAAGAAAACCTTCTGGAAATAGAATTTAAAAAAGACAGAGAAGCAAAGTGGAATATGAAAATATGGTGAAGGATTTTGAGAATGGAATGAAAGAAGGAAGTAACAGAGTAAGATAAATAGAATGGAAGAAGGAATTAATTTGAGTAAGAGAAACAGAAAATAAATTCTATGAGAAGAATAAAGAGAAAAAACAATATTGAACAGACAAAAATATTTTTAAAGGGAAAGAATCAAGAAGTTTTACAGTTTCACATTTTTAAGAAAGATTAAAAGAAGGGATGAATGCAATGGTAAATGGGAACAGGTTGTTAAAATGTAAACAAGAAGAAATTGTGGAGACAGAAAATTTGTAGAAACAATGTATAAAAAGGAAGAAGTTGAAAGAGGGAGGTGGAAAGTAAAGAAATTTTCGGATAGAGAAAAATATAACTTAGAAGAAACAACTTAGTAGGAAGAACTAGAAAAGGTTATAATAGAAAGGAAGGAAGAATCAGTACCACGCTTGGCTGAGTTAAATTATGGATTTTATAAGAGGATGAGTATAAGGGAAAAATAAATATTTGTGGAAATACTGAATGAATGACTAGACAAAGGGATGGAAGATAAAAAGATATGTGCTGAGGTGATTAAATGTATTTGGAAGAAATATGACAAAAATATTAAGAATATAATAACACTGGTGAATACTCAAAATCTTTATGAAAATAATGTAGAAAAGAATTTGGGACTGTTTTGGAAGAAGTGTTAAGAGGAGGAGTATACATAGTAAATGCAAAACAAGTAAAAGGAATGTTGGTGATAATAAAATAAATAATAGATGCTGTTTTAAGGCTGAATAAGGATGTAAGGTTGGCTGTGTGTGATGTAGCAAAAGCATTTGACTCAGGAAGTCATGAAGCAATTTGAAATGTTTTAACGGATTATGGGGTTGGAAGAAAAATAACAAAAGTACCAAATAAGTGTCATGAGATGTCTTGGATGAAGGTTATGATAAACAGTTCATTAGGAAATAAAATGTTGAAAAGAAATCTGTTCAACAGAGATGTCAGATGAGGAGGATGCGTTTAGTTGTGCTAATAATGAATGCAGTAATACAAGCATGTAGTGGTGAAATGAGAGAGGCAGGATGGTTAATGGAAAAAGACAATAACAATACATGTGTATCTTTCATATACAGATGACTTAGTTATTTTAACAAAAATATAGTATGGATGAGGAAAACTATGACAAGGATGGAAATGAGATTAAGTAAAGCTGGATTTAGGTTAGATATGTTAAAAGTAAAGAGTTTGGTGAAATAATGAATATAAATAGATAAACATATTAGGAACCAGGTGTGGTGAAAGTGGAAAAGTATCACAGCAATGGAGGCAAATTCTGTATGAAATAAAAAAGTTACTTATTTGGTAGAAAGCCTCTATCATTTTAAAAGAAGGTATACATGTTAAATATCTATACACTGGAATGTTGGGATATTTAGGAAATGCATATACGTTTCTAGGACAAACGTAATAATATTAGAGATTTTTAAGTTTTATTCAGGGATCACGACTCAATCAAGTTAGATGAGGAACTGTATCTAACAAAAAGGAAGAAGGTTTACATTTAAAAAAGTCTAGTTGTATATCTGGTATCTGTACACATGTATTGGAGATTAAAAATAATATGAAGATTTTTATTAGGCTGGATTTTTTTCTTTTTTAGGAGATAATTATTGGATAAATTGCCTGTAAAAAGTATTATAAAACATAGAGCAATGCAGGAGAAGAAATGTAAAGATTTTAATGAAGAAGAAACAACAAAGCATTAGTTTTTTGAAATGCAAAAAAAAATATGTTTTTTCTGGTGGGGTCAAAATGAGTATAAGTGGGAAGGTTTTCAAAATATAAACACAGATATAATAATTTAAGGGAAATATGAAAGAAAAATTTGAAGCTGAGAAATGGTTTAAGGAATTAATAAGATATGACGAACTGTTGTATAATAAAAATAGAAATGAAGATGTGTTGGCTGAAATAAAAAGATGGTTGTGGAGAAAGGGGTTGGGGATAGAATGGAAGATAACATTTCTAAAACTGAAGATATAAAATACTGAAAATATTGTAAATAGAATGGAAGGGATATAATATGTATAAAGCAACCCCTTCTCTTTTTGACAAGTGACATGGGATCTTTTACATCCACCTGAACTATCAGCTCAGGCAGACAGGACATCAATTTAACATCCTTTCCACACACACACACACACACACACACACACACACACACACACACACACACACACACACACACGAGTGCAGCCCTCCAATATGCTGCACTGCAGTGTCAGTATTGAAAAAAATAATCCCACTATCTCGCATGGAAACCCTGATGTAAAGGTCATCCTAAAAAAAAGATCTGAAATTTAGATCCAGGGATTTTTTGACAGAAAATGTAGTCAAACACCCAGGTGCTGAAGGGGAGGAACTTTTCAGCAGCTCTTTTGGTGGATTTACAGAAAACAGCTCTGCCTTTGAAATGTTATCTCTTAAGCCAGAGAAGTCATAATAATCACAAAGTATTTTATGCAAAACTAGGACATCATGGAAGTAAGCATGACATCATCCACAAACATATGAAGGTATATTTTCTCATTAATTATCTGCCAACTTGAAATGTTTGATATTGAGTACATCCACTGAGTTATGGTTTTGGTGATTAAAAGGAACAGTGTGGAAGAAAAGGGGCAAAATTGCCTTGTGCCATTTAGAAGACAGAAAGGGGCACAGATGTACTATTTGGATAAAAATGTAGCTCACAGAGAACATTAAAATGCTTGTACCATCAGTATAAACAAAGGTAATGCCATTGTATGGAAATAAATGCTTTCTCAAAATCTATGAGACTCAATAGTAAGGTATTTGCAAGGAATCTAGATTGCCTTCTAAATTTTACAAAACCTTCTTAACTTGGGTGGGTCAGATATGTTAATATGGATTGTTGTCCCATAGCTATGAACTTGTCAGTTTCAGATCAACATTTACCAGGGAAATGTGGTAGTAATTTGTTACTGCTTTTGGGTTTTCCCTGTTTTAGGTAAAACTATGATCCTAGATAGTTTGGCTGAGTGATGAGTCAGTCTAAAAAAAATGCATATCTTAATAGTCTAAGAAGCAGGAGAACCTTTTTTTTGCAAAAATCTAAAACTGCCGGGGCATAATCCATTGGGTCTATTCTACCAGGGATGTAGGATTTAAGAGAGAGCAGACAGACTAGATTTCTTCTACTGTCATTGGATCAATTATCTACATACTGTTTATTGTTGAGACTTTCAAGAGATGTAAGCAGTTAAAGAAGTGATAGAAAGCATCTAGGCTCCCACTATTCCCATATGGTGGCTGAAAACAGAATTTGGAATAAAACTTTACATAGGCAGTTACTGATTTTTTTTTTACATAAGTGAAGTGAAAATACATCTCAATGATTAAATTGACAGATCTCTTAGCCCTGTGCTTTTTAAACTATATGCCAGGAAATCTTCTAGTTTACTACCCAGGGCACAAGTATGAATTGATGTCTATTTGAACTAATGGACCCTGATGTTACCAATAAGCCAGGGAACCTTGTTGGCTAGGCTTACATAGGCCCTTGGGCCGATAGTCTAATATCTACCTATGTACCTATGAACTATACCTATGAAATGTTCTTCACAGTCAATGTTGCAGTACTGATTCTTGGGTCTTCCTGCCATGCAGAAGCTCACAACTGGCCCAATTTCCAAAGTCTCTGCATCATCCCTAGCTGACAGATGTCCAGCAACTAACTTCTGAACGTCAGAGTCCATTGGCACCATTTTCAGTTCTTTCTAGCCATGCAGTTTGATGCACTTCACATGTGTTTAGAATGCTCACAGTCCATCTGTCAGCTTGTTTTTCCAGAGAACCTCTTCTTCCAGTCAGATAAGTACCTCATTTGGGAAATTTCTCTATTAATTTAATGTTCAAAATGTCAACAATTGCTTGAAGTGTGGAAAGCAAATCCTGCATAAAGATTTTCACTCGGTTTGTTTGTTCTACTTGGGGCTTCAGTACATTATCTGTAATTGTCCTGACTGTGCAAAATTATGTGCGAAAATACAAAAATGTAGGGCCAAAGTACTAGCCGCTTATATAGAGTCTTCCTCCTCAGTTTCCCCGATGTCACTGCAATCCACTGCGACCACAGGGCCTCAGCAAACTCCATCAGCTAGCATCATTCATAAGAAATGGAAAGACAAAAAGAACAAGGACCCTGATGTTACCAAGAAAGCTTCAGCTCTAGTCTATAAGTTGACTGACAATCCAGGCAAGGAGCCTTTGCAGCCCTCTAGTCTGGAGATTCCCAGGCCAGAACCCTCTGATGCAACCCCTGGGGAGGCTGCCATGGTCTCAGGCCTACTTACAAGTGTTACCATGGCATACACGTCAGTCGAGTCTGAGGTCTCTCAGCAGGCCTCAGAGCTTCTGACATCTTATTTTGGATATCGAGGGAGACATGCTGTCTACCTCCATTACTAAACTCTTAACCGTCACCCCTTTTAAACAGACACAGAAAAATGAAGTGAGCCACTTCCTTTTCTTCACTCCCCCCATTTCCAACCACTTCTTCTCAGGCTAAAGCCCAAGACCTCCTAAAATCAGCAGAGTAGTTCATGGCCTTCATGAAATCCAGAGACCCCTGTCATACTTCTGCTACTGAAGCTTCTCTATCCAAATGAAGCAGGGAGGTGGTCTTTCAGGAAGATTTCTCTAGCTCTGAAGATAAGGAAGAACTACCCTGCTCTGGGAACTTCCCCACATAAACTTACTCAAGTTCAGACTCTGATGACGCCCTCTCTTCTGCCTCCCCCCTTGAGGGCCCTTCCTTCAGGGATACTTTGCATAGAATGAAGTTAGCTTTCAATTGGGAAAGCCAACAGTTATTTCTCTCAGCCTCAGACCCATTATAGGGAACTGCTAAGTTTGCATTCTCCCAGGTCACTGGCCATTCCTCCTGTACACTTAGTACTGGATGAAGTCTTTGAAGACACTGCTTTACATCATGATTCTGTACCCCTTGCTTATAGGAAACCAGACAGGGTTTCCAGAATCTCACAAGCACCTTTGTAAAAACCCAAAAACTGACCCCTTAGTAGTCTCCAACCAGACATCCCTTGCCTAATAACAAGGAAAGTAGACTATTAGACAGATTTTGGGGAAAAAAAGCTTGTACCTCTGCCACCTTGGCAATGAGTCTTCCCATATGCTAAAGTCCACAATCTCTCCAGGACAAACTTCTAGCTAAGATGGACTCTACTGCAGACAGAAACTTACCACAGGAAATTCAGGAGACAGCCAGAGAAGCTTTAGAAGTCTCCAGGCACTCTCTGAAGTGTGGCTGTGATGTCTTAGATGCATCTTGCATAACAACTGCCATGGGTTCTGTCATCCATAGACATGCATGGCTCAGGATCCAGCCATTTAAGATCAGGTTAAGACTGAACTACTGGATGCTCCACTAGATAAGGAATTCCTTTTTGGTCCTCCAGATGAACAGGTTTTTGAGAAGCTGAATAAAAAAGAAAAGTGAATAAAAACAGTTAAGGAATTTTATCGTCGCCTACACCAAGGTACAGCAGGAATTACTGTTCAAAGCCTTGGCCTCTTCCCCGTAGATAAGACAAGGGGATTCCTCCCCACGGCAACAGACCCAGACAAACTAGTAGGTAGCAACCAGGACAATCACACAGAACAGGGAGCTTCAAAGAGCCCACCCTACACAGAGACCAACTGTGACTATGTTCAACCCCAGCCTTCCATACCCCTAACCACCCTCCCCTCCAAACCTCTGGCTAGAAAACTTTCTTCCTTCTTAACCCAATGGAAGACTATCAGAAGGGACTAATGGGTCCTCAGCATCATAGAAAAAAAGGGTACTATATTCAGTTCAGAGAAATCCCACTCTTCTTAGGCATTCCAAACTACTGAAAGAGCAGGACAGCCTTCTACCACCTATCCTTGGGGAAATACTTCCCCAAGGATCCCTTCAGCCTGATTCTCCAGGCCAAGAGGGAAAAGACTTCAACTCAAGGATCTTTCTAGTTCCAAGAAATGTCACCTGGAGGCCCATCTTGGACCTCTCAAAGGAAAACAAGTTCCTCAACATCCCAAAAGGTTTACGCTGCAAAAAACACTGCCCATGATCTTCACATCCCCATAACAGAAAGTCACAGAAAGAACTTACGTTTTGTAGCAACAGGCTCTCATTTCCAGTACTATGTTTTAAAATTTGGCTGTCCACTCTTTCCAGAGTTTTCACAAAATGTTTAGTTCCTTTGATAGTACACTGTAGAGCTCTGGAAGTTCACATTTACCCCTTCTTTGATGTCAGTCTCATTCAGGGGAAAATCCACAGCAACATACCCTAGATGCCTTGCAGATCACTGCAGACTGCTTTCAGATGGTAGGTCTTACCTTAAATCTTCAAAAGTCACAAACTCTTCTTCAAACAAGGATCCTTTTTCTAGGAGACCTCATAGATTCAGTCCAGCAGAAAGTCTTCCTTCCCCAGAACAAGATAGCTTTCCTGAAAAGGCTGCATGACCAGTCTGCTTCCAAAGCGACACATCCCAGCAAGGGAATTCTTGAGTATTCGGGGGTACAAGGCATCCTGCATTTTCATGATCCCACTTGCAAAGTTACACATGAGAAAAATTCAATGGTTGTTGAAAAATGCTTGGGAACAGCATTCTCAACCCCATGGAAAACCTACTGCCTCACCTTCCATGCTTGAAAAACATAACTCTTATGGTGGAAGACCACCATGTACCACAACCCATGGGAAAATTTCTCTTTACCAGAAGCTGACAAGGCTATCATCACAGATAGTTCAGACATAGCATGTGGGACCCACTTAGGTTCCCTGAATGTGCAGGGCATTTGGACTCCGCAGCAGAGGAAACTGCATGTAAATCAGATGAAGATACTAGCAGTCTACCTGGCTATAAAGGCTTTTCAGCAGAACTTATGCTCAAACTCTACAGTGGGGGGGCGAGGGTCCCTTCAGTACACCTGTTCACATCTCACCACAACAAACTACAGGCTTTCTGCTCCAGAACTCAAAAGACAGAGACTTGAAAAATAGATGCCTTCCAACATTAAAGTACATGCATCTACCACATCAGCCTGCCAGTGCTCCACCTACCCTCGTGCACCCTCAAATTAATTTTTTCCTAAAAGGTACAATGGACAGCAAACTACATTAAGTTCTGTTACTCACACCACAAAAAAAAAAATGGGCAGGCTACACTACTGCCATCCTGTAAAATCTTCCTTTCTCGGGTGAAACAGATGACCTACCATTCACCTTTTAGCTTTGGGAGTCCCTCCATGAATCAATACTGCATAACTGACTACGAAGAACACAGTACAGTTGTGTCCCACTTACCATAACTACAGGTGATCAATGTTGCGGCACACAGTCCCACCCTCCAAACCCTGTTATCTGCTGACTGCTTGTCTCCCCCTTGCTGGGTGCAAGAAGTAGAGGAGGTCTCTGCAGATAGTATTCTTAACTCTATCATCCTCTCTCTCTACCTCCTATCATTTTTACCTTTGCACTCAAATTCAGACAACTGGTGAGGTTGTGTTATCCTCAGGCATCAGACTGCTTGTTCACTGCTTAGAAAGTCCTGAAGATGGAGCCAACAGATGCTCTTCTTATAACCTGACATCCAGTCATCTGTCGTTGGACATCTTTTGTGTAGTGATGATGCAAAGACTCTGGAAATTGGGACAGTCACAGGCTTCTGACATGACAGGAAGACACAAGAGTCAGTATTGCAACAGTGATATACTTGAACATTTACAATTTCGGTATGTGGGACACAACAATACTTTCTCCTTTACATACGGGCTGTCCCAGGAGAATGCCACCTTCCCCACCAGTCAGAAACTGTGAACTGTTATTTATTGATGAAGCTTTGCTGGACTATTGCTCAAAACTTATTTCTATTTTGCAGACTTTACAAAAGAATAAAGGTGGCTCTCCCTCCACCAGCCATTATCCCTCATCTTGATCTATGATAAGGTGATTGTGTTATGCAAAGGTATTTCAATGCAAATCTTCTTTGGAACTATGGTGGAAGGGACCTCATCTCATTCTCCTAACTACTAATACTGCAGTAAGTGTGCCAGAATACCAAACTGGGTCCACGCTTCGCACTGCAAGAAAAACAGACTTGTTTAGAAAAATGAATTTCTGTGGAAAATCAAACCTTGTGTAAAGTTAAGGACTAGACTAAAAAAATATATTACCAACTGGCTGCATCAACACAAGGAGATACTTGTTATGCCAGAAAGGGAAACGTGTGAGTAGGTTACAGCAGCTATAATGGCACTTGTAATGAGACTTTATTGATGGAGCTTGGATTGAACATGTATGACTTGGGGAGGCATGGGAATATTGGACAATTATTATTATTACATCTGTGGAGACCATGTCTACTCCTGGACACCCAGAAACTGTTCTGGTTGTTGTTATGTGGGATAGATGACACCATCTGTTTTCATTCTTTTTTCTATACCTGCTGGCAGGTTATGAAATAAGAACATACACCCTACTGAGCAAACCATAGCTTTCTTTTCTCTGCAGTATGGCCTATTGTGAACTATACATGAAATGAATCAGTTGTCCTTTATATTATCTGAAATGTCTAATAAGACTTTGGAACACATTTGCTTGGCAAATAGAGAAGTGACTAAAGTTTGCGCCACAGCTCTGCAAAACCAAATAGCTGTTGATTACATACTGGCTTCAAACGATAACAGTTTGCCATCTGATCGGAAAATGGTGCTGCAAGTTTGTTTCAGACTACTGTGCTGAACAAGAAAAGATGGCGGACTTTATGGAACAATCTGCTGTTAATATGACTAAATCCAAGTCTAGTTGGACCTTTGTTTGGGTGGCTGCGTAACAGATTTGGAAATTCTGATATAAGCATAATGTAAAGTATAATTATCTTTCTTATAATCATGCCTTTCATAGTTCTTGCATACTTTGTTATTAAGAATTTAGTAGTGAACTGCTTTATTAGAAAAAGTGCACATGCAATGGTATTCATCCCTGAACAAAAACATCTCGGGGCTTACTCAGGGCTTATTTGTTTGGCAATGATATGATTCAGAATAATCTGGGGTTGTGATTTGTAGCATTGGAAGGAGGAATTGTACTAAGTATATTATTTTTATGTCTGTTGATGCTTATTTTAATATACTGTTAACTTAAAGTACTGCAACAGTTTCATATATTTCTACTATCTAGCAGAGAACAATTTAACTTTGCTAGTGTCCGTTACAGCTTACCAAACCAATGGTAAATGTTTCTTGCAATCATTTAACCCTGAAAGGAAGTTAGGTACTTTGTACTTTTAAGGAATGTCTCTGAAGACAAGTCTGCTGAAAATAAAAACAGACCATGCCAAGATTGAAGCATGAGAAGATGTTAAGCTATCCTTCCATATGCATACCTTTTTATCTGTATACTGCAATCAGCCTTGGAAATGTCTGTTGAGAAAGCTCTGAACTTTGTATGAACCTATTTTTTTTTAATTTTAAGACATAAAAGCAGTTACATCTGAGCATACAGCTGAGTCACTCTATTTCGAGATATCCAGAATCATGATATGTTATAATAATGTGTGTGCATCCAGAATTTCAGTCTATTTTGAATTGAATAGCTGTATGATGTTACTTGCTAACAAGTATTCCTTTTCATAAGAAACATTCCTGTAAGGACTGTAATTTGTAACAGCTAAAGGTTCTTATTTCTTCTTGGAATATGCCAGCCGAAGTAGGGTTTGCTCTGTTGCTCTTGATTTCTTGACCAATCCAGAAAATAAATAGAAACTGTTTCCGAGCAGATGAAGTTTAATTCACACTCCAATAAAGGAAGAGCTGCATGTGGTCCCTGGAGCTGAGACAATCTTTTTCTGCATTACGGATAAATGCTCGTGTTTTCATCCAAAAATATTAAAGGATCTATATGGCAGGTCAGGGGAGACTTATTAATCAGAGTTAAGTGAAAGGATAGGGCTGTTACCATAATCCAAAAAGGGAATGCCTGAACACATTATGTTAATTTTCAATGTAGAGTGGCCCACCTGTGAGACCTGACAACTTTTTACTAGGACATAAGACTTTCCTGTTGCTACAGCTATCATGGAAATGTAGTAGCTTACATGCCAACTCAGGATGCAAGGCACCATGGGGCCAGTCTTTCATGATTTCAGCTGCAAGAAAGTTTCAACAGGTGGTGCTTAACAAAATTAAATGCAAAAGCAACAGACTTTTTTCATCAAAACTGTATAATTTAGTATTGTACATAGTAAGGATGCTGCACCCACCTCTAAGGGCTTGTTACTTGTATATTTGCTATTGAAAGTACAAAATACTAATTATCTTAGTTAAGCAAGGACAACCAGAAATGACATCCCCAGCATGTACACATGCATAAATGTGGAATAACACTCCAGTGAAGCTTCTCTTAGATAATTTCTGTTTTAGCAGAGGAACCAGGCAGGAGTGTCCTCTTTCTCCTTTATTTGCAACATATTTAGAGCAATTGACAAAGAATATAAGGGACTCAAAAATTCAAGGATATAATTGCTATGGTAATCAACAAAAGCCTGCTCTGTTTGCAGATGATATTTTAAACCTGATAAAACCAAAAAAGGGACATTTTAGTGTGAAACATTTTGAGACAGTTTCAAATCTTTTCAGGATACCAAATGAATGAAGCTAAAACAAAGGCAATAGCTGTAAATTATATACCCACACACAAATTGGTTCAGCAATATCCATATATATGGATACGTGATCAAATGAAGCATGTAGAAGTATGGATTAAAAAGGATTCTGATGTGGCAGCTAAGAATATGTGGGAAGAGACTAAACAAAAGATAACACAAAAACTAAGAAATTGGAAGTTCTATTTTATGGATATGAATAGCAAGATACATGATGTTAAGATGTTTTTAGTCCCATTATTTTTATACACAAATCAGACATATTTTATCAACCAGAGGTGAAGTTATGGACAGCAATTAATACAGGGCTGAAGGATTTTATCTGGGAAGGAAAGATGGCAAGAGTCAAGTGGGATAAGCTGATTCTTCCAATTGAACAAGGGGGTTTAGGATTACTCGATTTGAAGGGGTATTTCACAGCTACACAGTTAAGGCTCCTATACATAGCACAAGCAGAAACCTGTAATTCAAAGTGGAAAGGGATGATGATGAAATGGGGGGAGTCTTCCCATACAACAAGGTGGTTTGGGTTTATCGGATTTGAAGGGGTATTTCATAGCTACACATTTAAGGCTTCTATACACAGCACAAGCAGAAACTCAAAGTGGAAAGGAATACTGACAAAACAGGAGGGAAGCTCAAGAAACAAGGAGAGACTGGGATTTTGTATGCAGATCATTAAAGAGAATAATAACCATACAGAATATTAGATTCATAAAGCAGCATAAAATACTCCTAAGAACTCAGCCAATACAGGAATGAAGAAAGGAGATTCTGCTGATAGGGATGACAGCAACTGTGAATACAGACAGTAGGGCAAGAGGGGGGGCTGGAATTTATTGGAGAAATGTGGCAGAAATGCCAGGGTGTTGGGAGAGGGAGGGGTGGCAGAAGGGGGAGAGGTCAGGAATTTATTTGGGCTGGGGACTGCCTTCCCTGTTAAGGATTGATGTCACTGTGTACTTGGGTAGAGAGAAATGGGGGGATTCTGGTGGGGAAACAGCACTGGTGGAGTTTTTAGTGGAGTCTAGGATAGAGACTGCTGTTGAAAAAGGAATAATTGATGGAGCATGTAGAGAACTGCATGATGGCTGTGGGAGTTGATTGGACGAGGTTGGAGGGGACTGGGAGGAGAAACTGGATGGGCAGTTCACAGGGAGGCAATGCGGGGATACGTGCGTCTCTTAAGTAAGTTGTGGGGTCTGGACGATTTGAGATCTTTGCTTGGAGGTGTTTGAGAAGGTGTTTCTACACCCCAGGTAGACTGCGGGGAATCTTTCCTCGAGTGGATAGCATGTTTTGGGGGTATGGTGGGGAGGAGCGTGTTTTTGGGGAGTGTGGTGAGTTGGTGGGCTTTGAAAATTCCCTGTAGACTGCTCTGTCTGAAGAGCTGGGTGAGTGAACTGGTGCAACTTGGGAGGTAGTTTTTTTGAGCTGTGATGCACAGCTGGAGTTGCCTGGATGTGGTGGGGTCTTGCCGAGTCTGATTATGGTGGCTGCCACAAAGGCAGTTGCTAGAGGATGGAGATTGAAGTCTAGACCAGCTGTGCTGGAAGTGGTGAATATAGTGACAGAAGTGGAATAATTGAAGTGGGATCTTTTGGAGAACGGTAGGAGCAAATTGCATAGAAAGGGATGGGAATTGGAATGTTACATACAGAGGAGGTTTGAAGGAGGGTGTAATTTGGGTGAGCTATGTGGTGTTTGACTGACAGTGACTGGAGAGATTGTGGGTAAAGTATGGTATTTGCAAATGAAATTATGTCATTGTGGTTTGTTTTCATTTGTATGGATGTGTGATTGCCTATGTCATAAATGATAATTTAATAAAGATGTTTCTTAGTTAAAAAAACACTCCAGTGAAGCTTGTGATGTATGGGGATGATTATCTTTCAATGTTTTAAAATGTTATGCTGCATACCAATTCACCTCCACGTGGACCAAGCCTGATACCATGCAGGAAGGCTGTCTTGCCTGTTACATAGGTGACCCAGGTTTAATGTTTACTGGACAGCTAGCCAGCAAAAAAGGAGTCAGCAGCCAAAGGCAAGTTTGCAAGAATGGGAAAGCTATATCATTACTACAGCACACCCTAGGAAACAGCAGACATAAGGGGTATGGGTCCCCTTCCCATATCCTAAAGTGTATGAAAATGTACACAAACCAGGAAATCAGAGTCCTAGGTTTAGCACACCCGAGAAAAAAAAGAGTTAAAATGTTCACTTCTTTCCACTGAAGCAAGGAGGTGTTTGAGATCAGGAGGGGAAGGGTAACTAAAAAATTAAATAGTAAAACTCACCTCTATGTGGCATTACAGCATAGATAAACTGATGGTGGCCAATATCTGCTGTGGCATCTGGAGACTTGGGTGCCCTCAACCTGCAAAAATAATAAAAGAAAAACAAAATTAACTTGTTGTTTTACCCCAACTCCTAAACACCTTTACTAACTTTACATAGTGAACAATGACTTAGGTACGCATACAATTGTAGAAAATAAGACAAACATTTTTCATTCACTTCATGCATTACTAATTACTAATTTAGGAGTTATTTTTTTAATTATCATTATTCACTCCAACAATACATAAATTGCTTAAGTCCTGCCTTCCCCTAAATTTCAATCCTCTTCCCCCTGAACACTATTCTGCATGTATTGATTCCATAAATGCCACTTATTTCTATATGCAACATGACTTTCAATGAAACAGCTTTCCTCGGCAGCCTTTGGGTCTGAGCACCGTATAACCAACTTATGACAACTTAAGAGATATAATTTATTACTTCCCTTTCCCAAAGATCCCACTTCCAATTCCTTTATCTCCTCTGCAATATTCAGCACTTCATTTAAGTCTGGTTTAGATTTTGATTTCCATTTTCTAGTAATTCCTGTTTTGGCAGCCAGCAGCATCAGACTTAAGACCTTACTATGTGTAAGAAAATCAGTTCTTATACCTCAGCTAAAAAGAATCATTTTCTTCATTACAATCATTTGCTCCCCCAAAATTTCTGACAAATTACTCTGTAGGGAATTTTTAAAATCTGCCAAATTGTTACACTCCCAAAAAACATGTTCCCAGTTACCTTTATCTTTCCTATCATACCTGCAGCAATTGTTGTCTACCTGAGGAAAAGTTCTCTGAAGTTTGCTTTGGGTATAATATCTTTGCAAACACTTCCATATAAACATCCTAAACCTTCAAGATTTTGTTGCATAATTTTGTGCCTGACTACTGTCCTCCCATTGTTCCTTGGTAAACTACATTTCCAGTCTCTTTTTCCCCATCTTTTCTACCCTCATCTGATTGATTCTTGTATCTATCATGTAATATTGTACATGTCTTATTTCATCCGTTTTTTTACTGCAGCTTCTGTTTTAGACAACTAAAAATGCAATCAGAGATGCTCTTTCACTATTGCACCCCCTATCCCTTTCTCTTTGAATATACTTTTATCAGCGCCTGGTAGGGAAGCAGTCTCTATAACCTGCAGTCCAGACTTATGCTTGGTCTCATACCACTCCCACTGTATTAACTTTTCCCTCAGTAATAATTTGCTTTCCAATACCTTGAATCCTTTGCAAAGTTCTTCTAATATATTTCAGTCCAATCTTTGCTATTTCCTACACCCCTGCTTACATACATCCTTATTGCTAAAAATTTTATTTTCCATTCTTACTTTGGCTTTGTTTTTAGAATACTTTCTGCTACGTTATAAATACAGTATTCTGCATTTTTGCTATTCACCTTAAGGGCATGCATCCAAAAATCCCACTCTCGTTATTTTTCAATGCCACACACCCCCAACTTCATCATCATGCCTTTCTACTCTTCTACTTTGATGTGTAACATTCTGCTTCCATTATGTATATAAGCCACAACTGTAGGAAACCAGTCTCTAACCTGTAGTCCAAACTTATGCTTGGTCTCATACCACTCCCACTTAAAACTCTCTTAGAACAGCAATACACCCCAGTAGTATGGAATACTGGGATGAATAAATGTCAAAAGTGCAACTATTGTAAACTTGTAGAAGTCACTAATTCATTTAAGGTTAACGGTACAACTTATAGATTGAAAGGCAGATTCAACTGTAATTCGTCTTTTGTAGTTTACTTGGCTAGGTGCACATTCTGTCCTGCTTTCTATATAGGAAAGACAGAGTAGAGGCTCTGTGACAGAATTTATGAACACCAATATGCTATGAATAAATGTAAACTGGAGAATGCGCTAGCTAAGCACACTATTTCTAATAAAGAACATGCTTTTAAATTTATTATCATTGATCAAGCCAAGTAGACAGTAGGGGTGGCCCTAGACATAGCCAGCCTTAGGCATAGGCCAACTAGGCGGCCGCCTAGGGCGCCGCTGTAGCAGGGGCACTTTTCCATTATTTATTTAGTGTAGGTAGACTAGGATGGGGACACCAGATTATGTGGTAGGGGGCGCCGTGGAGCCCTTTTGCCTAGGGCCCCACTTGACTTAAGGCCGCTCCTGGCCCTAGACCACTCAAACTTGAAGAACTTGAATTAGCCTGGCAAGTGAGGCTGAATGCCTACAATTTTCCTGGGTTGAATGACTCATGCTCAATTAGTAGCATTCTCAAACTAAAGAGCTTGCAGAGATGAGTCACATTTTGTTAAAAAACATATATTACTTCTGTCAATGGTTGGGTTATACAAAATAACTTTTAATGTTTTTACCTTTGTGTATTGTGGTCACTGTCGTAGACATGTTTATATACTTTAATGTGTTTATATACTTTAATGTTGTTTTATTACTGGTTATCAGCAGTTGTCACTTTAATTTTAAAGTGTGTTTGCTTAAGTAGAACAAAGTGATGCAATTGGTGAATGCTGATCACCTGT
This sequence comes from Protopterus annectens, assembly GCF_019279795.1. Lineage (NCBI taxonomy): Eukaryota > Metazoa > Chordata > Ceratodontiformes > Protopteridae > Protopterus > Protopterus annectens. The sequence goes on from NC_056739.1 coordinate 591,841,265, forward strand.
CTTACTTATAAGGAAGGTTTTTTATTGCTGTAACTGTTTCTGAAGAAGTTTGCTATCAGGCTGACGAAAAGCGCTTTAAACAGTGGAATAAATAGTGTTATTTGACTCTTCTCGGACTGTGTTGCTGGTTTTTCGAACCTGTTTTTGGATTTATTTAGTTTCTTGCCTTGTTTGTGTTACCACTCCCACTGTATTAACTTTTCCCTCAGTAATAATTTGCTTCCAATACCTTGGATCATTTGCAACTTTTTCCTAATAAATTTCAGCCCAGTCTTGGCTATTTTCTACACCCCTGCTTGTATAAATCCTTTATTGCTAAAAATCTTATTTTTCCATTCTTAATTTGGCTTTGTTCTTAGAATACTTTCTGCTACATTATAAATACAGTATTCTGCATTTTTGCTAGTCACCTCAAGGGCATGCATCCAAAAATCCTCCTCTCGTTATTTCTCAAGACCACACCCCCCCAACTTCATTATCATGCCTCTCTACTTTGATGTGCAACATTCTGCTTCCATTATGTATATAAGCCGCAACTGCGTAACTCTAAAGTATCACTTTAAATCAGGCAATCCTGAACCACCTTGCTCTATTAGAAGAAACAAATTATCCCACTTAACTCTTGTCCTGTTCCCCTACCAAGTAAGTTCCTTCAACCCTTTATTAATTAAGGTCCAGAACTTTTCCTCTGATCTACAGGAATAAGTATCAGTTGAATTATAATTTTTCTCCACCAAATATATTTCATTTGCAAGAATGGACAAATAAATAAAGCTTATTATTTATTTACTGGCCTTTGTTTACCAGTAAAGTCCATCTGAGTAGTGATACCCATTTTCAGCAGAGGGCTGGGGAGAAAACCTTCAGGGATATATTTACACTGTGAGATACATATACATAACATAAAAATTGACATGCAAATATATATTACAAAATGACAACAGTAAGAGCATGTGTACACTATAAGATCAATTTACAAAAGCAGAAAAATAAAATGGCAATGTTACTTGAGAAAGCAGGTTACAAAGTCGCATGGCAGTGCAAGTTGCAGGAATCAGATTACTGAGGCTGAACACACACATGAAGAAATTAAGGAGAAGAAATGTAAGCTGAGACTCCTGAACAGGCCATGAGTAGATATTTTTAAGTTTTGAGACCTGAAATATATGTTCTAAAGAACAAGACAGTGGAAGAGGAAAGTCTGAAGAAAAAAGGTAAGGTAGTATTTGGGATGGAAGATTAATACAGAAGGCAAAAGACAAGAAAGTTGTTTGCACATAATTGTCCAAGACATAAGCAGGTTAAGGTTGAACAACTAGGGGTACTGAAGAACTGGCAGATAAATGAAAGGAATAATATCAACCAAGTGTGGGAGAGGTAATCTTTTAGTAAAGGTTTAAAGGAGTTGGGGTTGGGTATAGACCTGACTGATGAAGGGATTTTCTTGCAGACTTTGGCCCTACTGAGTACAAACTCTCTAGCATTTTTTTTTTCATTAGAGGCAAAAGGACAGTTTGGGTGATGGAGAATGGTACTAATATCTGGGCAGGCAAAAGGGTTACAAATTATTTTATAAGTTAAGTTGGGTATATTTCAGACAATGGGGCAATTCTAGCCAGGTTAGCATTCTAAGTGCTGAGCTTATCTTGCAACCCTGTTATAACATCACTCAAGCTTAGACTTAGGTTCACGGATGATTACTAGGTAACTGTCCTGAAGGACCATTTTAAGCCTACTCCATAACTCAAGGTCAGAATCAAAACCTGTACCTTTTGTTTATGAGGTAAAGACCTTAACAAATATGTCAAACCTATCTATGTAGTAGGCTGTCATTCTGCAGACTTATTACAAGCCTTGCTTATAGCTAGAGGTTAGACTCAAACCCTGTGCCTTCTATTCATGAGGTTAAGACCTCAAACATTATGCCAACCCTCCCCATATTTTCACTTTGGAGATGTGCACAGATTTGTTACAGTGGGAGCAGTAATGCATGGGGGGGTAATAGGAATGTGGTAGCAAGAGTTACTTTAGTGGAATTCGATAGGAATGTGTTAGCTATATACAGTATTCCTAGTTTTTGACGTGTCTGTTTTATATTATTTTATATCTAGAGGTGATCATCAATTGTCATTCCTAACAGTTTAATGTGGGAGATGACATCGATTCTGGTACTATTTAGAGAGAAGATTGTGAAGATGCTTTCCTTCTAATGTGTGATTTTGGAGCAGAATGCTTACTTTTACGATTAACCAGAAGTTGGTTGTTACTGAGACAGGTTTCAGAAGAATTAAAGGCATCTTGTGGAATCTGTTGTAGATGGGTCAGACTATCAAAGGAGCAAATAAGAGTGGTACTTAGAATGTAATCTGTGTATTGTACAAGAGGCTTGTTGAAACAATGTGTAAAGACTATTACTGAAAATACTGAAAAGGAGAACAGAACCTTGTGACACAATAATTTTGACAGGCAGATAAGGAAAACTTTCTGCTCCAAAATCAAACATTAAAGAGAAAGCATCTTCACAATCTTCTCTCTAAATAGTACCAAAATCGATGTCATCTCCCACAATAAACTGTTAGGAATGACAATTGATGAACACCTCTAAATATAAAATAATATAAAGCAGACACACCAAAAACTAGGAATGCTATATAGAGCTAAAACATTCCTATCGAATCCCATCGACATCTCTGCAGTGAGAGAGACCTGGTTCAAGGATCCAGACAGCACCCCTGCATTACCAGGCTATAATTCATACTACACCTTTCGGCCACCGAACCTGGACCGAAACACTAAAGGCGGAGGCGTGTCCATATTCATTAAGAATATCCACACCTCCAGGCTAGTTGCGCAGCATAATGCAGCCGAGATTATTCAAGTGCAACTAACTCTGGGCAAGACCGCAATCCAAATTGTAACTTGCTACAGATCCCCCACCATGCCCCAGGATTCCCACTCCTCATTTCTTGATACACTGGAAAATATTAGGGTACAACCCAACACCCTAATAATGGGAGATTTCAACTACCCCATCATTGACTGGGTAAACTACTCATGTACCAACTCTTTTGCTCAATGTTTTCTGGAATTCATAAATTCCAGTGCCTTGGATCAACTTATCCACACCCCCACCAGGGGCAGCAATATCCTGGACCTGGTCATTACCAACGTGGACGACTGGTGTTCCACAAAAGAGGTCAATTCCTCGTTGGTCAGATCCGACCACAAGCTAATCACCCTAGACATCCACATACCGCCCCCACACCCCATTAGGGAAACCACCATAAAAAATTTCTCCAAAGCCAACTTCACACTTCTTATGACAAACGTGGCAAACTTCACAACACCCATGCAGATGGACAATAGAGGTACGACTGCTGAATCCTACACAAATGCACTTTATAAGCACTTACACAAGTGCATGGATCGTGCTATCCCTAACAGAACCAAGATGCTATCCTCCAAAAAAAGGAAGCCAATCTGGTGGTCCCCTGCCATAAACAAACTCTACAACAGAAGAAAGAAACTGTTACTTAAAAAGAGTAAAATCCCATGATTGGAGGAACTCCCTGGTCAGCCTCAGTAAAAAACTGAGATCCCTCATAAAAACCTCCAAAGCTAGTTACGAAAACAAAATCACCACTGATTCTAAAGACAACCACAAAACATTCTATAGCTATGTCAAGAATCTCAATGGCAACACTCACATCTGCTATGAGTTACAGCACAATGGCACTAAATATACAGAACCAACTGATACTGCCAATATCCTGGCAGATAGGTTCAGTGCTAACTTTACTCCCCTCTCATCCCCTAAAGGGCCCATCTCTATATCGGAAGAATGCAAAGCTCCTGTAATCACAGCTGCAGAGGTAAAAACCACACTCTCCAAAGCCAAGAACACAGCATCCATGGGACCTGACAACATCCCAGGCTGTGTTCTACATGGACTGCAGAATGAACAGGCACCCCACCTAAGCACCATGTTCAATCATAGCCTCACGTCAGACTTTGTGCCCACTGAATGGCGCACAGTGTCGGCTATCCCACTCCACAAAGGGGGAGCCACCACGGACCCCAGGAAGTACCACCCCATTAGCCTAACGAACCTGGTCTGCAAGGCCATGGAACTTATAACAAAGACATTGGTAATCTCCAAACTCTGGACCCCACACAGTTTGGATTTGTAAAAGGCAGATCATGTCTCCTAAACCTGATAGACGTCTTTGAAGCAGTCACTAAAGCCGCAGATGAGGGTAAGGTGGTTCACACAGCCTATCTAGATCTCGCCAAGGCTTTTGATACCATCCCCCACTCTGGAATTATAGATAAACTCACAAAACTAGGTATATATCCCTATGTCACAAGATGGGTTGCCAACTGGCTCACTGACAGAACCCATACTGTGAAAGTAGCAGACTCCAAATCCGACTTCAGACCAGTGATAAGTGGAGTACCACAGGGTTTAGTCCTGGGTCCTCTCCTGTTTGGTATCTGCTTTTCTGAAGTACAGACTAACACAGAAGGGCTTTGGCTAATAAAGTTCGCAGATGACTGCAAAGTAGGAGCCATATTCGAAACTCCTAATGATATGGACATCCTACAAAACAGCCTCGTGGAGACAGATGCCTGGTGTCAAAGCCATGGTCTCAAGCTCAATGCCAAAGAGTGCATTGTCATCCCCTTTAGTAAAAACTCTGTACCCATGAGCTACCACATAGGTGGTAGTCTACTTAACAGCGAAAGTGTGATAAGAGACCTTGGGACACAGGTGGACAGTAGTCTCTCCTTTGACAATCACATCGCCACAGTAGTCAGGAAATTCTTCTATATGGCACACCTCATCACAAAAGATTTCTCATCCAGGAAAAAAGAGGTCATGGTTCCCCTCTACTTGTCACTCATTAGACCCATTATAGAGTACAAAGCCCCTTTTGGTATGTATCTCACAAGACATCTACAACAACTGGAAAGGTCGTAGAAATACCTCACGAAGAGGATTACTGGCCTCAAACAGATGCCCTATGCAGACCATCTCAAAAAACTACAGCTTTACTCCATCGCATATCGCCTACTCAGAGGCGATCTCTGTCTAACATACAAAGCTATGTCAAACCCAGAGCTGTTGGACATGCTCCACTTAAAGAAATCCCTCAGAGCTACACACTCTAGGGACCTAAACCTTGTCACCAGGATAAACAGAACATGCTGGAGGGATAGATTCCTGTCCCAGATACTTCCCATACTCTGGAACAAACTACCTGTCTATATCAAACAAAGCTCTTCATTAGTACTCTTCAAGAAAAATCTTGATGACTGGATGGGAAATAGGAAATTCACACCGGGATCACCTCTGTGGCTCTGCTCAACAGGGGCACAGGAAAATAATTTTTTGGGTGGCAAAAGCCAAGGTACCTTTTTGGCTAGGCTTATATAGGCCCTAGGGCCAATAGCCTAGTACCTACCTATGAACCTATGAGCATTTGGCAGATTGATATCTACCAGATACACAGTTATTAACCCAGAGAAGAGTAGAAGAGTAGATTGTGATACACAAAGAGAAGACACTTCTTTAAGAGTTTTTTTTGTGAGAAACCATGTCAAAGCCTTTGAATAAGGAAGAGATGAATATGGCTTTGTCTCTAAATTTACTGATGGTATCCATAAAGGTTATTAGGACAGTGGTTTATTCTGTGGGTTGGTCAAAACACGTTATGTGCGAGCTAAGAATTGTTCCTGCAAAAGGTAGTAGAGTAGTTGTTTTTAGATATATTTTTCCAATAATTTTGAGAGGGGAGATAGAACTGCTTTAGGTCTAAAACTGGATGCATCTTTGGATTTGCCACCTTTATGGAAAGAAATAATATAGAATTTTTTCCCAAAGGGAAGGGACACAAGATTCTTGGCTGCACCTATTTATTAGAATAGAGACTGTGTTGCCTGTAGACTGGATATATTATTTTCTGTGGGAATGTATATAAAGTAGAGTTGTGTACACTTACCATAAATGTAGATGTTCGAGTGTATTCACTGTTGCACTCATCACATTTGGGTTATCTGCTTGCAGGTAGCCCTCAGCCGGCCTGAATACCAGAGTCTTCGGATTTCTGCATCGGATGCTGTCACTTCTTCCATGACGTCAGGTCGTCAGGGGTATAAAACATGCAGCCGACACCATTACATCAGTTTTTCTTGCCCCAGACGTCAGGTGTCCCCACAATAGGAAGCAATTATATGGTATGGAACACCCCCAGCAAAAAGCAAATACACATGATATAATATATGCCAAACAAGGAGGAAAGGTAAAAGTCAGAGAAGTCAGGGGGCTGTAGGGAGGGTAACCAGGACTGCAACAGTGAATATACTCGAACATCTACATTTATGGTAAGTGTACACAACTGTACTATGTTCTTTATGTTTCACTGTTGCAGTCATCACATTTGGGTTGATTCCCAAAGCTAAGGAAAAGTGGAGGTCATTAAAGAGCATTAGGGCTAGCAATAAGGCCCTGTAAGACTGCTGTGGCAAATCCAGCTCTGGATTTAGAAAAGATAGGCAGGTGGTAATGCTTGCTGAAAGTATGTACAGAGCTCCAGGTTGCAGCTTCCAGGATGTCCCTGGTAGGTACTCCTCTGATAAATGCAGTAGAGGTAGATGCAGCCCTGGTGGAATGTGTTCTTATCCCCTGTGGGGTAGGTTTTCCATGGTGTTTGTAGCAGAAATGGATGCAATGTGCTATCCATTTGGAAATGGTTTGCTTTGAATTGGCCTTTCCCTCTGCCCCTGCAGCAAAGCTAACTAGCAGCTGGTCAGATTTTCTGAGAGGCTTAGTCCTGTCTAAATAGAATCTAAGCTGTCTTTGTACGTCCAGAGAATGCAGTATCATTTCCCCTTTATTCTGAGGATTAGGGAAAAAAGTAGGCAAATGAATGGACTGGTTTAGAGCCACACTAGACACCACCTTGGGCATAAAGGATGGATTAGTCCTGAGGGAAACCCTGTCCGCATGGAAGATAATGAAGGGTTTCAATGCCATGCGGGCCTGCAGTTCAACACTCTTCTTGCTGAAGTGATGGCTAGAGGTAAAGCTGTTTTCCAAGAAAGGAGTTTCAACCCAGCTGTAGCAGCTGGTTCAAAGGGGGGAAGAATGAGGTTTTCCAATACAAAGTTAAGGTCCCAGGCTGGAGTGGGAGCCCTCCTGGGGGGGGGGGGGGGGAAGAGGGGTGGCTCAGTATAATGTGCTGATATGGCAGAGGCATGAATCTTAATTGAAAAGAAAGATAAGCCCTTGCGGAACATTTCTGTTAAATCATCTAGAATATGAGGTAAGCTGGGCACCGTTGTGCCCATCCCCTGAGCCTGGCTCCAGGAACAGTATTTTTTCCACTTTTCTGAATAGGATTTTCTAGTACTAGGCCTCCTTGCCTCAAGAATGACATCCAACACCTACTTACTGAGGGTTGCTGGAGGTGAGGTCAGGGAATTAGCCAGGCTGCAAGGTTCAGGGTTTGAAGCTGAGGGTGCAAAATCTGGCCCACCTGCTGGGACAGCAGGGAAGGGGTCTGAGGCAGGTGCCAAGGTTGTAAGCACTGTCAGACTGCGCAAAACGGGGTACTAGTGCTGGCATGGCCAGTCTGGTGCAATCAGTATTGCCCTTGGCTTGTCCTGTTTGAGCTTTAGTAGAACCTTCGAGGGGAGAGGCAGAGGGGGAAAGGCATAAACTGACAGGCTTTCCCAGGTAAAGGACAGGGCATCCACTTTCCAAGCTTGATTGTGGGGAGTTCAGATACAGAATTTGTTCAACTGGTAGTTCTGAGGGGAGGCAAACAGATCTACCTCTGGTGTCCACCATTTGTTCCTCAAGAGCTTGAATATTTTGGGTTCCAGTTTTTTCATATGTGGGTCCATGAGATTTCTGGCTTCCTGCTGCCAGTGAATTTTGCCTGACTGACACTGGGAACTGAGCTTCAGGTTTTCACTTGGTAGCTCAAGGTTGTGTTCCACAGAGCCATGGCTAGTCTGCAGAGTGGGTAGTTCCCCCCTCCTTGTTTCCCACCGCTTAGTTTGTGCCCTCTCTCATCTTACCAGTTGTCCTGGAAGAATAAGGTCTCTGAAGGCTGTCAGAGCATTCTGCATGCTGTCATTTATTTGATTGAACATTGCAGGCAAGGTTTTTTTGTTTTGAGTTCCATTTGCCCTGATGCCCTGCATACCCAGCCCCCATGCATGCACCTGTGCGCCTGTTGTTGTTGTGGGCAGCAGGGGGGGGGTGAAAGGGAGTCCTTAGGGTGTGTGTTAGCAGAGTGGGCCAACCACCCTGGGACTGCCCTTAGACAAGGAATAATAAGAAGAATTGTTGTTTCGAGAAAGGAAAGTTGACACCATAGACTTTTTTTTAGAGAAAACAAGGTAATTCCCCTGCAGCAGTCTTTATTAGAATGCAAGAGGTCATGAGGAGCATATGACTCCCTGGCTGCAGGATTTTGCAGATAGCTGGGTTTTGTTTGTAGTAGTTTGTGAAGTGTTGTGTCAAATGAACTTGTTTCTCTGGAGGAGGAATGAATGCCATCTGGTGTGTTGTGTTCTGCCCCAGGAATACAATCTGTTGGCAGGGTAAAAGGTGTTTTTTTTTTTGGTGTGGGTGTACCCCAGTGAAAGTTCTCGAAGTTAATGAATACCCTGGGCACAGAAGATAAGCCAAAGGATCCCTTTACTGGGTCCCCTTTGTTCTGCTGGGACAGGTTGAATAGCCCTGATACTGACCAATGCCTACTAAATCTAGGTGGCTGTACTTGTAAGAAATCTTTAAACAGCATAGATAGATTTTTTTTTTTCTCCATCCTTTGAAGAGACCTCCTGCTTTGTTGCCTAAATCTTTGTGTTCAGCAGAGTCAGGAATCAACATAATTTTCTGTTTAATTAATCCCTTCTAGGTCTCTTAAGGGAGAAGGCTGGCTTCCCCTAATTAAGGTAATAAAGTCTTTAGCCATTCTAATCATTTGTTTTTGAGGCATATGGGCCTGAGAATGCGCTTTGGTCGTCGGTTTTCTAAGCTTAGTGCGAGCTTTAGGCTTGAGGAATTCGGTATTCTTAGCTTGAAACGAAGTTGTCGGTTTGATATGAAAATTGGTAGGCCTGAATACACCCTCAGAAGCCGATGCCTGCACAGCGGCTGCAGACCCATCCAAGGTAGAGACATCCACAGGTTCCATAGTCGAAGAAGCATCTCGCGGCATACTCCGAATGGGTCTCAGTAGAGGCCTGCAAATCTGTACTAGCGGTATTACGGACTGTGAAAGCACCTCACTGAGTACCGGTGGACTGGCGACTAGCTTATCGGAAGTGTCGTTGGCAGTTTTGGACATATGCAGTCTGTCTCTGTCTTTATCCTTACATTTTTTCAGAAGATTGGTAGTTGGATGGCTTAACGAAGCCATTTCAGAGTACGGAGATCAAGAACGAAAGTATTTAGCTACAAAAATAGCCTGACGACGAATAGTTTGGGCGTTGAACAAGGCACAAAACCGACAGCAAGGGATGTTGTGGTCTGGGCCTAAACAGGTGACGCAGTAAACATGAAAATCTCTATGAGGTATTTGCTTTTCACAGGCAAGACAACTGTTAATTTTTTCTAACATCGGTTAGAGCAAGAAAAAAGGATCCCCAATGGGGTACTTATCTTTTTGAAGACTTCAGGTCTGAAACTCGAAAACGAAAATTTCAGGAGTTGGCTGACCGGCACTTGCGAACTGCTTCTGCTTCGGGCACCGCATGGCAAGAAAGACTGATGTAATGGCATCGGCTGCAAGTTTTATACCCGATGACCTGACATCATGGAAGAAGCGACAGCATGCGATGCAGAAATCCGAAGACTTTGGTATTCAGGCCAGCTGAGGGCTACCTGCAGGCAGATAACCCAAATGTGATGACTGCAACAGTGAAACACGAAGAACATCAATAATACAATATGTTTATGGCGAAGTCTGAGAGGAGAAATGAGTATTTCTGTGTTATAGAATTTAGTTAAATAGTTGTTATAAGGAGAGAGCTCAGTGGAGTTGGGGTATAGAATAGCTACACCACCTGCTTTTTTTTCTGAGATCAGTCTGCCCTTGATGATGATATACCCTGGGGATACTATTTCTGAGTCTTACATATGAGGTTTTAGCTAAGTTTCATTGACTGAAACAATATCTGTTGAACACTGGGACATCCAAATATGAAGTTTGGTTACTTTGTTGCAGATGCAATGAATATTTAAGGAGATGACATTAAGTTGTTTAAGTGACTTGGGAATGGACTGTGAGGTTGGGGTAGAAGGAGAGGGATAAGAGCTAGGGCTTAGATTAGGATGACTGTCTCCCTGTAGAACTGTTATAGAAGACAATGAAGTCTGATAGAGTTTTGATATAGTACTTTTTATTTTTGTTTTATTTTGGGATGGTTGAAGGAGTAATTAAAATTATTGTAGTTTAAAGATTTGGAGAGTCAGCAAATAAACTGCAAGCAATTACAGGGGAGTTGTGAGAGTTGCTATGGTTTGAGAAATAGCTGGCAGGTGTAAAGCTGTTTATGGGTGTAGTTGTTACTTGATAAGTTGTAAGGTAACAAAGCAAGAAAAGATGAGTGGTCAAGTTTAGCAGAAGCATATTAGCCATGCACAGATGACACATCATAAATTGTTTAACCTCCACAGAAATACTTATTGGGACAAAAGGAGAGGTAAAGAAATTAGGCTAGGAAAAATAGATTAAGCTATCAGGAATGATGTCCCAATATGTATGTGTGTGTGTGTATATAAAATGCATGTGCATATATGCATGTATGTATGTATACACACACACACACACACATATATATATATATATATATATATATATATATATAAACTATAAATAGATAGGGGAGAGCTGAGGGACAAATCATTGCTAGTGTAAAATTAAAAGTATGCAAGCATAATGAGAATGCAAGAAAAGAAGAAACTGGACAAGTGTTAGATATAGTGGGATATTGAGGAGCGAATATCAATTAATATGAAGAGCCAGTTATCTTAGTGAAGAAAGGAAGTATGCGATTATAATCAGCTCTTAGACAGTATTAGAAATAGTTTGTGTGTGTGTGTGTGTGTGTGTGTGTCCGTCTCTGAGTAAGTGATGGCAGGGATTTGAGAAGAGATAGGAGAAGATAACAGCTGAGAGGGGAGGGGTTATGAAGAGATGGGAGGTGATGTAATGTGAAATGAGATATGCTAATGAAGAGGTAGGAGGAAAAGTGATATCAATAGCTAGATGTATTAGGATCAGATGAGGGGCTAGGGGAGATAACTGGATGCATGGACAAGAGAAGGAGCAGGAAGGTTTAAAGTTATTATAAAGGAAGAGAAGGAGGGGTGGGTGGGAACTGGGGGTTAGAAGAGCGGGTTCCAACTACCTACAGGTCCAGGTGTGGCACAACAGAGACAATCAGTAATATGATAACCCTGAACAAGCTGCTGTTAATTCTCCCAACAAAGGTTAAGGTACTCCTCTGCGACTTTCATCAATTAAATAAGATACAATTATGAATCATTTAGTTAGTTTGCTAAGCATTAAGGAAGATAAGTCAAATAAAAATTATAAATAAGTAAATGGGAGCTTCAATGATTAGTTTAAATGTAAAATATTTTTTTCTGGGCAGCAGAAGGGTAGGTAACTGCACAGCTGGAATCAGCATTTCTGTACTGAAAACTCCCTTTAAACTGGTGATGCCATAACAGAAGCCTTGAAAATAAAACTATGTTGACGGAATAGACAAGGGTAACCTGATTCTTCTGCCAAGTATGCAAGGCCAGACTGTAGAAAAGTACTCTTGTGTAAGCAAAATTACCATAACAGTGGATGTTCTCATGATCACTGCTGTAGTAGCCTTATCTGTATAGGTTATATCTTGCCAAGGATATAACAGCCAGTCAGCTTCCAAAGCTTCAGGGCACCTTCCACATGCCTAAACAGTCCGGCACCTTGAGCTGAACTGAATAAAAACATAGGGTTGTGTGCCAAGGCCTTCAGAGCTTTCCTGCTGCTGAAGAGAGGGCACCGCTGTGGGGTTTTGAGGATTGACTTTCAGCTTGTGCTGTACCTTTGCTGGGCAGATAAGTTCCCCTTGGGGGAAAAAACTTCCACATTTTAAATTTACTGCATGAATGTACTTTTCTGGTTAGAAAAGCTGTTTTCCATATAGGTGTTTGTGTTTTAACTGACTGTCATGTGACTTAACTGTACTTTTAAATGGAAGTGCACTTTTTTCCTATCAGGTTAAAAGTGGTTGAAAGCCATTTTTCCTTTGGAAAAACTGTATTTACTTTACATTTAGGGGCTGGCAAAGGGAAATAATTAGAAGTTATGTACTCACCATAACGTTCCATCTGAGTAGGTGACTTCATTCGGATGCAACCTGTGGGTATCGGATCCGATCTCGGATCCGAGCCGGCAATTCAAAAGCTTAGGCTCCGAGCTCCTAGCTCCTCCCTCTTACCCATAACCCCTTGCCAAGCCCTGACTGACCTCAGATTGAGTTTGCCTCAAATACTGACCACAGTATACTAAAAACAGCATAAATACTCGCTCTATAAAGGTCAGGGGATGGAGGGGGGGATGGTTGCATCCGAATGAAGTCACCTACTCAGATGGAACGTTATGGTGAGTACATAACTTCTAAATCTGAAGTAGGCAGACTTCATTCGTCTGCAACCTGTGGGACAGAGTCCCTAGCTACCTGAATCTTGGGGCCATCATGGAAGGATGTTCCGGAGCACCGCTGAGCCAAAGGATGCTCTTCCTCTAGAAACAACATCCACCTTATAATGAGAAATAAAAGTATGAGGCGAGGCCCAAGTAGCTGCCAGCAGATATCATCCAACGAAACACGGGACTTAAAGGCGGCTGAGAAACTGCCCTAGTAGAATGAGCCGTAACCCTCTGAGGGCAGGTCTGCCTGAAGTGTCATATGCCTGCAATATGCAATTAGCAATCCATTTAGATAGAGTGACTTTAGACACTGCTTTACCCAGAGCAAATTTAGCAAAGGAGACGAACAGCTGATCTGATTTCCTGTGGCCAGCTGTCCTGTTAATATAAAACGTAATTGTCTATGAACATCCAATGAATGCAATTTGTATTCCCTTTGTTTGAATACTTGGGAAAAAAGACAGGCAAATTGATTGACTGGTTAATATTGATTCAGAAGAGACCTTCGGAAGAAAAGATGGATTGGTCCTGAGGCACACCCTATCAGGAAAGAAAGAAAGGTAAGGCGGTTTGACACAAAGAGCCTGAAGCTCAGACACCCTTCTGGCTGAAGTGATAGCTACCAGAAAGGCAGTCTTCCAGGAAAGGAATTTTAAATCAGCAGAAGCTGCAGGCTCGAAGGGAGGAGCAGTAAGGGCCTGCAGGACTAAGGACAAGTCCCTACAACCTCCTTGACTGGAGGTCTTAATAAAAACTCCTTTGAGAAAGGTTTTGCATAATTTCGCTGTCATAAGGGAGCTGTGTCCTGTCCGATGTGATAATGCGAGATAGCCGCCAATTGTACCTTAATCGTGGAAGAACTGGCCCCTTGATGAAAGAGGTCTGTTAGAAAATCTAGCACCGCAGAGATAGGTGCTGAAAAAGGATCCACAGTTCTCTGTCCTGCCCATATAGAGAACCTCTTCCATTTGCTCCGATAAACCTGTCTGGTGGAAGGTTTATGAGCAGCCACCAAATGGCTTTGACCGTGAAGAGATACCGAGTCCTAATTAAGGTTGGAACTGGAGCAGCCAAGCTGTCAACTTCAGGGTTCGCAGATTGGGAACTGGCATTCCCAGAGGGTGAGAGATGAGATATTGGATCCAGAATCCATGGTGGATTGATTTTGTGAGACCATACAAGGGGAACCAAGGTTGTCGAGGCCAGAATGGGGCAATGAGAATCATTCTGCTCCCCAAACTGTTGGCTTTCTGCAGAAACCTCTGCATCAGAGGAAGTGGAGGGTAGGCATAAAGGAGACCGGGAGGCCAAGCATGCACCAGAGCATCCTCGAACTCCCTGGTGGGGAAGTAGAGCGAAGAAATTGTCGCATTTGGCGTTTGAGGGAGAAGCAAAAGATCGCAACAGGGTTGCCCCAAACGGCAAAAATCTTCTTCGCTACTTGAAGATTGAGGGACCACTCGTGGAGAAAGGATGGTGCGACTGAGCTTGTCCGCAAGGATGTTGGACTTTCCCGGAATGCGTTGCTATCAGAAAGCGTTTGGTGGAAATTGCCCATTCCCAGACTCTCATGGCCTCTCGACAAAGGGGATAAGACCTGGTTCCTCCCTGCTTGTTGATATACCAGTCTACGGACTTGTTGTCTGTCTGAATCGCAATAGTCCCTGTAGGAAGAACGTGGTGAAGTGCTTGCAACGCTAGGAGCACCGCCTCATTTCCAGGACATTTATATGCAATGAAGCCTCTGTGGGATTCCACGTGCCTTGCACAATCTTTCCCGCAGAATCCCCCCCCCCACCCGAGGCAAGAAGCGTCCGTGGTCACTGTCGCTCGGGAAATGCAGCAAAAGGGTCTTCCTGCTAGGGCTCCGGAGAAAGAAGCCACCACAGAAGGGAGTCCCTGCACGCCTGCTGACCGCAATCGGAGCGTTCAGAGACGAACAAAGAGGAGACCACTGAACTTGAAGGGTCCATTGAAGAACCCGCATGGCATGAATTAGAAGCGGGATAGCTGCCGCCATAGAACCTAGGGCCCTCAGGACCAAGCTGCAGTTGGTGAAGGTTGAAGGATTGCTGTCACATGACACCTCAGGCTGGCACGGTCTGGGGTGAGGAAGGCTCGCATTGATCTGGTGTCTAGTCTTCCTCCTATGAAATCTATAATTTGAGTTGGATTCAGAAAAGATTTCTCCCAGTTGATCGTGATGCCCAGCCTTGGTGCTAGTTGAAGGAAGTAATCCCTGGCTGAGCACAGAAGATGCCTTGATGATGCCGTCAGGAGCCAGTCGTCCAGGTACGGAAAGACCTGTAATCCCTGGAGCCTCAGGTGGGCTGCTACCACCGTTAACACCTTGGTAAACACCCTGGGGCTGAGGTGAGACCAAAGGGAGGACCCTGAACTGATAGTGACTGGCTCCCAGCCGGAAGCCAAGAAAGCTCCTGGATCGGGTGTCCATCCGTATGTGGTAGTACGCATCCTTGAGGTCTATGGAACACATCCAGTCGTTCTCCCTCAAAAGGTGGAGTATAGATTGCAGGGTGACCATCCGGAACTTTTGTTTGGTTACTGACAGGTTCAAAAGGGAAAGGTCTAAAATTGGTCTTAAGTCCCCGTCTTCTTTGGCACCAAAAGAACCTGGAGTAAAACCCTAATCCGCTTGGTCTGGGGACGCTGGATGGCTCTTTTCTAGCAGCTGCTCGATTTCGAGCTGCCGCGTCGCTTTGGTCGGGTGGAACATCTGGGAGGCTGCGATTTGGGAATCTTGATTAGGGGTATTGAATATCCTCTGGATATGAGTCAAGCACCCAACTGTCTGTTGTTATGGACTCCCAAGAAGTCAGGTGCATCGAACCCCCGACTGCCTCCAGAGACGGACAGCCGGGCAACCCTTCAGGGCTGCTGCGTGGGTCTCTCAGAGAAGGGTTCTCTGGACCCAAAATTGCCAGGAGCCCCTGCCTCTGGCACGACGACCTCCCGTCCTCCTCTGCCGCGGAAGGACTGGTTATCCGAGCAGGTTGGGACTGCTGCGACTTCGGAACCACATCTTCTTCTGTCCCTTTTGGTTCTTAGAGAAGGACCTCTGGGGAGCTGAGAAGCGGACTCGACGGCAGACAGCGTCTTCCGTCCTTTCGCTCTGGACTAATGTGTCGCGAACAGTCTTGCCAAACAAGGCAGAACCATCGAAAGGGCATTGCCTTGAAGGGCTCAGCAAAATCACAATGGCGAGCCAGGCCTGTCGCCTCATGACAAGGCCTGCTCCGCTGGCTCTAGCGGCTCCCTCAGTAGCATGAGACAGCAGCCGCATAGATGTATTGGATACAGATCTGAGAGTGGCCATCCGGGTGGAGTAAACCTGTTTATCCTCACTCGAGATGGACTCGAGATGCAGCGTATTCTTTAATCAGATCTCGCTGCATCCTAATGACATGTGCCATGTAGTTCAGCGCCTCAAAGAGAAGGTCGCTGAACTAAACACTCGCTTCCCAATGCGATCCATCGAGCGGGACTCCTTGCCCGGAGGATGGACGGAGGGACCCGCCGGGGCCAATTCCCTCTTCGTGGCTGCAGCCATCATCGTGGCACCAAGTGGGGGACGCTTACTCCAGTGGGTGCGGTCTGATGGAGGAGAAAGAATGCGGTCCGGCGCTTAGGGATAGGCTCAATGGTGTCCGGATCCTTCCACGCCTGATAGATATAAGATCTACCAGGGGTCAGCAGGAGGGGACACCCGAGAGGTAGAAGGGCCCGAATGCCTCCAAGAACACAGACAAGAAGCCTTGGGGCAGACCACCCCCGATCCTTAACATCTCCATGATGTCTCCAAATGAGACGTCCTCAGGGGTGACCTAGGGGAGCCTTCATCCAAGTCCGTGTCTTCAGTGACGGACTCAGGGAGTCCATGTGCCTCCTCTTGCACTTGCGCTTCGTACTTCATCGGGGCTGTCCGAGGAGTACTCTTCAGCAGATGGATGTTCCAAGGGAACCACTTGGGACATCGAGGCGGGCTGTCCCTGGGACCGGCTGGTGGGGCCTGGCCCAACTGCAAGGAGTGCGGGATGGAGCGTGGCAGGGACCGGGGTCCGGATGTCCTCGACAGTGCCCTTTCCATAACGTTGAAAGCCGAGGGGAGCCAGCTTAAGCCCGAGCCGACCCCACTCGGATCCGGCGTGCGGATCGGAGTCGGAGCGAAACCGCCGGATCCGAGACCAGTGTGCTCCGACCTGGACGGAGCCGAAGACACACCAGCTCCTCGATCCGAGGCTCGCCTCGGCTCCGAGAGGTCGGGTCCGGCACCAAGCACTCAAGGGATGGGACGGATCCGAGGTGCGCCGACCAATCGGATCCGACCCACCCCGGATCCAAATCTGCACGGCGCCGAAAGCTCCGAACCCGTGGTATGGGTCGGAGAAGGAGCTAATGGGCTAAAAGGGGTCAAGCCCTCCCGGTTGGGGGCTAGAGCACTCCCATTTGCATTTGGGCCTGGATGAATTTCCTCATCATCCGGTCCATATCAGCTTCGAAAGGTCGATCTAGAGGAGGCCACCAAGCGGACCTAGAGAACCGCCTCGGTGACCTCCTGGAAGGGCTAGCCTCCTCCTCCTCGGGTCCAGGAGAGAACCGAGGGAGTGGAGCCGAGGAGGAGGAAGGCTAGAAGGCACAGGGGAAGCCCGCTTAGATGGAGGAGCCGAGCTGGAAGCTTGCTCTCCTCTTGTGGTGCTTCTCCCTGTGCCTCTCCTTCTGTCTCTCCCTAGTAGAATCCTTCCTCCGGCAATTTTAAGGGAGGTTGAGTCCCAGCCGGAGGGGAGAACTCACAGCAACAAGTTGCTGACTGGAGGGCAGAGGCAAGCAGTATCTGGGGTAAAAGACCCGCCAGCACTAACTTCGACCTCCGCTCCTTAAAGCCGGGGTTGAACCCTGCACAAATGGTACAACCAGAAGACAGGTGTTCAACCCCAAGCATTTAGTGTGGCCATCTGCTGGGGACAGCTTATGGCCACACTCGGCATTTTCAAAAGACAGCCTTAGGGGCTTCAGACATTACACCTAAGGCCTAAACACACACACACACAAACAACTACGAAAAACCCGAGAAAAATTAACTAAAGAGGGAGGGAAAGCCTTAACCACACACAACACTAACTATATTTTTAACAAAAAAAGAGAATTTGAACAATTTTCCTGTCAGAAAACTACACTTATCTCAAAACCACGCCAGGAGCTCTAGAATTCCGTTGCTTCTTGAAAAGCGGCAAACGAAATCTGAGGTCAGTCAGGGCTTGGCAAGGGGTTATGGGTAAGAGGGAGGAGCTAGGAGCTCGGAGCCTAAGCTTTTGAATTGCCGGCTCGGATCCGAGATCGGATCCGATACCCACAGGTTGCAGACGAATGAAGTCTGCCTACTTCAGATCATATGTTTTACTATGTTTTTATGGAAAAAAGTGGCTTTTAAAAGTTTACTGGCTTATGCTGCTTGTTTCCACTGGAAAACAGGTATTCACCCTTAGAAATTAGACTCATCTTGGCTCTCTCACCATTGAGAAGCTACTCAACAAAGTAGTTTAGAAACAACTAGTCACATATATAAGCACACACTCTTTTCATCTCCACTGTGGTCTAGTAGAACCACAATGACTGTTGTCTTCACTCATATTGATGATATATACCACAATATGGATACTAGTAAACTCACAATTTCAGTGTTCATAGGTCTCAACAAGGCCTTTGAATTAGTGGCTCATATCCTCAACAATGGTATCAGCTAAGGAACACTTTGTTGGTCTAACAACTTTCTTTCTTTCTGAAAGAAACTTCAAAATCGTACTAGAATCCCATACATCTAACAACTGCCATAGGAACCCAAAGGAGTCCTCCAAAGCAGAGTTTATTCTGTACTTTTATTAACAGACTTGTCCAACCCATCTCAGCTACATGTATGCTCATGACATTGTTGTATACCCATCAGGCTCCTCAACCTGAAACATCAAAACCGAATCTGACAATGACCTAAAGCTACTTTCTTCTTGGCTATATAATGTGAACCTCCTCCTCTACCTAAACAAAACTAAAACCATACTTTTCAATACTAAAAGAACACTGTATGTGTCAAAAGCTACAAAACAACCTACACCCCATTAAATATACGAACCACTTTCACTACTTTGGAATCTGGCTGGATCCCCAATTAAGCTTAATTTACCATTTAAACAGGATGAAACCCAAAGTTAACAAAACTCTTTTCTTGGCCAGAAAATGATCCCATTATATGTTCATAGACAAGTACAAGGCTAGCTGCCTTTGTGGACCGTTTTAAGCTTATTTCCCTTTTTGTGCTCGAAATGACCTATCCCATTTAGTTGTAGATCAGCCTTACCCATCCCATGGTCAGTAATTATATATTACCCCTAATAAGAATAACTGAGATTATAACAATTTGAAGTGACCAATGCATGTTATAAAGCATTAGTAGTACAGGGGACAGTCCAAGGATAAATTTTCTGTTTTCCATCCATTTAGCAGCTGCCTCTGTCCATTAGTAGTACCAGGAGCAGTCCTGTAGTAATTTTTTTGTTTTCCATCCAAAGATCCAAGTTGTACTTGAAAATTACCTTTGTGTTATGTAAAAAGGGAGTCTGTTCCACAACAGAGTTTATCTTCTGTGAAATATTCCTGCCCCTCCAAATCGTTCTGTTGATGTTGCAGAAGAGGTTTAGATTCCCAGACTGAGTATTTCTTCTGCCATCTGACTTGCTGGTGTGCAGTAAATCCATCAGTAATGGGTGGGAAGATGCCTTGTATACTAGACACAGGTGACCTCTTCTCAGTCTGTAGGATACAGAGTATAGTAACAAGGCTTTGAGTTGGTTGATGCAATACATGTTGTTTAGGCCTTGTAGCCTTTTAGAAAGGTATCTCTGTGGGCATTCCAGTTGTTACATGTGTCTGGAGGGAAAGATGCCAAAGGGGACATTACATTCAATAATTGGCCTACTGAGGGCTGAGTACAGAGGTCAAGGACACCCCCAGACCTAGACACAATCTCTTTGGTTATAAGCTGTGCAATATCGAAGGACTTTCTTACAACAGGCCAAAATTTAGATCAATATCCACGTAAGTTCCCAAATCTTGAATAGGGTAAACTCTTAGAGGTGTTGGGTAGATGACTTCCCAGAGGATACAATAATGCATTTTTTGGGCATTTAGTTTCAGACCATGTTTTTGACATCAGTTATTTGAGACAAATCTTCCTGCAGAATGGCTAAGTCATTTGAGGATTCAATGACTGCTGCTAGCTTACAGTCACCTGCAACTTTAGACAGCCAATAGCCCTTTGGTGTTGGCTTTTACTTCAGAAAAGTGGATACCAAACAGGAGAGGTCCCACAGAGCCCTGGGAGACTTCACTTGTGACTGGTCTCTTTGTGGAGGTAATTTCCCTTATTTTGATTAGCTGTGTCCTACCTATGAGCCAGTTGGCAACCTAGCGGGTAACACAAAGGTTTATTCCCAGTTTATTTAGCTTTTCTATTACGCCTGAGTGGGGAATTGTGACAAAAGCCTTGTCACGGTTCAGGTATATGGTCTGTACCATTTAGCCTTTGTCCATTGCTTTGGTGACATTTTTAAAAAATCCACCAGGTTGAGTAAGCATGACCTGCCTTTGACGAATACAAACTGAGATAGGGAATTTCCAAACACTAGACCCATCTCCTGAATGATTAATTTCATAAGTCTTTCTATGGCTTTGCATATGAGGCTAGCCAAACTTACAGGTCTGTAACTGACTGGGTCTGTGGAAGGTCTTCCCTTAAGCAGGGGAATGCCTGTAGCTGTTCTCCATTCCCTTAGTAAAAAAACTGTATGGAGACTGAGATTGAACAGTGCTGTTAGCAGTGTGGTTAAATGGTGCTTCAAGCTATTTAAGATGCATCTAGGGATATTGTCAGGACCAAGAGATACAGTATTTTTAGCTTTTGATAGCACTTTCAAAACTTGGTCTTGTTTGACAGCTGGAGGCGAGCCAGTTTCAGGTATACCTTGAGGAGCAGATGGAGGGGTGACAGGAGTAAAGTCAGGGATAAATTCATCAACCAGTAGGTTCTCTATATCTTCAGCCTCAGTGTAGGTAACACCATTTACAGTCATCTCAGTGCATTGCTGACTAAAAAATGCCTTGTGATTGCCTTTGCTTGGGTAACTATTTTAGCCTAAAAGTTGGCTTTGGTGGATTTTATTAAACTCCTGAGTTCATTGTTTATTTCAGTGACAAGAGCTCTAACATTCTGGGAATTAGTCTTCTTACCTTTGGTCAAAATTCTTTATTATAATGCTTGTTGATATTATAGTTCCATCATGTGGTCTGTTTCTGAGGCTTGCCCTGTGCTTGTTCCTAAAGGGTACAGCTGCATCTATTCAGCTGTTTACATCCTGGTATAGTGTGGTGGTGTATATTTCTGCATAATGGATCTCTGGTTTCAGTTTTATTTCTAAGGAGACTGCTTTATGGTTAGACTTAACAAGTGATGAAGATACACAAGGTATGGTGCAAGATACTCCCATGTTATTAAGGGCAAGAACGAAGATGTTATTTCCCTTAGTGGGTACTCTGACTAATTATTCCAGGGCTTTTGTATTGACAAAGTCCAGGTATATCGCTGCTTGTGCACTAGTGGTGGTGTAGGTTTCCAGTCTATAGCTGGATAGTTTAGATCATCTAGGAAAATGATACTGAGTTTAATACTGAGAGATTCTGGTTTCTGTGAATAGGCAGTGTGGGTTTCTTTTGTCATACAGGGGGTTCTGTAGCTAACTAATATATGGTATGGGACCTTTCTTATGGTTATTTGGACATGAAGATGCTATAGTGCATCATGCTGCTTTACCAGGTTTGATGTACGTCTCTTCTGGATGTAGACTGATACACCTCCATCTTTTTTCTCCTCATGTACAGTAGCTGATCTAAAAGTGTTAAAGGTGTTACAGCCCTGCACAGATGGAGTGCTCTCCCTTATTTTAAACCATGACTCAGTCACTCCTCAGACATCAGTGTCTTCCAGAGTAAGAAGGGCTTGTAAGGAATGGAGATTCTTGTTCAGGCTCCTAATATTGATCAGTAACACATCCATATTTTCTTTTGCTTGTTTCTTTATGTTGGTAGGTGTATCAGGTTGGCACTGTCTATAAAAAGGCACTAGGGGGTGGACAATGTATTTGCCAATAATTGGAAGCCTAAAGGGGACAGATGCAGACCATCCCTAGCGAAGCAGCGTGGTCTGTCAACCATATACTCCCAGGCTAACAAATACTGGACCCCCTATAATTGACACCAAAAATTAAGCCAATTATTGAAGTCAATTATTTGTTGCTCATATCGCGCCATCATCCTTGGAGAAGGCAGAATGCTGCTCAATAATAGGCTCATAGCTGCCTTGAACACAAAGTCTGAGAGCACAATGATGTCTCTCTTATAATACAGAGAGGTACACCTCAGGTCACTGGCATGAACTATGACAGAGTCATACTAGTACTTGTTGTTCAAGGACTTATTTTATTTTATTTATTTATTTGACATTTGTTAACCGGGTTAGTCTGAATGGGCTGCAGAGCCCCTTTTCAGCAGAGACCAGAGGAGAAAAACTCCACAGATAAACAAATAAAAACACAAAACATCATACAAAATTAACATACAAGTGTATATATACACAGGAGAAACAAAATACAGCTTATAACTGAACATGTTAGAATACAAGAGTGATATTGAGGGGTTAAACAGCCATGGTACATATTAAGTATACAAAATAGAATATAAAATGTTAGATTTTACTTAATTACCATCAGAAAGAAATTCAAGGTTGGTAGAATATCATAAAGCCCTTAAATGAGTAGTTGTGGTAAAGTGTGAGAGCTGAGAGGGTGTAGTTTAGGTGGGACAAGGACAGGTCCAGGAATTAGTAAATAAGTTCTTTGAAGTTAAGAAGTTGCTGTTTGTTCTCAGAGAAAGGGGAAGTCTGTTCTAGGCATTGGTGATGGACTGACTCTATAAAAGTTTGCCAAGATTTTTATTGGGTTTGCAGATATCTAAGAGGTGTAGGTTTGTGCTGCGTAGGTTGACCTAAGGACACTACAGAGTGATGAGGTCCGTAAGGGCAGGACAGTGGGAGGATTGATTTAAGATAGTATGTGTGAGATGGAGTTGGGGAAGAAGGATTTGAGGGCATGCATAATCTGATGGATCCTGGCACCAGACAACCAACTAAATGTCACACTTCATTTGCTCATTCTGGTAAGAGGCACACCTGTATGCCTTACAGTTGAGTCACATTTAACAAGAATTTTGCTTGGGTTGAAGCCTGCCTTACAGGTTCCGTTCAGAATGTCGAAATTCTGAAATCTCGAATTTCATATGGTCGAGACCATATGATCGAAGTTTCAGAATTTCGAAATTATGAATGTAGATCTGCATACAGTGCAGAATTGGAGATTTCCCTTTTCATCATTGCAGTGCGATCTCGGAGTTAGTATATTTAAGTAGTGGGGGTGTGGGGGGTGCAGGGGGGCTTGCTCCCCTGCATAAATGTTTAAGTAATTTTTTTTGGGAGAGGGAGGGTTGTTTCGGACTTTTGATATTCCGAAACATCAACCATATGGTTTTGATCATATGAGATTCCATGTTTCGGAATTTCGAGATTCCGAAATGAATCCCTGCCTTACAGGCTCAGCATTTGTGTCTTCAGGACTCCTTGTGCTATGTGAGGAAGTAGGCTTAATATGCTGAGTGTGCTCTGTGCCTGTATTGTGTTTTGGAGGCCTTAGAGATTTAGGCAAGTAAATCTGTAGAACCTCTGAATATAATGGATTATGTGTATCATGATGGAATTGGAGAGGTGTGATGCGTGGTGTACTGCTGATAATTCTGGTGTCTTGAGTTTCTTGTGCGTGAGATTTTTGCCTCCAAGGATATTGTATGTGTACATCTCTCAAACACTGTGTTATGCTGTTTGAGTAATAGATGATCGTCAGACAGCATGAGACAATTCTTACAATGTCTCCAAATATCCATCTGAAGGGGGCATGGTCAATATAGTGAGAAATTAACAGCACAGTTTTTTTGAGCTCTGCTTCATTTTAACATCTCTGACATGATTTTTACAAAAAAACTCAGAACATTTCAAAACATGATGGATTTATAGTTGAGCATCTGCTGAAAGATTTACTACAAAAAATAATAAATTTGCAACTATTTTAACTGCTTTTTCCTGTTGAGAAAACTAGAAAAAGCTAATTGTCTCAGAATTAGCCACTCTAAGCCCATTGTACAGGACAGTACTATGAGAAAAGACATACAGGGTGTACTAAGTAACATCAGTGAGTTATCTGTAAAGATAGTTAAATTAGAAACCAAAACGGGCAATTTTAAAGCGGAATGTAAAAATCAAGTTAAAGTGCGGAGTGAATCTCTCAAACAACAGTCATCACAAATCTCGAGTATAAAAGAGGCAATGTCTGATTTTGATGGAAGATTACTTGAAAATGAGAACACTGAATTTCTTCTGAAACAAAATAACTTATTCCAGGAAGAAATAGAAGACTTAGAGAACAGATCTAGAAGGATTCCTGAAAAAGAAGAGGGAGACAGCATGATTCAATTCCTTAATACTTGTCTGCCTAAAACTCTGAACATGCCTGAAGCTTTATCTTTTGGCATCAAAAGAGCACATAGATCACTTTCTAACTCATCTTTGAAAAAAACACCTTCATCAAGGTCAGTGATCATAAGATTTTTCTCAAGTCAAGACAAGGATTTAGTCTTAAAAGCTGCAAGGACAAAATATCAATTAAATGAAAGAAAATACTATTAAGATTTGACAATGACTATTCAACATTACTGATGTCAAAGAGAAAAGCATGTGTACCACTTATTAAAAGATTAAAGAAAAACAATATTAAAGCGCAAATCTTGTTTCCAGCAAAAATAAAGATTCACCTTCCAGAAGGAAAGAAGATTTTTAACACCTTGGAAGATGCAATGGACTAACATTTTTAACACTTTGAAAGATGCAATGGACTTTACACAGAAAAATAAAATCCTAGAATAAACAGAAGAAATGGACTGGAATCTAGCAACTTATTCATAGAGAAATGCAACAAGAGATAGTTGGTTAATAAAAGACAAAAAACAGTAAAAAACTGAAGGACAGATGAAAATCAATGTATTTCATGGTTATGAATTCTTATTAATTTAAAGAAGTGCTTGAATACCTATGAACAGGTGCTAAACATTACTTTTTACAAGGTAAATCATTTCTTTCTTTCTTTCCCTATTTCAAATGGTTACTAGTTCCCTTTTTAAAATGGTATGTTTTTTTTTTAGCTATATATGAAATTAAAGCCACTTATTTTCATTTAGAGTTTAAAAGGTAAAACTACTCATTTTATTAAAAGTTAATTGTTATGATGAAACTTATGTTGGGTGGCACACTTTCTGATATCTTAGCATAGTTGAGTAATGTATTATTAAACATAATACAAGATGCAACAAATGACACTATAGAGGCATGTTAAGTTGAATTCTGGGTTCTTAAAATGGTACAGTAGCATGCTACTGATAGTATACTTAACATGCAACAGCACCCAAGAAAGACGTGCTATGTTATAAACAAAGTATAAGAACAGCTTTTTACATGTATAAAAGTTACTATTGGAATGATATCAAATAATCAGAGTAACATTCACACTTTTACGAGTTAAACCTGTATCACACATAACTATCATTCTTTTAATGCAAATTTATATGCCGTCTCTCCTTTAAAAAAAAATGACAGTCTACTTTAGATTAAATGTCTCATACAAATAGTGTTTGCTGAATCATTAAATGTTATTTTTTTTGAGTGCAATGGCTTTTTATTGGTTGGGATACTTTGAGATTTTTTGGGGGTTTTTTTTAGTGGTTTGGAGATTGATGTGTGGTGTGGACATAGCTTCGATTCATTTGCGAGCATTTTTGTGTGAATTGTAACTGATGGACTGTTCATTTTCAAACCCTCATCATGAAAACCAGCCTGAAACACGTTAGAGTTATAAGCACTTTTCTGATGCTGCGGGTGTTCTGAAAATTCTAAGAATTGTCCAGATTACTTCTTCCTGTCTAAAAGTAGATAATTATAATATTTTGAATTGTATGCTAAGATGTCAAAGAATACAAGATCTGATGATGTCAATTTTCATTCTACCTTCAGCTGATGGGTTCAGATCTGATCCTTTGGACCCTACTCGGCCATTGCTAAAGCTCGTGGCAACCAAAAACTCTACAGCTTGTCCCTTACCTATAATGCATCAGCTTTAAGCACCTCTGATCTCGTTTGCCACTTTTAGTAAAAGACATGGTAATCAGTCATTTGTTATAAGTCTACATTTCTGTTTTTTTTTTTCTTAAAACATTCTGAGGGATTCGATTTGTGATAGCAGACAAACTGAGCAGGTGCATTCTTTTATCCCATGAATAGTCCTTCAACAACAACAGGATGGAAATGATTTTCTGTCAGTGGGGCCAGCCTTGCTGCAATCTTTTTGCCTCTTCCCTAAACAGATGCAGCAGCTACTTTGCCATAATCCCCCCTCAGGGGGAATCAAAGAGGGATGCTCTACTTCACAATTGGCCTCCCGGTCTACTTTATGCCTATCAACTAATCCCATTGATTTCCAAATTCCTACAGAAAGCTACCATGAAGAGCAAATTCATCCTCATTACACCTTACTGGCCTCAACAGATTTGATTCTCCTTCCTTTGGCCTCACTTGCTTCACCAACCTTAGATTCCGGACCCATCTCCAGACCTCCTAGACAGCCTAGATTCTGGACTCGACAAGCATGAACCATCCATACATAGCCAACCTAAGGGTGACTGCCTGCCTTCTCCATTTCCATTAATAGCCAGACAACCTACTATAAGCTTTCTTCTCCTGTCCATCATACACTTTTATCTTCCCATAAACCATCTACCAGAAAACTATTCCAGCAAATGGAAGAGGTTTGTTTACTGGGCTTATCAAAATAATATTGATCCCATTTCAGCCCCAGTACATACCATCCTTGAATTTTGACACTCTTTTTAAAGAAGGAGCTACTACATTTACAGTTAAAGTTCAGTTAGCAGCGATATCAAATTTTCACATTGGTTTTGATGGTTCTACTGTAGAATCTTATAAACTGAGCATTGCAAAGCCTTCCTCAAATGCACTCTTCTTCTCAGACCATCTTTTAAAGAACTATTCCCCCTTGGGACATGAATCTGGCACTGCAGGCTCTAACTTAATCCCCCTTCGAACCAGCAGCTACATGTGAAATGAAATACTTTTCTTGGAAGACCATTTCTCTGGTAGCTATTACCTCTGCCAGATTAATTTCTGAGATTCAAGCACTGTCCTCTAAACCACCATACTTTATTTTTAATAAGGATAGAGTTTCACTATGGACTAATGCAACTTTTTTTTTCCTAAGGTGGTGTAAGAATCTAATATCAATCAGTACTTTAATTTACCAGTATTCTTTCCTAACTCTGGTAACAAAAGTGAATACGTTACATTTATTGGATGTCCACAGACAATTACGTTTTTACCTACATAGAGCAAAAGATTTCAGAAAAACTGACCGTTTGTTTCATTTGCGTAAGAAAATTGGGAAAACCAGTTACCAAAGTTACATTTTCTTGGTGACCAACTGATTGTATTTAATTTGTTTATAACAAACTGGGCATACTCTACCAAAAACACTACAAGCCCATTCAGCTAGGTCTATGGCCACCTCTTGTGTGTTTCAATCCAGAATGTCCATGCATTTTATATGTGCAGCAGCAACTTGGGCAACTCCACATACCTTTATTACCCATTACAAATTGGATCTGGCCTGAAGAGGTACAGCAACATTTGGTTAAATGGTGCTCAGGAATATCCTTTCTTGAGTCTACCCCGGATTTTAGGTAGCTGGGGAATCTGTCCCATCAGTTGAGGATAGAATGAAAATTGACAACATCAGATAAAGAAATGATGTACTCACCATAACGTTCCATCTGTGTTGTCCATTTTCATTCTTCCTCAACTCCCCACCCACCAATTCCCATCCTGTATAAGCTTCTGGAAGAATGAGTAGTTACAGGACATCACTGTCCTTTATAATGAGCTCCAGATGTAGTCCTCTTCCTAATTCACTTTAAATATTTCGTTTCTTCTGAAGTCAGCAAACAAGATCTGAGATACTTAGGGTTGGTGCATTATGGGTAAGGACAATGCTTGAGAGATTTTTGATTGCCACAAGCTTTAGCACTGGCAGAGTCAGAACCGCGGGATCGGATCCAAACCCATTAGTTGAGGAAGAATAAAAATAGACAACACAGATGGAACGTTATAGTGAGTACATAACTTCTTTTTAGATAATAACCAAAAGACAGTGAATTGCACTCTAAACCACTTGCTATTGATAGTATACTTGACATGCAATAACACCCAGGAAAATTATACTATGTTATAAACAAAGTATAAAAAATATAGTTTGTTACACATATAACAGTTATTATTGGAATGTTATCAAATAAAGTAACATTCACACTTTTACAAGTTAAACCTGGATTACATATAACTGTCATTCTTTTAATACAAGTTTATATTCTATGCCTCCTTTAAAAAATGACAGTCTGCTTTATATTAAGCATCTCATACAAATAGTGCTTACTGAATTATTAAATGTTATTTCTTTAAAGACAATATCGTTTTAGTGGTTAAAGTACTTTGAAATGTATTTTATTGATTAGTGGTTTGGAAAGGTTTGAGGGATTGATGTATAATGTAGAGGTGACTTGGATTCACTTGTGAGTGTTTTTGTGTGAACTGTAGCTGATAAACTGTTCACTTGCAGGCCCTTGTTATGAAGACCAGCTTTAAGCAGCTTAATTAGAATCATGAGCACTTTTGTGAAGCTGTGGGAGTTCTGAAAATTCTAAGAACTGTCCAGGTTACTTCTTCCTGTCTAAAAGTAAATAATCATAATATTTTGAATCATATGCTAAGATGTCAAAGAATACAAATTAGATAATAACCAAAAGAAAGGGAATTTCATTCTAAACCACTGTCATTTATTAAATAGTTCTGAATGCTTACAGTATGCCAAAAGGAGAGTTTATATACTAGCCTATAGAATGACACTTCTGAAAAAAAAAAAATCAGGATTGTGTTTCCCGGTTATTGTCTCTTTTAAATGATAATTTATTATGGATAGTTTGAATCTTAAAAGGGAAGATTTTTCAGATGTTTGTTCAGTTACTATTAGACACAACAGTTAAGGAAAACATAGGACTGATTCAAACAGTAGTACTTGATTAAAGAGTATGAAATATATACGGGTAAATATAAACGTTCTATTATATGAAACTCTACACTAGGACTACAGCTAAAATACAGAACCTAGGAATATAGTAATAGTATAAGACAAAGTACACAAACAAAAACAGAAAGAGATCAGAATAAGTAAATATGTATATGGTTAAAGAATATTGATATGGTTAAGGTCTTCAAATTATAGGCGTTAGGTGCAAGGTTCGATTTTCATATGGGGTAACTGGATGGGCTTGGAATAACCCTCAAAAGGACAGTTAGCCTAGTACTAATTTATGAACTTATGATCCTTTGCAACTTTACAAATAGTAAGTAAAATAGAACAAATATAAAATCATCTGAACTACAAATCAATAAATATGAAAATAACTAACTTCCTCCCTATATTAGACTAGGGAGATAATGCAAGGTACAGGAAAAGATAACTGTAGAGATATTCAGTTTGGTCAACTTATAATAAAGATTCTGAACACTTATTTAGCTGTTCTTGTGCATAATAATTCACTGAAGGGCCTTTTTAAGATGATGCATACTAAAAATAAGAGACACATTACTATGAATCAGAAGCATGAGCTAAGCATTGCTAGTGTAATGGAGTGTTAGAGAAGTAATTTGTCTTTAACAACAAACTAGGAATAAGTTATTCCATGGTACAATGTTTTAAGGTTTGTTTCAAATTGTCCATAGCTGAAGATTTCATATGGTTATATATAAAGTATATATTATGTTCTGTACATAAATGTGATTTCAACATACATGTTTTTTTCTCTTTTATATAAATGTCTGAGTTTAAATGCATATATTTTAATATTAATGGACTGAATAATTCAGTAAAGAAGAGACGTCAGTTCAAATACCTGCAATTATATAAAGCTCAAATAGCATTTCTACAGAAAACACATTTACTTAATAAGTATGTAAATAAACTTTCATTAAATAATTAACTGATTTTAGCAGAGTCTGGCTTTTGAGCTAAAAGAAGAGGCACCCTCATTTTATGGAAGAACTCAACAGTAATACCTAAAGTAAAAGATACCCGTGTTGGTAAAAATGGTATATTAAGCATTGTTATAACTGATGGAACAGAAAATCATACACATTGAGATGAACTCGTATTGGATTCTAGGGGTTGGAGCTAAAGATGCAAAATATTACTTAGACACTATAGCCTATTAATACTAACAATATAATATAATGTATAATAATTACAATATAAAATATAATATA
The DNA here is from genome assembly GCF_019279795.1 of Protopterus annectens. Classification (NCBI taxonomy): domain Eukaryota; kingdom Metazoa; phylum Chordata; order Ceratodontiformes; family Protopteridae; genus Protopterus; species Protopterus annectens. The sequence goes on from NC_056739.1 coordinate 591,871,595, forward strand.
AGTAATATAATACAATATAATTAATATAATGGCTGGTGATTTTAATTGTATTTTATCAAAGATTCCACTGTGGCTAGAAAGCTGAGAATCACATCTTCAGCCAAACACTTAACAAATTTTGTAAAGCTAATAAATTTAAAGGATATATATGATATACATGACCTAAGGAAAATAAACTCACTTCAATTTACCCATTATTCACATAAATATGGAACACAAATATTGATATTTTTTGTCTCAAACAATCTGTTATCACATACCAGAGAACTTTCAATAGCTTCATGCCCATTACTGGACCATAATGCTATAATCTTTAATATTATTTTTAAAAACTGACAATTTAATACATCACAGGAGATTACCAGTGTACATTATTAAAATAAAAGGATTCAAGGATTAGTATGTTAAATAGATCAAAAATTTAGTACTTGACATTGTTCTGTGGAATTCACTACCTGCTTACTTAAATGAAAGAGTTACAAGCTGGTATATAAGTAAAACAAGAGAATGGAACAACAAACTGAATATACTACAGGCCAAAATAGATACACTAAAGTTAAATCTAAAACCAAATGACACTATCAGTCAGTCTGAACTTAAAAACTTAAAAACACAAAATATAGTGAAGTTCTAAACCATAAAGTTTCAATAAACCTGAAAAAACTTAAACTTCAGGCATATTCAATAAATCCTTTAAGTTTGCATAAACTTGCTCTTAGATCAAAGAAAATGAATAAAATTAAATCATATCAAAGAAATAAATATAAACATAAATAATAAAAAGTACAATTATTAAAGGTGTTCTCAATGGATTTAAAATATTTTATGAAAATATAAATAATAATACTATAGATAATGATACAGCTGAAACTTTTCTAAGGGAAAATATAAATAATAAAATAACAAATGAACAAATAAAATTAATAAAGCACACACTTTAACAGAAATAAAAAATCAAACAAAAAAGTTAAAAAATAATAAGCCACCATGCTTGGATGGCCTTATACCACAACTATATAAAATACTACTGGATGACACAGTTAAAACATTAGATAAGGTTTGTAGAGAGTTAAAAAACAACTGCTAAAGTTCCCTCATCATGGGAATATTCCCTTATATCACCTATTTTAAAATAAGATAAGGTTCCTACAAAGTGTTCATCATACAAACCCATTTCATTTTTAAATGTGGACTAAAAGATGTTCATGTCCATTTTAGCTAACAGGATTAATCTACTTATACTTAAACTAATTAACAATGACCAAACTGGGTTTATTTTAAATAGACAAAGGATAACATAATAAGAATACATACATTAATAGACTATGCAAATAAAAATAAAAAATAATTATCATTAGTCTCGATTTAGATAAGACTTTTGATTCAGTTAATTGGTCATACCTGTTTAAAACACTTAAAGTGTACAATTTCACACCTGAGCTAATTGCTTTAAATTCTAAGTTACACAACAACTCTTGTGCTTATGTTAAAATATGTTTTTATTTCTAATTCCTTTAAATTACAAAAAGGCCCAAAACAAGGGTGTCCATTATCACCTTTACTTTTTGCATTAGCTATAGGACCCTTTGCTACTAGTATTAAAACAAATAAGAACATTAATTGTATCAAAATAAAAGAAGATTTTGAACTAAAGATTCATCTCTTTGCTGATGATATTTTACTAACAATAGGAAATATAGAAAATTCATTAGAGCATATAATTAGTTCAATGAGTCAGTTTGAAGAAATCTCTAACTTAAGATTTAATCATAATACAAGTACATTATTAATAAAAAAAATAAATTGGGAATAGCAATCAAATGAAATACCTTGGTATAACTATTATGCCTAATAGTAAAGAAATGATACAAATAAACTTTCAACAGGTTGTTGATAAAATTTTAAGTTTAGTCACAAATTGAACAAATTCTTCTTTACCAAAGAAGAATGATTAATGCTTATTAAGATGGTAATTCTCCCTAAAATACTGTTTTTCTTACAATCTTTAGTACTATTTCCACCAAAAAAAATGATGAAGAAGATAAATAATATACTACTTACATTTTTTGACATCTTAATAAGCCAAGAGTTTCCTTTGATTGACACAGAAAATGTTGGGATAATGGTGGAATAGGATTCCACGATATTCAATTATATGCTACTTCAACGATTATAAAAGTTACAGCATTGTGGATAAATTCATCTTATGATTCAAAATGGAAACAAATACATCAAGAAAGATTATTAGTAAATAACAAATATATCACAACCAGTCATAAACAAATAATCCCTAATAGTTTTATCTAGTTATTAAAAGATATTTGCATAAATGGAATTGCACCCTCTTCTCAAATTCCCTATTTAAATAACATAATTTCCTCTTTCAAGAAGTTCACATATTCTAACCATTGTATTAAAGATGTAATATTTTCCATGTTTCCAATTGTATATACAAATGACTGCTTAGAAACTCATAACTTCTTAAATGGTACTGATATATATATATATATATATGTATATATATATATTGTTGAAAATTTAAGGTCCAAGTACAAGATTCTGAGAATTAGTTAGTTTTACAAATATTTAGAGACTCTATGAACACAGAGATAAATAATATATTTAAAGTAGATAAGAAATCATTCCCCAAATTATTGAAATTAACAAATAATAATAATGCAGTGAAAAATAAATCATATTTGTCACGAATGTATAAAATTCTTACGTTAGATTTCAGCTATTTAGACAATTCCTATTGGAACTATACCTCAAAAATTAATAATGAAGACTTCTCTGAAGAATACATGAAAATCTACAGATAAAATGACATTGTCATTATATTGCAAAAAAATTATTCTGTAATAATAGCTGGCTAGATGCATATGGTATATGAATGTGAAGTCATCTCTCCTTTTTGGAACAAAATTAATAACTTTATCCAAGTTCTATGGTCAGATAGATATATTATTTCTAAATTTTTATTTTTATTTAATGCCCCAATTCCTGAGATAATTCCAAAAACCAAGTTTCTCTTCTTTGGTCTATTCTTGCTATAGCCATAAAAGTAATTATTAAACATTGGAAACATAAAGTTACCCCCTCTAGTGTTGAATTTATTAGCATGGCAAAAAGTATGTGCAGTGGTGAATTGCATACTATAAAGATCAGAACTTCTAATATTACACATTCATATAAATCCTGACTTAAACTTAGACTTGCTTGAAAAATATTAATTGTTGATATGTATAACTTTGATGTATTGATCAGCTGTGGACCTATGTAAATAGCTAATTGTTTGTTTTATAATTTATTTGCTTATCTACTGTTTTAAAACCAAATAAAAAAAATTAAAAATTACCCATCTCAATTAGCCTGGCTAGAGAAGTTGTGGGGAAGTGATGGTCCATAATACCGACAGGAATGACTCTGGGAGCAGGGGTAACTAATGATAACTGCTTGGAGTTTGGTTTTAGAATAATCTATGGGTGGACTTGCTACAGAGTAGGTAAATTTCAATAGAAAACAATTAGCCTCGAAACCTTCTTCTGCCACCAGCAAGAACCAGCCAACTAGTTATAGTTAAAATAGTGCAAGCAAGATGAGTAGACTCAATATTAAGCAATTTTAGCCTGTTAAGTAGTTTAAAGGGAGGGACTTTGCAAAATGGTACTTAATTTGTTTACGGTCAACAGCCAATAAATGGGGAGAGGGAGGGAAATATGTTGTCAAATTATCATAAAGAACAAGAACAATAGACGGTCTGGGTGTAAAAACACAACAGTGTGGGTGGAAGGGAAAACAATTAGACCCTTAGCTATGAGAAGACTAGCCTGGAAATGCTCCAGTACACAAGAATGAAACCACGGCTGAATAACAACAGTCAGACCACTTAAAACAGCAAAAATACAGTGCAACTATGTACTGGAACCACTAATATAAGCGTAAAGACCTTAGCTAAAGCAGATACACCTGTCAAAATAAATTTAAAATCAGATAAAGAAATGAAAACACGTATCTGTCTTTCTCTGTGCAGTGGAACTATTACAATGCAACAGCAATTTAAAAAATAGCCAATCTTATGTCTCTACTGAAGATAAAAATGCATTTGGAAAAGGCATTTTACTTGCACAGTTACATCCTCCCTCCTAGATTCATACCCAAAGTGTGAAGAACTACTGTAGTCATCCCCAACACCACAAGAAAGGACCCATTACTGACCTTGGTAACTACAAATCAATAAGCCTAACCAGCCATATCTGTAAGGCAAAATAATTCATAGTTATAGAACTTATAAACTAGGGCACTGGTGTCTACAATCCCTTCACTCAGACCAATCTAAGTTCAATAATGGTAGATCTTGTCTCATAAACATTGTGGACTTCTTTGAATAAGTCATTGATGCATTTGATGAAGGCAAATCCATACACATCACTAACCTCAACTTGCCAAAGGCCTCTAACAGGATCCCACATTCTGGCACTGTCTACAAGCAAATCAAACTAAATGTAAGCCCTTGTGTATGTAACCTGTTGGATAGCATAAACCTATAAACTGGCTTACTAATAGAACCCCATCTATTAGTGCAGTGTCATGTTCTCATCCAAAAGGGTCATTACTAGTGGAGTCCCTCAGGGATCAATCTTGGGGTACTTCTTTTTTAGTATTTAGTTCTCTGATGTCAGGGCATAGATAATGCATTTTTTCAGTATAAACCACTCCCTAAACTATAGACTGAGAGTAAATGTTTCAGCTGCTTATGGACTGATTTTGAAAGTACAAGAGGTTGCTTTCTTTAGACCACAAAGGGCAAAAACTGACTCTTGTAACAAAAAATGAAATATACACTCACTACCAGCAATTCAGCAGAGAGTAAAACAAACTTACAAGGTTGCCAATTACATGTTTGATGATTCATCTGCTCTAGAACTACTACAAAAGAACCAATAACTTTATAGTACATCACTGAATGCACATTACCACATTAAAAAAACTGACTGAATTTTAAGATTTAGATCATTTCTATATTTAGAATGAGAGTGGGCCTCAGGTTTCCAATGCAATTAGTTTTTCTGTGTAAAATGATGTTATGTTGGGCCAAAAAATTTAAAAATATTATAATTAGAAATAATATTCAGCTTCCACTCATAATTTGTAGTTAAACTGGACATAATAAAAATAATAAAACTGATTTTGATAAAGAGCTGGGATTTCTGCTACTCTTGTTAAGAACCTATGCTATACTAGTTGGAATGGAGTTTGCTTGTGCACATTATACCTGCAGTCAAGCACAGTTCTTGTGTTGTATCTCATGTCCTGCTTATGGAAAATAAGATTCCTAGGCAGACTGTTCTGTACAAATCCAATATGCAATGTGAAGTCAGGGACAATAAAATATTGTTGACAGTAAACTGGCGAGTATCTCTCTTCTTATGCCATAGCTAAACTATGGAACAACCTACCAAATAATATCACCAGTATAGACATCTACTGCTGCTGGAAGTTATATAAAAAGGCTAACTTTCCCTATCTAGACAGCTCCCCACTGAATGCTAGACAAGCATGCAATGGTGTCTACCAGATGACCAACATGCTCTTATGTCCATCAGTTTCCAGGAAACCATAGCATCAATTTTACACAATTCTAATTTGCAGACTGATGCAGGTGCAATTTCCCCAGCCTCTCCCATAGTATAGGACTACATCAGCATAACCCTCTCCCTTTTACCAAAATGAGAGAGCAGGTCCTCACTACGCAATCACATTTCCATATCTGCCATTCAGCACCAGTGGTGCTTTCCAAAACTGGCTCACCTGTGTCATAACCATAGTCAAAACTGCAGTAAGTCAATAAACTACATGTGGCACAAGAATCTCAGTACAAGGTCTGTTTTAAAGAAAATCTATAGTCATCTCTGTAGTCATCACAAGCAAGTAACAGAGCATTATTTTTCTATTTTTACATAGTGAAGCCTTTAACATTCTAACATATTTGAATCACATACATTTTTCTACTTGACATTAACTCTTGAAGTTCTCAAACAAATGACACTGTACCTCTTCAAGCCACAGGGGTAAACATACCACTTATTTTGCAGCTTCTGCTGACTAGTTTTAAAAAAATCTTGTAAAGATTTGAGGGGGGAGTCCTCAGAAAGTAGTACAAATACACCATCCCTAGACACTTCTATCAGTTCAATGCACTACTTACAATGACAGTCTCATGACATTTTCATGTACGGAGTATCCATACTTGCAGTTGTTTAGCACAGCCACTCCAAATCCATGTTCTGACAGGTCAGCCCATTTATGTCCCCACACCTAAAAAAAAGGAATCTCAATCTTAGGAATGGCTTTAAATGATTGTAACATGAAAAGATTCATCAGTGTACATGACTTCAAAATTGAAGTGCCATAATTCTGCAACCCAAAAGATAATGCTTGTTTAGCAGTTCTTATTTTTTGGGGGGAAATTATACTTCAATACTCAAGTACAACATATACTTAAGAGTGCAATTCCACACTTAGGAAATTGACTTAGTACAATTCTCCAATGATTTAATTTATTTTAAAATGAAGTACTAAAATATACTAGTGGTACAAGTCCTGTATTCTACCTTTTTGGCCAGAACAGCTGCTTTGTTTATAGCTATGAGTTAGCCAGCATTACTACACTTCCTGTAATGACAGCCGAGACCACTCGAAAATTACATCATGGCAGACATATAAAAAAGCCTTGCAGAAGCAGGGAATGAAGATCATAACATTAATAAGATTCTGACAGTTCATTGTTTTCTCTGGTGCACTGTAACAATGTATAGATTAGTAATTTAGCAAAATTTTAAATGCTGGCTAATTTAAGCAATCTGAAACCTGCCATAACATCAAAGGTCAAGGGGCATCCTAAGAAAGAACTGTAAATGGCAGAGCTTTAAACAAAAGTTATGTAATTTGTGACATCTAGATAATATCCCACTGAACTGCCAACAAATAATGTGACATCTCCCGCTATCATGGGTCAGTAACTAAGGAGCTTCAATCCTCACTACTGACTCCAATGTGAGACTGTCACTTAAACAAGAGTGATATTTCACAATTTTCCTCTAAGAGCACAACAGGAACACACTCTATAGCCTGGGACTGGACTGTATACTTTGTTCCACCCCTACTGTAACTCCTTATTACACACTTAGAGCAATGTGTTCCAGTTTAAGACCTCTGATACACTCACACTTCAATAAATTAAATCTCACACATCCAAACACTTCTGGGAAAGCCTGACACAGATTTCCAGCTGTGTCACTTCCCCAAAATAATACGGTAATGCTGCCACCAATCAGAGTGTCTTCATGCTCTGCTAAAGTGGTGTTCAATTATGAAAATTAAATATTAAAACAAATAGTAGCAAATGAGCTAAACAGCCAGGTTTTCGGAGTGGCCCTGGGAATTATCAAAGAAAGTATAAGGACTCTCAAATCACTAAACAAAACAATGACTGTCCAGCCACAATGTAAGTTAATAAAAATATTTAACATTGAACAAAATGATTAAAAATATAAAACGGTAATTTCCAATAAACAGAGCTCAAGCACCAGGAAAATGAAGTCAATACTGTAGGATAGAAATCCAACATGTAGAAAAACTCTAGCTCATCTAACTGATCAGTTATAATTTTCCTGTCTGACTACAGAACAAGGTCCTTGATCTAAACTAAATTACTACAACAGAGCAAATGCAAGCTTACAGTTCTTGGTGAGTACATCTGTGAACAAGTGACAACTGTAACTGACTACTCAGCAGGCTCTTTTATAGACTAGCTTGTCAACTGTTGCAGTTCTAATTTTCATTTCATATTTTGAAAATTAACCCACAGCTGTTTTCTAAAAGTTCCTTCCTGTCTTTCAGCTTCTGACAGCATCACATAGCAACTGTCAACATTCCAATAACTTCATCTGCTGACAAGCTAAATCTGAGACAGTTTGCCTTTAGAATCTCTCTTCACAAACATGAGCAATTAGAAATGCAAAAGGACACTGTTCAAGTCTTTAAAACATTCTATACAAACAGATTATAAATCAACATACAAGAACTTATTTACAATATCATAGCTAGTCATTCTAGTATACAATACAACCGGTTAATTTAAAATTATGTACAGAAACTCAGCCAGATGTGCTAGCACAAATAATAGTGTCTAATTTCTTCACATACTTAACATAAGTGAAAGTTATGTACTCAGCATAACAATACAGCTGTGCTGTCTTTCCCCATCTGGTTCAACCTGTGGGACTTTGGATCCGACACCAGCCAGTTCTAAAGCCTTTAGTCTATCTTTAGCTGCCTCCCATACCCCTAACTCCCCACTCCTCCATCAACTCCCCAGGTCTATTTTGGGGTCTATTTCACATGACTGCAATTGCATTTGACTAACTTTCATTTGACTGAGACCAAAATACCTAATTTTCAAAATACTAAAAACTCACTTTACTGAAACTCATAATACTGAAACCTTACAATGCTAAAGTTCAAAATACTAATCTGTAAACCATAGACATGCACACTTACAAAACCAATGACTAACTCTTTCCAGAACTTAAAAACTATTTACATACCCTCTTAAAAAAACGGACAATATAAAACCAAACTAGTTGGAGGGCTATGCCCCCACGCCCCCCAATGTGGGGGGCTATGCCCCCCACACCTCTCTAACTATATATACTAACGTTAAGACTGCACTACAGTTGGGAAAAGGGCATATACCTTTTACTTACCTTATAGTAGTCTACATGCTGCCACTCCTACTAGGAACCACAAAACATCCGCCATATTACTTGAGATACTTCCCATAAAAAAACATTACAACACTACTTTCTACATGACTAGTAGTACTCTGACAATCAGCACTATAAGTTACAGTAATTCTTTTTATCCCAAGCAAGTCACAGTAGAAGGGAAACCCGCATCATGTCTATGGCTTACAATTCAGGATAATGACATTCAAATAAGTTTTCAGTATTTTGAAAATTCGGTATTATGGTCTCGGCCAAATGAAATTTCAGTCATATGAAGTAGACCCCTATTTTTTCACCATTTGTGTCTGCAGCTCAGTCTTTTGGCTCTGCTTAGTGATTCGATTTTTGTCAAGAACCTTGTGTAGGACTGGTGAGATCTTTCTTCCCTTACCCTTTAGGATAGTGGTTAGTGGGGAGGTAAAGCCAAGATGGACTAAAAACTTTAGAAATGGACAGTGTCAGTTCTGAAGTCCCACAGTTTGAATCCAGACAGAGCAGACAACATCGGATCAATAGAACTTTTTTTTAACTCATTCACTCCGGAGCAACTCAGAAAATGTTGCCTGTTTACTTCCACCATAGGAACAACAGTGCAGCCTGAGCTCATTTTCAGATAATCCATTTGTAATACCATACAGAAAACAAAAGTAAATAACTCTGCAACCATAAGAGTTAGACTAAAAATATAAACATGAAAGTTGTTCAGCAGACACTGTCCTTTCCAACAGTGTAAATGTTGAGCGTGCATATCTAAGTCATTATTAAATATTTGTCAAGGAATGCTGATAATGTGCATATTTTTTACCTTTCTGGTACAACAAATCACAATATCTTGGTAAATGTATCATGCAGACCCATACAATTTGCAATTAATTTGTTTGTATGAATGTCTGCTTGAAAATGATACCTTAACCATTACTGTGTGATGCTCCTTTACTGAGATATTCACAGAAATATGATTAATATTATACGTATCACAACTGATAAAGCATATTGCATCACCTGTAACAAAGAGAGACTACATATCAGTGTACAAGTTGTGTGCCTCAATGTCAGCTTCAAAATGATACATAATTTCTGTTGTCTCCATGCTCTCTTGCAAAGATATGGGCATAATAATAAGAAATATTGGAAATGTATAATTTTCATAATCCTACAAAACTAAACAAACTGTGATATATGCATATGTCTCCAGCATACAGACACAGTTCTTTTACCATGTTGTAAGGAGTAATACTGTCTTCAAAATGAGGCATTACTTGGGACATTGACATGCTCCCTTGCAAAGTTACTGACCAAAATATAACAAATCATAACTTCTACAACCCAAGTCCTAAAAAAACTTTGATATTTGTACATGTACAGCATACAGACACAGCTCTTTTACCATGTTGTAACTATTAATGCTGTCTTCAAAATGGGTTATTACTTAGCACATTGACATGCTCCCTTGCAAGAGTTACCAAAATATGAAAAAAAGCATTTCCATAACCTTAGTCCTAAACAAACTGTGATATCTGTACATGTGTACAGCCCACAGGTGCAGTTCTTTTACCATGTTGTAAGGACTAACACTGTCTTCAAAATGAGGCATCACTCTTCACAATTACATATTCCCTAGCAAAGTTATTTACCAAAATATGAAAAAATATATAATTTCCATAACCTAAGTTCTAAGCAAACTGTGATGTCTGTACATGTGTACAACATACAGCCACAATTCTTTTACCATGTTGTATGTACTGGAACTGTCTTCAAAATGAGGTATCACTTGGCACAATTATATGTTCCCTAGCAAAGTTATTTACCAAAATATTAAAAAAATCATAACTTCCATAACCTAAGTCCTAAACAAACTGTGATATCTGTACATGTGTACAGCATACACAGTTCTTTTATCATGTTGTAAGGACTAACACTGTCTTCAAAATGAGGTATTACCTAGCACAATTACTCCCTAGCAAAGTCATGTTCCAAAATATGAACAAAAAAATCATAATTACCATAACCTAAGTCCTAAACAAACTGTGATATCTGTACATTTGTACAGCAAACAAACAGTTCTTTTACCATGTTGTACGTACTGGAACTGCCTTCAAAATGAGGTATTACTTAGCACACTGAAAACATCCCTAGTGAAGTTATTTACCAAAATATGCAAAAAAATTTCATAACTCTCATACACTATGTCCTACACAAACTGTGATATCTGTACATGTGTACAGCCTATGGGTACAGTTCTTTTACCACATTGTGAAGACTAACACTGTCTTCAAATGAGGTATTACTCAGCACATTGACATGCTCCCTTGCAAACCTATTTACCAAAATATGAAAAAAAAATCATAATTTCCATAACATAAGCCATAAACAAATTGTGATATCTGTACATGTGTACAGCGCATGGGCACAGTTCTTTTAATATGTTGTAAGGATTAATACTGTCTTCAAAATGAAGTATTACTTAGCACGTTGACATCTTTCCTTAGCAAAGTAATTCACTAAAATATAAAAAAAAAGAATCCTAATTTTCATAACCCAAATTTGGCTTGTGCATTATTCATCAATGTGATAACATCTACCTATGTGAATAACAGTGGCAGCTGCTCAGAATTTTACCTGACAAGTGAGAATGACTCAGTGTTATACTGTAACTGCACTTATTGCTAATGTGATGATTATCTGCATTTCATTACTGCAAGGTTCTGCATGCTTAGACACAGGTGATAATTGTTGCACATAGCCTGTAGAGTAGGCATTCATTATATTACCTGGCACAGGTGTTATGTAACAATGACTCATTACCATCCGTTAGAAGACCTGAGTAATTCAGTAAAAGAAGCATAACACCTACATATTACTGAGCCCTTCCTCTCACCAAAATTCCATGTAAGAATTACTCCAAAGTTAGTAAATAATTTTGTCACCTAACCATCCTTCTGGTTAGAATAAGATACAGCAGAGAAAAATGCAGTAATATTGTCCAAAATATATGGCTGAGCAATGCTAAATCTCAACACCATAATGTATCTCACTAAGCCTTTCATCCCACCCAATATGTTTTGACTACAGGCTAAATACTGTTTCTTGACCTAAATGTTGTAGTATGCTCTTATGTCTGTAAATATGTATTTTTTTTATCATATCTTTGTATCTAATTCTTGGGTGCAACGGATCACATCCAGAGGTTATATCATTCCCTTTTCTCAACCTCCCCCCATTCACAAGAAAATCGACGATGTCCCACCCAATAAGAGGGATTCACTAGTCCAAGAAATCCAGAAACTGCTGGACAAACAAGTCATCCAACAAGTCCCACCAGACCAAGAAGGATCCAGAACCTACTCAAAATACTTTTTAGTGCAAAAAAAGACAGGGGACTGGATTCAATTTTGAATCTCAGTGTACTGAACAAGTCTGTTTGACAAAGTTCCAGATGGTCATGGTACAGTCTATTCTCCCCTTTCCGAAGAAAGATGTCTGGATGTACTCAGACCTTCAGGATGCGTATTACCATATAAAAATGGACAAATGCTCCAGAAGGTTCCTCCACTTCCTTTGGACTCACCACAGCCCCCAGCGTGTTCACCAAATACATGGCAGTAGTAGCAACTCACCTAAGGCTGCAAGGATTCCGAGTGTTTCAGTACTTGGATGACTGTCTCATAACCCCTTTGACCAAGCATCATTTAATAGTAGCTAGAAACTACACTCTCAACACTTGTGCCCACCTGTGGATTACCATTATTCTAGAAAAGTCACACTTAACCAGGACACAAAATTTAGAAGTCATAGGGACAGTATTGAATACTCAAACAACGATAGCATCTCTTCCCCTAGAAAGACATCAGAGAATTGTGGTTCAGGTTCAAAAGTTAATTCACTGAAAGAAGGTTCCAGGATGATTAGTCTTGCAACTCTAAGACCTATGGCAGCTTCTATAACTTTAGTGCCATTAGCCAGGTTACATATAAGAATTCCGCAATGGCTACTAGCTTCCCAGTGGTCTATCCTTCACCACTCACTGTCAGAACAAATCTTAATCACCAACCATTGCAAAATGGATCTTCTTTGTTGGATACATTCCGAGCAAATTCTTAATGGTCATCCCTTTGTTTTTCCAGAGCCCACAGGCATAGTAATCACAGACACCTCCCAGATGGGGTGCAGGACATTATCTGGGCAAGACGGTCCAAGGCACTTGATCCTCATTAGAGGCCAACTTGTACATCAATGTCCTGGAAATAAGAGTGGTGCTTCTTGCATTAAAGGCCTTTCAGACAGATCTTCCTCAGGGGACTATTGCAATTCAAACAGACAATATGTCAGTGGTTTGGTACATCAACAAGCAGGGAGGAACCAAGTCTTACCCCTTTGTCAGGAAGCCCTTACAGTGTGGCAGTGGGTGACCTCATCCAAATGCTTTCTAATAGAAATGCACATTCCAGGTCATTCCAATGTGATTGCAGACAAGATAAGCAGCTGTATCCTTCAGCCTCATGAGTGGTCTCTCAATCTAGAAGTGGCAAAAATGATATTCCGTCAGTGGGGTCAACCTTCCTGCAACCTGTTTGTCTCTTTCCTAAAGAATAAGTGCAGCAATTACTTTGCCCTGATTTCCCCCTCTGGGAAAGTCACCCAGAGACGCTCACCTGTACTATTGGCCCACCCCGGTCTACTGTATGCCTCTCCCTTGGTACCTCTAATTCCCAGATTTTTACAGAAAGCACTCAGGTTGAAGAGTACGATAATCATCACTGCTCCCTTTTGGCCTCAGCAGATTTGGTTCCCCTTTTTTTGGCCTTACTTGATTCATCAACCTTGGATTCTGAACCCAGTGCCAGATCTCCTGTCCCATCCAAATGGTTTGTTCACCCAAACATTTTGAACTTCAAGCTGACTGCGCGGTTCCTCAAATTCCATTAATTGCCAAGTGTCCTAATATGTCCTTTCCAGTACAGCACATCCTTTTGTCTATAAACCTTTTTAAAGAAAACTATACTTAAGTGGAAGACATTTACAATTTGGGCCCATGAAAAAGCAAATTGATCCTTTCTCTGCTTAAATTGGGCATGTTTTAGATTTCTTAGCATCTCTGTTCAATGCTGGGGCTTCTCCGTCCACCATCAAACTACAATTGTCTACAAGTTCTAATCTTTACAATGGTTTAGAAGAACGTTCTTTAGCCTCTCATAGGCTTTGTAAATTGTTCTCGAGAGGCACACTTTTGTTAAAACCCCCATATAAAGATCAGACTCCTCCTTGGGACATAAACTTATTACTACAGGCGGTAATACATTCCATCTTTTAACCCTATGTGGAATGTGATCTCAGGTTTTGTATCTTGGAATAACCAAAATAAAAAATAATAATATACAAATATTTAATAGAATACTGATGCTAAAATTACATAATTATCTAACAATTGTCCCTGAATCAAATTAACATAGGATATAGAAGGATAGACGAGTACCTTTTAAGACTCTTGGGATTTTCTCAGGGGAGGACATTACATTCACCACTATAGATGTCTTGTTTATTGATCCCTGAAGTTTTATACAGTTATACTTTTAAATGGTTTAGACATATTATGTTATTGTAATTTTAGCATCAGTATTCTATTAAATATTTATTTATATTATTTTTTAACATAGGTATAGACTAGATTTAATAAATGTATCAATTAATCAATTATTGATTTTTGGCGCCAAATTGTGATATAAATGGAGTGATTCACTTGGAATTAATTGGTTCTGAGGAAGTCTGTTTGCTATCAGATGAAAGCTGAAACTTTAACCTGATGTGTTCATTGTTGTTTCACGTTGTTTAAAAAGAGTAATTGTGGATTATATACTTCAGGTTCAGTAGGTTCTCACTTCTTTCTGCGTTTGTATCTTGGAAGACACTCTTTTTGGTAGCCATTACTTCAGCCAGAAAAATTTCAAAAATCCAGGCTTTATCATTTGAACCTCCTTACCTAAATTTCCATAAGAATAGGGTATCTTTACAAATGAACCCCTCCTTCCTGCCCAAGGTAGTATCTGAGGCTAACATTAACCAGACTATTAATTTACCAGTCTTCTTCCCTAATCATTCTAACAAAGGAGAATTTGCTCTACATTTCCTAGATGTCCACAAACAATTATGTTTCTAGCTTCACAGAACAAAAAAATATAAGACAATCAAGTCAACTGCTTGTTTCTCTTTCCAGTGCAAAGTTGGGCAAGGCAGTCAGCAAGTTTACCCTTTCTAAGTCGTTGAATTTCATTTCATTCATTTATGATAAAAATAAATTAACCTTGTATAAACCTGTCAAAGCACATTCTACAAGGTCTGTACCCACTTCAGCAATCTTCCAATCTAGAGCTTCAATGGATGACATATGTGCAGCAGCTACTTGGGCTTCTCCCCATACCTTTATTACTCATTACAAACTGGACTTATTCTCTAGGGAAAGATCATGCTTTGGCTCGATGGTGCTCAGGAATATCCTTCCATGAGTCTACCCAAGTTTTTAGGTAGCTGGGAACTCTGTCCCATCTGTCAAGGATAAAATGAAGATTGACAACATCAGATAAATAAGTTATATACTCACCATAACATTCCATCTGTGTTGTTTATCTTCATTTATTCTTGACTCCCCCCTCCATCCCCCGACCTCAAAGATTTTTTGGTGGAGTGGATCACATGCGCTTGAACTGTTATGCTATTCAAACACTGTGGATAAGGATTCCATCTGGCTTACTTCGTGTGTGTGTGTGTGTGTGTGTGTGTGTGTGTGTGTGTGTGTGTGTGTGTGTGTATACATATATATATGTTTACATACTTCTGCAAACTCGATTTGAGGTAATTGAGAGAGAGGAATTCTGGGCAGAGGTGAAGCTTGAGAGTTTTTGGCTGGTGCGAGCGGTGGTAACAGCCAAGTCGGTTCCGATGTCGGAATAAATGAAGACAACACAGATGGAACATTATGGTGAGTACATAACTTTTTTCTGCTTGAACTGTGTAGCTCAGAAATACCCCTTCAAATCAGGTGATCTCAATCCGCCCTGTTCTACTGGAAGAATCAGCTTATTCCCACTTCACTCTTGTAGTCTTCCCTCCCAGATAAAATCCTTCAGTTCTTTATTAATTGCTACCCACAACTTTTCCTCTGGGTGATAAAAATATGCCTGACCTGTGTAAAAGACTAATGGGACTAAAAACATTTTAACTGCTTATATCTTACTATCCCATAGCCATATAACAAAGCTTCTATTTTCTCACTTTTTGTATTATCTTTTTAGTCTCTTCTCACATATGCTTAGCTGCAACACCAGAATAATTTTTAATCCTTCATTCTAAATACTTCATTTTATCATGTCCCCATAAATATGGACATTGCTGAACCAATTCATATGCGGGTACATAATTTACTACTATTGCATTTGTTTTAGCTACATTAATTTGGTATCCTGAAAAGATCTGAAACTGTTTCAAAATGTTCCACAACACTGTAATGTTTCTTTCTGGTTTTGTCAGGTATAAAATAATATCATCTGCAAACAGAGCTATCTTTTCTTGAGTACCAGTTATATCCCTTATTTTCTTTGCCAATGGTTCTAAACATAATGCAAATACAAAGAGGAAAGAGGACATCCCTGCCTGGTTCCTCTGCTCAAGCAGAAATTATCACAGAGGACCCCACCCACTTAAATTTTCACTTCTGATCCCTCATATATCCTCCTAATCACCCTTATGTTTTTCATAAAAGGCAAATGCTTCCATTGCCCTGCTCTGCATCAAGACCCACCAAAAACAATGGTATTTGCTTACATTCTGCTTCCCTCTGGATCATCAATGTTCTGTTACTGTTGTCAAATGTTTGCCTGCCCTCCACAAAACCACAATGATCCATATCTATTAATTTTGACATTACTTTTGCAATTCTAGACATGAACACTTTATAGTCATGGTTTAGTATTGAAACGGGCCTGTATGAAGCTGGATCTGATGGATCTTTACCCTCTTTAGGTATTACAGCTACCACTGCTTTTCTTCCAGGATGCTGGTACTTCTCCTCCTCTTAAAATACTGTTAAACAAAACCTTCTAGAGCTTTATCAGTTTTATCCCTTCTAGCTTCCAAACCTCCAGAGGCATACCACTTACCTGGGGATTTTCCTCTAGCCTGGTTTTACATCAGAATTTTTATCTCACCTCCTCCTATCCTCATAGCCGGCCTTAGGCATAGGCCAACTAGGCGATCGCCTAGGGCGCCATTCTAACAGGGGCGCTTTTCCAG
The DNA here is from genome assembly GCF_019279795.1 of Protopterus annectens. Lineage (NCBI taxonomy): Eukaryota > Metazoa > Chordata > Ceratodontiformes > Protopteridae > Protopterus > Protopterus annectens. The sequence goes on from NC_056739.1 coordinate 591,888,667, forward strand.
TATTTATTTGGTGTAGGTAGACCAGGATGGGTGCACCAGGTGGTGTGGTGGGGGGCACTGTGGAGGTCTTTTGCCTAGGGCACCAGTTGACCTAAGGCCACTCCTGCCTATCCTGTTAGTAGTTGAGCCTCATCTACCTCTAACCTTGGCATATTTAAATCTTCCATAAACATTTCCATTTGTATCTTTTTCTTGACTTCCATATTTCTCTGCTATATACAGACTTTCATAGAATTTCTGGAATATTTCTAATACTGCTACAGGATCTCTTGTTACCTTAGGCTTCCTAAGCTTAGCAACAACCTTTTCTACTTTTTGTTGGCCGAGTCATTATGTTAAAAGTTTTGGTGCTCTAGTGTTATCAAAAAAAAAACAGCTGCTTAACAATAATCTTTCTAAACCTGTGTATATTATCGACATAATCCCTTACTTTCTGCTTAGCATCCTATTCTTGTTTTGTGAGATTCCCTCGATTCTGTAAAATTTTAACATTTGTCAGTCACTCTAAATAATTTGTTACTTATTAAACATAGCTCTCTTTGTTTTATTCCTTCCCTATTTTTAAACTTCACCTTAATTTTTACCCCCTCCCTTGCTATATTTTAAGAAGTCATTTATATCCTCTCGAATAGCTCCTGAATAATCTCCACCACCCTTTTCTTAAATTCCTCTCTTTTCAACAGATAAGGTGGGAAAGTGCCAGTATCGCATTTTTATTTCATTACTCTGTGATTTTTAGTTATATTTGGCATGGAAGATGTGAATTCAATAATAGGAGTTCCGAATGAATTTATATATTATTCCCCAAGATAAAAAAAAAAAAAGACTAGGCTAGACAGAATTTACATTTCACAGGAACATGTGCATTTAATTGAAGGTCTTGACATGCACCCAATAACTATTTCAGATCCTGCGCAAGCGCCAGTGTCTCATTTTTACTTCATTACCCTGTGAATTTTATTTTAGTTATCCTTGGCACAGGATCTGAAATAGTGAGGGTACATGTGAATACCTTCAATTAAATGCACACGTTCCTGTGAAATGTAAATTCTGTCTAGCCTAGCCCATTTTTATATCTTGGTGAATAATATAGAAATTCACTCTGAACTCCTATTACTGAATTCACATCTTCCATGCCAATTTTTTTAATAAATTTCTTCAAAAATCATCTCTCTTTTGTTATACCTTTCCCTTCTGGGCCTCCAGACACATCTTCACTGCTGCAAATCAGATTCCAGTCCCTACCAAGTATTATTCCTTGCTGAAAACGGATTATTTTTCCCAGAATTTTATTTTCTTAAGTTCCATTATAGAATATAAGTACATGCCAGTATAATCCTCCCTTGCCAGTAGCCCCTTAGCACTACAAATCTGTCATTATTATCTTTTTATCATCTTATATCACTACTGGAGTTCCTCTTGCAATTAATACAAATACTCCTCTTTTTCTTTGTCCCCAGATATTCTGCTGAATAACCATCCTGAAAACCCTTCTTTGTAAAATTCACATGTTCAGTTCTTTCCAAGTGTGTCTCATGTAACATAGCTATTTGAACTCTATATTTTTAATCTAGTTAAATAAAACACAGAACCCAAAAGGGTGAAAACTAGTAAAAAAGCAAAATAAATATGAACTGCACTGACTGCTGTTTATTAACAAAGCTCACAACAAGCTCCTAAATACTAAGTGCTTTCACCATATGTAAATCAATGGCTTCTTCAGAGTACAAGGAGCATTACATCACAACACTTACGAATATTTTACACATTCAAATCCACCTATCACACATCTTAGTTAATTAAATATGCTAATAAGCCAATACATTCCAAGTACAAAGAAAATCTTTTGTATAAAACATATTATATAAAACTAATGTATAAAAATGAAATTAAATAAATCTAGCTGAATTAATACACATTCTAGGGTCAACCCATTACATTCATCTTTTGAGCAAATGTTGTTTCTATAATTTTGTCAAAATGCATTGCAATAATTGCTTACAATGAATACCTTAAACAATACACTCAAACGCTAACTAAGTAGCATTAACTAGCCATAGCTCTCTGTTTAAGCAATGGCATAATTGAGATGTGATCGTTGAGCCCTGGAAAAGATGTAGCGTTGAAAATAACTTGCCATTTATATTCTAGGGACTCAATTTTAACATTGTCATCTCCCCTCTTTCACTCTCTAGTACCCGATCTATCACAAAAAAGATACATTTTTTTTAAATTGATACATTTGATAGAATGTACATACAGGGCATTGTGAGTGTCTTTATTTTTGATGGCCCTTAGATGTTCTGCAATCCTTTCTCTCAACTTACGAGTGGTTTTTCCTACGTAAAACCCTGAGCATGTTGTACATGTTGCCAAATAGACCACCATTTTGGAATTACAACAACATCTACCTGGGCAGGGGATTGACCTATTGTGCCCCCAAACTGTAACATAGGGTCCATCATTAATAAATTTGCAGAATCTACATGCCCCGCATTTGCACATACGGGAGCATGTATGTTCTGCCTTGTGTTCTTCTAATAAATTTTTGATGTTTCTCCCTCTAGAAAATGTTACACGTGGCATCTGACCTAACTCATTTTTTATTTCAGTGTCAAAGGACAAATCCCATGCCCTCCTAATGATCTCTATGACCTGCGGTGCCTGGTGATTGTATTTCAAGATAAGTGCTCTGGAATCAGAAGTCACAATACGTTTACCAAAAGTTTCACCCATCCCATTCAAAATGGGTGTGAATGATGTATCCCTTTTGCCCATCACTTCATTTCTAACTGCTATCAAAAGTTTCAAGGGTTATCCCCAGGCCCGAAACATTCCTATCAAATTGTACATCTCTTCTTGATAGGTATTGTTATTACTAATTAAACGAGATAATCGGACCATCTTTCCCTTGACCACACCTTTATGTTGGAAAAGGGGAAGGCAACTTGAAAAATGCTAAAGGGAATTGCTGTAAGTTTCTTTCCTATAAATGTTACTTTCTAAGCCTTCCAATGTCTTAGTGAGTTTCAGGTCCAAAAAATCAATCATTTCACTGTTCAATTTGAACGTGAAGGAAAGAAATGAGGTAGTGGAGTTGAGATATTCAACAAAATTTCTTGCCTCGTCTTCACCCCCTCTCCATAACACTAGTATGTCATCCATAAACCGATTGTGAAGTACAATCTGTTCATAAAAGGGTGACTGGAAGAGAAAAGTCTCTTCCCAATGGAGAAGTACCGAACTGGCAAAATGGGTGCACACTTGGCACTCGCCACTCCTGAAATCTGATGAAAGATTTCACCTTCAAAACTCAAATAACTGTTCTTTAAGACCAACTCCATAAAGGCAACCATAATGTTTAACTTCACACCATCCACTTGCTTACTTTTTATGAGACTTTCTCTGAAATATTCCACTCCTTCATCATGTGGAATTGTTGAAAAAAGATTTACCACATCTATTGTGAGAAATGTCCAATTCATGTCATCCTTATCCAGCTTACTTAAACGTTGCAAACGGTGCCATGAGTCTTTCAATATGTGACTATTCCCGGTCAACACCCTTTGTGTATTCCTGTCTACAAATGCCACCAGGGGCTCAGTTTTAGGGCCCCTTGCGGCAACAATTGGTCTAAATGGGGGATAATTTATGTTCTTGTGGATTTTAGGGATACCAAACACAATAGGTGTGACCAGGTAGTTGACTATCAAAAATCTAAACTCACTTTCTTGTATTGCCCCTTCAAGTAAAGCATCCAACAGAAATAAATCAATCTTATGGTAAGCAATATTCATTTCACTTTTAGAAGCCCACTGGTATGTGGTGTGGTCATCTAAAATGTTGTGCATTTTGCTATGTAATCAATTTAAGACATAATGACCACACCCTTATCGGGCTTCATAATTCTAATCTCCCTGTTGGCAGCCAATTCATTTAATGCAGTTCTTTCAACTTCATTAAGGTAGTCTACATTCTCCACTTTTTGTTTATTTTTCATAAGGCCTCTCATACCATTTAAATTCAATTTTTCGAATGTTAATACATCTCTATGGGTTGGTGGAACACAAAGTACTTCTCCTTGTCAAAACAGAGGGTGTCACATTCCTTTGGTCATTTTGCCCCTTAAAATACAATGACAAATTTAATTTTCTTGTGTACAATTTCAAGCTCGTGTATAAATCAACAATATTAAAACAGAATTCAGGAACGAAAGTAAAACCTTTACAAAGTACATCATGATGCATTTGTTTTATTTCTTTTACACCAAAATTATAGATAGTGAACCCAGCTTTGGTACTAATCTCACAGTGTAATACACCTTCATCATCCTTATTAAAAAGCACTGAATTTGAAAATGCATTGCCAAAACCACCATCAATATAACAAGCTTCATCATTTTGAACATTTTCAGAAATAACATTGATACCAACAACTACAACCTCTTCATCCTGTTTCATGTCATATGCATTTGAGCCTATGTCACATCTTACAAAACTTTTTGTTTTGTTGAAAGCCCTCAAACAAACAAACAAAAAAACAAACAAACCCATAATATCCCCCTAAAACCTACTAATTTAATACTAACACACAAAACTATGAACAGCTTCAAATATTAGTTTTGCCCCCTAATAGGAACAAATGTCCCAAACTGACAGCCACACTCCTAGCCAGGTTTTCCTTTCTTTTTTCCCCCAGCCTGCCACTCTCCACCAGACTGTAACCAATTTCTCTTTATCAGACTGTTTCCATGGAGAAATGAGAACCAGGCAGCCAATTTCTCTTTATCAGATCATTTCCATGGAGACATGAGGGCCTGATACAGAATTACTACTATGCATACATTTATTTACTAGAAAAAAAACATTCAGAATGTTTTTGATTGACTTGCTTTATCTTAAAACGTGTTACTGAATCAATCTAAGGTAGTTAATCCAGTCATTCCTCCATGCAAGAGAAAAAGCACATTAATTTTTCTTTTGTCACACTCATTTAACCAGGTTTTTTTTTACATTGCAGTGCCTTAATTTCTTAAAACTTGAACAGGAAGAAATAGAGAAGGGACAAAGAAAGGGAAAAAAAGAACAGCAGCACCTATTTATAGTCCCCATTACGCTTAAAAATAACTGATAAAACTTTATAGCATGCAAAGAAAACCATACACAACAAAAATAATACTAATAAGAAAAAAATGTTTTCTTTAGCAACAGGTAACTTTCTCCCCTCTCTACTCCTCCCCAAAGTATTTTTCTGAACATTAATGACATGACATATGGCAAATACTGTAGAGTCCCCCCACAAGTCCAACAAATTTTGAAAAAGTCCAATAGTTCCAGATTTTCTTTCTCTGTCATATTTCACAAATATAATTATTGCATTGTAATCCCATATTATGTTACTGGTTTTATTAATGTTCACCTCCATCTCCGAAATCCTGTATCTGTTTCATTTCAAAGTACTCTCAATTCTTCTAGACAACTCTCATACTCCCTTCCTTCTCTCCAACATTTTCCATTGAAACAGTGAAAAAGATTTCACTGGTACAGTCTCTCTGTGGTCTTTACTACTAGATGAACAAGAGGCAGAATCTCCTTCTGTTTCACAGCTCACTTTTTATTGGACAAACTTTTGTATGTCCTTCTTAGCATATACGTCATCAAAAAATTATTTTATCCCTCCAGGGAAGAACGTATTGACGACAGCTGGGTTTAGCAGTTTGACTCTCACACCTGTGTCACAACATTCCCTGAATAGTGGAATGAATTTACTCTTCATCTGCCTGGTGTACAATGACTAATCATTCTCCACAAACTCTCTGCTGTCGCCCACTTTTAGTATTTTGTCCTTCTGCCATAATTTCCTCAGAATCAACTCCTTCTGCTGGTAGGATTGCATATTTACTATTAAAGGTCTAGGTCGCTTTCTCATAGCCAGCTTTGAAGCATACACACAATGTGCCCTTTCAGCTAACAGCTCCTGCTGTGGAACAGCAGTCCAGTTGCTTATTTGTGCTTTCATAAAATTGATGCAGTCTGTTCCTTCCAGCTTCTCTGGTATAGCTGAAAATCTCAGGTTTTCCCTATGTGCTCTGTCCTCAAATTCTATTATTTTTTTAAACATCTTTTCCTGAGCAGTCTTATATTCAGCCAGCCTTTTCTTCATTTTGACCTCTGATTTTTGCAGCTTTATCATCTCATCTGAATATCTGTTTAAAGCTTCTTCCATTTTCCAACCTTTTGTTTGTGTTGATATACTCCATCAATGTTTTGTTTATTTTAACCAGGGATGTACGCAGTTGTCTTATATCGTCCTGTAGTTTACTGGAAGTCATGTCTGGAGGCTGCATTGCTTTTTGCTGAACAGCTATAGAACTTTCCCCAGTCAGTGCTTCTTCCCTTTTTTATAGCTGTTTTTTTCCCGGTGCTCTGTATTTCTTTTTTCTTGGAATCCAAGCAATTCACTTACTATCCAGTTACTGAAATTTACCAATAAACAAAAGTCTACTGGCCTTCTCTGTTGAGTTTCTGTTTTTACACTTGGGGGAACTAGAGTTAAGTTGTTACTCAATGTACAGCCATCTTGGATGTCCGTATCAATAAATTTCTGGTGTCTGCTTCCATCTTTCCTCAATGGATGAGTCTTCAGATCTGACCTCAGATCCAACTTCAGCCCCTCCCCTTAACTCATAATCCCCTTCTAAACCCCACATTGCCTTAGCTTGAGTCTGCCTGCTACCCAATGCTAGAACAAAGGAAAAAGATATCAAACTACAGAATCCAAAGGATCTGTGGAAAAGTAGTAAGCTGGAATTACAAAAGTGTAAGATATTGCTCAATGGCAGATCATACTGTCAAACAGTAACTAAAGAAATTATCTTCCATAGAATAGGAGGGGGAAGGAGGGTGGAGAATTGAGGATGGAGAGAAGCAGACAACACAGATATATCATTATGTAAAGTATATAACTTTCGTATCTCGTGTTGTCTCTTGCGTCCATTCCACAATGGATGGGACAGAGTCCCCAGCTACTTAGCCCATAGGGTAGTCTCATGGAAGGATATCCTGGGGTACAGCTGAACCAAAACCTGCTCTATTCCTGGCGGGCATTGCAATGAAAAATAAATGTGTGAACTGTGGACCAAGTGGCAGCAACACAAGCATCATCAGCTGAGGCCCTAGAAAAGATGGCTGAGGAAGCTGAGACAGACCTAGCTGTATGTGCTTTAACTGGTCTTGGCAGGGTCAAACCTTTTCCTTTGTAAAAATGAAAGATACAGCTGGATAAGCATCTAGCTAAGGATACCTTTGAAACTTCTTGGCTTATCTTATCCTTAACAAAGGAGGCAAACAGTTGCTCTGTCTTCCGGAAGGATATGATACAACAGAGGTAGAAATGAAGATGGTGATGTACATTCAGCAAGTAAAGCATATAGTTTCCTTTACTGGAAAAATTCAGAAAGAAAACCGGTAGACTGATGCATTGGTTCAGTGAGGTCTCAAAAGCTACCTTAGGGACAAAAGATGGATTGGTCCACATGGATTTCCTATCTTTGTGGAAAATGATACATGAAGTTTGTAGGACAAAGGCCTGTAGTTCCGATGTTTTCAACGATGAAGTTATTGCCACTAGAAAAACAGTCTTCCTGATTTTTTCCAACATGAAAATTTGAAATACCCACTAAATGGCCCTTAATCCTAGGATAACTAGCCCCAGCATGGAAAATGGATACTAGGAAGTCTTAGCAGTGAAAGGAGCCAAAAAGTGATCCAGAAAGCCCAAATAGAAAATCTTTTACACTTACTTTTGTAAATGTTTCTAGCAGACAGTCTGTGGGAAGAGGTAAGAATGTGGATTACTGGGTAAGAGAGCCTGGACTGACTAGCAATAATTGGAAGTGGAGAAACCAAGAGGTTAACCTGAGGGCCTGGATGTTGATGTCCAGGTGAGGCATTCCAGATGGGTAAGAGAGGAGATCAGATCGGGATCCAGCACCTAAGGAGGGTGAAACAAATTGGGCAAGGGAAACCACACCTGACAAGGCCAGAAAGGGGCAATAAGGATGACCAAGATCTTCCTCTCTGATGCTTTCTGTAGGAACTTTGGAATCAGAAGAGTAAGGGATGTGATGGCCTCTCTATTCTGGGCCAGTAATCAAGGAGCCTCAGTCCTCACCACTGACACTAGTGGGAGGTGGTAACCAAAAACAGGAATGGATTTACACAGTATTTTTCAGATGCAGTTCTCTGCATCAAGCACAATTTCTCGCAGAAGCACACAGGGAACATGCTCCAGACATGGGACTGGACTTTTTGTCTCTCCAAATCCCAAACAAGACCCACTTTGGTGCACTGTGTCCCAGTTCCTAGTAGCTGACACTCCCACACCTGGATACTTGATTTTCAAACACACACACACTCGCCTAGAAAAGCTTGACACAGATTCATTAGCTGTGCCCCCTCCCCCCGCCCAGACTATAAGGTAAGCACACTGCCACCAGTCAGCCACTCTAAGGCTCTTACAAGAGTATTGAATTATACTGAGTAAAATCAATACTAATATAAATGGTAGAGTGTAACCAAAGCAGTGAGTCCTTTCGGAGTGGCCAAGGTGCCACTATAATATGCACAAGTACTCTCAAGATATTAAAAGTATTACCTTAAAGACCAGCCACAGTGACAGGTATAAAATATTTAATAATACATAATAAAATAGAAAACATGAGAATATTAAATATCCAAGTACAATAAACACAAGAGTTTCAATCACAGGAGAAATAAAATAACACACGGACAGATTCACACAGATGCAGAAAAAACAATACTTAACTAAATCTCACTGTATTTCCTGACTGTCTAAAGAATAACTATTCCCTAGCTAACTTAATTAATACAGCAAGGCAAGATAGGATGCTGAGATGTTTACTTCCACAAGGTAGTTAAGAGCTTCAAAACTAAACTGAACTGAACTGGCTGTGATAACTGTCATAGATCTTTATATCAAGTTCCAAAGAAAACAAAACAAACTGCTGTGAGAGTTCCATCCTCTCAGTGCTGGTTATACGATGACATCACATTTGATCACCTGATTCTGGTACAATGCACACTCAGAGCCTTAGTAAGATTTGTTGCAGTATCTGAAAGCTATAGAACAATTTCAAAAACTTCTACTCTTCCCTTACAAAATTCTCTCTTTAAACGTACAGATTTAATCAGTTATAATAACACTGCTGATACATTTTTAACACAAGCATCTGTACAAGTCAGAGTGATAGTCAAATGACATAAAATTATTTACAAAACTCCAGCTAACAATGCTGGCATATGTTGCATATGAACTGTTCTATTCTACCTGGTACAGATGGCAATACCGCAGATTGCCACAGGGGAAAAGGCACAGAGAAGACAAGGGGATCAAATGTGTGTCACAGTATCCACCCTCCTGGGGGATCAGGGCAAAAAACCTGCTGCACTTCGTGTTGTGGGGACGAGTCAAAATGACTGCAGCACAGCCATCCCCATTGATGAAAAATCTGTTCTGCCACTGTCAGGTTGAAGGAACACTCATAAGGTGGAAGGATAGATCTGCTCAACCTGTCCCCCAGAACATGGGGACTTCCGTTGTATATGCATTGTTACCAGAAAGTGAAGACATCGCCCACTGCCACACAGTTTTCTCAACGTAACAGGTAGGAATGTCTTTCCCCCCCTCGTTTATTGCTATACCTGACTACTGACATGTATGTTTGGATAGAAATCATCCCTAGAGGAAGGATGTCCTGAAAGGCTTGCAACTATAGGAGAACTGCCCTCATCTCCAGAACAGTGATGTGAAGACTGTCCCTGGAAGGGGACCAAGTACTTTGGGCCATCTTCCTTATATAATATCCCTCCACCATGAAAAACAAACAGACAGCCTTGACATACCTCAGCAGACTGAATCAAATATGTTGTGTAAATGTTTGTCAAACTAATCCAAAAACTCACGGGTTGGTACCTGATGGACCACTGCACAGCAAGTGCACACTTCAGAACTCTCATGTAATATCTGGCTAAAGGAACAAGGGTGATGAAGACTGCCTTCAATCCGAAAAACTGGTGAACCAGTCTGGCTGTTGGCCTTTGACAAGATAGAACTTTTAGTACCCAACCAGCGTGCCCATTGTAAATCGAGCATATACCAGTGGAAAAAAGTCTGGTTATCCAGAATTTCTTCTATTACTATATGATACAGAAACTCTTACTTTTTTATTTAAAAAAATACAAAAAACGAAAACTTCAAAGCAGTGAGAGGGACAGAGAAAAATACAAGCATAATCAGGTACGTTATGCAAAATTAGAGAAACGTACCTGATTTTCCTTATATTTTCTCTGTCCTGTCTCTCCCATATGTTTGAAGTCTCCGGATTCCTTTTTTGAAATTAAAAACAAAAAAGAAACAGATCTTCCTTTCTCCATTGCTTCCTTTATACAGCACTGATGTACTGTGTAAGCATGGGAATGTAAGTCCCATACACATGTGCAGTACATCAAGAAAGCCCCATGATATGGGGAAAACAGGGAAGAGCACCACGGTGCCATTATACAAGGACATCACTTAAGAAAAGTAACTTTTTTCTTAAAAAATGTTACTGTGTAATAGCAATACCCCATGGCTGGGTGTGGGTAATGCTGATTTACCCATGGTTGCCTTTTGTTTGGCCACTGAGGAAACCACATCAACCATGGGTAAATCCAGCATTACTCACACCCAGCCATGGGTTATTGTTATAGTACCTAGTTTTGTCACAGAAAAGTTTCTTTTGTAAAATCATTTATCAACAGGAATCCTTGGCCCCATTCATAAATAATAGTATATGTTTCCCTTTAAGCAACAGCAGTACCTGATGGTATACCACAATACTATCAAACAGTATCAAGTATATCAGTGTACTTATTAAGACATAATATAAGGACAGATTTTTTTACTGGCATACCACTTATAAATCTACATTTGTAATTTTTTAGGCAGTTACATATTGTTGCTAGTAAGGTAGTAGAATGATCACAAGGCTCACTTTTAATCTTAATTTTACAGCAACTCTGATTGTGAACATGCCCAAGCTACTACTTCTCCACTTTAAGAAATACACTTCTTATAAAACACATCTTAAACCCCTGTGTTGTAAAAAATTAAGTGTTTTCAATTGTTCTTTTTTTCCTCTCCATTACTTAGCGCTGTACTTAACACAGCATGTATTTCAAACATTAGAAAATACTTGCTTCACAATAAACACAGGTCTGTAAAGTGCTTGACATGTTAGGATATTTCTCCACCTTATAACATTACCAGTTTTAGTTCCTAGCAACTTTTTGTTTAAGTTTACTTTGATTAGGTAATTCGGCACTGATATCATACAGACAAAACAAGGTTTATAACAGTATAATATCATAAAGCTTTAAGCTGGCATGCACTGCTTCATTAAATTACAGCAAAGTGGAACATGCATAAGCATTTGCTGTGTTATACTACTCTGTCGCTTTAAGAGAGAATGCAGCCATGGAATACCAGACCAAATTTTGCACAGAGGAAAATTACCTATAACCAAGCAGTATGGCACTCAAAAGCTCTGAGGCCCCCCTCCTTTTCTTATAAAGCACTGTAATCTTACATGCTCCTGCAGGGGGGTAAGGAAAGTTCCCATGCCACTGAGTATTTTTGCCATCAGACTCCCCCAATAGCTGTGGAAATCTATCTGGCTGTCCTGTCCCTGCTGGGTCTATGTATGCACATGTGGCTTTTACATTACATACATAGACTATGCCAATTCTGTGATATTAAAATGCCTATTTCATGAATTATTCTGAAAAGTCACATTTAGGCAGGGCACACTAGGCTAATTATGCATTAGACTGAGGGCTCTATACAGCATGAGAAGGATATGAGGAGAGGAGTATCCTAGACAATGAGTGCCACTACACAATCTCATGGTAAGGAAAGAGGAGGTGTCACAGACAACTAGCACTGCAATATTTATTATAAGAATGGAAGATCTTAGATTTGAAAATCAGTAAACATTACAGTGGGTGGATGCTACTCGTACAATTACTGTACAACCTGGTGCATAAAACAAGGAGTATCTAACAGCTGCTCCTGTTGTGTAGAACAGGTGTTCTCCATGCAGACTACTTGCTGGGAATATGTTTTATATCTCTCATGATTCATGCTCCTCTTCTGTGTAGAAGCAAATGGGTCACATACCAAACAGAGCCCTCAACTATACAGAACATAACAGAATTTTTTGTAAATCTTAGGCAATATCTGAAATGCCTTAGAAAATACACAGACTCAGTACTGTACTGTGAGGGCAACACATACTCTAACCTACCTCACAAAGTACAAGGAAAGGAAAGAGCAAAAGATCACAGACAAACTTTTGCTGACATCTATAAGGAATGGGCAGGGAGAGTCTTTGTCAAATTCATTATAAAATATAACAATTATCTAAGCTTAAACCTCTGTGAATATGTAGCACATAAATGCATATAAGGGTTTATAGGCCATATATTTCTTTATGTCCTTAGATCTTCTTATACAATTACACCTCCCAGTCTCCTTCCTTTTTTGCTACTTCTTGCCCTACAGCTATATACTTCTTAACTGGGTCTTTGCTTCTCAGAAGATTTTCTTTTATAAGTGTTTCCCCCTCCATACTTGCTGAAATCGGCCCCTCCTGATCTACTTGTTTTTGGCCTCTTCATTCTCTCACCACAAAGGAAGTTCTGAGATGGAGGTGAGACCCCAGCAGAGAGATTCATCATCCAGGCAGCCATTGGTTTGTTTTATGCTCTCACTCATACCTGCAATGAAAGCAATGAGGGTATTTCTATTTTAAGTCATACCCCCTCTACCCCAAAACCCTGCATGTGACTGACGTGAGTGCCTGCACCACCATGGGGTCATACACACTCACCACACGCATTGTGAGTGTTCCCACCCACAAGCTAATGAGGGCAACCATCACTGGCTTGTTAAACCAAGCACACATCTCACATCCCTGATTAATGTCTGCAACTTCATCATTTGGAAGCCTCCACCTGCACATAGTAAAGCAACCAACTGGACCACCAATCCCATCCCAAAGAAAGGTGAGCTGGTGAAAGCCAATCCTTCCCTAGCTCTTCCAGCACCTGAAACAGTATTCAAACTCAGGTCATCAAGATCATAGCTAGGGTGTTATCTGTCTGTGCCATATATTCAGGCATTATTTGTCTTTTTTGCCTTTAGTGTTCCTGCTCTACACCAGGCTAACATAAGCAGAGTTATAATAAAAGCACCTTCTCCTAACTACACTCTACCCCTATTCTCACTCACCAATCTTTTATGCTAACTATGCTCCACCCCACTATCACTCACCCTTCTCTCCACACATCCCCATTATTCTAATTTTACACTCTAATCTCTATCTTCCTCTCATTCATCCCTCCTATACTCTCCCACTCTCTCTTCCCATATTCCCCACTTTATACTCTCTCAGTCTCTTTCTTGACATCCCTCTTCTCTCTTATGACTATTTTCCCTATCAATTTAACTTTATACATTATCTTGGCATATTTTACAGCTACTGCACATATCAAAATTGTACTATACTATGTAAGCTTTATTCCTAACAATGTTTAAACCGAATTATCACCCAATTACTGTACATATCAATGTTTTGTTTCTACACTATACTGTTGATTAGCCAGTGTTAAATTGCACTGATACCTATTTATGCATATTTATCTGATATTACTGCTTATTGTTTAGAGCTTTTCTCCCTGGGCCTCCTCTGAAAATGGGTGACAACCCAATCATACTTTTCCAATAAACAAATGTCAAATCAAATAAAATGTAAACTACCATGTTTTAGAAAACTCCTTGGTCTTCAAAATATAGTTCTATTTTAATAAACTGAAAATGACTTTCCATGTATGTTCTTGGCAGTGGAAGCTGGTGTACAATCCCAAAAACCTTGGCTAAACCTTGATTTAATCATCCATTCCCTACACCAATAGTCAACACCAGACACTAAACCTGAGCAGGTGTAAAACAATTATGCTGTAAAGTCAGAAAACATTATACAGTGAAGGATCCTTTAATACTCTTCAAAAGCACAAAGTCAGACCTCTGTTCACATGGATTCAGCTATGCATCATACAGCTATTACAAAATCAATTTCCTAAGTTGTCTGCCCACTTATGATGACATTTATGTGAACTGAATTCTTCATGTCAAAAAAGTACTGAACACATTACATTAAACTTGGGTCTACATACCCATTTCCATATGTTATGAACATTAATTTCTTATCACCGTTTTACCTCAAAGCGAGCCCAGTCCCAAGATGTGTTCCAATGCGTTGGTCTCTGTAAGTGCCCAAACTGAATTTCATAAGTTGCATTCAAATTACGAACTCTTACTGGGAATTCTACCTTCAAGAATTTGTGAGCTTCATTCCAGATGACCTATTCAAAATAAGAGCAACAACCTATATTTAATTACACTTTCAATAGCTAAGCTGTAAAAAGTACAAAGACAAAGACTCCATGAAAGCCTGAGGATAAAAGGTTAGCACTGTCTTTCCTCAGTGAAGTTAACTGAATAGACTGTTAGTGCCTATGCCAGTTTATATACATTTTTAACAGAATTAACAGGAAACAAACATCACATGGTTAACCAGTTTCTCCTTATGTCTGCCTACTAGAGGAATAGTTTACTGTTATATATAAGTGAATATTTTCCCAGTAGAAGTGGTCAAATTATCTAGCTTGCTATGCATGCATCCAGCAACTTGCGGCTGCCCCTTCATGGCACTTTTCTCCCATCATCACCTGTCTCAAACCTTCTTAAATGCAACACATAAATCACATCCCACTACTCACTGTGGGAAATTGTTCTACACGCCCATCCTTCTGTCCACGTAACAGAACTTAAGTTTTAATGGAAAGGTGATTTGTTTCACAGCTTCATTTTCATTTTCATGTAAAAGAACCACTGCCAGGTCTCTTTCTAGAAATGCTTTCACCTGTCCTTTTCTAGCTTCAACCTGCTTTCTGTCAGATTCTCCCCTTGCCTCCATTTTTTACACACATTATTTTTCATTTGCAGCAAAATTGAGTTTTCTCCTAAAGCACATTGGTTTTCTTCCCTTCTTCCTTTTGCTACTTTTCCTTAATATTTTACCACTGCCATTGTTAAGCTGTTGTTATGCAGGCCCAGATTCTCCTCCTGCTTACTTCTCATCTTTGTGAATTACAGGAGGAGAGTGGTGGAATCTATATCCCAAGTGAAGAATTCCACATGCAAAGAGGAAAAAAACTGAATGGGAAAGGAAGTCTGAATACTATGTGTTATTGTATTAAGACACTGTGCAAACCTCTCATGACAGTGCTAAGACAGAACACAATCAATCATTATGGATTTGTGATTTCCCCCAAAACACAAAGGGGATTATAGATGTGTGGCTACCTATATATATAATATATATATATAATAAATAATATTATATATATATAATAAATATATATATATATATATAATATATATATAAATAAATAAATATATATATATATTTATATATATAATAAATAAATAAATAAAATAAATAAATAAGCAGAAGCTGTTAGTCAAGCTTGATAAGAATAAGGAAGTGCAAGAGGTGGAAAGGGATAAATATACAGGGATATTCTTGATAACTCCAATGGCATGAAAGGTGGTATGTCTGGAAAGGATAAGTCTAAAAGAAGGTTCAGACCTGAGGCACTAGTTATATATAGAAGGAGACATTTGACATTTTTATACTGGAAGAATGTGAAACCACAGCCTAAGAGTAAGAAGGAAATGGGTAATGGAAGTCAATGTGAATTATCCACTGCCTTGTGCTGGTGAGGTATAAGAAATCGATTAAGACAATTTGAAAGGGGCTTTCAAGATGGCTGCACATTAAGTAACAGCTTAATTTCAGCTCTCCCAACTGATTAATATCTTTCCAATATAATGACGCTTTCTATATTATCTTTAAATGTAAATTATCTCACATGGGTTGCCAACTGGCTCATGGACAGAACCCACACTGTGAAAGTAGCGGATTCCAAATCTGACTTCAGACCAGTGACAAGTGGAGTACCACAGGGTTCAGTCCTGGGTCCTCTCCTGTTTGGTATCTACTTCTCTGAAGTGCAGACTAACACAGAAGGTCTTTGGCTAACAAAGTTTGCAGATGACTGCAAACTAGGAGCCATAATCAAAACTCCTAATGATGTGGACCAACTACAAAAGGGCCTCACTGAGACAGATACCTGGTGTCAAAGCCATGGCCTGAAGCTCAATGCCAAAAAGTGTATTGTCATCCCCTTTGGTAAAAACTCTGTACCCATGAACTACCACATAGTTGGTAGTCTACTTAATGCCAAAAATGTGATAAGAGACCTTGGGACACAGGTGGACAGTGGTCTCTCCTTTGATAATCACATCGCTACAGTGGTCAGGAAATCCTTCTACATGGCTCATCTCATCACAAAAGAATTCTCATCCAGAAAAAAAGAGGTCATTGCTCCCCTGTACTCATCACTCATTAGACCCATTATAGAGTACAATGCCCCTTTTGGTATGTACCTCACAAGACATCTACAACAACTGGAAAGACCACAGAAATACCTCACAAAGAGGATTACTGGCCTCAAACAGATGCCCTAGGCAGACCGTCTCAAAAAACTACAGCTTTACTCCATCGCATATCGCCTACTCAGGGGCGATCTCTGACTAACATACAAAGCTATGTCAAACCCAGAGCTGTTGGACATGCTCCACTTAAAGAAATCCCAATCCCTCCGAGCTACACACTCTAGGGACCTAAACCTTGTCACCACAATGAACAGAACATGTTGGAAAGATAGATTCCTGTCCCAGAGACTTCCCATACTCTGGAACAGACTGCCTATCTATGTCAAACAGAGCTCCTCATTAGCACTCTTCAAGAAAAATCTTGATGATTGGATGGGAAATGGGAAATTCACCCCAGTGATCACTTCTGTGGCTCTTCTCGACAGGGGCACAGGAAAATAATTTTCATGGGTGGCGAAAGCCAGGGTACATTTTTTTGGCTAGGCTTATATAGGCCCTAGGGCCAATAGCCTAGTACCTACCTATGAACCTATATATACACAAAAAAGGAAGAGCAGTGAACTATACTAAAAACGCAGAGTGCAAATAACTATGCTAGAAGACACACATTTGGAAAGAACTGAACATGTGAATCTGAAAAAGATTGGGCAATTACTCAGCAGAATACCTGGGAGAAAGGAAAACAGGAGTACTTATATTTACTGCAACAGGAACTCCAACAGTGACAGAAGAGAATAAAAAAGCTGATAAAGGTAGATTTCTAGTACTAAGGAGCTACTGGTAAGGGAGAAGAGAGGAGGCTTACACTGGCATGTATTTTGTATACCTGAGTGGCAACTAAGGATTTGTGAAGAGACTTTCAGGGCAATTACTCAGCAGAATACCTGGGAGAAAGGAAAACAGGAGTACTTATATTTACTGCAACAGGAACTCCAACAGTGACAGAAGAGAATAAAAAAGCTGATAAAGGTAGATTTCTAGAAAGGAGCTACTGGTAAGGGAGAAGAGAGGAGGCTTACACTGGCATGTATTTTGTACACCTGAGTGGCAACTAAGGATTTGTGAAGAGACTAAACCAAAGATAATACAAAAACTGAGAAAATGGAAGCTGTGTTACACGGATATGGATAGCAAGATACAGCAGTGAAAATGTTTTTAGTCCCTTTAGTTTTAGACACAGGTCAGGCATATTTTTATCAACCACAGGACAAGTTGTAGATAGCAATTAATAAAGAGCTGAAAGATTTTTTCTAAGAGGGGAAGACAGCAAGAGTCAAGTGGGATAAGCTGATTCCTCCAATAGAACAAGGCAGTTTGGGATTACCAATTTGAAGGAGTATTTCAGAGCTACACAGTTAAGGCTCCTATACATAACACAAGCACAAACCTATAAGTCAAGGGGGAAAAGGATGATGCCGAAATGGGGGGAAGCGCAAGAAATGAGAAACTGGGATTCTGGATGGAGATCCTTGAGGAGAATAACAATTACAATGCAGAATACTATACTCATAAAGTAGCAGAAAATATTCTGAGAACTAAAAAAACAAGGAAATGGAGAAAGGAGATTCTGCCTATAGGGATGACTGCAATTAGGGAAGAAAACAGGTTAGAGGGGGTTGAGATCTATTGGGAGAAAACTGGCTAAAGAACCATGGAACTGGAAGCAAATAATTACAGAGAGAAAGGGGGAAGAGGCCAATAATTTATTTGGACTGCAGGCTAGAGATTGATATTAATCCTTGGTAGGGATGGCAGAGTACAGGCAAACAGAAATAAATGGGGGGGAGGGTCCTAAGCAAAAGACCAGCACTTGTAAGTTTTTAGTAAAACCTAGAATAGAAGCTGCTGTTAAAAAGGAATAATTAGTACAGCATATAAAATACTGCATGATATCTATAAAATCAATCAGAGGAGGTTAGAAAGGAGTGGGAAGAGAGATTGGATAAACAACTCACAATGAAATAATGGAGGGATATATGTGTGCCTCCCAAAAATCAAACAAAGTCAACAAGGTTTAGGCTCTTAGCTTGGAAGTGTTTACATTGGGATTTTTTACACCCAAAGTAGACTCCAAAGAATTTTTCCTCCAGCAGACAGCAAATGGTGGAGGTGTGATGGGGAAGAAAGAAGTAATTGGGAACATATTTTTTGGAGGGCAATGAGTTAGAATACTTTAAAAATTCCCTGCAGACTACTCTATCAGGAATACTGGGTGATCAAACTGGTATAACTAAGGAAATTATTTTTTGACTTCTGATACAGAATCGGTATTGCCTAGACAGAGTAAAGCCTTGCTGAGTAATTATAGTGGCTGCTAAAAAATCAATTACTGGAAAATGGAAATAAAAGTCTAAACCAACTATAGTGGAAGTAGTGAATATAGTAACAGAGATCAAAGAACTGGAAATGGGATATTTAGAAAACGGTAGGAGCAAATTATATCGGAAAACAATGGGAATTGTGGAAACAATACATGTAGAGGAGGAATGAGGTTTAAAAGAAGGCAGGATTTAAATGAGCTATGTAATGTTTGACTGACAGTGACTGGATAGTTTATAAGTGATGTATAATGTTTGCAACTAAAATTATGTCAATTTTTTTTGTTAAACATCTTTATTGAATTATCACTTGTGATATAGGCAAACACAGTTATATAAAGTAATCAAACCATATTAACAAGTGCACATTAGTGCAGTGGTTAACATTGTCACCTCACAGCAAGAGGTTCTCCGGTTCGATTCTCGGCTGTGGTGCCTTCTGTGTGGAGTTTGCATGTTCTCCCTGTGTTCGCGTGGGTTTCCTCCGGGTACTCCGGTTTCCTCCCATATTCCAAAGACATGCATCTGGAGCATTTCTCCCCGGGCCTCCGCTGAAAACAGGCTCTGTGGAACCTAGTCGGACATTCCCGGTCAACAAATGTTAAATAAATAAAATAAATAAAAATAAACATTTATAAACATTATACATCATGTATATTGTTATATATCATATAGTCTAAGCAACAGTACATAAATTATTCAATACCCGCCTTTTCTTTTTTTATTTAAACAAGAAACATCTTTATTAAATTATCTCTTACGCCATAGAAAAGCATACATTTATATAAATGAAAACAAAACCATTTTGACATAAGCCCAGCTGCAAGGATTTTACATTACAAAGCATAATGACACAATCCTAACTACAAACATTATATATCACTTATAAAGTACAGTTGTGTACACTTACCATAAATGTAAATGTTCGAGTGTATTCACTGTTGCAGTCATTACATTTGGGGAAATCTTCTGGCAGGATGCCTTCAGTCGGCCTGAATAACAAAGTCTTGGGTCCTGCGTCGGTTGCTGTCTCCTCTTCCACGATGTCAGGTCGTCAGGGGTATAAAACATGCAGCCAAAGCCATTTTAATCAGTTTTTCTTGCCACAGATGTCAGGTGCCCCCCAAATGGGGAGAAAAAAAAAAATATATATATATATATATATATATATGTGTGTGTGTGTGTGTGTGTGTAAAACCATAAATATATAAATGCACTTTAAAACACATAAAAATTTACCTTCAACTAAAAGCAAGTACACCACAAAGGCTTTTGAGCATAGAAAAGGAAAGAAATGGTATAGAAAGGGGGCTGGTGGGTGGGTAATCCGGACTGCAACAGTGAATACACTCGAATATCTACATTTAGGGTAAGTGTACACAACTGTACTATGTTTTTTGTGTTTCACTGCTGCAGTCATTACATTTGGGTAGAATCCCAAAGCTATTGACAGTAGTAATGTTTTTAAACATCCAAACTCTAATCATGAATTTGTCTTTAATTGTAAAGCAACTTGCACTACTCAAAATGTTGTTTACTTAGCAACCTGCAAAATTTGCACTTCATTTTATGTTGGCAAGACCAACCAACTGTTTAAGAAAAGAGTGTTACGGCATATAAGTGACATACGCAGAGGTGACATTCATAATGCTTTAGCTGTACATGTAAATAAATTTCCAAATCATACTTTTAACTTTAAAGTTATTGAGAGAATTTATGAAGGAATTAGACAGGGGCGGCTAGAGCTATCGGACTGCCGGACTGCAGCCCTCCCACCTAGAAAAACACAAAAGAAAAATCTTTAAAACTAAAAAACAAACAAAAAAAAAGCACGAGTCCCGACTCCTCTGCGCATGTGCAGAGGCATTTGAAGACCTCAGACTGCCTTTATCAGCAGTCCGGATAAAGAAAGACAGGTACCCAGCAATCATTGCTGCAAGTGCACCCAGGAATCAGTGCAGTGACGACCGCACAGAAGAGGAGGTCCGGACTGCTTCGGCTGCAGGCAGACCCAATGAGGAGAGAGGTGAGCTGGCAGACCCAATGAGAGATTGAGGACTGAGAGAGGTCAGCTGCTCTCGCGGGACATATTGTGCGGGCGGGTTTGGTGGCTGGATTGCTCTGTTTTGGTAATGGCTTCATTCAGGAGGACCTCGGTAGGTGCCTGGTCACTGGATTGCTCCGTTTTTGCGGATGGGTTTGGTCGCTGGCTGGATTGGCTTCATTTAGGAGGTAGGTGGTCGCTGGATTGCTTCGTTCGTCTGTTGAGACATACAGCAGGTAAGTGAAGGGTGTGTGTGTGTGGATTGCTCCGTTTTGTGGACGGGTTTGGTCGCTGGCTGGATTGGCTTCATTTAGGAGGTAGGTGGTCGCTGGACTGCTTCGTTTGTGTGTGTGTGTGTGTGTGTGTGTGTGTGTGTGTGTGTGTGTGTGTGTGTGTGTGTGTATGTATGTATGTGTGTGCGTGTGTGTGTGTGTGTGTGTGTGTGTGTGTGTGTGTGTGTGTGTGTGTGTTGGGGGGGCAGTACTTATCACTGATGTGAAGAGAGAAAGTCAGTAAGTGAGTAATAAAAAAGGCACTTCTATTACTAAAAGGAAGACAAATGTATAAGTGTCGTGAGCTTCTAGGATTTTGTTCTGTAAAATGAAAGCAAATTGAAGGAGGGAGAGGAATGTTTTGAAACTGAAAAAACGATTTTGCCAATATAAATGACTACCAGTTGAAACATTTTATGGCATCCCAAGAATGAAGAATGCAGGGAGAGTGATTTGAATGAAGAGAGACAGGGGTAGGACTGACTGAGAGGTCTTGCACTCACATGTTAGTCCTTTATTTAGAGCATGTAAGGTAGAAGAAAAAAAATTCTCTACAGTTTATGATTAGCTAATCGGGCACTAGATGTCATAGTTGTTAATGTCACTGTCTTGTTGGTCCAAGCAAGGGTTTATCCTGACCTTTGGTTACTGTAAAGCAAGATTTCACATGTTCTTCCTATGTCCTTCTCTGCTTCTTCTGATATTTTGCTTTTTCTCCTAGATATATTCTGCTTAGGCTGATAGGATAATTTAAAATGTTTCTCCATATAACCTTTGTTATTGTGGCTCAGGTCATGGCTACAAGAAATTGGAAAGATCAGTCCAGTTACCTTCAAATCCTACACAGGGTAGGGGGAAGTCTGCACTTGAAAAGGGAACTTGCAAGCATGAGATTATTAATGTAGTATAGACTATGACCCCTTTTTGTATACAATTCAGTCAAAGAGGGGAATAAAAGTTTGCTTATCTGGTGAGAAGTGCTATCATAAATTGTTGTGAATTATAATGAAGGGAAGGCAAACTGAGCTACATGCATTTTATTGACTGAGCTTTATTCATAATAGAATTCATGAAATGCATTTCGTTTAAATTGAGATTTACTCAAACACTAGTAGTTTCAACAAGCTTGCAGTATTTGGAGGCAGGGAAGTTTCCCCTTGTCTGCAATGTCGTACACTTTTGGATTTAGTTTGCTTAAAGAAATGAGGGTGTTGGGGTGACAGTGTCTCATGCGGGAGGTGCAGGTAAGATTTCCTTCCTAAAGGAATGCCTGTCATGATATCTATTAATGTGAATATTTCACAATATTGATTACTTTTGAGATGTTTGCCAATTTGATTATTGTCAGGTTGATGAATTAGTATGAATCCTTAAAAGTAGTGTCTGTATGGATCAGCTATTTTTCCAGTCTCACCTGTCAGTTTCTATATGGTAAAAGAAGGGGAGAGATCTTCAAGACTTTAGAAGAATTAAGTTAGTATTAAAAGTTTATGGCTAGATTATTTAAATAATTTCTGTTCTGAATGCCATTTAGTCTCCAGCCAAAACATATAAAGGCATTGTAGGCTTTGTCTTTGACTTCTTACAAGTACATTTTGGAAGAAAATAAGCATGTGGAGCACCTCTTGAAGATTATAATGTGCAGAGATATGCACTTGTAGCAAATGCTAGGAAAAGGGGATGTGACCTAGTATATAGGTGGATCTATGAAAAATGGTTATCATATATAAATTGAAGTAGAGGTAAGTGATACTACACCTATGTGAAAACTAGGATGGGTGGTAAGTTTGGACTGAGCTTGTTTCTTCTGAGATAGAAATGCATAGCCAAATAAATCATTGTGAGTGCTGAATTAGGTGGAAAAGGGGAAAATCATTATTACAGGTGACTGCAGTTTGATATTCAAAAAAAGAAATGATGCAGACTTTGAAATATAACATAGGGTTATCACAATTTGAATGGAACTGTGTTTAAATGTCAAGACATTTTGGATCTGTAGATATTTATATATCCAGAACTTAAACTATGTATACATATTTTCTTTTAAGGGGAAGTGGGGTCAGGATACTTTGTAAAGTCCCTTTATTTTTTTTATTTGTCTTATTAACTTGGTATGCCCATTAAGTACAAATTCCTTTTCACAGGTCTTTCTTTCTCCTTGTTCAGTTTTTGTCTCGTGGGACATATTGCATGGGCAGGCAGGTTTGGTCGCTGGATTGCTCCATTTTGGGATTGGCTTCATTCAGGAGGTAGGTGCCTGGTCGCTGGATTGCTCCGTTTTGCGGACGGGTTTGGTTGCTGTCTGGATTCATTTAGGAGGTAGGTGGTCGTTGGATTGCTGTGTGTGTGTAATGCCCCAGTTACTATATACTGGTGGCTAGAGAGAGCAAATGGTGGTGGATAGAGATACTCAGGCTTGAACCCTGTACCTTGGATGCAGGTGGCAAGGACCTGAATTCCCTCTCCACCACCATTTCTAAAAAAAATTTGCAGATTTTTGCATCATATTTGTTCTGTTCCTCATAAAATCTGTGGTTTCTGTATCTACATTTTTCCTTGCAAAGTCTGTAGTGTAGTGGTGCACTGGTAGCATTGCTGCCTAACAGCTACAGGTTCTCTGGTTTGATTCTTGGCTGGGGTGCCTTCTATGTGGTGTCTGCATGTTCTCCCATCTTGCATAGATGTGTCTGGCTTCTCTCTGCTCTGCTGAAAATTGTCTTTTGTTCCAAGTCAGACTAGTTTCCTGGTTAAATGTTTAAAAATTAACAGGCATTTGAATTTCAGACTTCATATTCTTCAGAAAGTACATGGTAACACAAAATTGTTCTAGCAGTTGTCTAAGTTTATAACATGGATATTTGAAATTTGTCCCTATTTTTGGGACTGTATTCCCCCATTATTGGCTTTGTCCAGGTATTTTGTGCTAAGGTTGAGAGTTATCTATGGTGAGAACTGTATTCATTGAATGTTTGGGGGCTGTATCCCCCCCCCCCCATTACTGGCTTTGTCCACATGTTTTTTGCTAAGAGGTTGAGAGCTATAGTGAGAACTGAATTCACTTAATATGTTTGGGGGCTGTATTCCCCCCATTATTGGCTTTGTTCAGGTGTTTTGTGCCAAGAGGTTGACAGCTATGCTGAGAACTGAATTCACTAAATGGTAGCCATTTAAGTTTGTCTTCCTCTCTTTTACAAAACAGCTGATTTGGCATAGTGGTATGTTTCTCTGACTGTTTTGCACAGGGTCCCCTGGGTTAAAGACGTGGCAGTGAAATGTATGGTGGTAACACAGCAGTTTATTCTAGCAACTTTCAAACATTATACAAGCAATGTTTAAAATGTGTCCCTGGTTTTTGGGCGTTTGTCCCCCCCCCCAATAAATTTCGTCTTTTTCCAGATTTCTTGTGCTGCAAAGTTCAGAGATACAACTGCGTGTCGAGTAGATTTTACAAGGAGCTGAGAGCTGCAGGGGAACAAAACTTTAGTGCTGCTTATTCTAAGTCTGCTTGCATTAATAGTACAACAGGTAGTGTACTTGCTTTTGATGCAGAAGGCTGTGGGTTCTACTCCCACAGTAGATAGATGCATTGCTGATACTGTACTGTGTTGTAAAGTGGGTAGATGCTGCAGTCCTTTTTGGCAAAGATACCTAGAGTAGTAACTATGAACCTGTTATCAGTTTGCCATACAGTCCCTATTGCTATATTACTAGGTTATCATTTTTATTAATGCATGCAACACAGGCAATTTATTCCTCAAGGGCAACAGGCACTTTATTTGTAGATGAATAAACAGTGACATATAAAGTTGTTTGCTAGCAGCAACCTCTTCATTATTACAGATTTCTTTAATGTGGAATTATTTAGATGATTTTTACCACTTTAGAGACTGTGCATATTTACTGATACTGGTGGACTTTAGAAGGTCGAGTAGACTTTTATGATGGAAATGTTCTGAATTGAGTAGTTTTGTCATTGATGCATGCAATTTGTTTCATTGTTTACTGGAAAAATGTTCAAAACAATAAATTTAAAATGCCGTCTAACAACTGTACTGTATTGTACAAGGAATATAATTTAGTAGAATCAGGAAGGTGTATCAAACAGCACATGTATGTTTCATGTGCAAGGGGCCTATGATTTGAAAACAGTCCAAAGTTAATCTTTATCTGCCACTGGCAAAATGTATTTTCTTTGAATGTGGGTTTCAATGCTGTTTCATTGAATGTGAGTTTCAAGGGCAGAGAAGTTTTTAATGCTAAGCCTGTTTTCATTGTGAGACTGCGTTGCTTTGTTTAGCAGATGTCTTAGTGTTTGTGCTGTAAAATGCAAAATAAAACTTTCAAATGAAATCCAAATCATCATAGAAGTAAAGCAGTATGCACATTAGTGTTTATGGTAAATGGAGTGAAATAGCCAAGTAATGGATCACTGGAATGGCTGCAGGGGGGAGGGCTCCATTCAACCATGATTTTGTGAGGGGCATGGGTGGCAAACTCAAAGACAGCCCCAGCTGAACTATACCTCCCAACTGTCCAGATTTTCACAGAATGAATAGATTTTCGCTTCTTATTTTTGGTTTGTTCCTCATAATATTTGTGATTTTCTCATTTAGGAATTAAGTCACTAAATAATGACACACTGAGTTTCAGACTTCATAACCTTCAGAAAAATGCATGCTAATGTAAGACCTGTTATTCTGTCAACTGTCTCAGTTTATACAAGAGCAATATTTAGTACTGTTTATATGTTCCCCCAATATATTTGGCCTTGTCCAGATTTATTGCATTAACAGGTTGAGAAGTACATGCAAATAAATTGCTTTATAGAATTAGGCATAGCCAAACCTCTCAACTGTCCCCGAATTTGGCTCAAAATGTTGCTCTTCCCCTAATAATCCCTCCACAAAATAACAATTTTGGAAGAAAACATGGAGGGTTTACAATTAAGAAATAACTGTAATAATCAGAGTTATAGATTACTTTTATTTCAGAAATGCATGTAGATTCTTTTATTTTGTCAGCTGCTCAAGTTAGCAGTACTATTATTAAAAAAGTGTCCCTTCTTTGACAGGTTCCCAGCTGTATTGTGTGGCTATTTTATATTTTTGCATCACATTTTTGGTCCATTTATCATAAAATTGTTTTTTTGGCAAATTAGTGGTAAATCATTAAAGACTGAAGTTAGAAAATAATGGCAGACATTTGAGTTTCAGATTTCATATCTATCAGAAAATTCATACCAATGCAAGACCTACTATTCTATTATCTTTCTAAGTTTATAAGAGCAATATTTAAAAATTGTCCTTATTTTTGGGCCTTTGTCCCACATCTATGTATGGCTTTACTCTGAGGGTGAGAGGTATGACAAATGTGTCAAGGCCATCACAGTCAGCCAGAGACATTTCAAATTGTGACATACTTGTTGCACCCCACTCCCCCATGTAGTGACTCTGGATGTGTCCAAGCAAGGCAAGGAGCAGTTATGCAGTGTAAATGTGCAGGGTACCCCCCATCCAAGGTAGAGTACTACAGTGGCTTTTCATCTGTTCTTGATTTTGCAGAATGGTCTGGTTTCTGTCATATTTTTATACAGTTGATTTATGATTATTACTCAGAAAGTGTCTGTTGCTCTGTGTTTTAAGTAACAATGCCTTAATGACCATCAGGTAAGCTTGTCTGAGATCATAACATGCAAGTAAGCTTTAATAAGCATACTGTTAAAGAATTGCCAACATTGAAGCCTTTATGTTGTTGCCATGCAGAGAATATTTAACTAGATAATGTATAAGCATTGGGTATTGAAATGCATATGACAGTATTTGTAATAAAGGACAGGATTACATTATTTTAAGAAGCTCATTACACTTGTTGGAGACTTCCAGTGATCTCTGAGGGTTTTACCTGTAAACTAAACAGAATGCCATTCATGTGTGGTCCATAACCTGCACAGTAATCCTTTAAGCAATGTATCTTGAGCTTGTTTCTTGTTTGCTTTTCGTTTTTGACTTTGATCATGTTTTCCCCATGAAACAAGTAGATAGTTGTCAGGCAGCAGGCCTTTTTTGGATAAGAAACATTTTTACAAGTGGGGGCATCACAGAGATTGCTACTTTCAGCATGTTACTTGGTACTTTAATAAAGCTGAATATAAATTATAATTAGAACTGCAGTGCAAGGAGAAGCGGTTTGAGTTGAGTGCTGCTTGTTTTTCTTATACTTGATTTTGACTGGCATTCCAGTAATGTATTTAAAAGTAATTTATTTTTTCATGCCTCTCAACCTTTTTGTTTCCATCTAGATATTAAGTAAGCTGTCAAGCAGCCAATGCATTGAAATATTTTTATTCTTTTATACTTCATTTGTCTTGATTGGACTCTCATAATGAGGGTTTGGCACCCAGGGCAGCATATTTAATTAAAGTTGAGATTTTGTGGTTTTGAGCATAGCTCCTCCCCTTTCTAGTTGTCCGCACCCCCTTCCCATTGATCCCACCCATTTGGCTATCTCCTGCAGCCCCCCTTTGATTTGAGGTCATCAGCCACCACTGGAATTAGATAAGGTGACATCTGTAACACAACTGAAATCAGTGAAACTAAATGGATAATAAATTTACGGCCAGATTGCCCGCCTGGGCTGAAAGCTGTAATTCCCCTGAAACCTACTTTAAAGGCTAGAAGACCTACTATTGGCTAATCTAGAAGGTATGTCATTTTTTGATCTACAGAATTGATTGCAACTGCTTTTGAAAAGAAGAGGGGTGTTGTCTTCTATCTTATCGCCTATTGGATACACGTCCTATTAAAGAAAGAAATGGAGTCCCTGTTTTACTATGATCTGAGGAAGGTTTTACCGAAAGCGCTTATCAAGTTACCAATTCTGGGACACTCGTACTGAAGAGTTTTATGTTTTACCTTGCGTCTTTGTGGAGTCTTTTTGGAGAACGTTATCAAGTTATCCATTATGTGACAATTGCACCGAAGGGTTTTGTGTATTGCCTTGTGTTTGTGGTGTCTTCGTTTTATTGACAAGATTAAATTTTACCTTGTGTTTCAACTTCAACTGTGGAGGTGTGGCTTCATTTTTACTGGCCTTTATAGACTATACTTGCTGCTACTTTAATAGTGAGTTATACATTTTCTACGTAAAGCTATGGATTGGAGGATGGAACTAAACAGCATTAGGAGCAGCTATAAGGCCCTGCAGGACTGCAGTGGCAAAGTCTGCCCTGGATTTAGAAAAGAGAGGTAAATGGTAATGCTTTGTGAATGTATGAACTGAGCTCCAAGTAGCAGCTTCTAGAATGTCTCTGGTAGGGACCCCTCTGAGAAAAGCTGATGAACTACAGGCAGCCCTGGTGGAATGGGATCTGATCCCCTTAGGTACAGGTTTACCATGGTGCAAGTAGCAGAAATGAATACAATGGCTTATCCATTTAGAAATAGTCTGCTTTGATATAGCCTTCCCCTCTGATCCTGCAGCAAATGCCACCAGTAGTTGCTCAGACTTCCTTAGAGATTTTGTCCTGTTTAAGTAGAATCTTAGTTGTCTGTGTGCATCCAATGAATGCAGAATCCGCTCCCCCTTGTTCTGCGTATTTGGGAAAAAGGTGGCAGGTGAATGGTCTGGTTAAGAGCCAGACTGGATACCACCTTAGGCATAAAAGAAGGATTGGTCTTGAGGGCCACCCTGTCCGGGTAAAATATAATAAAAGGCTTCACTACCATGACAGCTTGTAGTTCTGAAACCCTTCTAGCTGAAGTGACTGCCAAAAGAAAGGCAGTCTTCCAAGAAAGAAATTTTATATCCGCAGTAGCTGCTGGTTCAAAAGGAGGTAGGATGAGTTTTTCCAGCACAAAATTGAGGTCCCATGCAGGAGTTGGCGTTCTTCTGGGAGGCCTTAAATTTCTGGCCCCTCTGGGTACTGCTTTAGCAGGGGATGAGGAAAGAGGGGAGGCTCTGTGTTGTAATGAGCCGAGATGGCAGAGGCATGCATTTTTATAGAAGAAAAATATATGCCCTTGTGAAGCATCTCAGTTAAGTATTGCAAAATCTAAGGAATATTGGGCTTTGCTGTGTCTATTCTTTGAGTTTGGTTCCAAGCATAGAATCTCTTCCATTTATCAGCATAAGATTTTCTAGTACTAGGCCTTCTGGCCTCCAAAATGACATCCATCACAGGTTTTCTGAGAGATGTGGTTGGTGAAATTAGTTGATTAGCCATGCTGCAAGATTCAGAGTTTGTAGCTGAGTGTGCAGAATTTGATAGTTCTGCTGAGACAATAGGTGAGGTGTTTGAGGCAAGTACCACGGAGGAAGGTGTGACATATTCCTTAGAAGCGGATACCAGTGTTGGTGAGGCCAGTCCGGAGCAATTAGAATCATTTTTGGTTTTTCCTGTCTGACTTTTAGTAAGACCTTGGAGAGTAGAGGCAGAGGGGGAAAGGCATAGACTGATAGGTTTTTCCAGCTGAAAGACAGTGCATCCACTTTCCATGCTTTTTTGTGATGAGTTCTTGTGCAGAATTTGTCCAACTGATAGTTCTGGGGAGAGGCAAATAGATCTATGTCTGGGCTCCCCCATTTTTGTGTTAACAAGCTGAAGATTTGTGGCTACAGTTTCCATTCGTGCGGGTCCAAAAGATTTCTGCTTAGATCGTCTGCTAGAGTATTTTGCTTTCCTGGCAGGAATTGAGCTTGAAGATGTATTTGGTAAGTCAAGGCTGTGTTCCACAAGGCTATGGCTAGTCTGCAAAGGGGGTAGGAGTGGGTACCCCCCTGGTTGTTTATGTACCACATAACTGTGGTGTTGTCTGTCTTTATCAGTAGTTGTCCTGGATGAATTACGTCTTTGAAGGCTGTCACAGCATTCTGAACTGCTAGCATTTCTTTCTGGTTGATATGTAGATGCATTTGGTTTGCTCTCCATTTGCCCTGAATGCATCTCCTTGCCAGATGGGCCCCCAAGCATAGTCTGATGCATCTGTACTTAGGGTTTGGGTGGCAGGGGGTAGAGTGAATGACAGTCCCTTGTTTTGGTGACATGCCTCTGCCCACCAAAGAAACTCCTGTTGCAGGCAGGGAATGAGAGGAATCCTTGTTTCCAGGCTGTGTCAATGTTGACTCCATAAGCTTTTTACATACCATTGAAGTTTCCTCATATGCATACTCGCATATGGAATTAGTAGAATGCAGGATGCCATGAACCCCAAAGCCTGCAGAATTTGTCTTGCAGATATAGTTGGGTTTTTGTTGCCACTTGTTTGAAGTATGCTGTCAATTGAATTTGTTTGTCTGGCGTGAGGTAAGCCATCTGGGCAGTTGTATTCAAGCTTGCACCCAGGAATGTAATTATTTGAGAGGGTACCAGCTGTGATTTCTTTTCGTTTATGGTGCACCCTAGGCATGCTAGAAGCCTTTTTACAAATACCAGATGTTGAAAAACAGTGTCCTTGTCCTCTGCCTGAATGAGACAATCGTCCAGGTAAGGATAAATTTCAATGTTTCTTTGTCTGCAAAATGCAATTACTGGTGCCAGGCACTTTGTAAAGACCCTAGGCACAGTAGATAAGCCAAAGAGCAGTGCAGAGAATTGGTAATGCAAAAAGCCTGCTTTGAAGCGGAGGTATCTTCTGCAAGATTCCCTTATTGGGATATGCAGGTATGCCTCTTAAGTCTAGAGTTACCGACCAGACATTCTTGCCTAGCACAGGCAGTAGCTGTTGTAAAGTCAGCATTTTGAATTTTGGAATGTCCAGGAGCGTATTTAGAATTGATAAGTCCAGAACTGGACGCCATGATTTGTCTTTTCTGGGTAATAGGAAAAGTGTTGAATAAAATCCTTGTCCTTTTTCCTTTTCTGTCACTGGCTGAATAGCCCCCATATCCATGAGGGACATGACTTGTTTCTGGGCCTCTGCCCACTGGTTTGGTGGCAGATCTGGCCATCCGTTTGAAACTGGTAATGTGTGGAAATGAAATCTGTACCCCTGGGATACTATGTTTAATACCCACTTGTCCTGGGTAATTAAATGCCAATTTTGAGCATGAAGTGCTAGTTTTGCCCCCAAGGGGGCTGCCAAAAGATAAGTGATTGGAAATGGCAGAGAAAAGTCACTGACACGGTTTACTGTAGGGTTGTGCTTTGTTACCTCCTGATTTGGAGGTGGAAGCACCCCATTGCTTTGACCTGTAAGATCCTTGTGATTGATATCTGGAGCCTTTGGAGCGTCTGGATTTGCCCTGAGTGGCTCTGTTGGACACAGGAAAGGACCAATTCTTAGTAGGCCAGTGTCTACTGAACCTGGGTGGCTGCACTTGCAAGAAATCTTTTACAGTTTGCATAGATTTAGCTTTGTCTTCCATTTTCTTTAAAACCTCTTCTGCCTTATTACCAAACAGACTGCCCTGCTGTAAAGGGGCATCCAACAATTTAGCTTTAACATGATCAGGCAGATTTTGCTCCTTGAGCCAGGCATGCCTTCTTATCACAGATCCAGTTACGACGGCCCTGCAAGAGGCCTCTAAGGAATCAAAACCACATTGCAAAGTATGCTTTCCAACCTGTTCTGCTGAATGCAATAAATCCCGTAACTCTTTATTTTCCACACAATCAGAAATCAACATAATTTTCCGCTTCAGTAAGCCCATAACATGCTATTGATATTTAAGCATATGAAACTGGCAGTTTAAAGCCCCAACTGCCAAGGTTGCAGACGTATAAACCTTCTTTCCCCATCTATCCAGTGCCCTAGAATCTCTACCAGAAGGGGTAGGATTTTTGACTGTAGAAGCCTTAACAGGTCAGCAGCAGGATTTTTGAAAAGAAATTTGTAGGAGTCAGGAACCCTGTAATATCTGCCTGGCTTACTAGGAGCCGGAGGCAAGGAATCAGGAGCCATGCTTGATTCCGAGAACACATCATCAACAATGTCTAATACAGGTGGTATTGCCAAAGGTCTATGCTGAGGAAGAAGAAGAAAATCCCTAAGCCTCTCTTTAGATTCTGAGAAGTCCTGACTCTTCCAGTGAAAATGTTCTCTTAAAGTATGCAAAGTCTCTCCAAAAGAGTATTCCTCAGGAGGAGAAGCAGAAGGGATGGATTCCTCAGCATCAGAGTCCTCATAAGGTGGAATAGAAAATTCCTGATCAGAAGAGGAATCAGAAGAAATGGAAACTTGATCTGAAGGATTCATAATCAGTGCCTTGCCTAGGCCTCTCAGCAGGGGGGAGGTTGGGAACCCCTGATCAAGGTAATTAAATCCTCAGCCATTTTGACCATTTGTTTTTTAGGCATAAGGGCCTGAGCACATGGCTCATGCGTCATTTTTTTAGACATAGAAGTTGGTTTTGGCCTCGTTTTTGATGATGGCTTTGGTTTAATATACAAATGTTGAGGCCTGAAAACACCCACAGAAGTCGGTGCCTGCTCAGCGGCTCCAGACCCATCCAAGGGAGAGACATCTGCGGGTTCAATACTTGCAGAATCTCGCGGCATACCGGACTCTGAACGGGTTTCGGTAGAGGCCTGCAACTCAAAAGGAGCGGGCATCAGGGGCTGCGAAAGCGCCTCACTGAGTACTGGCGAACCGGTGACTGGCTTAGAAGCTTCATCATTGGTTTTGGACCTCGACGGTCTGTCTCTGTCTTTTTCGTTGCGTTTTTTGTGAACTCCGGTAGTCGGATTGCTAACCGACGACCTTTCAGGATAGTTAAATCTTGAACCAAAATATTTAGAAGTAAAACTATACCGGCGCTTAATAGTGCATTGGTTAAATTTAGCACAAAACCGACAGCAAGGCACGCTGTGATCAGGGCCTAGGCAAGGAATACAGTACAAATGGAAATCCTTATGAGGTATTTGCTTCCCACAAGTAATACAATTATTAACTTTTACTGACATCGGTAAGGAGTAAGAAAAAGTTTCCCCACGGAAATGGGGTACTTCGCTTTAGTCTGAAGACTTCGGTTCTGAAACTTGAAAACGAAAATTTTAGGAGTCGGCCAACTGGTAATTGTGAAATGCTCCTGCTTTGGGCACCATGCGGCAAGAAAGACCGACTAACATGGCGTCGGCTGCATGTTTTATACCCCTGACATCTTGAAGTCATGGAAGAGAAGACAGCAACTGACGCAGGACCCAAGACTTTGTTAATCAGGCTGACTGAGGGCAACCTGCCAGCAGATTACCCTAAATGTAATGACTGCAACAGTGAAACATGAAGAACATTCTACCATATCATTGCCAGTCAAACATTACATGGCTCATTCAAGTCCTGCCTTATTTTAAACCTCATTTCTCCCCTGTATGTATTGTTTCCACAATTCCCATTTTTCATTGTAATTTAATCCTACCCTTTTTTTAAAGATCCTAATTCCAGTTGCTTTATCTATGTTACTATATTCACTACTTCTAGTACAGTTGATTTAGACTTTGATTCCATTTTCTAGTAATTGCTTTTGTGGCAGCCACCATAATTAGACTCAAGCCTTACTATGTCTAGAAAAGTCTGATTCTATATCATAGCTCAGAAAAATAATTTCCTTTGTTATCAATTTGCTTACCCAATATCTTCAACAGAGCAGTCTGCAGGTAATCAGTCTGCCAACTCATTACACTCCCAGAAAATATGTTCTCAATCACCTCCTTCTTTCCATCACACCTCCAACATTTGCTGTCGACCTGAGGAAATATTCTCTGGAGTCTACTTGAGGTATAAAAATATTTATGTAAACATTTCCAAGCAAAAATCCTAAATACTCTAGATTTTGTCGCATATTTAGGAGATATACGTATATCCCCCCACTGCTTCTTTGTGAATTGCTTATCCAATCTCTCTTCCCAATGCTTTTTCTCTAAGTGATTCTCATAAATATAATGCAATATTTTATATGCTCTACTAATTATTTCTTTTTAACAGCAGCTTCTGTTCTAGATTCTACTAAAATCTCTACCGGTGCTCATTTGCATTTCCTGAAAAAATTATAAGGTTGATTAGGAGAATATATGAGGGATCAGAGGCGAAAATTAAAGTGGGCGTGGTCCTCTCTGATAATTTCTGCTAAAGCAGAGGAACCAGGCCGGGGTGGGTCCTCTTTCGCCTTTATTATCTATATTATATTTAGAGCCATTCAGAAATTCAAGGATATAATTGGTATGGTAGTCATGAAAACTGGTTTTATTTGCAGATGGTATTATTTTGTACCTGACAAAACCAGAAAAAGACATTACAGTGCTGTGGAACATTTTGAGACAGTTTCATATATTTTCGGGATACAAAATTAATGAAGCTAAAACAAAAGCAATAGCGGTATATTATGCACCTACACATTAATTGGTTCAGGAATACCCATATTTATGGGGATATGATAAAATGAAACATTTAAGAATGTTATTGTTTGTCTTTCGGCTTTTCCTGGTTAGGGGTCGCCACAGCGGAACTCTGGTCCACTAATGATTGGCAGTATATTTTTCATGAACGCTGAGGTACCAGCTCAAAGTTCAACCTTCAACGAAGGCACGCCCATTTACACATGTCTTTCAAATGCCACCCAACCGCAGGGGGGACATGCAGACTCCACACAGAAGGCACTCTCCACACTCCAGCTGAGAATTGAACAGGAGAACCTCTTGCTGTGAGGCAACAACACTACCGCTGCACCACCACATTTAAGAAGATGGATTAAAACTGATTCTAGTATGTGAGAAGAGACTAAACAAAAGATAATACAAAAACTGAGAAAATGGAAGCTTGTTATATGGATATGGATAGTAAGATAGAAGAAGTTAAGATGTTTTCAGTCCCTTTAGTCTTACACACAGGTCCGGCATATTTTTATCAACCAGAGGAGATGTTGGCGGTAGCAATTAAAAAAAGAACTTAATGACTATCTGGAAGGGGAAGATGGCAAAAGTCAAGTGGGATAAGCTGATTCTTCCAGCAGAACAGGGCGGATTGGGATTTTGGATGCAGGCCTTTAAGGAGAACAACAATAATCATGCAGTAGCAGAAAGAATTCTAAGAACTAAACCAACATGGGAATGGAGAAAGGAGATTCTGGCGATATGGATGACTGTAAATAGGGATACAGACAACAGGCAAGAGGGGGCCAAAATTTATTGGACAAAACTGGCAAAGGAACCAAGGTATTGGGAGCAAATAACTACAGAGGGAAAGATGACACAATGGGAAGACGCCAAGAATTTATTTGGACTGCAGATTAGAGATTGCCTTTGCTATCAGGGATTGATATCTCAGTATAGGCAAAGATAAAGAAATAGGGGTCCTAAATGAAAGACAAGCACTGATAGAGCTTTTAACAGAATCTAGAACAGAAGCTGCCATTAAAAAAGGAATGATTGGTAGAGCATATAAAATAATGCATGATAACTACATGAATCAATCAGAGGAGGTTAGAAAGGACTGAGAAGAGAGATTGGATAAGCAATTCACAAAGAAACAATGGGAGGATATATGCATGCCTCCCAAATATGCAACAAAATCTAGATGACTTACGATTTTTGCCTGGAAATTTTTACATAGATATTTTTATACCCCAAGTACACTCCAGAGAATTTTTCCTCAGGTAGACAGTAAATGTTGGAGGTATGAAGAGAAAGAGAGAGGTAACTGGGAATATATTTTCTGTGAGTGCAGTGAGTTGGTGGACTTTAAGGATTTTCATGTGGGATGCACTGTCGGAGATGCTGGGTGGGCAGACTGGTCTGACGAGAAAGATGACTTTTCTGAGCTATGATACAGAATCAGAATTGTCTAGGCATGGTAAGGCCTTGCTGTGTCTATTAATGGTGGCTGCCAAAAAAGCAATTATTAGAAAATGGAAATCAAAATCTATACCAACTATAGTGGAATTAGTGACTATAGTAACAAAGATAAAACAACTGAAATTGAGATCTTTAGAAAAGGGTAGGAGCAAACTACATTGGAAAAAAATGGAAATTGTGGGAACAATACATACAAGAGAGGAATGAGGCCTAAAAGGCAGCAGGACTTAAATGAGCTATGTGATGTTTGGAGTGAGAAAGATTGGATAGATTAGAAGTGATTTATAAAGTTTTGCAACTGGAAGTGTGTCAGTATGGTTTGTGAAGTAAAATGCTTGCGACTAGGATTGTGTTGGTGTACTTCGTTTTCATTTATATAAATGTATGACTACCTCTGATGGTTTAATGAAGATGTTTACTGTTAAAAAAAGCAGGAATTGAATAATTTATGTAATATTGCTTAGGTTATATGATATATAGCAATATATGTGAAGTATAATGTTTGCTATATTAATATAATTTGATTACTTTTATATGAATGGAAATTTGCCTGTGTCACAAGTGATAATTCAATAAAGGTGTTTGGAAAACAAATCTCTACCAGTGTTGATCCTTCATTTAGAACCCCCCCCCCATTTCTTTCTCTTTGTCTGTACTCTGATATCAATCCTTGATAGGGAAAGCAATTTCTAACCTGCAGTCCAAATAAATTCTTGGCATCTTCCCATTCTATTACCTTTCCCCCTCTAGTTATTTGCTCCCAACACCTTGGTTCCTTTGCCAGTTTTCTCCAATTACTTCCAACCCCCTCTTGCCTATTGTCTGTATCCCCAATAACAGTCATCCCTATCGACAGACTCTCCCTTTCTCCATTTCCGTTTTGGCTTAGTTCTTAGAATACTTTCTTCTAATAAAGATCTGCATTCAAAATCCCAGTCTTTCCTTGTTTCTTGAGCTCTCCCATTTCATCATCATCCCTTTCCACTTTGACTTATAAGTTTGCGCCTGTGCTATGTATAGGAGCCTTAACTGTGTAGCTCTGAAATACCCCTTCAAATCCAGTAATCGCAATCCACCTTGTTCTATTGAAGGAATCAGCTTATCCCACTGGACTCTTGCCATCTTCCCCTCCCAGATATAATCTTTCAACTCTTTATTAATTGCTATCCACACTTCTCTGGTTGATAAAAATATGCCTCACCTGTGTATACGACTAAAGGAACTAAAAACATTTTAACTGCCTGTATCTTACTATCCATACCCATATAACAGAGCTTCCAATTTCTCAATTTTTATATTATCTTTCATTTAGTCTCTTCTCACACATAATTTTTAATCCATACTCCTAAATACTTCATTTTACCATGTCCCCATAAAAAGGGATATTGCTGAACCAATTCAGGTATGGTACATAATTTACCACTGTCTGCAAAGAGCCAGGTTTTCTTGACTACCATGCCAATTATATTCCATGACTTTCCCTTATTTATTTTCTTTGCCAGTGGTTCTAAATATAATGCAAATAACAAAGGGGTAAAAGGACACCACTGCCTCGTTCCTCTGCTCAAGCAGAAATTATCAGAGAGAACCCCACCACTTCAGTTTTTGCCTTCGATCCCTCATATATCTTCCTAACCAACTAATTTTATCAGGGAATGCAAATGCTTCTATTTCCCTGCTCATAAAGTCCCAAATTACTATGTCAAATGCTTTCTCTGCATCAAGACCCACCAATAAAAGTGGTATTTACTTGCATTCTGCTTCCCTCTGAATCATCAAAGTTCTGCTAATGTTGTCAAATGTTTGCCTCCCCTCAACAAAACAACCATGATCCACATCCATCAAAATTGGCATCACTTTAGCCATTCTTTTAGCCATTATAGACAAACACTTTAAAATCATTGTTTAGAATTGAAATGGGCCTGTATGAAGCAGGATCTGATGGATCTTTACCCCCTTTATGTATTACAGCTACCACCACTTTATTCCAGGATGTTGGTACTTCTCTTAAAACACTGTTAAAAAAAACTTCCACATCTTTATCAGTTTTCCCCGGCTAGCTTCCAAACTTACACAGGAATACCATTTATTGTTGTGGACTTTCCTGTAGATTGGTTATGCATCACCATGTTTATCTCATCTCCTCCTATCCTGTTAGTAATTGAGCCTCAACTACCTCTCACTTTGGCATATTTAATTCTTCCATAAACACTTCCATTTGTACCTTTTCTTGAGTTCAATATTTCTCTGCTTTATACATACTTTCATAGAAATTCTAAAGTATTTCTAATACCTCTACAAGATCTCATTACTTTCCTTTTTATAGGCTCCTTAAACTTGGTGTCAGTCCCTTCTACTTTCTGTTGCCTTAGTCGCTGTGCTAAAAGTTTTTGTGCTCTAGAGTTATTATCAAAAACAGTTGCTTAATAGCAATCTTTCTAAACTCATGCATATTATTGAGGTAATCCCTTATTTTCTGTTTAGCATTTTGCAGTTGCTTCTCTTTTTTTCTGTGAGATTCTCCCTATTCTGCAATACTTTAACATTTGTCAGTCCCTATGAATAATTATTTCTTATCCTTATCCCCATTTCTTTTATTTCTGCTCTATTTTTAAAGTCCACTTTAATTTTGTCCCACTCCCTAGCTATATTTTCAGAAGAAATTTCTATCTTCTTTTTCCACTACCGATTCTTTAAATTCCTCTTTTTTCAACAGATAGGTGGGAAAGCGTCAGTGTCCAATTTTTATTTCATTACATTGTGTTTTTATTTTCGTTATTACTGACGCATGATCTGAAATAGTCATTGGGTGCATATCAAGACCTCCAATTAAATGCACATGTTCCAGTGAAATATAAATTCTGTGTAGCCTAGCCGAGTTTTTGTATCTCGGGCTATAATATGTAAATTCACTCCGAACTCCTAGTACTGAATTTACATATTCCATGCAAAACACTTTCATAAATTTCTTCAAAAGACTACCCTCCTTCGTTATACTTTACCTACTGGGCCCCCAGACTTGTCTTCACTGCTGCAAATCAAATTAAACTCCCCATGTACAAGTAATGTTTCTTGCTGAAAGATGATTATTTCTCCCAGAATTTTCTTAAGCTCCATTATAGCAGTTTTAGGTGAAATATAAATACATGCCAATGTAATCCTCCTCTCTTACCAGTAGCCCCTTAGTACTACAAATCTACCATTATCTTTTTTATCCCCTTCTACCACTACTGGATGTCCTCTTGCAAGTAATATAAGTACTCCTCTTTCCTTTTCCCAAGGTATTCCACTTAATACCCTTCCTAAAAACCCTTCTTTATCAAATTCTCATGTTCAGTTCTTTCCAGGTGTGTCTCCTGTAGCATAAATATTTACACTCTACATATTTTTAATAAGGTTGACTACTCTTTCTTGTTTGTATTTATCTATGAGACCATTGATATTTAAAGACATTGCAGAAAGCATCATTGTATTAAAAAGTTAAAACTCCCACCTTTTGCATATAACACCTTTTTTAATGACTAGTTCCATCTTTTGTGTTAAAGAGTACATTGGCAGGTTTAACTTTTATATAGTTGTTTCTTGTCATATCCATTTGAACCTAGGGCACATCTTACAAAACTTTTTGTTTTATTGAAAGCCCTCAAGCAAAAAACAAAAACAAACACACCTCCAAAACCCCCTAAAACCTATTAACTTAATACTAACACACAAAACTATGTACATCTTTAAATACTGAAGTTTTACCATCCTAACAGGAACAAATATCCCAGACTGACAGCCACACTTACAGACCTGGATTAATCTACAAGGAAGATTAGCCATGCTAAGATACATGGTACAGCCTGTGCTTCTCCTAAGTGCTGTCTGGTTTTGTCTTATCTTTATTATTCTCCAAGATTGTAAACATACTTGAGTGCTTTCAAAGAACATTTCTCCTAGCTAATTTATCTTGTTTTGTAGCCAGTTTCTCTTTATCAGATTGTGGCCAAGTTCTCTATCAAAACATAGCCAATTTCTCTTTATCACATTATCTCAATGGAAATATGAAGACCAGATACAGAACTGCTACTAAGCATACATTTATTTGCTAGAAAAAAATCTTGTAATTTTCAATATTCTTTTTCACTTACTTGCTTTCTCTTAAAACTTGTTACAAGATCAAGCTAGAGGCCTTAATCCAGTCATTCCCTCATGCAATAACGAGAAAAAAAGCACCTTCATTTTTCTTTTGCCATTCTTTTTTAACTAGACTTCTTTTTTACATTGCAGTGCCTAAATTTCGTAAAACTGAATGGGAAGAGAGAGAGAAGAAGGAAGAAAGAAAGAAAAAAATACAGGAGCACCCGTTTACAATAGTAACTCCAATACACTTAAAAACAACTAAGAAAAGTTTATAGCACACAAAGAAAATCATACACTATAAAAATAGTACTACTAAGAAAAAAAAATTGTTTTATTTAGTTAACTTTGTCCCTCCTCTTCCCCTCCTCTAAGTATTTTTTGAACAATAATGACATGAAGTAGGGCATATACTTTAGTCTCTCCCACAAGTCTATCAAAGTCCAAAAACAGTCCAATATTTCCATATTTTCTTGTTCTGTCATATTTCACAAATATTATTGCTTTGTAATTCAACATTTGTCAATTTCCAAGTTACTTACTGGCTTTATTCCTGTTCATCTCCATCTCCCAAATCCTGTCTCTGCTTCACATCCCCAACACACTCTTGATTCTTCTAGTCAACTCTTGTGCTCCCTTCCTTCTCTCCAGCATTTTCTGTTGAAACATTGTATTTCACTGTCGGTGTCTCTCTGTGGTCTTTATTATCAGAATAACAAGAAACTGAATCTCCTTCTGTTTTACAGCTCACTTTTTGATAGAGAAGCTTGTGCATTCCCTCCTTAGCATGTACTTAATCAGGTTTTGTCCTTCCAGGGAGGAATATTTTGAATATACCTGGGTACAGCAGTTTGAATCTCCTGCCTGTTTCTCAAAATTCCCTGAACAGTGGAATAAATTTACTCCTCTTCTGCCTGGTGTACAAGGAGTAATCATTCTCCACAAACACTCTGCTGTCTCCCACTTTTGGTAATTTGCCCTTCTGACACAGTTTTGTCTGAATCAACTCCTTCTGCTGGTAGGATTGCATCTTTACGTTTAAAGGTCTAGGTTAGTTTCTCATAGCCCAGTTTGGAGTATACACATGATGCACCCTTTCAATTAACAACAACTGTGGAATGCCACTCCGCTGTTTATGTGCTTTCATAAAATGAATACAATCTGTTCCTTCCAGCTTCTCTGGGATAGATGAAAATCTCAGGTTTTCCCCTACATGCTCTGTCCTTTAATTCTATTATTTTCTGAAACATCTCTTCTTGAGCAGTCTCATATATTCAGCCAGCCTTTTTTCATTTCGACCTCTGATTTTTGCAGTTTTACCACCTCATCTGAATATCTGTTTAAAGCTTCTTCCATTTTTTTCCCAGACTTATGTTGTTTAAGCTGATATACTCCATCAGTGTTTTATTTATTTTAACCAAGTCTGTGTGCAGTTGTCCTATGCTTTCCTCTAGGTTTCTAGAAGTCATGCCTGGAGCTTTCACAGCTTTTTTGTTGAACAGCTGCAGTACTTTTCCTAGTCAGTGTTTTTTCCTCATCTTTTGTAGCCAATTTTCCTTCAGGTCCCCGAAATCTCTTTATTCCAGGCATCCAGACAGTGGACTTACTAGCCAATTACTGAAAATTACCCATAAGCACAAAAGTCCACTGGCCTTCTCTGCTGAGTTTCTGTTTTCACACTGAGAGAGCTAGAATTAAGCTGTTACTCAATGTGCAGCCATCTTGGAAGTCCATGTCAATAAGGTTTGTTTTCATTTACATAAATGTATGATTGCCCATGTCATAAGTGATAACTTAATAAAGATGTTTCTTGTTAAAAAAAAAAAAAAAAGATAACTGAAAGGTTATTGGTGATGCCAGATTCCCACATGCTAATGCTATGCTATGGTGTGTGATGGACTGAATGAGAAAAGATTTTGGTCTAGGTAGGTGACTGAATATTTTCATTTACTATGAACCTTAACTGACTCATAGTGTCCAAACTTCATGCACTGAGAAATACACTGCTGTATGCTTTTTTGAGGTTTCATGAAAAGCTGGTAATGATCTGATGTGGCACTGATTACGTCAAAAATTAAAGCACACTGCTTTGTATGTTTATATTTTCTATAATTTCTGCTGCAGGACTGTACTAATGAATGAATGGTTAAGAGAATTTTCCTACTGAATTGTAGAAGACTAGAAGGTAATTACTAGTTACTGTTTATTAGCATAAATGGGCATGGAAGGTAGATAGTTTTTTTTTTGTTCCATTATCCAAGTAGCCTGATATACTGTTTTATCATGTTACTAAGTTGAATGTTTCCTATTTATTTTGTTCAAACAATGACACAGTGCCTGAAGTAGAGGGGTGCTTCTAATCATTCATCTGGCATTTTGAGAGGGTCTTGCATTCATCTCCCTTTCAGCTGGAAGTCAACAGAGGATAGTGAGATGACATAGTAAAGCTGTAGGTGGCCAAGTAGATGGAGGGAGAGAAGGACAGTTAGGAAGATTGAGGGGGGGGGGGGTCAGGTGATGAGCAAGGTTTTTGCATCCATTTTAAAGAGTAATGTAGAGGATAGGCTTAACTATGGCAAGGCGTAGTAGCATAGTCATACAATAAATCAAACGTTTAGTATCACAGAAGGAATAGTTACTTAACCACTAAGACACCCGAAAATTGCAGTAATTAGGAGGGAAAGGTTGTAAGTGAAGACAAAAAGGTGTGATAGGAAAGAACCACTGGTCAGGATGCTGTGGTAGAAACGCACTGGCTTGGTTAGTTATGTGAACCTACTGGCTGTCTAGGGTAAGCAGGAGCTACGTAGATTGGTGTGAAGGGTAGACACTGGTTCAGGGATACCCAAGGGTCCTGTTTCGCAGGTGGGGAGAGTGAGATGCTGGGGGGTAGATTCACACTTGGTTAGATGGCTAGGGAAGCTGGTTAAGGAGTAAAAAAGTATTTTAACTTTCAGAAGACAGAAAGTATTAAGCAAAACCAGAAGGGAGAGTGGAGATGTGGTCATACAACAGGAGCCCAAAACTACAGAAAAAAAAAGAAGAGGCTGGAGGGAAAGAGTGCACCACACAGTGGAAAAATACAGCATCATAAGACATGAATAAAAGGGTATGGTTATTTTCTTTAGAAGAGGGTTACTAGAAAAGGTTGCAAATACTGCAGAAGTGGCAATGAAAATTGGATGATGAGGGACAGGGAACAATGAAATGGATATAGCAGTAGGGAAAGTACAGTTTTGTACCTACCATAAATGTAGATGTCCGATAGGTATGCATCTGCAGTCATAACATATGCTGGTTTGTCTCAGGCAGGCAGCCCCTTGGCCCAGCCCGGATTTCCAAAGGTCTGGCCTCGCTGACGCATCACACATACTTCACCCGTCATAAAAGGGGTATATCAGCCGCATCCATTTTCATTTCCTTCCCTCAGTGCAGGCAGCCCCAGATGTCAGGCAGGCTCTGTATAAAATAAGAAAAATAAAAAAGAAAAGAAAAAAAAGTAGAAATCAACAGTACATATACACATAAACACAGATTCCCATAATAGATTCCCCAGCTAGCTTCAAGAGGGGATACCAGAGGGGAAGGAGGTATAGGGGAAAAGGACATTGACTGTAGGGTGACTGCAGATATCAAAGGTACACACATCTACAGAATGTCATCTTACAAATCTGTGCTCATGTAGTCAAGGCAGCATCTGCACGAGCTCAATTATGGTGAGGCCACCATGGCCAAACTAGGGAGGCACTGGGATAATGTACTGGTAGCTAAGCTCCCTGCTCGGGATCTGTTGCAAAAAGGAGCGGGGTTTTGGAGTAATGAGGAGCATGGAGCTCTTGCAGCTTCTAAATGTCTTTTCATTAGCCAGCTTGAAAAAGCTCTTCTGTAGCCTGTGTGGAGTGCTGCTGTAGTGGTGGCTGAGTTTCTCTTGTTTGCCTTAGCCTGTAGAGTTCAATGCAATTTGTTCCCATGAACATTTAGCAGAATGTTTTTTTATTTCCTTTCCATTTTGAGATTGTCTGCTTTGAAAGTGCTTGGTCTTTGTTTTCTGTTGCCTTTGCTCTTGTCCTGGGTAGTAGGCAGTTCTGCTGGATTATCAGGAAGGCCTCTGTAAGAATGTTACAGGAAATATAGTTGCAAGTCATAATGGGGTGGGGTGCCCACTGTGTGGTCACCTGCTATGTTAGACAAATGTACAGGTTCACCAAACGAGAAGAGGTGGAATTAAGTGAATGACAAAAAAAGCAGGAACATTTCCAAGGTATCTGTTATAGCTGGACAGCAAAAGTAAGTCTATGGGATGGAAACATAGTTGTACTGACATTACTTCATACAATTAAAATAAGTTGTGGGGAAACTGGACAGCTAACAAAACAGGGAAAGTAATGCAAATGCTGAGGTGGGATACAAAGAAAACAAAATGAACCAAAGATGAATGAACAGCTGGGT
This sequence comes from Protopterus annectens, assembly GCF_019279795.1. NCBI lineage: Eukaryota > Metazoa > Chordata > Ceratodontiformes > Protopteridae > Protopterus > Protopterus annectens. The sequence goes on from NC_056739.1 coordinate 591,933,295, forward strand.
AAGATAGGATGAAGACATTCAAGTACAAGCTCAGATTCTTTAGTGTTTAAGCCTAAGCACCAACAAGCTCAACTCAAAAAATGCAATATAGAGTTACAATCACTAAATACCAGTCAATATAAAAATGAATTATTCTAAACACAAGCTGATGGCTGAGAAATACAATTAGTAACATTAAAAAAATACAAAACTGAACATGTAATAATCCAGTGGACCTTATACTACCAATCCTTTTTGTTGTTGTTTGTCTTTTGTCTTTTCCCAGTAAGGGGTCGCCACAGCGGAACTCCAGTCCACTAATGATTGGCAGTAGATTTTTATGAAACGCCGAGGTGCCAGCTCGATGCCCAACCTTCAACGAAGGCATGCCCATTTACGCACATATGACTTTCGAATGCTATCCAACCGCGGGGAGGACATGCAGACTCCACACAGAAGGCACTCCCAAGTCCAGCCGAGAATCGAACGGGAGAACCTCTTGCTGTGAGGTAACAATGCTACCACCATACCACTGCAGCATTAATACTACCAATCCTTGTGAAAGACCAAAATAGACTTCTCAAGATAAGAGCTTGCAACTAAAAAATACAATGGACACAGATGATGTTCACCAAGAAAAGCATCTTCCAAGAAGCAAACTTAAAAGCCACCATACCAGCAAGCATGGCCCACCAGGCAAATCAAGTCAGTCATGAGGTTTAAATCCCATAAAGAATAAGGGTTCTTCAAAGTGAAGAAAACTGTGCAGCTTGCTTAAGGAACTGTATTAACCAGCTGGTGCTGGGCCAAAGAACCACACTCTGTAGGGTCATGATGTACAAAGCTGCCTGAAGTATGTACCTTAAGTAGGAATAACTTAAGGCCTAATCATGAAGGTACCTTAGACAGAGCAGGATCACCTACAAACTAAATCCTGAGACTCTGTAGGATGCCTCTACATCCAAACAGAAAACCTCTTCCAATCAGCAGAATTCTTCTGGTAAGTATAAGTCTTCTTGACAATTTCCCTCACTACTGAGACTTCATTCAAAGATGTGGTGCGAGCAGAGGATCTAATTAAGCACCTATACCCTGAACTGCAGCTAGAAGTCACCATAACTGAGGAAGGCATACTAGGCTTGTACTGAGATAGGCTTTTGTACTACCATGGACCTAACAGCCTGAAATTAACCCTTCATGGACATTAAGAGGTAAAGAGGATGAGTATCTACTCTGATTTTTGACAGGATGCAAGGAATTGGAAGGAAAGTTGAGAAGACCTGTAGGAGTCTTCTCTAGCAATCTACCCCTTGTACACCTAAAAAACATAGCAAAAATCAAGAGATATGCCTCAGCCTATGATTTTTGACTCGCCTTCTTGTCTTCAGGTCCCATGGATTGATTGGTCTAAGTACCACAATTTTGCATTACATGAGGGTCAGATACGTCCTCTGGAACTGCACCATTGCCTGGTTCAGGTATGGGAGAAATAAAACCTTTAGGTGCAGGGGAAAATATTGGTGCAGAATCTGTTGCCAGTGTTGATGAGTCTCACCGCAGGGGTTCTCCCACTGGTGTAATGCATGCAAAAAAGAGACCGAAGACTCACCACATTGCAGGGCAACAGCCTCTGACTGTTTCCACCCAAGCTAGTGGCTATGGCTAGAACCACTGTTCAGACAGTTGATTACAGGGTGCAAACCCAGCTTATGAATAATGCCAGTGATCCCTCCTCTGTTCAACCACACAAGGATCCTGATTTTGAATAGGATCTAGAGGTTTCAAAAGTGTCAGAGTCTGATCAGTCAGTTTTCTCTGAGGACAAATAGGTTCAGAAACCCAAACAGAGGTTTTCTTTTTCTCATACGCTGGCTAGATTTAGCTGGGAGCAATCATCGTCTGGCCACGAGATCAGCAAGGTACATGATCCTTTGTAGGATGAGGTCCCTGTTGTGGCAACCTTCCCTCCATTTATCCCATTGCTGAAGGATGTTTTTAAGAAAGCTTGCAATTCTCCTCTGCTGAATGAGTCTCTTCCTAAAAAAAGTATTCAAGAAATTCAGGGTGTGTATCCTATTTCTGTGTCCTCAGATACCTCTTCCAATCAAAAGACCATGTCTTCATCAAACCCAGTCTCTTCAGATAAGTTAGGCAAGTGGCTAAAATCTCAGGGAAAGAAGATGGTGCAGTTCGGCACAGTAGCTTTTAAACTGCTTAATCACCAGTGTTTTATGTGGAAGTTTGTGTTGAAGTGCATGCATAGTTTAGATGAGTTTGATGTTGATGCATTGTTACCTGCTAATCAAAATGTCTGTGTCAAAGACATTGTTTCCAATGTTTCTCAAGTGTCTAAACATGCTTTAAAGAGTAGCTTGGAGGGAGACAATACTGTTTCTAGAAATGCTGCCATGTCAGTAGTGATAAAGAGTTATGCTTCTTTGCAAAGCCAAGACTTTTCTAATAAGTTAAAAAATGAGATTATGAATGCTCCACTTAATTCTGATTGTGTTTTTAATACAGCAGCTAATCAGATCCTTAAACACTGGGATCACAAAAATAAACTGATGCAGGGGGTGTCAAGAATGTTCTATATTCCCATATTTCCCTCCAATAAACAGGATAATGTTCAGTGACCCAACAAATAAAAGTCCCAGCCAAACCAAACCAAGGCACCAAAAGGAAATGGCAGGACGATGGTTCCACCAAGTTTAAGGAGAGGGACTACTTTCCCAAAAAGGATAACCCCCCCCACTTTCAACCTATGACTGTATCAATGCTCAGCACCCATTTTTCAAGTGTCCCACCAGGTGCCTCATCTCAAAAGATAGCTCTGAACAAGGTGGCCTGGCCATCAGTGGTATCTGACAAATAGGAGTCTCTGAGTTGTAAGCTCTCATGGTGAATCAACCTTAACTGATTATCAGATGTCATTTTCATTCAATGTCCTTACATTCACTGCTGTAGTACTCTTTTACATATGGGATTCCCTGCTGTGAAAGCCTGATGTCTGGCCAGTCAACCAAAGACTTCTGGTGCTTTAAAGGTATGCAGAACATCACCCAAATGCTCTTTGCATAGCGTAGGGCATAGAGGTGACGTTCAGGCCTACCATAATCAGAACTTCTTTGCCGCCACTCTAAACGTACCTTTTCACTGCTGGTCTGTTTACCTGCATCCTTTTTCTGCCAGCTGAACACATTTTCATTCTCCGGTGACTACATATGCCTGCTTGCTGACTTCTTTACAGGGGCAGATAAGTGCCCTATTGGGATTTTTGTTTATTCTTGTCTTGTGTTGTGCTCCTTGGTGTTAATGTCATCCATGAAGGGTAAATGCCAGTGTGGGAGACAAATTCCTCATAAGTATTGCCACAATAAGTGTCTTTTTTGTCTAAGAACTTCTCATGACAGTACACTTTGTTCAATTTGTCAGAAGTTCATCCCAAAAACCCTTCACAGTAGACTTTCTTCCCTTAAATTGTATCTGAGAATCGGCGACTTAAGCTTCCCTCAAGACACATCGGCCTGAATTTATACAAAAATAGACAAAAAAAAGATATGGACATTCAGAATTGCCATTTAGCTGAAACACCTGATGTCCTTAAAGGGTAATTTGCATATATCCCATTGTCACCTCTAATACAAGAGGTTTAAGGAATCACACAGTGGAAAGTCTAGCTTTGCTAGATTTTTATTTTTGTTTTTTAGCCGATTGTTTTTTCTGTGTGACATTTTTATTTATTGTTTTAGTTTATTAGTTGGGATATTTTGCAGTCACCCTATGGTTTAAAGATATCAGTTGGGTACGACAACCCTGTGCTTCCAAATGTTAGCCAAATGTTAGCCAAACATTCTACTTATGCTGTGCTGATGACACTAAAAGAAGGCAGAAACAAGCATGCATGTCCACAGCTAGTGTGGTTTGGCTTTATTGGCCTGAATTTGTCCATAAATATACTTAAAAGAAAAAGTCATGGACATTCAGAACTACCATTTAGCTGAAACACCTGATGTCCTTAAAGGGTAATTTATATATATCCCATGTCACCTCTATTACAAGAGGTTTAAGGAATCACACAGTGGAACGTCTAGCTTTGCTACACTTTGCTTTGCTTTTTAAAAGACACAGTGGAAGGAATATCCCACTCTTAGGGTCTGTCCTTTGGGAAGAAAGTGAAAAAGGTGTGACCGGAATCTTCCACTGTCCAGCCTCTGCCAGGTGTTTCTCCTGGGGTTATTAGAAACCCAGAGGCTCACCCGGCTGTATTATTGGATCTCTGCCTTGACCGTGTTGGAGGACGGTGAGGATGTGGCTGGCAGCATGTCCGAAGAGGCTTTGCAGGCAACTATCTTGGGCATTCAGGGGGAACCACAGTTGATTTTTTTTAGGGGCCTAGGGAAGTTCCTCCGTTTTTAGTTGGGGAAGAAGTTCCTACTACGGTTCTCAACTGTGTCCTGGGTCTGAGCCTTCTCAGTTTTTTGGAGGGGAAGTTCTCTTAAAAGAAAAGAAAACTTAAACATGTTTCTTCTGCTCCTAGGAATCCTCAAAGTGAATGGCAGGCATTTACTCAGGGGCTATTTACTACTTTAATGTCCTTAAAGCCTCCTCAAGGGGTTTCATTTCCTGCTACTCCGTGGTCCTCTACTCCCCTTAAAAGACCTACAGAAAGTACAGTTTTGTACCTACCATAAATGTAGATGTTCGAGGATCCACATTGCTGCAGTCCTAACTATTGGGTAGTCCGCTGTCCAGTCGGGCCCGAATACCAAAGGCATGACCGACGTCATATCCTCAGTCTTTTCTTGCCCCAGATGTCAGAAGACCCTGAAAAGATAAGGCCAAAAACAAAACCCCCAAAATACCTGCACCAAAATATATATACAAAATATACACAATTAGCAGAATATAACCTCACCTACACAACCACTAAACACAGAGGGGAAGGAGGGAGGGACTGCAGCAATGTGGATCCTCGAACATCTACATTTATGGTAGGTACAAAACTGTACTATGTTCTTCATTCCACATTGCTGCAGTGAGGCTGGCAAATCATAAGGAAGCAGGAACTGACAACATGCCTTGCAAAATAGCTGTGGCAAAACCAGCCCTAGACTTAGAGTAGAGAGGAAGGTGATAATGCTTAGAGAAAGTATGCACTGAACTCCAAGTAGCTGCCTCCAAAATATCCTTAGTTGCCACCCCTTAGAAATGCTGTGGAAGTGGCAGTAGCCCTAGTGGAATGAGGCCTAATCCCAGCTGGAATCTCCTTGCCCTGATGGGAATAACAAAATGTAATGCAACACCCAATCCACCTAGAAATAGTTTGTTTTGACACAGGCTTGCCCTTTGAAGTCAAAGCAAAAGAAACAAACAACTGCTGAGACTGCCTAAAATCCTTAGTCCTGCTCAAATAATAACGCAATAGCCTGTGTACATCTAAAGTGTGCAAAATCTTTTCCCCTTTATTTTGGGGATCTGCATAAAAGGTAGGCAAATGAATAGTTTGGTTTAAAGCCACACTAGAAACCACCTTAGGCATAAAGGAAGGATTAAAGATACCCTATCCTTATGAAAAATCAGAAAAGGCTCCACTGCCATAAGGGCCTGCACCTCAGGAACCCTTCTTGCAGAAGATATGGCCAATAAAAAAGCAGTCTTCCATGACAAGTATTTCAATTCAGCAGTAGCCAGGCTCAAAAGGTTGTAGAGTAAGTTTCTCCAACACAAAATTGAGATCCCAAGCAGGAGTAGGAGCTCTCTGGGGGTCTTATATTCTTTGCCCCTCTAAGAAATTGCTTGAACAAAGGATAAACAATGGTGGGTCACAATCATAGTGAGCTGAAATTGCTGCAGCATGAATCTTAATGGAAGAGAAAGACAAACCTTTGTCCAGTAACTCAGTAAGATATTGAAGAGCCACACTCAAATTTGGCTCAGTAATCTCCAAATTGTTTGCTGCACTCCAAAACAAAAATCTCTTCCATTTTTCTGCACTTTCCTTGTACTAGGTCTTCTGGCTTCCATAATCACATTTAAAACTTGTTGAGGAAGCTGAGACCTGCTGTCTTTCAAAACAGAATATGCCAGGCTGTTAGATGTAGAGAGTGAAGCTTGACATTGAGCAGATGACCGTCCCTCTGAGACAACAGGTGTGGAATCAATGGTAAAGGCCATGGAGGCTTCCTTACCAGACTCCTCAGTAATGGGTACCAGTGCTGCCGAGGCCAATCTGGAGCTATTAAAATCATCCTTGGCTTGTCTTGTCTGACCTTTACAAGCACCTTTGGAAGAAGAGGCAGAGGTGGAAAGGCATACACATGAAGATTTTTCCAACTGAAAGAAAGAGCACCCACTTTCCAAGCTGTGTGATGAAATCCTTTCGTGCAAAACTTTGGCAGCTGGTGGTTAAGTGGAGAAGCGAACAGATCTATGTCTGGAGTTCCCCATGACACTGTCAATTTTTGAAATACATGAAGATCCAGTTTCCAGGGATCCATGATTTGTCTGTAATACATCTGCTAAGGAGTTCTGTGCTGAAACCTTGCCTGAAGAGTTAGTTGCAGACTGGTCTCCCATAAAATCATTGCTGGTCTGCACAATGGGTAAGAATGTGTTCCCCCTTGTTTGTTGATGTACCACATGACAGTTGTGTTGTCTGTTAGAATCAACACCTGCCCTGGAAGAAGTAACTCCTTGAAAGCAATTAATGCAAACTGAACTGCTAACATCTCTTTCATGTTGATATGTAGATGCTGTAGTCTGGCAGGCCACTTGTCTTGTATCCACTTTCCATTTAGATGAGCTCCCCAAGCAACATCTGAGGCATCTGTCGTTAGAATCTGACTTGCCTCTGGCGGGTCACAGAGAGTCCCTTGTTTAGGTGACATTCCTGAGCCCACCACAAAAATTCCTTTTGAATGCAAGGTATTATTTGAATGACAGTGTCCAAATCCTGGCAGTGCTGTGTCCACAGATTTTGAGATACCATTGTAGCTTCCTCATATGCAGTTTGGCATTGGGAAGCACCAGAATACAAGATGCCATGAACCCTAAGGCTTGAAGGACTGTCCTTGCAGTCAGCCCGGACTGAAGAGATAGATGATGGAAGTAACTGGAAAGATTCTTTTGTTTGTCCGGGGTTAAAAAGGCCATCTGGGCTGCTGTATTCAGTCTTACACCCAGAAAGCACATGTCTTGAGAGGGTACTAGACTGGACTTTATAGAATACCCTAGGCATCTTAGGACTGCTATGACATATTCCAGATGCTGTAGAAGATCTTCATTTTCTTGAGCCAGAATCAGGCAGTCGTCCAAGTAAGGATAGATTTGGATTCCTTTTAGCCTGAAGTAGCTATCTGATTCCTTTTAGCCTGAAGTAAGTCACTGAGCCAGAACCTTTGTGAATACTCTAGTAGATAAGCCAAAGGGCAATGCAGAGAACTGATAATGAGAATTTCCAGCGCAGATACTTCCTGCAACTTAGTCTGATTGGCACATGAAGGTAAGCTTCCTTGAGATCTAAAGTTACCATCCAGTGATCTTTGCCCAGCAGAGGTAAAAGCTGTTGTAATGTCAACATTTTGAACTTGGGAATGTCCAGATAAGTGTTGAGGATAGATAAATCCAGAATTGGTCTCCACGTGTTCCCCTTCTTTGGTACTAGGAACAGGCGAGAATAAAATCCTAGGCCCCTTTCCGGCACAGGAACTGACTGAATGGCCCCTATTTGGAGCAACAGAGAAATTTGCTTGTGAGCCTCTGTCCTTTGAAGAGGAGGAATGTCTGGCATGCCTTTGAAAGGAGGCAAGGTATGGAAATAAAACCTGTAACCGTGGTGAATAATATCCAGAACCCATCTGTCTTGAGTAATTAAATCCCAATTTTCTGTGAAAAGAGACAGCCTTCCTCCCAAAGGTGCTGCCAGGCGAGAATGTACTGGCAACTGAAAAGGTAGGTCATTGGGTCTGCTTAGGACTGACCCCTGCCCTCACCAGAAGTCTGAGCAGGAGAACTCCTGTCCTAGGCCTAAGAACCCTGAGCTCTAGACTGGGAATCATAAGCAGGATAAGTCCATCCCTTAGTAGGCCAATTTCTACTAAACTTGGGAGCTGCACCTGCAAAAATCTTTAACAGTTTGCATAGACTTAGCCTTGTCCTCCATTTTCTTCAAAACTGCCTCCACAGGGAACCAAACAACACATCAGACTGTAAAGGAGCATCCAAAATCCTTGTCTTAACATGCTCAGCTAAATTCTGATCTCTCAGCCAGGCGTGCCTGAAGAACAGAACCAGTGGCAGCCACCCTGGAGGAGGCCTGCACAGCATCAAAACCACACTGCAAGGAATGTTTACCTACCTGTTCAGACACATGAACTAAATCCTCCAACTCTTTACACTCAATACCTTCAGCCAGAGCATCCACCTTAGATTTCAACTGTGAAAGAAGATAATTCTGATATTTTAACATGTGAAACTGACAATTCAACCGCCTCATCGCTAAAGTGGAAGAAGTATACACTTTCTTTGCCCATCTATCCAAAGCCCTTGCCTCTATCAGGAGGGACAGGATTTTTAACAACTGAGGCCTTCACCTTTAGGCCCCTGAGAGACAGTTTCTGGGTCTGCCCTAGGACTCTTAAAAGATACTTATGAGCTTCAGGCACCCTATAATACCTATCCGGTTTAACTGGGGCAGGAGGCAAAGAATCAGGATTCAGGGAAGCCTCTGCAAACACATCTTCCACCACATTCAAAACAGGAGGTATAGCTAAAGGCCTATGCTGGGGTAAAACAAAAATTCCTAAAGCCTTTTCTGGAATCAGAAGAATCTGGACCTTCCCATAAAAATCCCTCATGGAATGCAGAGTCTCTGAAAATGAAAAATCCTCAGGAGGAGAAGCAGAAGGAGTAGAATCATCCACATCAGAATCAGAATAAGGAGGGTACTCCCGCAAGTCTTCAGAAGACTCAAGCCTCCGAGCATTGCTCAAAACTCTCAAACTCAGGTTCCACCCTAGGCCTCTTATCAGGAGGGGCATAGAACCCTAATCAGAGTAATCAAATCCTCTGCCATTTTAAGCATATGTTTCTTAGGCAAAGATCCTGAAGTACTAGGAGAAACCCCCACAGAAGCTAAACTTGGCCTGCCCCTCAAAGAAGCCTTGGAAACTGAAGGAGGCTCTAACCACCTTAGGAAGAGAGGGAAGAACAGCCACCTGAGAAGCCCCTCAGCCTGGCCTACTTCCTGAGAGGATACATCCTGTAACAGTAAAGTCTCTTCCTGAGACTCCAAAGAGACACCTGGCAAAACCTCCGGCTCCACTGAGCCTTAAAGAAACGACGTCTGGGGACTGTGGGTTCCCTCCCCAGGCTTTGCTGCTTTATCTTCCTGGCACAGTCTAACCTTCTCTTAATAGTGCCAACAACGTCGTGCTCAGGCCCTAAACAAGGTATACACAAAGTATGGAAATCCCTATGAGGTATCTGTTTCCCACAAGAAATACAGTTATTCACTTTTTCTGACATCCGGTTAAATACTGAGGCAAGAAAAACCAAAATATTCTAACTTTGATTCGGTCTGAAACTCTGACTTCAGAAACTTTCAGAACGCCAACCTCTTCTGCATCGGACCATCCAATAGTTAGGACTGCAGCAATGTGGAATGAAGAACATCAGGATTCTTCTGAGGATGAATCAGATTCTGATGAAGAACCCCGACTTATTCTACCCAAATTCCCTCTCCTTTGGACTATGGGTCAGAGGAGGAGGAATCTATTAATCATGATATTCCTTTTGAGGAAATTTCCTTTGGGGACACACACTCTAGGATGATGGATTTTTTTAAGTGGGATTGTGCTCAGTCTCTGATATCCATAAGAGGTACTATGAGTTGCCTAAGCCTGCAGCTATTCCTCCTGTTTTGGCTGGATGCTTTTTCCAATGCCTCTCGTGCGCCTCATTCTCTACCCCCTGCTCCCAAGAAACTTGACAGGTTTTATAGAGTGCCTGAGGACTGTTATTTTTTTAAATGAATGTCCTGCTTCTGACCCCTCTGTAGCATCTGCAGCCTCTGATAAGCCATCTCAGTTCCTTCCTTCACCCAAGTTAGTCCTTCTGACAAGGACAGTAGATGTATGGCTATTAATTATCAGACCCATATGTCTATGTGTGTTGGCTCTTCTCTCTCAGGCCTGTCAATGTATTTCTCATTTTCCAGACTCTGAGGGTAAAAGTTCTGCTCTTTCTTTGCTAGGGACGTCTTCTCAAGTCATTCGTCATTCTATTAAATGTAGTTATAACGTGGCAGATGCCTCTTTTCGTGCTGCTGTTTTTGATTCAGTGATGAGGAGGTGTTGCCATCAACCTCTACCGGATGATATTAAGGCTAAGTTTGTGGATGCATCTCTGGATTCTATGCTTTTGTTTGGGGAAGCTGCTGCTGGTCTATTTAAGTCCCTTCAGGATAAGGGTAAAGCCTTAGAGGAGTTTAAACATATGTTTGTTTCTCCTGTGCCTAAATTTCAGAGAATCTACCCCGATAAGCCTGCCTATGTTCTTAGGCAATCCAGCCCTTCTACTAAATGTAAGAAGAGTGCCAAACAGGCTGCTCCTGCTAAGGCTCCTCAGTTTTCAGGGACTCTGAAGCCTTCCTTTCCAGACAAACTAGGTGCTGTATGACAATCTGTCCCTTTACAGCCACATTCCTCTTTCTCTTCCTGTTTAGCTTCAGATCACTCAGGATTCTTGGGTTCTGTCATTCATTCATTCATCAAGGGTACTTCATGATGTGGAAATCTCATCTTCCTTTTATGGGCAATACTCAGCCTCCTCGGGAACAACTTCCTTTTTTCCCAGAGATTTTTCAAAATCCCTTAACTCAGGGTACTATTCAAGAGGTAGCTGTGTCCCAAAAGGGGAAAGGGTTCTACTCCAGACTGTTTCTAGTGCCCAGCATAGAGGGCACTTGGAGACCTATTCCATATTGTCGCTCTCTTGTGTATTCAAATAAGAAGATGAGGTTTGGCTGTTCAATTAAGTAGTTTATTACACACAAACACATCAGGATGGATGACTGAAACATAAAATTTAAATGAACTAACTGACTGACTGCTACACACATACATGCTTTCACTCCAGTTGCTCTCTCAAAATGACACTCTTACTTGCACGTGCTCAGTACTTATATGCATGTCCCCATCCACTGGAATGGCTCTTAAAGGTACAACACATACTGTGATCTACATCCTCCCTCTTTGACTACTCTGTCATGCAAATGAAAAATGACAATTGGATGAGCATGCAAATTACACAAACTCATAACTCTCCTAAACAGTGAGGCACTCAACCAAAGCCCTTAAGACAAAAACAGCATGCCCAACACACTAGCCATAGGTGACTTGATAGTGAGGCACAATGATGTCCCACTCACTAGGTTGAATAAAGAGAAAGTAACAGTCAGCTGCCTAGCAGGTGCCAGGATCCGCCATATAACTCAGACTCAGGTCTCTCAACAACAGGTACAAATAGGACTCTGTCATTGTACATGTGGGTGTGAATGACCTGAGACGTACTTCCCCCGACTACATGAAAAGACAGTAAAAGACAGCCCCTGCATGTAAGGCAATTATACGCCTTGAACCACAATGTAGAAAACAGCAAAATAAGCCAGAAAACTGTGATGCTGAAACCAATATAAATATTTAATTACGTATAAGCAAAAGAAATAAACCGGTTTCGGCTAATTTGTTACATAGCCTTCCTCAGTGTTAAAAAGAAAGAGACAACAAGTTTCTTTTATGCATGACATTAACCAAAAGAAGCAAACTGATTGCTCAAATTACAAGTGTTCATTAAGTCCTGGTGGAAAAAGTCCACCCACTTTAATTATCCAATTCTTTTCTTTGGCATCAAGAATAGTGTGCCAACCAGCTTTATTTATTCTGTTGCCCACAATTTTGTCTATTTCCATAAATCTGAAAGCAGCTGTAGATGTATTAAGGAATGTTTGTATAGTACACTACTGGGCTTTCTGATCCTCATATCACTGATATGTTTTGATATTCTTATTCTCAGTGGTCTCGAAGTCTGACAAACATAGAATGCTGATCAGCTGCATGTAGCCAAATAGATCACCCCAATCACTACTGCAGTTGGCAACAAATCTGACATCAAATACATTCCCAGAATTTTCCTTGTAAATTGTTTAGACTTCATAATTCTGTTGCAATGGCTACAGTGGCCACAGGGAGAGCACCCAATAAGAGTATCCCCCATTAGAGTTGTTTGTGTACTAGAAGGTGTACAGCTTCTGGACCCTCGTTTATAGTGGCTTAGATGTGAACCCAAATTTCTGTCCGTACGAAATGAAAATTTCTCCTGAAGAAATTGTAATACGTTATTATCGGCCAGAAGAATGTTCCAGTGCCTTTGTACACTATTCATAAGTATATCCGTATTTCTACCATATGTGGTAACTAAACAGATATCAGAGTTGGTAGTTTCTTGTTTCTCCTTACATTTCAAAAGATTGCCTCTATTCAATGTGGAGGCCCAATTGCTAGTTCCCAAAACATGTCCCATTTTATAACCTCTGTCACAAAATCTTTTAGTTAGATCTTTCTTAAAGTATTCACAAGTGGATTGCTGTGAAAAAATGTGTCTCATTCTTATGAACAGTGACTTTGGAATATTCTTGGCTATATGGGGTGGATGAAAGCTGGATGCATGGAGAACAGACATGGAGGAGCTCTTGGATTATGTAGCCCAGGCGGGTAGGAACTTAGCCCTGAGCAGCATACTACCATCACCTACCACACAGTACAAACAAGAAACTTACTGATTTCAACAATTGGCTAAGTTTCTGGTGTCATTCTATGGGGATCCAGTATCTGTCTGCCTGGGATGACATGACTTTGTCAGAGATGGCCTGCATCTGTCATGCCTGGGCTTCTGGATACTGGCCAAGGCTCTTGCCACCCCTATAGTACCTTTTTAGGCAGTGTTCCAAAGGCTAAATTACCACAGTTAACAGCTACAAACAAATGGAATCTGAGGGTCATACTGCTCAATGCTAGAAGTCTAAATCTCAAAATGCACTAGTTCGAAGCACTCCTTAAAATGAAGAACATCGACATTTGTGCTGTAACAGAGACCTGGTTCAAGGCAGGAGACAGCACCCATGCACTACCAGGCTATAACTCATTCCACACCTTTCAGCCCCAAAACTTGGACTGAAGCTCCAAAGGTGGTGGTGTATCCATATTCATAAAGGATGCGCAAACCTCCAGACTGGTAGCCCAACATAATGCATAAGAGATACTTCAGGTGCAGCTAACACTGGGTAAGACAGCAATTCAGGTCGTAGTCTGCTATAGGTCCCCAACCATGTCCCAAGACTCACACTCCACATTCCTAAGCACCGTGGAGAATATTACGGTCCAACCTAACACTTTCATACTGGGTGACTTCAACTACCCCTCCATTAACTGGGAAAGCTACTCATTTACCAATGCACTTGCCCAACGTTTCCTGGAATTCATTAATTCCTATGCCCTGGACCAGCTCGTTCTTACCCCCTCTAGAGGCAGCGACATCCTTGACCTGGTCATTACTAACATGGGCAACCATTGCTCTACACCAATAGTCAAATCCTCCCTGGTTAGATCCGACCACAAACAAATCACCTTGGAAATCCCCCCAACACACACACACAAAGATAACCGCCATGAAAAACATCTCCAAAGCTAACTTTGGGCTCCTAAAAACAGAGGTGGCTAACTTCACAGCACCCATACAAACGGAGAATAGTTGCATGACCGCAGAATCATACACCAATGTACTGTACAAATACGTACATAAGGCATGGATCTAGCCCTACACAATAGAACCAAGACGCTCTCCTCAAAAAAAAAAGGAAACCAATCTGGTGGTCCCCTGCCATAAACAAACTTTACAACAGAAGGAGGAAACTGATGTGGAATAAGGTAAAGTCTCAAGACTGGAAAAACTCCCTTATCAGCCTCAACAAAAAGTTGAGATCCCTCATCAAATCCTCTAAAGCTAGCTATGAAACAGAATTGCAGCAGATAGTAAAGACAACCACAAGGCCTTCTATAGTTATGTAAAGTATTTCCACAGCAATACCCAAATTTGCTCTGAGCTACTGCACAATGGTGCCTCCTATACCGAGCCAACATATATTGCCAATATACTGGCCGACAGATTCAGTGCCAACTTTACCCCTCCCCAAAGGACCAATCACACCACCAGTAGATTGCCAGGCACTCAATATTACTGCTGCACAGGTTAAAACAGCACTGTCCAGGGCCAAGAATACAGCTTCTGTGGGACCTGACAATATCTCTGGCTGTGTTCTACATGAACTACAGAGTGAACTGGCACCTCACCTGTGTGTCCTGTTCAATCACAGCCTCACCTCAGGCTTTGTCCCTACCGAATGGCACACTGCTACAGTCATCCCTCTCCACAAAGAGATGAGAGCTATTTTGTTGGCTCTTCAGGCATGGGTGTCTTGAGTTACACTCCCTTATGGCTTGTCCTCCTTTTTTTTGATCTTTTGATCTTTCATGAGGAGGGTGTGTCCTTGCACACTAACCCATTTTTATGCTTAAGGTGGTTAATGAACTATCACTTAATCAGTCTATTAATCTGCCTACTTTTTTCCCCTCTCCACAAACTGACAATGAGAGGGTATTGCATACGTTGGACATACATAGGCAATTCAAGGTTTATTTGGATAAGACTAAGACTCAGAAAATCTGATCAGTTATTTGTTTCTTTTCATCCTAGATCTTTGGGATTTGCTGTATCTAAGCAAACTATTTCTTCTTGTTACTCTTTTCATGGCATGAGCCTTCCCCTCTTCAGTCAAGGCTCATTCTTCTAGAGCTGTGGCTTCTTCTGGTGCTTTTTTCAAGGACTTAAGACACTAATTATACTCTTGAAGCAGCTACCACCAGAATTGCTGTGGATACCTTTACCAAGCACTACAAGTTGGATGGTATCTCTAGAACTAGGCCTTGTTTTGCTAGTGCCATTCTTTACGGCTTTTTAGGGGACTCCTCTGCTCCTACCCACTCCCTAGTTTCCTTTTCAGCTTTGGCACTCTCTCACATGTTAAGAATACTGCAGCAGTGAATGTAAGGACAATACAGTTATTCCTACTGGGGCAACCAGTTCTGACAATGGTAGGCCTGAACATCACCTTTATGCCCTATGCTACGCAAGGAGCATTTGGGTGATGTTCAGCGTACATTTAAAGCAACAGGAGTCTTTGGTAGACTGGCCAGATGTCAGGCTTCTACTGCAGAGAATCCCATATGTTAAGAATACTGCAGCAGTGAAGGTAAGGACATCTACAGTTATGGTAAGATTTTATTCAACTGTACTTTCCTCAATGAATGGGTAGGAGGCTTATCAGCATGGCACATCTTGACTTGGCAATATTTGCACACTCTTCGTTGCAAAAGCACTCCAAATCTGTCAGATTGTGACAGCATCTCTTGTGCACAGCCCTCTTCAGGTCACCCCACAGATTTCCTATTGGATTTAGGTCTGGGCTCTGGCTGGACCATTCCAAAACTTTAATTTTCTTCTGGTGAAGACATTCTTTTGTTGATTTGGATGTATGCTTGGGGTCATTGCCATGTCGAAAGGTAAAATTCCTCTTCATCTTCAACTTTCTTGCAGACGCCTGAAGTTTTTTGGGCCAAAAGTAACTGGTATTTGGAATTGTTCATAATTCCCTCCACCTTGACTAAAGCCCCAATTCCAGCTGAAGAAAAGCAACCCCAAAGCATGATACTGCACCACCATGCTTCACCGTGGGGATGGTGTTCTTTTGGTGATGCGAAGTGTCATTTTTGCGCCAAATGTACCTTTTGGAATTGTGGCCAAAAAGTTCAACCTTGGTCTCATCAGACCATAACACATTTTCCCACATGCCTTTGGGAAACTTGACTTATTGTTTTGCAAATTTTAGATGGGTCTGGATGTTTTTCTGTGCAAGAAAAGGCTTCCATCTTGCAACCCTACCCCATAGCACAGACATATGGAGAATACAGGAGATTGTTGTCACATGTAGTACATAACCAGTACTTGCCAGAAATTCCTGAAGCTCCTTCAGTGCTGCTGTAGGTCTCTTGGCAGCCTCCCTGACCATTTTTTTCTTATCTTTTCATCAATTTTAGAGGGATGTCCAGTCCTTTGCAACATCACCATTGTCCCCTATTTTCTCCACTTTTTGATGACTGTCTTCACCGTGTTCCATGGTATATCCAGTGTTGTGGATTTTTTTTGTACCCTTCTCCTGACTGATACCTTTCAACAATTAGATCCCTTTGATACTTTGTAAGCTCTCTGCGAACCATGGCCTTTGCTGTAGCAGACAACTGAGTAAATGTCAGGAAAATCCTACTAGGACAGCTGAACTTTATTTGGGGTTAATCAGAGTCTCTTTAACTGATGGCAGATGTGTACCCAAGAAGACTGAATGTTGTAATTAAATCAAAAGGTGCTTCAACAAAGTATTAGTTTACGGGTGTGCACACTTATGCAACCAGCTTATTGTATGTTTTTTATTTTTTATATCTTTTCCCCTAACAGATTTGTTTGTCAATTGAATTGTACAGGTTATAGGTCACATTAAAGGTGGGAAAAGTTTTGAAATGATTTATTGTGGTCTAATTTTTTTATATCACAAAACCTGGCATTTTAACAGGGGTGTGTAAAATTTTATATCCACTGTATATGACACACACACACACATATATATATATATATATATATATATATATATGTATGTATGTATAAAATAATATAGTTTTTCTGTTTGTTGGGATTGTTATTGGCTGTTGAGTGTATTTAGTTGAACTCTTGTCAGTTAAACCTTTTGTTTTCTAGTATAGCTGATAAGCCTACAGGACTTGCTCCCTGCCAATATCCCAAAATCTGATGCCAACAGAGAGCGCTTGTACTGTTTGGGGCCAGCACATTTGGACACCTCCTGCTCTGTTTGTGCAGCCTTTAATACCAGGGCAATCAGTGATCACAGAAACAAATCAATACTCAAAGGACTTCTTTCAAGCTTTGGCTCCTTACATCTTCATCAGGGGATCAAACCCCCTCTCAGAAATCTAAAGAGGGTAAAGAGCATAGGAAACGCTCTTCATCTAAGGTGCCTTAGTCAGTGCCTTACTCTCAGCCTTCTGTGAAGGTATCCAAGATCTTGGATCCAATACCTATAGGTACTAAGTCTCCTCAGCTCTGTTCTCTGAGATTTTCCCCAGAGCCAGTATCTCCTTCATTGAGGTCTCCATTCCTCCAAGGGACCCCCAAAAAACTCTTCAAGGCCACCATCCACTTCTTTCTCAGTCAAAGGTGTATAGGTTGATGAGTAAGTTCCTCAAAACATGGATCCAGATAGGTGTTCTGCCAGCTCCATCTTCCACTGCATCCATGAGTCTTAAGTCTATCTTCCAATCTATGCATGCTCCTTCGCCGATCCGACTTGTTGTTTCGGAGTCCTTGCATCTGAAAGCTGTGAGAGTTGAACTGTCTGATCTGAAGGTCCTAGCATCCTTGACTCCAATGACTTCCCTGACCCAATCGGCTTCAACCCTGTTGGAGCATGACGGCTCCCGGAGCTGAAGCACTGGTACCAAATCTGAGGGGATGACCACTACTACGAAGTTTTAGGAGCAATTGCTTTCTCTCAGAGCTTTAGCACTGGATAGCTCGGCTCCTACGCCTACCTCAGATCTGAGGATTTGGGAGCTGTGGGGGCTGTCTGACCCAAGAGTTTCGGCTCCTGTGGGATTGCCCTCAGCATATCCTAGGTCCTTGGCTTTTGAGGTGGTGGAGAGGGTATTGTCTCTGCCTAGACAGACTTCGACTCTTCCTTCTTTGGATCCATGCCCCCAACCTCCTTTGGATTCTGTGTCTGAATTCTCTCATCCTACACCTCAGGGACTACCAGCCTGAATGAACTTCCAAGCAGTTTATACTAGGCAACTTCCCATCTCTTTCAACACTTCCCCAGAGCACCTCACTGAGGAAATCCCTCGGAAGAGGTTGTGCAAGAGGAGGCACCTGGATTCCCCACAGGAATCCCTCACAGAAGACACTGATTTTGATAAAGGGGAAGGGTCCCCTAGATGTCCACCTGAGGATGTTTCATTCAGAGACATCTTAGAGATCCTTCACCAAAAAGGTTATTGGTCTGCCTAACCCCCTTTCCCAGGAGGAATCAGTGTTCTCAAAAACCTTCAGGTCTGGACCATCTACATCTTGGGTTACCCCACCTGCGGATGAACTGATAGACCTGGTCTCCCACACAGCATGGAATGAACTGGACTCCTCAGAACCAATCCCTAAGCACCTGGACAAGATTCTCAGTGCCCCATCAGAGAGGTTACATTGGATGAAGGATGTTCCTGTACATGCCATGGTCATTGTGGCAGCTACTAAGAATGAGTTGGCTGAACAGAGCTCTTCTGTCCAGCCCCGTAACAGGGAGTCTAGGGCGTTGGACAGGTTTGAGAAGTAAGTGTATGCATCAGGGCCCTTCGCTTTATGGTCATTGAATTATTTGGCACATTTAATGGGTCAGAGAGGGACTTATCAAGGTACTCTCTAGCTCTTCTCCAGGGTCCATGTCTGTAGAGGAGCAGAAGTCCTTTTTTCTCATGACTGGCCACCCTACAATCCATTACCAACACATCCATGAGATTAATCTCACATGCAGCGGAAGGTTCTGAATGGGCTGCCAGTTCAGGCATAGCCATTCAGAGACATGAATGGATGCAGTTCTGCAATTTCATGGAGCACTTTAAGGCATCATTCATCAGTGCTCCCTTTTATTTGGTCATCCTTATTTGGACCAATTAAAGAGATGCTCTCCTGCACTGAGAAAGATGGAAAGACCCTGTTTGCTGTGGGAATCCATTTTTCTATCCTGCAGAGACTTTTTCCAGGAATCAGCATGGTGGTAAGAAAATGTGGTTCAGAAAATCCCAAGGACCTTTCCAAGAATCATGTGGAGATTATCCCCCCCAGAGGCAGAGGGGGAAGTAACTATAATGGAAGATACTACTCTAATGGCACAGGCAGGTCTGCAAAATCAAGGCTCTTGAGATTCTTTCTCAGACTGGCTTTTTCATCGCTCTTGAAAGGTTACCCAACTGTCCCTCTCTGAAGGCAGTTGGGGGACACTTATCCTTGCACCCAAAAGCCTGGACAGCCATCACAAAAGATTCTTGGCTGCAAAGGATCATATCCAGAGAATACTTCATGCTCTTTTCCCAAGTTCCTCCACAGAACACAAAATGTCTCCTCAGTGTTCCACCCAATCAGAGGGAACAAGCAGCTCTAGAAATTCAAAAGCTGCAAGAGAGCCATCCAGGAAGTCCTCCCAGATCAAGGAGGATCCTGAATTTACTCAAGGTTCCTTTTATTGCCAAAGAAAACAGAGTCCCTGAGACCCATTTTGGATCTCAGTTACTTGAACCAGTTTGTAAAGAATTCCAAGTTCCAGATGGTCATGGTTTAGTCCAGTCCATTCTGCCTCTCCAGAAGGATAGTTGGATGAGCTCTATTGATCTTCAAGATGTGTACTATCATATTCAAATAAAAATAAACAGATGCTGCTGAAGATATCTATGCTTTTGGCTTGGAGCCAGTCATTACCAGTTCAGAGCCCTGTCCTTTTGCCTCACCATAGCCCCCAAATACATGGCAGTGGTAGCAGCTCACCTAAGACTGCATGGATTCAGAGTGTTTCCATATTTAGACGACCGGCTCCTAACTGCACTGATGAGGCACCTTCTGGAAAAGGCCCACGATTACTTTTTACTTCTATATTAATCTCTGGGGATTACGATAAATCTGGTAAAGTCCCAACATCAACTAGTTCAAGCCCCATCTAGACACAGTCAATTGCCTAGCTCTTTTTCCACAAAACAGAATTCTTAGTTTGAAACCGTACGTCAATCAAGTTCTGTCTCATCCCTCTCCCCCAGCAAGATTAATACTTAAAGCCCTAGGCTTGATGGCTGCTGCAGTAACTTTACTACCCACTGCTCATCTTCATATGAGAATTCTTCAATAGACTCTAGCCGTGCAACAGTCTTTCCATTGACAATCTCTACATCCAATAAAATTATCTCAGGTTTGCAGAAAATCTCTACTGTGGTGGATACATTCTGAAGAGATTTATCAAGGCCGCTCATTGTCCTTCCTACCCCAAAAGCCATGTTGACCACAGATGCCCCCCCCCCCATTAGGGTGGGGAGGGACATTACTTGAGGCAGACAGACCAAGGGACATGGTCCCAAGAAGAGACCAATTTGCATATAAATGTTCTAGAGATAACAGCGGTGCTTTCAGCACTGCAAGCCCTTCAGAGCTCTGTTCCACTAGGAACTATTACTATTCAGATGGACAACATATCAGTAGTCTGGTACATAAACAAACAGGGGGGAACCAGATCTCACACCCTATGCCGAGAAGCAATGAGAGTTTGGCAATGGGTGATCTCCTCCAACCACTTTCTAGTAGCAACACACATACCGGGGAAATCCAACATATTAGCAGACAAGCTCAGCAGGACCATTTTGACTCCTCACAAGTGGTTTCTCAATAAAATCAATGGCAAAGATGATCTTTCACAACTGGGGTCAACTGTGCTGCGATCTATTTGCCTCTCACCTCAAAAACAAATGCAGCAGGTACTTTGCCCTAATTCCCCTTCAAGGACAGTCACTGAGAGATGCTCTAGTCCACGGTTGGCGATCCGGTGTCCTTTATGCTTACCTTCCCTTACTCCTAATATCCAAGTTTCTTCAGAAAGGCAGTCGGTTGAAGAGCAAAGTAATCCTCATTGCACCCTTCTAGCCTCAGCAGATATGGTTCCCTTTTCTATGGTCTCACTTAGTACGTCCACTTGTACACTGGATCCCACTCCAGAGCTCCTGTCACATCCAGCAGGGATGATTCATCCAGACATAACAGTCCTCAAACTGTCTGCTTGGTTTCTCCAATTCCATTGATGGCTAGATGTTCCAGGCTTTCCCTCCAGTTCTTCAGATCCTTTCTTCACCCCACAAGCCTTCAACCAGAAAGATTTATAAGAGCAAATGGGAAAGATTTTCTTTGTGGGTACATCAAAGAGACTTAGATCCTATTACTGCTCCAATCCCAGCTATTTTAGGTTTCCTTGCCTCTATTTTTCAATCTGAGGCAAGCTTCTCTACCATAGTACAGTTAGCAGGCCATTTCCAACTACCACATTGGCAATAAGGCTATTCCTTTAGCTTAAACTAAGCTGTGCAAAGGTACATTTTTGCTCAGACTTCCAATTGAAGATCCCACTCCACCTTGGGATTGGACTTTGGTATTACAAACTTTAGTGCATCCTCTGCTTGAGCCCTCAACTAAAGTAGGCCTTAAGTTTTTATCTTAGAAAACTGCCCTTTTGGTGGCAATTACTTCAGCTAGACAAGTTTCAGAACTCCAAGCAATCTCTGTGAAACCATATGTAATTTTTCACAAGGATAGGGTTACCCTGCGCACTTAATGCTTCCTTTCTACCTTAAGTGGCCTCTGAATCAAACGTCAATGAAGTCATTAACCTACCAGTTTTCTTCCCAAATTTTGGAAATAAAGGAAAATATACCCTTCATCTCTTAAATGTACACAAACAACTTTGTTTTTACCTACCTAGAATCAAGGAGTTTAGAAAAAACAGATCAGTGGTTTGTCTCCTTTTATAACACCAAGATGGGAAAACCAGTTTCAAAGATTACTCTAGCAAAATAGATAACACATTTTATTTCTCATGTTTATTTATTGAAAGGCCTAATATTACCAAAACAACCGAAGGCACATTCAACCAGGTAGATAGCTATGTCAGCTGATTTTTTGGGCTACAACTACCATTGATGACATTTGTGCAGCTGCCACTTGGTCTAATGCTCATACTTTTGTTTCTCATTACAAACTGGACATCATTTCCAGGAAGAGAGCATTACTCAGTTCTGTGGTGCTACGGAATATCCTTCCAAGAGGTTCATCCAAGGTAGTTTGTTGTAGCTCTCTCATGCCAAAAGTAGTGTCAGAATTCACTCTCAATTAATCTATAATCCTCCTTGTGATCTTCCCTGAACCTAAGAATAAGGGAGAATGGATACTTCACACCTTGGATGTTAACTGGCAGCTCAGATACTACCTTGACAGAAAAAGAAGTTATTTACTCACCATAATGTACCATGTTTGTAGTCCATCTCGCCCTTCATTCTTACATATGGGGATCGGAGCTGATCCTCGACTCTGACTCAGCCTATTTACAAGCTGGAAGACTTCTGGTTGGCTCGTGGCTAGATAGGTATCCCATGGTGCACCAGTACAATCCCCATATCTTGTTTGCTGCTAACTAGGAGAAACAATAACAACATTCAGAAGGAAGCCAATACTAAAATATCTCCATAAATAATGAAATTAACATTTTTCTGTCTCCATGTACTTCCAGGATGGGGGCAGGAGGGTGGGTTTGTAAGAATGAAGGGTGAGATCGACTACGAGTACATAACTTCTTTATATTCTGTAGTCCTATCTCACCTTCATTCTTACATATGGGACTGCATTCCTAGCGCCTTATTCTTGGGTGGCTCAAGGAAAAATACTCCTGAGTACCGTGGAACCAAAAGATGCTCTACCCCTGGAGGTTAAATCCAATTTGTAATGAGTAATAAAAGTGTGAGGGGTAGCCCACATAGCTGCTGCACAAATATTACCAAGTGGGACCCTGGCTTGAAAGGCTGCAGAGGTAGACTGAGATCTGGTAGAATGAGCCTTGATTTTAAAGGGTAAAGGACTACCCTCAGAATTGTAAACGTAAGCTATACAGCTAGAAATCCAATTAGAGAGAGTTACTTTGGAAACTGATAAGCCCAACCTGGATTCGGAAAAGGAAATGAATAATTGATCTAATTTTCTGATGTCTTTAGTCCGGTGCAAATAAAAACTTAATTGTCTGTGGACATCCAGCTGGTGAAACCTGTACTCAGCTGCGTTGAAGTGATTTGGAAAGAAAACCGGAAGTTCTACGGATTGATTCAAAGTGGCATGGGAACAGACCTTGGGGACAAAGGAGAGATTAATACAAAGGGACACCCTGTCTTTGTGAAAAATTAGATAAGCCAGTTTAACAGACAATGCTTGCAACTCTGACACCCGTCTGGCTGACATGATAGCCACGAAAAACAACGTCTTTCAAGACAAAAATTTCAAAGAGGATGAATGAGAAGGCTCAAAGGGCTGAGATATTAATTTAGAGAACAAAAAATTTAAATCCCATAAGGCCACAGGTTCTTGAAAGTACAATTTTGTACCTACCATAAATGTAGATGTTCGAGTGGTTATACTGCTGCAGTCATCACACTAGGGTTATCCTGTCATGAGGCGGTCCCGCAGTCGGACAAATCCCAAAGTCTTGGTCCGGCGTCGGTTGTCGTCGCCTCTTCCCTGACTTCAGTGCGACAGGGGTATAAAAGAGACAGCCGACGCCATTTTCTTCAGTTTTTCTTGCCCCAGATGTCAGGTGCCCCTAAGTAGGAAGGCAATACAATAGCTATGCAACAATACCTTAGTAGATGAGCAATAGAACTAGCTGTTAGCAAATACACCATATAGACATGCATCCAAGAGACTGAAGTACATGGAGTTGTAACTAACACCCTGGTATGTAGAGGGGATGGAGGGAGGGTAACCTGGACTGAAGCAGTATAACCACTCGAACATCTACATTTATGGTAGGTACAAAACTGTACTATATTCATCGTGCTATACTGCTGCAGTCATCACACTTGGGTAGAATCCCAAAGCTATGGAAGGGTGGCTGGTACTAAACTGGGTTAGGTGATGCTAGGATGCCCTGCAGAATTGCAGTGGCAAAACCAGCCCTGGTTTTTGAGTATAATGGAAGGTTGTAGTGCTTGGTAAAGGTGTGCACTGAACTCCAAGTAGCTGCCTCCAGAATGTCTTTGGTTGAAACCCCTCTGAGAAAGGCTGCTGAGGTTGCAGTAGCCCTGGTAGAATGGGATCTAATATTGACAGGCACTGCCTTCCCATGGTGCGAGTAGCAAAAGCAGATACAATGTGCTATCCATTTGGAGATGGTCTGTTTTGAAATAGCCTTTCCTTATGAACCTGCAACATATGATACAAAGAGTTGGTCAGTTTTTCTGAAGATTTTTGTCTTATCTAAATAGTAACATAGCTGTCTGTGAATGTCCAAAGAGTGAAGGAGCCTTTCTCCTTTATTCTGTGGGTTAGGATAAAAGTCAAAGCCACACTGGATACTACCTTGGGCATGAAGGTAGGGTTAGTTCGTAAAGAGACTCTGTCCTGATGGAAAATGATGAAAGGTTCCACTGCCATAAGTGCTTGTAGTTCTGAGACCCTCCGTGCTGAGGTAATAGCCAGTAACAAGGCTGTTTTCCAAGGCAAGTATTGTAGTTCTGCTGAGAATGCCGGTTCGAAAGGAGGTAGTGTTAACTTTTCTAAAACAAAGTTCAGGTCCCAAGTTGGTGTTGGTGGTTTTCTGGGGGGGTCTTATATTCTTAGCCCCTCTGAGAAACTGTCTGAGTAAAGGGTGTGAGAAAATTGGGGGATCCGTATTATACACTGAGCTGAAATGGCTGAAGCATGGATCTTAATGGAGGAGAAGGAAAGGCCTTTGTGTAACATCTCAGTTAGGTATTGCAGTATGTGAGGAATGTTTGGAATCCAAGGATTTTGACCTTTAGCCTGGTGCCATGCACAAAATCTTTTCCATTTGTCTGAGTAAGTCTTACTGGTGCTGGGCCTCCTGGCCTCCATAATTACATTCAGGACGTCCTTTGAGAGAAGTATTGATTGATAATTTAAGGAATTCTCCATGCAGCTAAATTTAAAGTTCTGAGCTGGCTGTGACGGGTTTGATAGTTTTTCTGAGTCAGCAATAGTGGGAATTGAGGCAAGATCCATGGAGGGCTGTGAGTCAAGTTCCTTAGCAATGGGTACCAGTGCTGGCGTGGCCAGTCCGGAGCAATGAGGATCATTTGTGGTCACTCTGTTCTGACCTTCAGTAATACCTTGGTCAACAGAGGTAGTGGAGGGAAGGCATAGACTGTCAGTGTTATCCAACTGAATGATAGAGCGTCCACATTCCAGGCTAGGGAGTGATAAGTCCTTGTGCAGAATTTTTGTAATTGGCAATTGTTGGGGGATGCAAATAGATCTATGTCTGGACATCCCCATCTGTGAGTTATCCATTGAAAATACTTGTGGGAGTAGTCTCCACTTGTGGGGGTCTGCCATGTTTCTGCTTAATTCGTCTGCTAATATGTTTTCCTTTCCTGGCAGAAATTGTGCTTGTAGTTGTACTTGGTAGGTCATAGCCTGTCTGCATAAAGGGTAGGAGTGTGTTCCTCCCTGTTTGTTTATGTACCACATAACTGTGGTGTTGTCTGTCCTTATTAGAAGTTGTCCTGGATGCAAGAGGTCCTTGAAGGCTGTCAGGGCATTTTGCACAGCTAGCATCTCCTATTGGTTGATGTGAAGATGCATTTGTTTTGCAGACCATTTGCCCTGTATGCACTGTCCTGCCATGTGCGCTCCCCAGGCGTAGTCTGAAGAATCTGTTGTCATGGTTTGGTTTGCTGGAGGTAAGACGAAAGGAAGACCCTTGTTTGTTTGACATGCTTGAGCCCACCATAGGAACTCTTTTTGAAGGCAGGGAATGATAGGTATATTTGTTTCGAGGCTGTGCCTGTGTTGAGACCATACACTTTTCAGGTACCATTGTAATTTTCTCATATGCAGCTTTGCATATGGGATTAGTTGAATGCATGATGCCATGAACCCCAATGCCTGCAGGATTTTCCTTGCAGTGAACTGGGTAAAAGTTGCTATCTTTTTGAAGTATTGAGTCAATTGCTTTTGTTTGTCTGGCGTGAGGTAAGCCATCTGGGCATTGTATTTAAGCTGGCACCCAGGAATATTATTTGTTGCGAGGGTATTAGTTTTGACTTCTTTTTGTTTACTGTGTACCCTAGGCAACTGAGCAGCTGTGTTACAAAAGCCAGATGCTGTAATAGAATATCCTTGCTGTCCGCTTGGATCAGGCAGTCGTCCAGATATGGGTAAATTTGTATTCCTCGTTGTCTGCAATATGCAATTACTGATGCCAGGCATTTAAGTAAATACTCTGGGCGCAGTAGATAAGCCAAAGGGCAGTGCAGAGAATTGATAATGCATTGTACCTGCCAAAAATCTGAGGTATCTTCTGCAATCTTGTCTGATAGGGACATGCAGGTATGCCTCTTTGAGGTCCAACGTTATCAGCCAAGACTCCTTGCCCAGCATGGGAAGGAGCTGCTGTAGAGTGAGCATTTTGAATATGGGTATCTCCAGGTATGTGTTCAGAATTGAGAGGTCTAAAATGGGCCTCCAGGCTTTGTCCTTTCTTGGGACTAGAAACAGTCTTGAGTAAAAACCTTGACCTTGCTCTTTTGTAGGTACCTTTTGAATTGCTTTCATATCCATGAGAGCTGAAATTTGCGTTTGAGCCTCTGCCCATTGGTTTGGAGGCAGGTTTGACATGCCTCTCATCCGAGGTAAAGTGTGGAAAAGAAATCTGTAGCCTCGGGTAATAATGTCCAGAATCCATTTGTCCTTTGTTATGATGCACCAATTTTGTGGAAATAGAGCCAGTTTCCCTCCCAAAGGTGCTGCCAGGGCAATTTTGCTTGGCAGGCGAAGAGGGAAGTCATTGTGTTTGTTTCCTGAAAGGTTGAGATTTTTCGTCTCCACCTCTTTGAGTTGCTGTATGCCATTATCTAGGCCTGAAAGAACCTTGTGGCTGGCCTCTGCCCCTTGGGCGCCTGTACCTACCTCTTTGGGGTCTGTCTGATGCAGGAAAGGACCAGTTTTTTGATGGCCAGTTTCTGCTGAAACGAGGAGGTTGTACCTGTAAAAAATCTTTAACTGTTTGCATAGATTTTGCCTCTTCTTCCATTTTCTTCAAAACTTCCTCTGCTTTGACACCAAATAACACATCTTTCTGCAATGGGGCATCCAATAACTTTGCTTTGACATGTTCTGGTAAGGCTTGTTCTTTAAGCCAAGCATGCCTATGTATGACAGACCCTGTGACAGCTGCTCTACATGAGGCTTCCAATGAATCAAAACCACACTGTAAGGTATGTTTTCCCACTTGTTCTGCTGCATGCAGCAAATCCTGTATCTCTTTCAAATCTAGTTGATCTGTCTGAGGGATCAGCTTCTGCTTTAACTGTGTAATCAAATACTGTTGGTATTTTAGCATGTGGAATTGGCAGTTTAATGCCCTCATGGCCAAACTGGCAGAAGTATACATTTTCTTTCCCCATCTTTCTAATGCTCTGGAATCTCTTTCAGAAGGGAGTGGATTCTTAGCAGTAGAGGCCTTAACCCCTTTGGGATCCTGGGAAATGGTCTCGGGGTCTGCATTAGGGCTTTATTATAGAAACTTATGAGTATCAGGAACTCGGTAGAATCTGTCTGGTTTAGCTGGAGCTGGAGGTAAGGAATCTGAGTTTAAACTGGATTCAGAGAAAACATCATCCAAAATGTCTAAAACTGGAAGAATTGCCAGGGGTCTAAGCTGTGGAAGAAGAAGAAACTCACGGAGTCTTTTCTTGGAGTCAGAGTAATCTTGGCATTCCCAGTGGAAGTGTTCCATCATGGTGTGTAAAGTTTCCCCAAAAGAGTAGTCTTCAGGGGGGAGACAGAGGGAATGGACTCTTCAGCATCTGAGTCTTCGTAAGGAGGGAAGGAGTAATCCTGGTTGTCAGAGTTGCCTGAGGAAATGGATGCTTGGTCAGAGGAAGGATAATCTTCCTCCAGTCTAGGCCTTTTGTCAGGTGGGGGTTGGGATCCCCTGATAAGGGTAATTAAATCCTTGGCCATCTTAAGCATCTGTTTTTTAGGCATAGGGGCCTGTGGGGGGGGGGGGGTGGCCCCGGTTTTCTAACTTTCAAGGGGGCTTTCAGCTTAGCATAAGGCTTGGCAGAGGCAGTTGTTGGTTTCAAAACACCCTCTGAGACCGAAGGTCTATTCAAAGTTTCCGGATCCCCATTGGGGCTGGCGTCCGAGGAGTGAGGTGGAACCGGATCCTGAGGCCCAATGGTTTCGGTTTGGGATGCTGTCAGAAATTTTGAATCAGTGGTAGTCAGGGGCTGCGAAGGTGCCTCACTGAAAACCGGAGAACCGGCATCAGGCCTCGCTGAGGCCTCGGTATCTGGTCTTGGACTTGGCTGCCGGTTCTTATCTTTGCGATTTTTAATCATTGCTGATGTCGGTTGCTCCGACGGCATGCTATAATTAAATTTTCTGCCAAAATAATGCTGGGTGAATTCTGCCTGACGCTTTATTGTACGTTTGTTGAACCTAGCACAGAACCAACAACCAGAGATGTCGTGGTCTGGGCCTAGGCAAGGTATACAATAAGAATGAAAATCCTTATGAGGTATTTGCTTCCCACAAGAAATACAATTATTAACTTTGTCTGACATTGGTCTGAGGCAAGAAAAGTTTCCCCAATGGGGTACTTAGCTTTAGAGAAGACTTCAGGCTGAAACTTGATTCGAAAATTTCAGGAGCTGGCCGACCGGCACTTGCGAACTGCTTCTGCTTCAGGCACCGCGCGGAGAGAAAGACTGAAGAAAATGGCGTTGGCTGTCTCTTTTATATCCCTGTCGCACTGACATCAGGGAAGAGGCGACGACAACCGAAGCCGGACCAAGACTTTGGGATTCAGCTGACTGCAGGACTGCCTGATGACAGGATAACCCCAGTGTGATGACTGCAGCAGTAAAGCACGATGAACATCAGGGGGTCTTAACAAAGTGGCACCTTTAAGGAAGGTTTTGCACAGCTTATGTGACATCAAGTTAGAATCTAGAAAACCTAGATGAAAATTTGAAATCACTGCCAATTGAACTCTGATAGTGGCAGCCGCAGATCCTTTGTGAAAAAGCTCAGAAAGGAATTCAAAAAACCACTGGAATGGAGGCAGTGTAGGGGTAAACATCCAGTTTCTCCGCCCAAAGAGAGAATCTTCTCCATTTACTGGAATATAGCCTCCTAGTGGAAGGTTTATGAGAAGACGTAAGGATATGAGTCACGGAAGGTGAAAAGTCGTGAGGCTGACTAAGGATGCAACTGGAACAGCCACAGTGATTGAGGGTGTGTAAGGAGGGGTGAAGCAAACCTGACATGTGAGTCAACAGGTTTGGAACTGGGTCCAGAATCCAAGGATCTTCCAGGAGAAGAGACCGAGGAAGGGGAACCAAACCTGATGAGGCCAGTAAGGAGCAATGAGGATCAGTTTGCTTTCCAGCCATTTCGCTTTCTGAATAACCTTGGGAATGAGAGGAAAGGGAGGAAAGGCATTCAGAAGACCCAGGGGCCAGTCATGAACAAGTGCATCTCTCTGTGACCCCCCCGGAGGGGGGATGAGGGAGAAGTAGCTGCTGCATTTGGCATTGATTGGGCTGGCAAACAGATTGCAGCAAGACCGTCCCCATCTGCGGAAAATCTGTTCCGCGCTTTCTTGTTTCAGAGACCACTCGTGAGGCATCAGGATTGTCCGGCTGAGCTTCTCGGCTATCACATTGGTCGTCTCTGGAATGTGAGTTGCAACCAGAAAACGCTGGGAAGATATCACCCATTTCCAAACTCGCATGGCCTCTCGACAGAGTGGGTAACATCTCATTCCACCCTGTTTGTTGATATACCATACTACCGACATGTTGTCTGACTGTATTGCAATAGTCCCCAGAGGCAAAAGGTTGTGAAGTGCTTGCAACACCAGGAGCACCACCCTCATCTCTAGAACGTTGATATGCAAGTGAGCCTCGTGATCTTGCCATGTGCCTTGGGCAGTCCTGCCTAGATAATGCCCCCCCACCCTATCTGTGAGGCATCCGTGGTCACAATGGCAACGGGTTGACGAGGAACAAATGAAATGCCCGTGGTCAGATGATTTGGTAATGTCCACCAAAGGAGGCCCTTCTTGCAAGATTCTGTCAGCAGAATGTGATGGGATAATGGAAGGTACTGAAAGGACTATTGGGATGACAGAAGCCACTGAAGAATTCTCATGTATAACCTGGCTAGTGGCACTAATAGTATGGTGGAAGCCATGGTCCCTAGGAGCTGCAGAATAATCTTGGCTTTGACCTTTCGTAGGGGGAGAACACGCTGAATTTGAAGAACCAGGTTCTGTGCCC
Source organism: Protopterus annectens (assembly GCF_019279795.1). Classification (NCBI taxonomy): domain Eukaryota; kingdom Metazoa; phylum Chordata; order Ceratodontiformes; family Protopteridae; genus Protopterus; species Protopterus annectens. The sequence goes on from NC_056739.1 coordinate 591,963,603, forward strand.
TTTCGGCAGGAAGACGAGCCATCATGTTTACTGTGTCTATCTCTGTGTCTATAAAAATCACAGATTGAGAGGGCAATAAGGCAGATTTTTCCCAATTTATAGAAATTCCCAGCTGGGCACAAATCTGAATAGTAGCATCCCTGTTCTGAAGGAGTAGATGCCTGGTGGGGGCGGTCAGGAGTCAGTTGTCCAAATACGGAAACACCTGGAATCTTCGATGTCTCAGGTGAGCTGTCACTACTGCCATACATTTGAACACCCTGGGGGCTGTGGTGAGACCAAAAGGCAGAACATGGAACTGGTAGTGACTGGCTCCCAGCCAGAAGCGTAGATGACTCTTTGATGTCCTGTCCATTTTTGTGTGGTAGTAGGCGTCTTGGAGACCTATTGAGCACATCCAATTGTCTTTCCCTAACACCGGGAGTATAGACTGCAGTGTTACCATCTGGAACTTGTCCTTCTTTACTGATTTGTTCAATCTGCTGAGGTCCAGAATGGGCCTCCAGTCCCCTGTACGTTTTGGGCACTAAAAAGAATCTGGAGTAAGTTCTGGATCCTATTTGGCCTGCTGGGATGGTTTGGATGACTCTTTTTGACAGCAACTTGTTGACCTCCACAGTTGCCTGATCCCTGTGATTGGGTGGAAAATCTGGGATCTTCTTGGGAACAAAAGGTGGAAGAGAAAAGGGTATGACATAACCTCTGGTAATAATTCTTTGCACCCACTTGTCTTGAGTGATACTTAGCCAGGCTTCTGGATACAAAGAAATGCGACCTCCAACCAGCCCCAGAGAAGCATAGTCGGGCCCCACATCAGGAGCACTGGTAAGTCCGGCCCCGAAAGGAATCGCGACGTCCCTGGTTTTGCGGACTGCCCCTGCCTCTAGGGCGATGGTTTCCATTTCTGGAGGAGTCACCCTGTGCCTCCTGGAAAAATCTCTGGGATTTATTGAACCACATCTGACCCTTTAGGGTATGGTCTAGAGGAAACAGTAAAACATACTCCCATGGCAGAGAGTGTTTTTCCTTTTTGCTCGCACTGGGTGAAATTGTCCTTTACCTTGGATCCAAACAATGAGGAACCGTTGAAGGGGGTGTTGGTAAAGGTAGACAAACAGTTCCGCAAAGTTACACAAACGCATCCAGGAATGACGCCTTAGGGAAATTCCTGAACCCCCTGCTCTACTCGCTCCATTGACTTCATATGAAATAAGCCGCATGGAAGAGCTGACGACAGAGTTCAAGGTGGACAACTGGGCAGAAACCTTGTCAGGGACTCCCTCAGTACATCTAACTTGTAATGAGTCTCCTAACTCTTTAAGGAGATCTCTCTGAAGCCTCGTAAAGTGAGTAAGGTAATTCAGCTATCTAAGGGTAAATGCCGCTGAAGAAAAGATACACTTCCTGTATCTGTCCATCTTTCGAGACTCCTCATTTGGCAGATGAACAGAAGAAGAAGTCTCAGCTAGCTCCTTCTTAGTGGCCGCCGCCACCACCATGGCATCTACAGGAACACCTTTATACAAAAAAACTTTTTCCTGGAGGGGCAGAAAGAAACTTGTTTGGTCTCCTGGGGACTGGCTCCATGGCGTCAGGAGTATCCCACACCTTTCGACTAACTAAATCCGCCAGTTTGTCAAAAGGTGGAGACACCCATGAGGCAGAAGGTTGAGACCCAAAAGCCTTCAGGTACATTGACTTCTCATCAGAAGGGGTGACAGTGGGCCAGCCGTACCTCTGTTTAAGGATTTCCAGGATGTCTACAAAGGAGACATCATCAGAGGATGATTTGTGGGACCCTTCCGACTCCTCGAGGTCAGTGTCAGATGTCAAAGACTCATCCTAGGAGTCGACATGCTTCCTCTTACAAGTCCTCTTCCAGGGGGGGGGCCTCCTCAGAAGGACATTCCGGGGAGGTCTTGGAAGAGTGATGGCCATCAGCTGGTGGCTCCTAAGGCTGAGGGTCTCTGCTGTCTCTGGAGGGAGTAGGAGCGGAGACAGACGTAGGTGCTTTAGGGGGTAGAGTGCCGGTACCTCTGATCATCAGCTGGTGGCTCCTAAGGCTGAGGGTCTCTGCTGTCTCTGGAGGGAGTAGGAGCTGAGACAGACGTAGGTGCTTTAGGGGGAAGAGTGCCGGTACCTCTGATAGGAGCTGACGATCAGGACAGCACACTCCTCATCATCTTGAATGCCGACCTCTCCGGCTCCGAGGACATCCCCAGCTCTGAGGGGACCGAGGATGCCATCTGCTCCAGAGCCATTGGCTCCGAGATAGATGTAGGGTCCGAACTCACCCTAGCCAACGTGCCGAGATGAAGACTTGAAACTGAATAAGTTCGGCTCCAAGCATCCCTGTCAGGGTCAACCAGGGAGCTTCGGCCTCTAGACACTACGGACAACAACAAAAGTGTTGGAGCAGAACTCAGCTCCGAAACAGCCACAGGGGGAGCTGGAGCCGAAGGTTCCACCAGTGGTACCAAGCACTCCGGCTCAGAAAGACCAGCATGGCTCAGAGGAGGAATGATCGCACAGGGTTGAACGGTCTCGAGTGGCTCCAGATCCGACAGGGTCAGAGCCAACAGCAATTTATGCAAAGCAGACTACTTCAAAAGTCTCAGCACTACCCTCTCCATATCTTCTTCCGATAAACTCTGACAAGACCTGATGACACAGTGGAGATCGGGATCTCTGAGGGTATGGGAACTTCATCAATCAATATCAAGGCGGCTGGATATGGATCCGGCTCTCCGCTCCAGAAATAGTCTCAGTGTCCCCAGTGGGAAATACTTGAAACTTGGGGCTGATAACACACATACTCTACTGCTCTCGACTGAGGTCTGTGGACAGTGGACATGTCTAATTTTGAAATTTTAACAGGTGGTTCTGAGACACCAGCCGGTGCCGGGGAAGGCCTCTTAGAAGATTTTAACTTTCCCTTTGTGGATTTTGAAGATAATGAGGAACTAGACAAATCTTCCTCAAAGGAAGGTTTAAGAAGACCTATTAGGATGAGCTTGTTCTTCCTTTCCTGCAACACCTTTGGACTGAAAGCATGGCAAAATAAACAGGTCTCCTGTAAATGGATAGCCCATAAACAGTAAATGCAGTTACCATGACCATCCGTTATTGACATTTTTTCAGAGCACTTAATACATTTCTTAAAGCTGGATGGCTTATGATCCTTACTCTCTTTACACATTCTGCAGTAGGGGACACACGCACACAGAGAAAAAGAAGAAAGAGGACTAGGTCCTCTAATTTAAATGGGCCTAGCCCTGCAGGAAGGAAAAGACACCACGAGGACTAGGTCCTCTAATTTAAACAGGCCTTGCCCGGGCAAAGTACAGTTTTGTACCTACCATAAATGTAGATGTCCGATAGGAATGCATCTGCAGTCCTTACAAATGGGTTGTCCTGTCGTCAGGCAGCCCTTCGGTCGGCCGGATTCCAAAGTCTGGGTCTGGCCTCGGCTGGTGTCGCACTTCACCCGGCGTCATAGCTGCAGTTATTCGGGTATAAAGGCATCAGCCGACGCCATTTTCCTCAGTGTTTCTTGCCCCAGATGCCAGGTGCCCTCTAGGAAGGCTCAATTTGGATAAAAGTAAATGATTCCAAATAGTAGAGAGCAAACAAAAAATAGGCATGTATGTACATATATACAAATAAATACAAACAAATACACCATAATAGATTCCCCCAGCTAGCTACAAGATGGGCAAATACCCTAGGAGTACCACAGAGGGGAAGGAGGGTGGGTAATCCTGACTACAGATGCATTCCTATCGGACATCTACATTTATGGTAGGTACAAAACTGTACTATGTCCTTCAAGGATGCATCTGCAGTCCTTACAAATGGGTAGAATACCATAGCAAAACTGGGGGAGGAGGAGAAATAAAATTATGGTGTAGTTAAGATCCCTTGCAAAACAGCAGTGGCAAAACCCGCTCGGGATCTGGAGTATAAAGGTAAATTATAATGCTTGGCAAATGTATGCACGGAGCTCCAAGTAGCAGCCTCTAAAATGTCTTTGGTAGCCACTCCTCGTAGAAAAGCTGTGGTAGTGGCTGTAGCCCTTGTAGAGTGAGGCCTGATGTTTTCTTGAGTTTTCTTTCCGTGGTAGGAGTAACAAAATCTAATGCAATTTCCTATCCACTTAGAGATTGTCTGTTTTGAAATTGCTTTTCCTTCCATTCCTGTTGCATATGCTACCAGTAGCTGGTCAGTTTTCCTATTGCCTTTGGTCCTGTCCAGGTAGTAGCGTAATTGTCTATGCACATCCAAGGTATGCAACAGCCTTTCTCCTCTGTTCTGAGGGTTGGGGAAGAATGTAGGTAGGTGGATAGCCTGAATCAAAGATACTCTGGAGACCACCTTAGGCATAAAAGTAGGATTAGTTCTCATGGATACTCTATCTTGGTGGAAGATCAGGAAGGGCTGTACTGCCATTAGTGCCTGTAGCTCAGATACCCTTCTTGCTGAAGTGATTGCCAACAGGAAAGCAGTTTTCCATGATAAGTATTGTAATTCTGCTGTTGCTGCTGGTTCGAAAGGAGGAAGTGTCAATTTTTCTAGCACAAAGTTCAAGTCCCATGCTGGCAATGGTGGCTTCCTAGTGACTTTACATTTTAATTCCTCTCAGAAACTGCCTGAGCAGAGGATGTGAGAAGACTGGAGGATCCAAGTCGTATTCTGCTGAAATAGCTGATGCATGAATCTTGATGGAAGAATAGGACAGGCCTTTGTGGAAGAGCTCTGCCAAGTATTCCAGGATGTTGGCTATGTTTACCAGTGACACATTTTCTCCTTTTGCAGTACTCCAAATGAAATATCTTTTCCATTTTGCTGAATAATTCTTTCTTGTTGAGGGTCTGCGAGCCTCCAAGATAATGTCTTTTACCCTTTGGGATAAATTTGGGTTATTTGTTCTTATGCAATGTTCCAGGCAGTTAGCTGCAGTGTTTTCAGGTTTGGATGCAGGGTGTTGTAGTTGTTCTGTGTTAACAGCAAGGGAACAAGGCGTAGGTGCCATATTTGTTCCCGAGACATGCTCCTCAGTAAAGGGTACCAATGTTGTCTTGGCCAGTCTGGAGCTATCAGGATGATCCTTGGACGGTCCTCCTTGATCTTCAATAGCACCTTGTGCATCAAAGGAAGTGGTGGGAATGCATATGCTGTCAGGTTTTTCCAACTGAAAGATAGGGAGTCCACCTTCCAAGCAAGTGGGTGGTACGTCCTTGTGCAGAATTTCTTTAGTTGGTGATTGCATGGGGATGCAAATAAGTCTATTTGAGGGAGTCCCCATTTTCTTGTAATGATTTTGAAGATGTCCGGATGCAGCATCCATTCGTGGGCATCCGTGGTAGTCCTGCTTAGTATGTCTGCTAGAATGTTTTCTTTTCCTGGTACAAAAATTGCTTGTAACTGAACATTGTAACTCAGGGCCACATTCCAGAGATCCATTGCCATCCGGCATAGAGGGTACGAATGTGTGCCTCCCTGTTTGTTGATGTACCACATAACTGTGGTGTTGTCTGTCCTTATCAACAGTTGACCTGGTCAAGAAATGGTCTGAATGTCTGAATTGCCAGTTTTACTGCCAGCATTTCCTTTTGATTTATGTGTAGGTGCAGCTGGTCTTGAGTCCATAAGCCTTGTATGCACTTGTCTAGCATGTGGGCCCCCCAACCGAGGTCTGAGGCGTCCGTGGTAATGGCTTGTCTTGGTTGAGTGTTGTGGAAGGGCAATCCTTTGTTTGATTGACAGGCCTGAGCCCACCATTGGAATTCTTGCTTCAGGCATGGAATTATTGGAATTTGGGTTTCTAGGCTGTGCTTGTGCTGAGACCATAAATTCCTTAGGTACCACTGTAGCTTTCTCATATGCAGTCTGGCTTGTGGAACCAATATTATGCAGGATGCCATGAAACCCAAGGCTTGCAGGACTTTTCTTGCTGTTAGATGGTTCTGCTTTGTTAATGCCAAGAAGTATAGAGGAGTTGCTCCTGTTTTCTACTGTTAGGAATGCCATTTGCTTCGAAGTGTCCAGCTCTGCACCCAAGAAGGTTATCCTTTGGGATGGTATCAGCCTTGACTTGTTTATATTGACTGTGTATCCCAGGGCTTGTAGTAGGTAAATGACCCTTTTCAAGTCTTCTGCTAACTTGATTTTGTTGTCTGCTTGTATCAGGCAGTCGTCCAGGTAAGGGTAGATTTGGATTCCCTGGAGCCTGCAATGAGCAATTACTGATGCCAGGCATTTCGTGAACATTCTGGGCAGTAGATAAGCCAAAGGGCAATGCTGAGAATTGATAATGCTCTGATCCTGCAAGAAATCTGAGGTATCTTCTGCAATTTGGTCGTATGGGGACGTGCAGGTATGCCTCCTTGAGATCTAGAGTTACCAGCCAAGACTCCTTGCCCAGCATGGGAAGAAGCTGCTGTAGGGTCAGCATTTTGAATTTTGGAACAATGAGGAATGTGTTTAAAGCGGACAGGTCGAGAATAGGTCTCCATTTGCTTTCTTTTCTTGGTACCAGGAAGAGCCTGGAGTAAAATCCTGTCCTTGCTCCATAGATGGTACCTTTTCCACAGCTCTCATTTTTAATAATTGAGATATTTGTTTTAGAGCTTCTGCCTTTTGATTTGGAGGTAGGTTTGGCATTCCTCTCTTCCCTGGTAGAGTATGGAAGTGAAACCTGTAACCTTGGTCTATTGTCTGCAAAATCCACTTGTCTCTTGTGATGTAATGCCAGTTTACTGAAAATAAAGCTAGCCTCCCCAACAAGGGTGCTTTTAGTTGTTCCCTGGTAGGCGGTGCTAGAACCAAGTCACTGTGATTGTCCTGTAGTAGTGGTGGTGGCTGTGTCCGTGGCTGCACCTCGCTGGTTGTTACCCTGCCACTGGCGTCGCCTGTAGGCACCTCTGGATTGATTTGACCTCTTGAACGCCTGTTCCTGCCTCTCTGGGCTCTGGAGGAGTCGGGAAAGGACCAATTCTTGGAGGGCCAATTCCTGCTAAACCTTGGAGGTTGGACCTGTAAGAAATCTTTCACTGTTTGGACAGATTTTGCCTTCTCTTCCATCTTCTTGAGCACCTGTTGTGCAGGAGAGCCAAACAAATTGATTTTATCCATGGGAGCATCTAGTAATTTGGATTTCACATGGTCTGGTAAGGCCTGCTCTTTTAACCATGCATGCCTTCTGATAACTGTGCCAGTCATGGCTGATCTGAAGGCTTCCAGTGCATCACAGCCGCATTTTAAGGAATGGTTACTGACCTGCTGAATGTTATGTACCATTTCCTGAACAGATTTTTTGTCTAATGGTTCATCTGAGGACAACTTTTTGGTTAACTGGTCTAGCATAAATTCTTGATACTGGATCATGTGGAATTGACAGTTCAATGCTCTAGCTGAAAGAGTTGCAGAAGTGTAAATTTTTTTACCCCATCTCTCTAAGGACCTGGATTCCCTTTCAGAGGGAGGGTTTTTGGCAGAGGTAGCTGCTACAGCCTTAGGACCCTGGGAGATAGTCTCGGGATCTGCAAAAGGAGCTTTATACAAATGATGATGAGTATCCGGAACCCTGTAGTACCTATCAGGCTTAGCAGGGGCCGGTGGAAGTGAATCAGGAGCAGTACAAGCATCATTAAATGCATCATCTACAACAGAGAGAACTGGAGGAATGGCTAAAGGCCTATGTTGTGGTAAATGCAGAAAGGTTCTAAGCCTCTTCCTAGAGTCTGAGAAATCCTGGCCCTGCCACAGAAATTGTTCCCTCATAGCATGCAAGGTTTCCCCAAAGGAAAATTCCTCAGGCGGAGAGGCAGAAGGGATGGACTCTTCAGCATCAGAGTCTTCATAAGGAGAGAAAGAAGCCTCTGGAGGGTTAGTATTATCTGAATCATCAGAGGAATCATCTGTAGAAACTGGTTCAGGGGGCTCTGCTCTAGGCCTCTTCTCTGGAGGTGGGTGAGAGGCCCTGTCTGTGTGAGATTGAGATCCCCGGATTAAAGAAATGAGATCCTCTGCTAGACTAAGCATTTGTGAACTAGAGCTAGGCCTGTGAGAGGGGGTCTTAGCAGGCACAGATTTAGTAGTTTTAGCTGCTTTAGCCCTGGCAAAAGCATTAATGGACATGGCTGCAGGTGGCCTAGCAGCTCCACGTGCAGGGGTGGAGATATCCAAGGATAGTGTCAGATAATTCCTGAGAAACTGCCTGAGCAGAAGGTAAATCAGAAGCCGATTCCACGAGGTTGGAAGAGGCCTCGGTAGGAGGTAAGTTTTGGCTGAAGGAAGAACGCTTGCTCGGTTTCAGCCGAAACCGAGACACTTGGTTGGCCTAACCGCGGTTTCGGCGAAACCGCAGACCGCGAGTGTCGGTCCTTTTCCTTGCGCTTTTTGATATTTGCGTGGTCGGAGGATCCGGCGGCATAATGTAAGCAAAATCGGGCGAAAAACTCCTCAGCAAATTCCGACCGGCGTCTAAGCGTCCGTCGGTTAAAAAGCACAGGCTAGACAAGCTGCTACGTCGTGGTCTGGGCCTAAACAAGGTAAGCAGTAAGAGTGGAAATCTTTATGAGGTATTTGTTTCCCACAAGTTAAACAGTTATTCACTTTTTCTGACATCGGCTGAGGCAAGAAAGAGTCCCCAATGGGGTACTTAGCTTTTAGAAGTCTTCGGTAGTAGTAGAAGAATTCGGTAGTAGTAATCTCTGGTTCTGACCGACCGGCACTTGCGAACAGCTTCTGCTTCGGGAGCCACGCGGCAAGAAAGACTGAGGAAAATGGCATCGGCTGATGCCTTTATACCCGAATAACTGCAGCTATGACGCCGGGTGAAGTGCAACACCAGCCGAGGCCAGACCCAGACTTTGGAATCCGGCCGACCGAAGGGCTGCCTGACGACAGGACAACCCATTTGTAAGGACTGCAGATGCATCCTTGAAGGACATCGAAAAGATAAGGTCTTCTAACTGAAACAGACTTAGAAAGTGGAAAAGTAGAAAGTATCACACAGTCAAACAGTAATCACAGTAAGTGGGAATTAGCAAAAACTCAAGTTTATGCCAAGAACAAACAGAATGTATTTCTGTTAATAATTGCAATCCAACGATGTTAACAACAAGCTAATTTACACAGCTAATTAACAAGCGGGAAACTGCCAAAAATTCTAGACTATCCTATTAACACACACAGTCTAACAGTGTGCAAAAGGCGCCTACACTACTAATTCTATGAATAACCAGTACACGAGATACCAAACTAAGTTAGAAGGGGCCAAAGGCCAAAAATTGCACCAAATGGCGCAAGTAAAAGCTAACTACACTAACAACAACTACGCTAACTGAATAACCATAAGCAGTAACAGTTTTAACTATTTTAAACTAAACAGAACCAAGAAATTTGGTAAAAGTGGAAATAAATGCAATCACTTAGCCAGAGCCAAAGAGAATCACAACCAAACTCGTCGACACGGCAAACGAGATCTGGGGATTGTACTGGTGCATCATGGGATACCTACCTAGCCACAGGCCAACCAGAAGTCTTCCAGCTTGTAAATAGGCCAAGTCAGAGCTGAGGATCGGCTCCGATCCCCATATGTAAGAATGAAGGTGAGATAGGACTACAGAACATCAAAACCCTTCAGGAAGGATGAAAGGCTTTTTATTTCCTAAAAGGGCAAATATGCGTAATTCTGTCTCTAAGCAAACCATTGCTCTTTGGTTGCCCTTTGGTATTGTTTTTTGTTATACCCACCATTGCAAGGCGAATCCAGGCAAGGTAAATGCACATTCTATCACTGCCTTTTCCTCTTCAGTGGCATATTTGAAAGCAGTGGACTTAAGTATTACAGAGGCAGCAGCGTGGTTATCTGAAGCATTACAAGCTGGAAGCCTTTTCTAAATACAGAGTAGGCTTCATTAAGACTGTTCTCCAGGGGGCTCCTGGACCCATATCCCTCATCCTCCCTGGTTGGGCAAGCTTTGGGAATCAGCCCGAATGGCAGTATTCATTAGTAAATAATGTAATAATCTACATCCCCTTGCCCTGGCAGAATTTAAGGAGAACATTCTCCCATGTAGCAAAGAGATCATTTAAGTAGGGTGCTGTACCCAGTCCTGGAATGCCTTAAGAACATAACGTTTCTCTTATGCTCAACCCCAGGAGAAGAGAGGAGAGGAACAGCAAATGAGGGAGCTCACTGGTGTTCACTTTTCCAGGAATGAACCAGTGTCAGTGAGATGCCCTACTCATATTACCTTTTAACAAAGGGGTACAAGGAACTACCACCCTGTACATTCACGTATCACTGCACCACTTGGTTGTCTGACTACAGTAGGAAGAAAGACATGTAGAAAATCTGATGTTTGTATGGAATAAGAGGTAGAAAGAGGAAAAAGGAAGGTTGTAGCATACGTAGGAATAAAAAAGTAAGCGGCACCTAATGCTGGACGTGTATACAGCTGTAAAGCTGGAATGAATCAGGGTGGAACACAAGTATACTAAAGGGAAAAAAAGATGTGCAAGACATGCATGGCACTCAAGGTCCTTAGAAAACAGGGGTGTTGTAAATAGTTGCAGTTAATAGTAAGTGTGTAAGTTGCCATTTCAGTACTTTGTTGAGTGTAATTTGTGAAAATTAAATAAATATACATGAATTTTCATGACTCTATGAAATACAGGGATGGAACCATTACTGCCACCCAGGCAACCAGGATTTAATTCGCAGCCCTGAGATTGGACAAGTCAGGCAGAGAATGGAAAGAGTGAAGCAGTATGGCCTGCTCATACTCTTGAGGGGTGGGAGGGGTTCGCATGTACTTGAGGACATAAACAGCAATGCAATCTCCCTGATGGAGATTGGAGAGACCACCTCTCATGGCCCAAAAGGAGCGGTAGGTATAACTGGAGGGAATGCCCCTTGTGGACAGGAGGGGACACCGTCTGTGGATGGCCCACTTCATGCTTCTCCCTGCTGCCTGAGTCTGCACTATTAGACATGCTGAGGAAAAAAATAAAAAAATGGCAGCCTGACATAATGGCTGTCTCAATGACAACCACTCCGGGTCAACCTTTGGCCTAGTGAATGGAATGAATGGATTGATTGGCCATTAGGGGACTGATGGTCAAATGTTGCACAAAATACATATGTGACTTTAGTGGAATTATAGGGAAGGTATGGAACAATGATTTAAGACTTTACAATGTGATAAGTGCAGATTTATCTATTCTTAAACATGTTAAGTGATGTTGTGAACACGGTGTATTTAGTAATGCTTAAAACAATAGCTGAACATCAAGATCCACAAGCTGGTGATGTAATGATTACAGTGGCCTTTGCCAAATCTGTTGAGTGATACTATGCTTAGCAAAGTGGTAGCAACTAATCTAAGATGCCTACTACATTGATGCTGTTTAATGTTGTTGGAGACAAACTGACTACTTGAGTAAATCATCCAAGAAATTTTAAATAGTATTTTTATATGCTGTTTTGCAACTTAGGCCATGCTTTTTTACTTAAACAGGTATAATAGGCTTTATTTCAGTTGCTTGTATTAAGTCAATATACTCTGATGTAGGTAGCTTCTAGTTTCATGAGCATATTTTTATTGTAACTGACATACCATACAGATGAAGTAACAGCTTAGGGATAAGGAATGCGGTATTACTTTGTAGCTGAATTTAGGGTTTTATAAAGTTTTTGTAACAACTGTTGTGCTCAGATTACTCTCTGACTTCAGGAAAAAGACAACTATTTTAAGTATTTTTTCAGAACTATTAAACTCTAGACTCACAGTAAATGAACAACCACCACATAACAGCATTCAAAGAATTTTTACAGGTTTAAAAAATATTAATATACTTCACTGTCACAAAAAGTGTGACAGAATAAAAGTCTTAACAGATTTTAAAGCTGTTCATTTATCAAACAGACACTTTACTTCTGCCCACTGGCTGTACGGCTGCATTACATTCTATTGCTTTCAGAGCTGTAAAATGCTTCACAATCCTACACTTTTTTCTGTAACTGATAATATTATAAACAGATAAATCTCCACATACAACAAAAAGAATTATGATTAGTTTTCTCCTATCAAAATGACTTATAGGGGGTATTCAGAAATATTAGTGAACTGTGTTAGGCAAAGAAGCATGGCAATTGGGTGTGATTTAGAGACACACAGCGTGTGAACTAGCAAGCCTGGAAACTAGCATGGTTGTCATCATATGCAAGTAACCTTATATTTCTAGGTACATGAAAGACATTATGGAAATGAGAGCCACTATGAATGCAAATAAGAAAAATCAACACAGTAGAATGATTCAGAAATATATAAAAAGAGTGAGATGAGCCCTCGTGCACAGTGAAGCTATACCCTGGTATTTCATGGTGAACAGCCACACTGATCATGCCAAGATGTGTGGAGTAGCAACCATGATGACAGAACAGCAGTAGTTAATAGCCTCTTTTGCATCCAGGGACCATGATGTTGCTCGCCATTACACTCTGAATCGCAGAATGGTCTACAAAGACTAACCTACCACCTCAATAACATGGGCATAGATGATCATTGCCATCTGGACTGAGACACCCAGGAAGAGCTGGTATATGTGTCATCTGGACACAGAATCATGGAATGCCTATCCCAGTGGTTATGACGGTCTGTGTAGCATTACCATCACTGCTACAGCCATCAAAGGACACATTAAGAGATTAACAGGCATCTGTTTCATAAGTCTTACAGCAGTTCCTTGATATCAAACTGCAGCATGTGGAAGATTTTATGAGATTCCCATGGACAGCAAATGAGAGGAAAAAAGTACAGTTTTGTACCTACCATAAATGTAGATGTTTGAGTGCTAATACAGCTGCAGTCATAAAAGATGGGTTTTCCTGCCGTCAGGCGGGTCCTCGGTCAGCCGAATTCCAAAGTCTAGGTCCGGCGTCAGATGTCGTCGCTTCTTCCCTGACGTCAGTGCGACAGGGGTATAAAAGAACCAGCCGACGCCATTTTCTTCAGTTTTTCTTGCCCCAGATGTCAGGTGCCCTCAGAAGGAAGGCAAAACATAAATTTATGTAATAATGCAATGCAATATAATCAAAAAACAGTAGTTGCAAGCAAATACACCATAAAAGAATACCCCAATGAGGTTGTATGAGGAGGTGTTAGCCATTAGGCCTGTCCCAAGAGGGGAAGGAGGGAGGAAACCTGGACTGCAGCTGTATTAGCACTCGAACATCTACATTTATGGTAGGTACAAAACTGTACTATGTTCATCGTGCATACAGCTGCAGTCATAACAGATGGGTAGAATCCCAAAGCTAAAAAAGGGGTGGTAGGCACTAAGTGGAACTAGGAGGAGCCAGGATGCCCTGCAAGACTGCAGTGGCAAAGCCCGCTCTAGATTTGGAGTATAATGGTAGGTGATAGTGCTTGGAGAAAGTATGTACAGAACTCCAAGTGGCTGCTTCCAAAATATCTTTGGTAGGAACCCCCCTGAGGAAAGCTGCAGAGGTAGCTGTGGCCCTTGTGGAGTGAGATCTGATGCCTGTAGGTACAGTTTTACCATGAAAAGAGTAACAAAAGCGTATACAGTGGGCTATCCATTTCGAGATTGTCTATTTGGAAATAGGCTTCCCTTGAGCACCTGTAGCATAGGACACAAAGAGCTGCTCTGATTTTCTGAACGGCTTTGTTCTGTCCAAATAATAACGGAGTTGTCTGTGAATGTCCAAGGAATGTAGTAATCTCTCCCCTTTGTTTTGAGGATTAGGGTAAAAGGTAGGTAAGTGGATAGCCTGATTCAAGGCTACCCTGGATACTACCTTTGGCATAAAGGAAGGATTGGTTCGTAAGGAAACTCTGTCCTGATGGAAAATGATGAAAGGCTGCACAGCCATGAGGGCTTGTAGTTCCGAAACCCTGCGTGCTGAGGTGATAGCCAGAAGGAAGGCTGTTTTCCATGACAAATATTACAGTTCTGTTGAAGCAGCTGGCTCAAAAGGAGGCAGGGTCAGTTTTTCTAGAATGAAATTGAGGTCCCAAGCAGGTACTGGTTGCTTTCTTGGGGGTTTTATATTCTTAGCCCCTCTGAGGAACTGTCTTAAGAGGGTGAGAGAATAAAGGAGGATCAGTGTTGTATTCTGCAGAAATGGCTGAGGCATGGATTTTGATGGAGGAGAATGAAAGTCCACTGCTTAGCATCTCAGCTAGGTACTGTAATATTTGAGGTAAATTCAGTATTTCTGGATTCTGACCCTTTTTCTGATTCCAGGTACAAAACCGTTTCCATTTTGCGGAGTAGGCTTTTCTAGTAGAAGGCCTTCTGGCCTCCAAAATGACATCCTGCACCTCCTTGGAGAGTAGGGTCTGTTGTGAATTTAAGGAATCCTCCATGCGGCTAGATTGAGTGTTTTCAGCTGACTGTGAAGAGTTTTGAAGTTGTGCGAGTCAGTAGAAGAGGCATTAGAGGCAGGATCCATGGCGTTGAATGCGTCAGGCTCCTCAGGAGTGGGTACCAGTGTTGTCTTGTCCAGTCTGGAGCAATGAGAATCATCTTTGGTCTGTCTGCTCTGGCTTTTAATAGAACTTTGGGCAGCAGAGGAAGAGGTGGAAAGGCATAAACTGTCATTGATGTCCAACTGAAAGAGAGCTCGTCCACTTTCCAGGCCTGTGGATAAAAGGTCCTTGAGCAGAATTTTGTCAATTGGTAATTTCTGTGGGTGGCAAAGAGATCTATGTCTGGCCTTCCCCATGCTTGAATTATCTTTGTAAAAACTTGAGGATGTAACTTCCATTCGTGTGGATCTGTCATATTTCTGCTCAGGTTGTCTGCCAGCATGTTTTCCTTGCCTGGCAGGAACTGTGCTTGAAGTTGGATTTGTAATTCCAGAGCCATGTTCCATAGAGACATGGCTAGCCTGCATAGGGGATATGAATGGGTTCCTCCCTGTTTATATACCACATCACTGTGGTGTTGTCTGTCCTTATCAATAGCTGGCCGGGATGCAGTAGGTCTTTGAAAGCCATAATAGCATTTATTACTACTAGCATTTCCTTTTGATTGATGTGTAGGTGCTTTTCTTTTTGTGACCATTTGCCCTGAATGCACCGATCTGTCATGTGCACCCCCCCAGGCATAATCCGAGGCGTCTGCTGTGATGACTTGATTTGCTTGAGGCTTGCAGAATGGGAGACCTATGTTTCTTTGGCATGCTTGAGCCCACCACAGAAATTCCTTTTGAAGACATGGAATCAGTGGTATAATTGTTTCCAAACTGTGGCCGTGTTGAGACCATAAGTTTTTTAGGTATCATTGAAGTTTCCTCATATGCAGCTTTGCACATGGGATTAGCAAGATGCAAGATGCCATGAATCCCAGAGCCTGCAGGATTTTCCTTGCAGTCAGCCTGGTGAGGATTGCCATTTTTCTGAAGTATTGAGTTAGTTGCCCTTGTTTCTCTGGCGTGAGGTAGGCCATCTGGGTGTTTGTATTCAAGCTGGCACCCAGGAAAATTATTGTTTGAGAGGGTATTAGTCTTGATTTCTTTTTGTTGACTGTGTATCCCAGAGAATTCAACAGCATTATTACAAACACCAGGTGTTTCAGAAGTATGTGTTTGCTGTCCGCTTGGATCAGGCAGTCATCCAAATATGGGTATATTTGTATCCCTTGAGGTCTGCAGAAGGCAATTACTGATGCCAGGCATTTCGTGAACACTCTGGGCGCAGTAGATAAGCCAAAGGGCAATGCAGAGAATTGATAATGGGTTGAACCTGCAAGAAATCTGAGGTATCTTCTGCAATCTTGTCTGATTGGGACATGCAGGTATGCCTCCTTGAGGTCCAATGTTACCAGCCAAGACTCCTTGCCCAGCATGGGAAGAAGCTGCTGTAATGTGAGCTTCTTGAATTTTGGTATGAGTAAATATGTGTTTAGGATGGATAGGTACAAAATAGGTCTCCAATCTTTGCCCTTCCTTGGTACCAGGAATAGTCTGGAATAAAAACCTAGACCCTGTTCTTGTGCAGGTACCTCTTGAATAGCTTTCATGTCCATTAGATCTGAAATTTGTTTTTGTGCCTCTGCCCTTTGATTGTGTGGCAGGTTTGGCATGCCTCTCATTTTTGGAAGGGTGTGAAAGTGGAATCTGTAGCCTCTGTCTATGATGTCCAGGATCCATTTGTCTTTTGTGACAATATGCCAATTTTTCGAAAATAATGCCAGTTTTCCGCCTAAAGGTGTTGCCATTTGAGCCTTGCTTGGCATGCAAAGGGGAAAGTCATTGGTTCTGCTTTCTGAATGGCTGTGAACTATCCTCACCACCTCTTGGTGTAGGTGCTTGCCATTGTCTGCCTCTAAATGATCCTTGAGATTGCCCTCTTCCCCTCGGGTGCCTGTATCTACCTCTTTCAGGTCTGTCCGTGGCTGGAAAGAACCAATTTTTTGAAGGCCAATTTCTACTGAAACGTGGTGGTTGCACTTGTAGGAAATCTTTCACTGTTTGCATTGATTTTGCCTTTTCCTCCATTTTCTTTAATACCTCCTCAGCTTTAACACCAAACAATACATCTTTTTGAAGAGGTGCATCTAGTAATTTTGCTTTGACATGATCTGGTAAGGTTTGCTCTTTGAGCCGAGCATGTCTAAGTATGACTGATCCTGTAACAGCAGCTCTACATGAGGCCTCTAAAGCATCAAAACCACATTGCAAGGTATGTTTACCCACTTGCTCTGCACTATGCAACAAATCCTGCAACTCCTTCAAGTTTGGTTGTTCAGGTTGTGACATTTTGCTTTTCAACTGAGATAACAAAAACTGTTGATACTTTAACATATGGAACTGACCGTTTAATGCCCTCATGGTTAAGGTGGCCGAGGTGTATACCTTTTTCCCCCCACCTTTCTAAAGATCTGGAATCTCTCTCTGAAGGTAATGGATTTTTGGCATTGGAGGCCTTAATTCCCTTGGGACCCTGTGAAATAGTTTCTGGGTCAGCCGCATGGTTTTTGTATAGGAATTGGTGTGAATCAGGAACCCAGTAATACCTGTCAGGCTTGACTGGAGCTGGAGGTAAAGAATCTGGGTTAAGGCTGGCCTCTAAATACACATCATCTAGTATGTCCAAGACAGGAGGTATAGCCAGAGGCCTGTGCTGAGGGAGCAATAGGAAATCCCTGAGCCTTTTCTTGGAGTCTGAGTACTCTTGGCCTTCCCAGTGGAAGTGTTCCCTCAAGGTATGCAAGGTTTCCCCAAAAGAGTAATCCTCAGGGGGGGGGAGACAGAGGGAATGGACTCCTCTGCATCAGAATCTTCAAAAGGGGAGTATGAATGTTCCTGGTCCTCAAAATGTTCTGAAGTAATGAAGGCCTGGTCCGAGGAAGGGTATTCTTCCTCCACTCTGGGCCTTTTGTCCGAGGGGGGTTGAGAACCTCTAATAAGAGTAATCAAATCCTCAGCCATTTCGAGCATCTGCTTTTTAGGCATGGGGCCTTGAGTGAGGCCCTGTGGAGCTTGTCTTTTAGTATGCATGGCTGCTTTAGATTTAGTGAAAGCCTTAATGGAAAAAGAAGAAGAAGGCCTGAAGACACCTTGAGAGGTGGCAGGCCTGTCTAAACTCTGAGTTTCCCCAAGAGTGGCTTCGGTATCTGTATTGGGGGTGTGGGCCGAAGAGCCTGCGACCTCGGGCACAGAGGACACTGCTAATGAAGTGTCATCGGTAGTCAGGGGCTGCGTAGGCGCCTCACTGAGAACCGGAGCACCTGTAGTCTGCTTTAGCGTGGTGTCGGTAGAAGTCGCGGACCTCGTATGTCAGTCCTTATCTTTGCGTCTTTTACTCAAAACTGGAGTCGGAGTATCCGACGATATAATGTAATTAAACTTTTTGCCAAAATAGTCTGTTGAATGTAGCACAAAAGCGACAGGCCAAGACGTCGTGGTCTGGGCCTAAGCAAGGAATGCAGAGGGAATGGAAATCCTTATGCGGTATTTGCTTCCCACATGAAATGCAATTATTAACTTTGTCTGACATCGGTCTGAGGCAAGAAAAGTTACTTAGCTTTCAAGAAGTCTTCGGTTGAAAAATATTCATAATCTCAGGAGCTGGCCGACCGGCAATTGCGAACTGCTTCTGCTACAGTTACCGCGCAGCAAGAAAGACTGGAGAAAATGGCGTCGGCTGGTTCTTTTATACCCCTGTCGCACTGACGTCAGGGAAGAAGCGACGACATCCGACGCCGGACCTAGACTTTGGAATTCGGCCGACCGAGGACCCGCCTGACGGCAGGAAAACCCATCTGTTATGACTGCAGCTGTATGCACGATGAACATCTACTATGCAGGCTTTTTCTGACATACTTCATTGACCTGAGGTTCTGGGGGAGACTGACTGTGCCCACCTTGCCATCAAGGCCTAACCTACTCTACATGTAATCTGATACATCAACTGCCAGGTGATGTGCAGTGCACAAGGTTCAGCAGCCAATGTCTCAGTGAATCATTCAAGCAGTTTCTATTATTCCCACATCTGACACATATGCAAATTTATACCAGTGCTCCCTGTGAGGCGATTTCCCACAGAGACATCTAACCAGCAAGTGCAGACTTCCCCAAAGGCTGCATTAACATGTCAGTATGTGCCTACACACTTCAGTCTGCCGTTAAAGATATGCACTGCCATGTGGTACAGATGATGTTACATACACCTTGGTGATGTGACTCATGATACCTACTCATAAACTGCAGACCATGGCTGAGATATCAACCACCACAACACTAGCACAAACCCACAGCATTGTTGAGCATGTATTTGAAATGTTGAAGTGCCACGTCTGTATGCCTAGACTCCTCTTGTGGTGTACTGCAGTATGCTTCAGAGACATGCAGCAAAATATCTTTCATTTTTGCTATGCTGCACAGCATGGATCTACATAAAAAGCTACAGCAGGGGTTCACCACTGGAGTGCCAAATATACTGCAGCAAACAGCAGAAGAGGAGCTGGGCAAGGAGTCATTGTAGCAGAACACCACGACAGGTTGAAGTGGGTGCAGTATGTTGTGACACTGGCAAACAGGTAGAGTCTGGTCCATACGTTTGTGCCACTATACAGACAACATATAATTAAAAGCTGATGCATGCAAAACTATTCTTAGGCTATGCGGTATGGTGCATTGTGTTTCCACACTGTGCGTCTCACATTACCTAATCATATATTATCATTGTTATAACATCAAAAAGAAAATCTTTTACTACTAGAAAATCTTATGTTGCAAAGTGGAAATCTTATGGCCTCCTACAAAACCCAAAGTATGTTCTCAGAAAACCACTGCCAAAACAGAATCAAAACCCTATCATCTAGAAAGTGCAGTCAAGTCAATAACAAGTGCAATGACCCTCCTTGAACCCACCTCTTCCAGCCTATTACCCATAGCCACCACCACATAACACATCTCCACAGTCTTATACTGTACTCCATGCAGATTCAACACAGTGTAAATATCTACTATACTTTACTTCTATGAAGTTGTATATATACTGTACTTATGCTCGCCTATAATATTTGATAACTGTTTTTCTCTAAATAACTTGTCAAGCTTTTAAACCATTAAGTTTTTTAAGTATTGATATACATTGTTAAATTTTATTTCTTACTAAACTACTCTGTAACTTTGTGGAGCTTTTCTCCTCAGGACTCCGCTGAAAAAGGACACCTGGTGTCCAGTCGGACAATCCTAGTAGACAAATGTAAAATAAATAAATAATTGTAGGGTGAAAAGATGAGAGTCAATTAGGGAGTTTTGCTCTGTGTGAGTAGATCCATCCTGTTTAGTAACTTGTGATGACTGGCCCATGGCCAGGTGAAAAAGGAAACCAGTGCTATCTGGGCCAAAAGGGAGTCAGCACCAAGACTTTGGGCCTTTCCCACATGATCTTGAGTAGGATCTTTGGAAGCAGAGGAAGACAAGGATAAGCATATACAGGAGCATTCCTTGCCAAGAAAAAGACATGGTGTACACTTTCCAAGAAAGAGGACTTGGCACTCTGGAACAGAACTTGGAAAGTTGTCTGTTCTGACAGTAGAAAAAAAATCTATCTGAGGAGTACCCAAAAAACAAACAACGACCAGAAAAACCTCATTGTGAAGCATTCACTCATGCGGATCTATCCTGGATCTGCTCAGACTGTCTACCATAACATTGTGTTCTGAGGAAATATACACCGCCTGAAGAATCAAGTGATGGCAGATGGCAACATCCCATGCTACGAGGCTAATCTGCAAAGATGGTATGACTTCGATCCCCCCACTTGTTTATGTACCAGGTGACAGCAGTGTCTGTGAAAACTCTGAGAGGACATGGAGTCCAAAGGAAATGCAGAGCCAGGATAAGAGCTTTCTCTTACTTCATGTTGATATGCTCTTCCACCTCCTGTCTCTTCCACACCCACCAGACCCTGATGTTGTTGAAACAAGCCAACCCCCTCCCCTTTGGCCTGGTATGAATTTGTAAACAGCTCCTTAGTAGGGAAAGGTACTTGACAAAGAATACCTAAATTCTGAGATCTCTGGTGTATCTACCATTAGGCAAGGCAAGAGAGGGATGGGAAAATCCAGAGGGTGACAACACTGTGATGCCAATATTGTCTTCAGATACCACTGAAACTTTCTCAAATAGAGTATGGCTACAGAAACCACTGGAATAGTGGCTGCCATGAACCTCAAGGCTGAAAGAAACTCTCTTGCAAAGGAAAAAGGGACTGAAAGAAAGCTGTCATAGAGAGGAACTTGGAATGAGGAAGAACTGCCATCACAGTAAGGGTCTGAAGCCTGCATCCCAAGAAAACCTGGTCCCATGAAGGAGTTAGAACTGACTACTTGAAACTGAGAGTGAAGCCCACACTGTAAAGAAAAAAAACATGGTGAATTCTAAGACCCGTAGAAGAATCAGCGGAGAAGGATCCTGAATCAGAAGATTCTCCAGATAAGGAAAATCTTAACACCATGGAGCCTACAAAAGGCTACAACTGAGGCTAGACATTTTGTAAAAACCCTTGTTGCTGCAGAAAGACTGAAAGGCAAATGCAGAGAACTGATAATTTAAGGAAGATATAGAGAACTGTAAATATTTCCTGAACAGAGGGTGTATGGGAATATGGAGATGGGCGTCCATCAGGTCCAGAGACACCAAAAAAGCCTGAGAAGAGGAAGAAGCATAGGAAACAGCATCTGCAGGGTCAACTTTTTAAAATAATGAGTCAACTTTTTAAAAGAAGGAACTTTCAGAAAGGTGTTGAAAAAGGAAAGGTATAGAATGCGGCTGCAAGAACCCTCCTTACTGGGAAGCACATACATCCTGGAGTGGAAAGCCCTGCAACTCTGGCAAGGAAGCACTGGCTGAATAGTACCTTGAGCCAAGAGATCCTGAAGAAATGGAGGAAAATGATGCAACTGGCAAGGAGGGGGTTGAGGAATCCATGAAAAGGGAAGAAGAGACTTCCATACCGTAAAATAACCTTTTTGAATTATGAAGAAAATCTAAAAGTCTGTGGCAATTTGTCGCCAAACTAGAAAATACAGAATTAACCTTTGGGAAAGAGGAATCTGGCTGAAGGGAAGAGGAAGATGAAGATGACTGACAAATAGAATCTTATTTTTGTGGAAGGGAGGACTTCTGTATCTTAGAATGCTTAGCATGTTTCTCAGAACAAATCACTCTTAGAAGTTATTTTACCCTTTAAGGGATGTTTATGATGCTTGCTCATAAATGTGGCTTAGAGGGGTCATTCCTCTGAAATTTACGTACAAGTGAGATGAAAATTTCTTTAAAGTCTTGCATGACCTTCCCTTTCTCTTGCAAAGCTTGAAAAAATCTGCAGTAAGAGAGCCAAACAGATTTTGGGCATCTAAGGATGAATCCAATAATTTTCCCTTCTCATCCTCGGAGACAGACTGCATGTTAAGCCAGGAATATCACCTAATGACCAACCCTGATGCAGCCGCCCCAGAAGAAGCATCAGCAGCATCATACGTGCATTTGATAGAATAACGAGCTACTTGGGAAGCAGAGCCCAGCAAAGAAAGGGATGAAGTCATAAAATCAGTCTCAGGAATGTCAGCCAACACCCCCCCCCCAATTTAGCAAAAACAGTAAGTACATACTTAATTACATGAGTATGGTAACTGATGGCCCTGAAAGCTAAGGTACATTAACTATCCATTGCTCTACTATCCTTGTCTGAAGGTATGAGTTTGGAAGAGGCAAGTAACTTTGCCTTCTGAAAGGAAAATCAAAGAAGGATCTGATAAGGGGTTCTTAAATAAGAATTTCCGAGCCTCAAGAGCTTTGTAGAACCTGTCTGTTTTGAGCAGAGGGCTGAGACTCAGGGGCTTGAGAAGAAGATGTAAAAGTGTCCGGAAGAGCTTCCAAAACAGTAAGAACTGCAGAAGGTCAGGAAGAATCTATCTGCAAGTGATCACAGTATCTGTTATGGACATCAGACATCTGGGGACTCTCCCGATGAAAAGGTTCCATCATTTCAATAATGGTGTCTCCAAAAGGAAAGCTCTTCAACTGGGAAATCAGAAGGGAGATGGTATCCCCTTCAACAGACACCAAAGCAACATAGGAGTGACTCTGTTGGAATGAGCCAAAGCTTACTCTCCAAAATCAAATTCCTCATCCTTATCAGATGAATCACAATCCCTAAGTCTTTTAGAGGGAGTTGTAAAGAAGAAAACCAACTGGAGAAGGTACTGACAAACTCTGAGAAGGGTTTTGTAGATCAATGTGTGTGTATGAATCTTTAAGAAGCTATCCAAGGGTTTGCACAAGTGTATAAATACTGAGCACGTGCTAGCTAGACTGCCATTTTGTAGTAAGCTGTTGAGATGTAAGCATCTATGTAAGTAAGGTCTGTCTGTTAGCCAGTTTGTTTATATTTTATGATGCTGCTATCCATCCTGATGTTTCTATGCATTAAAGCATCTAAACAAACTACCCCACCTGCTTGTCATATATGTTAAATCTGGAAGCTTCCAGTTGTGTACTCCATGAAGCTAGATCCAGAGGTCAGTCCAGTAAGAAAAGTTCTAATAGTCATTCAGGACAGAGTCAAACCCAATTAGACAAAATGGTGCTACAAGGTGTGATTAATCCAGTTGCAGAACCAACTGAGTGGGTATCTTCCATGGTGGTAGTGCATAAGAAAAGCTCACATAATATCAGAATATGCATTGACCCACAAGATTTGAACAAAGCACTAAAAAGATCTCATCATCCAATGTACACAGCCGAACAAGTCACAGCACTGATGCCAAATGCCCCTGTTTTTTCTGTCTTAGATGCAGAGAGTTCATTTTGGCAAATTCAGCTTGACAAGAAATCCTCATTGCTAACTATTTTCAGTACTCCGTTTAGAAGGCACAGATTTTTGAGAATGCCATTTGGGATAAATTCTACAAGTGAAGTCTTTCAACATGCAATGGAGCAAATTTTTTCTGGGTTATGCTATTTTAGTAGACGACATACTAGTATGATGTAATGGTGAAGCTGAGCATGACAGAAACCTCAGAACAATTCTCGAAAGAGCACGTCAAGTGAATCTTAAGCTTAATCCACAGAAATGCATGTTCAGGCTACAAGAGATTACTTATGTTGTTCATTTATTTACTAGTTCAGGCCCACAACCAGACTCTTCTAAGGAAACAGCCATTCTGGAGATGCCAGCTCCAGACAATGTTCAAGCCCTGCAACATTTTCTTGGCATGGTTAACTATCTAGGCAAGTTCACTCCAAACTTGAGCCAACTTTCAGCATCGCTTAGCTAGCTGACACAAAGATGTACCCTGGTCTTGGCTAGAGCAACACCAAAGAGCATTTGATGTCCTGAAACAGAAAATTGCCAATCCACCAACTCTCAGATACTATGATGTTCACAAACCAGTTACTGTTTCATGTGATGCTTCAAAATTTGATCTTGGTGCATTCATTCTACAAGAGGGTCAACCTGTTGCTTATGCATTGAGAACTCCTACCCAAACTGAAATGCAATATGCTCAGACAGAGAAGGAACTTTTGGCAATTGTGTTTGCATGTTCAAAATTCCACGATTATGTTTATGGTAGACCTATCCAGATCGAAACAAACAACCAACCCTTAGTCACTATCTTAAGAAAGCCTATGCATTCAGCTCCAGCCAGATTGCAATGCATGATGTTGAGACTGCAGAAGTATAATTTCACTTTGTCTACAAGAAAGGCAAACTTCTTTATCTTGCTGATACATTATCCAGCTCGCCCAGAAACACCACAGAACAGCATGAGAGCCTTGATTTTGAAGTCATGGAAGTGAGAAATTTTTCTTCCACACATCTTGAACTGAGAGATCACACAGCCACAGATCCAGTTTTACAGAAGCTCAACCACTTTAACAATCAAGGATGGCAGTTAAAGCAATCCAGTTTACCTCAAGAAGTGCAACCTTATTTTCTATACAGAGATGACATTTTGTCTGACAGTGGTATCATTATAAAAGGTCTGAAAGTAATTGTTCCAAAGTCCTTGCAATAAGTACATTACTATCTTGCATCGTGGTCACCCAGGAACAGAATGTACCAAAAGAAGGGAGAGAGAAAGTACAGTTTTGTACCTACCATAAATGTAGATGTTCGAGGATTCCATTGCTGCAGTCCTGACTATTGGGTATAGTCCGCGTCCCAGTCGGCCCGAATACCAGAGTATAAGGCTGACGTCGGTCAGGGCGCATTAGACTGACGTCAGTACGTCAGGGTACTAATGCGCATGACCGACGTCATATCCTCAGTCTTTTCTTGCCCCAGATGTCAGAAGACCCAAAAAGACAAGTCCCAAAACAACCTGCACCAAAAACATGTATAATATATACAACAATATATATATATAAAAATATAAGCATGTAAACTCACCTACACAACCACCCCTAAACACAGAGGGGAAGGAGGGAGGGTAAATTGGACTGCAGCAATGGAATCCTCGAACATCTACATTTATGGTAGGTACAAAACTGTACTATGTTCTTCGTCTTCCATTGCTGCAGTCCTGACTATTGGGTAGAATCCCAAAGCAGAGGTAAGGGAGGCTGGCAAATTATAAAGTAGTAGGAGCTGACAACATGCCTTGTAAAACAGCTGTGGCAAAACCAGCCCTAGTCTTAGAGTATATAGGAAGGTGATAATGCCTAGAGAAAGTATGCACTGAACTCCAAGTAGCTGCTTCCAGAATATCCTTAGTTGCCACCCCTTAGAAATGCTGTTGAAGTGGCAGTAGCCCTAGTGGAATGAGGCCTAATCCCAGCTGGAATCTCCTTGCCATGATGGGAATAACAAAATGCAATGCAAAAGCCAATCCACCTAGAAATAGTTTGTTTTGACACAGGCTTGCCCTGTGAACTCAAAGCAAAAGAAACAAGCAACTGCTGAGACTGCCTAAAATCCTTAGTCCTGCTCAAATAATAACACAATTGCCTGTGTACATCTAAAGTGTGCAAAATCTTTTCCCCTTTATTTTGAGGATCTGCAAAAAACGTAGGCAAATGAATAGTTTGGTTTAAAGCCACACTAGAAACCACCTTAGGCATAAAGGAAGGATTAGTACGTAATGATACCCTGTCCTTATGGAAAATCAAAAAGGGCTCTACTGCCATAAGGGCCTGCAACTCAGACACCCTTCTTGCAGAAGTAATAGCCAACAGAAAAGCAGTCTTCCATGACAAATATTTCAATTCAGCAGTAGCCGCAGGCTCAAAAGGTTGTAGAGTAAGTTTTCCAACACAAAATTGAGATCCCAAGCAGGAGTAGGAGCTCTACGTGGGGTCTTATATTCTTTGCCCCTCTAAGAAACTGCTTGAACAAAGGATGCGAAAACAAAGGTGGGTCACAATCATAGTGAGCTGAAATTGCTGCAGCATGAATCTTTATGGAAGAGAAGGACAAACCTTTGTCCAATAATTCAGTAAGATATTGAAGAGCCACACTCAAATTCGGCTCTGAAATCTCCAAATTCTTTGCTGTACTCCAAAATAAAAATCTCTTCCATTTTTCTCGTACACTCTCCTTGTACTAGGCCTTCTAGCTTCCATAATCACATTTAAAACTTGTTGAGGAAGTTGAGACCTGCTGTGTTTCAACACAGAATATGCCAGGCTGTTAGATGAAGAGAGTGAAGCTTGACATTGAGCAGATGACCGTCCTTCTGAGATAACAGATGAGGAATCAGAGGTAAAGGCCATGGAGGCTTCTTTACCAGACTCCGTAGTAGTGGGTACCAGTGTTGCCGAGGCCAATCTGGAGCTATCAAAATCATCCTTGGCCTGTCTTGTCTGACCTTTAATAGTACCTTTGGAAGAAGCGGTAGAGGTGGAAAGGCATACACATGAAGGTTTTTCCAACTGAAAGACAGAGCATCCACTTTCCAAGCTGTGTGATGAAACCCCTTTGTGCAATACTTTGGCAGCTGGTGGTTTAGTGGAGAAGCGAACAGATCTATGTCTGGAGTTCCCCATGACACTGTCAGTTTCTGAAATACATGAAGATCCAGTTTCCACTCGTGGGGATCCATGATTTGTCTGCTTAACACATCTGCTAAGGAGTTCTGTGCTCCTGGCAGAAACCTTGCCTGAAGAGTTAGTTGCAAGCTTAGCGCAGTCTCCCATAAAATCATTGCTTGCCTGCATAGAGGATAAGAATGTGTTCCCCCTTGCTTGTTGATGTACCACATGACAGTTGTGTTGTCTGTTAGAATCAACACCTGCCCTGGAAGAAGTAACTCCTTGAAAGCCATTAATGCAAACTGGACTGCTAACATCTCCTTCATGTTGATATGTAGATGCTGTAGTCTGGCAGGCCACTTGTCTTGTATCCACTTTCCATTTAGATGAGCTCCCCAAGCAATGTCCGAGGCATCTGTCGTTAGAATCTGACTTGCCTCTGGCGGGTCACAGAGAGTCCCTTGTTTAGGTGACATTCCTGAGCCCACCACAAGAATTCTTTTGAAGGCAAGGTATTATTTGAATGACAGTGTCCAAATCCTGGCAGTGCTGTGTCCATACATTTTGAGATACCATTGTAGCTTCCTCATATGCAGTTTGGCATTGGGAAGCACCAGAATACAAGATGCCATGAACCCTAATGCTTGAAGGACTGTCCTTGCAGTCAGCACGGACTGATGAGATAGTTGATGGAAGTAAAGTGACAGACTCTTTTGTTTGTCCGGGGTTAAAAAGGCCATCTGGGCTGCTGTATTCAGTCTTACACCCAGAAAGCACATGTCTTGAGAGGGTACTAGACTGGACTTTATTTCGTTCACAGAATACCCTAGGCATCTTAGCACTGCTATAACATATTCAGATGCTGTAGAAGGTCTTCCTTTTCTTGAGCCAGAATCAGGCAGTCGTCCAAGTAAGGATAGATTTGAATTCCTTGAAGCCTGAAGTAAGCTATCACTGGAGCCAGAACCTTTGTGAATACTCTGGGCAGTAGATAAGCCAAAGGGCAATGCAGAGAACTGATAATGAGAATTTCCAGCTCGAAACGCAGATACTTTCTGCAACTTAGCCTTATAGGCACATGAAGGTAAGCTTCCTTGAGATCTAAAGTTACCATCCAGTGATCTTTGCCCAGCAGAGGTAAAAGCTGTTGTAACGTCAACATCTTGAACTTGGGAATGTCCAAAAACGTGTTGAGGAGAGATAAATCCAAAATTGGTCTCCACGTGTTCCCATTCTTTGGTACAAGGAACAGGCGAGAATAAAATCCTAGGCCCCTCTCTGACACAGGGACTGGCTGAATGGCCCCTATGTGAAGTAACTGTAAAACTTGCTTGTGAGCCTCTTTTCTTTGTAGAGGAGGAACGTCTGGCATGCCTTTGAAAGGGGGCATTGTATGGAAATAAAATCTGTAACCGTGGTGAATGATATCCAACACCCATTTGTCTTGAGTAATTAAATCCCAATTTTCTTTGAAAAGAGACAGTCTTCCTCCCAAAGGCTAGAGTGGAAGAAGTATACACTTTCTTTCCCCACATTGCAAAGAATGCTTACCCACTTGTTCAGACACATGAACCAAATCCAGCAACTCTTTACACTCAATACCTTCCGCCAAAGCATCCACCTTAGATTTCAATTGTGAAAGAAGGTAATTCTGATATTTTAACATGTGAAACTGACAATTCAAAGCTCTCAAACACTAACCTGGCACAGTCCAACCTCCTCTTAATAGTGCGTTTGTTAAACCTAGCACAAGAGCGGCAACCAACAACGTCGTGCTCAGGCCCTAAACAAGGTATACACAAGGTATGATAATCCCTATGAGGTATCTGTTTCCCACAAGAAATACAGTTATTCACTTTTTCTGACATCCGGTAAAATACTGAGGCAAGAAAAAACCAAAATGTTCCCCGTACTTAGCCAACTCTGTTTCGGTCTGAAACTCCGGTTTCGGAAATATTTCAGTACGCCAACCTGCACTCGCAAAACTGCTTCTGCATCGGACCATGAGGCAAAAAAGACTGAGGATATGACGTCGGTCATGCGCATTAGTACCCTGACGTACTGACGTCAGTCTAATGCGCCCTGACCGGCGTCAGCCTTATACTCTGGTATTCGGGCCGACTGGGACGCGGACTATACCCAATAGTCAGGACTGCAGCAATGGAAGACGAAGAACATCTAGTATTTTGTCCTTCTATGTCACAAGACATTGAGAGAGCACTTTTATCTTGTTCCTCGTGTAACAGTACTAAGTCACATTAGCAGAAGGAACCACTTCAACTAAACCAGATTCCTAAACTACCTTGGTCAACAGCAGCCACCAACAGTTTTGAGTGGAATGGTCGACACTATTTGGTGTTATTAGGCTCCTACTCAAATTGGTTTGAGATTGAACTACTTCTGAACTTAGCATCCAGCACTGTCATTACTAAGATGAAGCATCATTTGCAGTCCATGGTAGTCCATACAAAGTTATTTCTGACAATGGCACGCAGTTTACAAGCCAACGGTTCAAAAGATTTGCTGAAGAATGGGACATTATTCATGTCACGAGTAACCGTGAGTACTCACAGTCAAATGGTTTGACAGAATGTGCAGTTCAAAGTGCAAAACAGTTACTAGAGAAGTCAAAAAGAGACAATAAGTGATGTTTTCCTGAATCTCTTGAATCTCAGAAATATTCCTCGTGATAAACATTTTGGTTCACCTGCCCAGAGACTTCTGTCAAGACAAACCAGAACCACATTACCAATCAGCAGTCAATTGTTGGTTCTATGTGTCAAGAACAACAGGTCAGTGAAAACTAATCTGTTGAAGAAGCGTTTAACCCAGAGGTCCTACTACGATGAAACCAGCAAACTGGTCAATCCATTGCGAGAAGGAAAAGTGGTAAGGTTGCAAACCTCCAAAGGTTATAATCGGATTGGAGTCATGAAGAATATTTGCCCAGAGCCGAGATTGTACATTGTGGAATCACAAGAAGCAGAGTTTAGATGGAATTGGAAACATTTGAGACCGGTGTCTGAACCTATACCGCAGCACATAGCCTGTGAGAAAGACTCGAGATTTATCTCAAGACTGAGTTATCCTGTGTTCCAATTCCAGAGGACATTCCCATTCCTATGATAAATCCAGAAGTTCCTGATACGAGTTGGTCACTGAAGACTGTAGCTGTTGATAAATTCAGTCCAGATTGTTATGTTACGAGATCCAGTCTTATCTCCAGACCATGTAACAGATATACAGCAACTTGGACATGAACACTGTGTTTTGTTTCTAAAGTCTATAATAATGCATGTCTAACTCAAATATAATATTGTTTTACTAAGGGCAATCTTTTTAAGAGGGAAGATGTAGATCAATGTGTGTGCATGTATCTTTAAGAAGCTATCAATGGCTTGCACAAGTGTATAAATAATGAGCACGTGCAAGCTAGACTGCTATTTTGCAGTAAGCTGTTGTGCTGTAAGCATGTATGTACGTAAGGTCTGTCTGTTAACCAGTTTGTTTATATGTTATGATGGTGCTATCCATACTGATGTGTTTCTGTGTATTAAAACATCTAAAAGAACTACCCCGCCTGCTTGCCATATATATTAAAGAGGGACAAGTGACAGGTTTAAAGCCATAAGAGCTTCAAAAAGACCTTGGATGAAGTCCTGACACTCCTTTTGGGAGTCTTTAGCAACAGCACTAACATGCCTTGTCTTTTTGTTTGTTTTCTACAGGAACAGTAGCCCTAACAAACTTAGGAGGTTCTAAACCCTGCCTTACCTCAATAAGGGAAGCAGGTATTTCTTCTCTTACAAGTATCCGTAGAACCTTCTAAGGCTTTTCAGAAATAACCAGCTGCAGTTCTCTATAACAGATGTTGACTCAGCCCCATGTTTGCCTCCAGTGAGGTCGTGACAGAGGGAGCAGGTATTGGGATCAGAAGTTCCTTGTGATGTCCTTCCATATTACTGTTGCAGTATTCATCACTTCTGCCAAGGACAGCCCAATGTCTGGACAGTATACCAAAGCGCCTTTATTACCTAAGAAACACTGCATGTCAGACTTATGCTTTTTGCGCAAGCATAGAATATAAAGGTGCTGTGCGTACGCTCTCAACTCTGAACTTCTTTGGTGCCAGTCTGAACTCCCTTAATTTTGCTGATTATAACAAGCCTACATCTTTCTCAAAAGTAACCAGTTCGTTTTTTTTTTCCCCTTATGTTGTTTAGTGGGTTACATGACATCCAAGAAAGGGAAATGTCAGTGTGGGACACAGACTCCCCATCAAGACCACCACAATAGATATCTGTTTTGCTTTAGTGTTTCTCAAGACCACACTCAGTGTTCCATCTGTCAGGTTTTTGTTCTCAAGACTTTGTGTAGCCACTTTCCTTCACTTTCCATATAGTTTGACAGCCAGCATCTCAATCTTTTGGCCCAAAGTATCATGGCAGAATCCAGTCGTCCCAAGGTACAGCCGCCACTCAAGAAGAGGACAAGAAGTGTAGGCCTGAATCTGCTGCTGTCCAGCCTCCATTGGACGACTCTCTTGAGGTGAGTGAGAATGCAGAGGACAGCCCAGTATTGCCAATGGTTTCCTCAGCCTCGACCTTCTCGTAGGTAGGTATGAAACCTGCTTTTCCCATGTCCTTGGAGGCCTTGCAAATGTCCACCACAGATGCTCAGAGGGAACCACAGCTGATTATTTCCGAGAGGCCTAAATGGATTCCTCAGATCCTTCTTCGAGAGAGGTGCCTGGTACCATAATCTAATCTAGGCAGGGGTCCAGACCTGCATTTTGACAGAATGGGCGTCCCAGTGAAGAAAAGGCAGAAAAATAAGCATGTGGTGTCTGCTCCTAGGGATCCACAAAGTGAATGGCAGAACTTCACTCAAGGTTTGTTCAGTGCTTTGATGGCACTAACGCCACCTCAGGGGATTTTTGTTCCTGCACCTGCTTGATCCTCTATCCCTAAGAGGAGTAAGGACCCAGAGTCTTCGGCTGAGGAATCTGACTCTGAGGATGATTCCTTAGTTTAATCCTCTCAATTGCCTTCACCTTTAGACTACGGTATGAGGAGGAGGAATCTGTCAGCAATGATTCTCCTTCAGAAGAGTTTTCATTTGATGACATGGTCCTATATATTTATTTATTTATTTATTTTACATTTGTTTACCGGGGAGCTCCGACTGAACAGAGCTCTCTGTTTTCAGCGGAGGCCCGGGGAGAAAAGCTCCAGAACAATTGGTAACATACTATACATAAAACATTTACATGAGCATTGTGGTTTACACATTCACTTATAAAAATATAGCAGATAATAACATATGATTGCATAAGATATTTACATAAGCATAGAGATTTAGACATACAATTAAAAGTGCAGCGGGTAGTAACATATGATGGTTGTTTATACAGTATGTTTAGTAGAGATAATCTTGAAGATGTACCAAGAGACAAGAAACAAAAACTAAAAAAAAAGAATATAGACAAGTTAATATGAGGTGCATTGACATTTTAGGGAAAGCTTTTCAACTTAGTGTATGGGAGAGTTAATGGGTATAGATGGGACAGTGGGGAGTAGGGGGCAGTGAGTTGCTAAGTAATGTGTGATAATACATAGTGCATCTCTGGGTGTTTTAAAGAGGAGGTTGGATAGTGGGTAGAGGAAAGGAGTTAGAATATTTCAGCCAGGTGCTAGGCAGTTGCATGTTCTGGAGTTGTTTAGGTGGGAAATCAGCTGTTTTTTGAAGATGTTTTTTTTAGGTATATGATGGAGCACTTCAAATGTGATTGCTACCAAGTACTGGATGTCCAAACAATGTATTACGAGTTGTTACAAATGGACTCTCCTAAATCTTCAGCTCTCCCTCCTGTGTTGGCTGCTCTGTTAGATACCTCCTCTGCTGCTTCCCTGTCACTAGACTCCAGCGCCTAAGAAACATGACAGGTTCTATGATGTGCCGGATGCCTGCAAGTTCTTGTACAAGTGCCCTTCCTCTGACCCCGCACTGATTTCTGTATCTACTGATAAGACTTCTAGGCGGTTGCCTTCTTCCAAGCACCTTCCTTCAGTTAAGGACAATAGAGCTGTGGAGAAGATTAGTAAAAAGGTATACACTTCAGCTACTTTAGCCTTCAGGGCCATCAGTTACCAGACTCATATGACAAGGAACATCCTAACTTTTCTTTCCTAGAGTGGGAAGATTGTTTCTGATATGCTTAACTCTGAAGGTAAGGCTTCTCCTTGCTTTGTTCCACTTCCCAGGTTGCCTGTCAGTCTATCAAATGCAGCTTGATACAGAAGATGCATCTTCTAGGGCTGCTCCTCTGGCTCTGTGATGAAGTGCTATTCCTGGCTTTAAGTTCAGGCACTGCCAGATGACATCAAAGCAAAACTTCTAGAATTGTGGACGCTCCCTTGGATAACCAGAAATTGTTTGGTACTGCTGTGGCTGACCTTTTCAACACCTGACAGGATCAAAAGAAAGGTCATGAAAGGTTTGAAGCAGATTTTTGTCTCACCTCTTCCCAAGTATTAGAGGAACTATCCTATTAAGACTGCTTTTTTGTGTAGGCTACCTAGACAGCCTTCCAAAGGCAAGAAGGCTCTTAGGCATGTTATTTTCTGTTAAGCATACTCAAAACACCCAGACCCCACAAACAGCCCTTCCCTGACAAGTCTGCAGCCATCTGTCTGCCTCCCTTCCTCTTGGCCAGGTCCCCTTGTCTATGAGGCTTTTTTTATCTCTCTCAGTTCGACAGCTGATTACCAGACACCTTGGTTCTCTCTATTGTCTGGCAGGGGTTATTTAATGACCTGGAAGACCCTTCCCACCTTTTCCAGTACTCCTGAACTCCCTGAGCATAGCTTCCATATTTTCCAGGGGTATTCTAGGGTCTGCTGGACCAGGATGCCATTTCACAGGTTTCACAGAAAGAGAAGGGTTTGGGTTTTTATTCTAGGATGTTTCTGATCCCTGGAAAGACAGGTCTTGAAGACCTGTTCTGGATCTTTCCTTTCTGAAAACCTTTATCATACTGCCTTCCTTCTGAATGCTCACTTTTCAGACTGTTTCCTCTGCTGTTCTCCCAGGTCTTTCTGGTCTCTTTGGATCTGAAGGACACAACTTCACATTTCTATCCATCTTCTATTCAAGAAATAGTTGTGTTTATTTGTTTCTCTCTCTCATTTTCGGCTCTCTGCTTTGCCATTTGGGTTTTCAACAGCCTCAAGGATGTTCACCAAATGTCTGGCCCCTGTAGTCACCTTTTGCAGGCTTCAAGGCATTCAAATACTTCCTTACCTGGACAACCTCTTGCTCCAGGCTCCACCCCATTTCAAGCTGGTGTAGTATATTCATTTTTACCTAACTTCTGTTGTACTGCCTGGGGTTCACTGTCAACCTTCAGAAGTTAATGCTGACTCCATCTCAGGATCATGTTTTTCTAGACTGCAGGTTCCATACTGTTCCAAATCTGACTTCTCTTCCTGCCTGCAAGGTTTCATCTCTCTCAAATTATTTTCTATCCCTGCTTCCCTGTTCTCTCTTCCAGCCAGGGGGTTTCTTAGAGCTCTGGGTTAATGGTCTCCACTATCCCCATGCCTCCCCTGGCAAGGATTTATATGAGAAAGTTTCGGTGGTACCTAAAATCAGTGTGGCTTCAACATCTCCACCTGATGGACGATCTCATTCCTCTACTCCCTTGTTTCATGTTGGAATTTCACTAGTGGATTCAGAATCTCTCTCTTTCTCAAGCAAGGTGTTCCTTTCCACCCTTCTCAGCTGTCTCAGGAACTCTTCACAGATGTATCAGAGCTGGGGTGGGGAGCCGCTTCAGTCACCCTGAAGGGGCATGGCCTTTGGTCCACTCAGCAGAGGATGGATCACATCAACATCAAGGAAACACAGGCTCTGATTCTGGCTCTTCAGGCTTTCTATGCTCTCTGGGTCCCAGACTCTTGAAGGTTTATACCAACACCACAACAGTCATGTGGTACATCAATGAACAAGGGGGCACAAGGTCTTACCTTCTTTGCAGGTTAGCCCTTTAGGCATGGGAAATAGCCATCAATCTGCAGAACTCCCTACAGGCAGTCTACAAACCTTCAGAGTACAATCTTGTGGCAGGTCCAGGAGACAGCCTTAAGAATGGATGCTTCTCAGGGATGTGTTTCTGGACACAGTTCATCGATGAGGTATTCCTCAAGTAGATCTCTCTGAACAGGCAACTCCCTCAGTTCTGTTCCAGAGTCACAGATCATTTGGCTTCTATGGTGGATGCCATGTCTTTCTCTTGAAAGGTAATGTGACTGTATGTCTTTCCTCCCCTTCCTCTTTTTCCAGGAGTGCTTCAGAAAATCGAGGAGGGCTCTCCAGAGATTTTGTTGATGACTCCCTTTTGACAATTTGGCCAGGTGCAATCATTGCAAGTTACCTCACTACATGGATCTTCTCACACAGGACAAAGGAACTCTCCTTCACTCTCATCTTTCCACTTTTCAACTGAAGCTTTGGGTGATAGGGTTTTGATTCCTTTTCAACACCAGTTTTCTGAAGATGTGCTTAGGGTCCTGTAGGAGGCCAGGAAATAAAATACTAGAAAATCATACATGTTCAAATGGAATAGGTTTTCTATTTTGTGTTGTAATCATCATCAGGACCCCTTTTCAGTGGGGGTCTCTCTGGTTCTTTCCTACCTGTCTGAACTACTACATGCTGGCTTGGTATATTCTTCAGTGAAAACCCACCTGTCAGCCATTTCTGACTGTTTGACACTTACTACTAATCTGACTTCCAGAAATGTGGTCAAACAGTTTCTTAAACTGATAGATCCCCAGAAAAGCCCATTCCTGCTTCTTGGGATCTTAATTTTGACCTTGAAAGTGGACAGAGGCTCCTTTTGAGCCTGATGCTTCTTCTTGCAACATTGCACCTGGAAGATTGTTTGATTGGTAGCTTTAACCTATGCCAGAAGGGTATCTGAACTTCAGGCCTTGATTGCAGTCACTTCTTTTTTGTTTTTTTCATAGAGACAGGGTCTCTCTCATTAAGAATCCTTCTTTTATGCCCAAGGTGGTCAATGAGATGTCCCTTAATCAGACTATCCAGCTTACTTCTTTTTTGCCTTCTCCACAATCCGCTAGTGAGAAGGTGCTTCATACTTTGGATTTGCACAGAAAGCTCAGATATTATTTAGACAAAACAAATGCCTTTCATAAATCTGATCAGCTTTTTATGAGGACATTGGTTTTGGCAGGCTGTAAGCAAACCATCTCATCCTGGATTTCCAAGGCCTTTTCTTTTCATTCTTTTTTTCATGGCAAGCAGTTGTCTGCTTCCATGAGGGTTCATTCCACTAGAGCAGTAGCTTTCTTCAAAGGTTTGGACTGCAAATCTATCCTTGAAGCTGTTACTTGGTCCTCGATTCCCTCATTCACAAAACATTACAAACTGGATGCCATTTCCAGGGTAAGTTTTGCCTAGGCCATCTTGCAAGGATCTGTGGAGGCCTCCTCCCTGCCTTCACTGTCGCTTTTGTACTCTCTCATAGGTGATGAATATGTCAACAGTGATATGGAAGGACATAGTACAGTTGGGTAAAATCTTACCGTAATGGTAGCTATCCTTTTTTTCACTGTTTTAGTGTTCACTCCTTCCCTCCTGTCCCCTTTTTTCTTCCTTTTGCATGGGTGATGTTTTCGTACAAGCCAAAAGGATCCTCTCCTTCTATCCATTCCTCCCTATCACTGGGGTTCTTAGTTCTCCTGGGGCACTTCAGTTCAGTGTTGGGAGGGTACATACATCACTTTTATGCACTACACTTGTGTGGGCAGCATATGACTTTCCTAGGTAATAAAGGCTTTGGTATACTGGCTGGACATTGCGCTATCTTTGGAAGGAGATCCCAGAGGTGATGAAAAATGCAACACTGAAAAGAAGGACATACTATTATGGTAAGATTTTACACAAATGTACTTTCCCTCATCTGACCTGACCCTACAGAGATGTCTGGCTACAACAGTGATTAAGAAAGGACATCAGCACTTATTGTAAACTAGTACAGCCACTGCCTTCTGTTGCAGTACTCATGAAGTGACAACATGCTCCTTTGATTACAGGCACACATTATTGAAGAAGCTGTCTGCATATTCTGCCCTAACGTAAAGCACTGACAATTTAAATAACTTGCAGAGTGCTCATATAAGACATGAAACCTTGCATTCAATCTACAAAATGATACTGTTTTGAAATGCTCAGTTCAGAAGCCCTTGAAAAGTGACACTGATATGTAACTCAGCAAGACATGATTTTCTGGCAAACTGAACAGCCATTGTTCTCTGCTGTGGTAGCCATCACATGACAAAAGTCTAATACATTGCAGTGGCTGCATTGAATGTGCCCAAAGAGTAAATGGATGTTAGGTTTGAACTAACATAAAGCACTTACAGTTTTCAAAGACATGCAGAGTTCTCATCTTAGGGTGAAAGCCTGCAGTTAACTGCCCACAAAGATGTCATACTCTTCTTTGACTCCACAATAAATAGAAGAAGATGAAGTAACACAGAGAGGTACCCCAACAAGAAAGCACTTATTGTGAAGTATAAGAGCCAGGGCCTTCAGATGTAGTATTCATCATGTGACAGATCTCACACACATGTCCAGAATGAGTTACTCCTTGCTGTTCTTTCCCACTACTGATACCCCAACAGAAAGCACTTACAAATCTAAATCACAGAAAGTGCCATTGGTGGAGTACAAATAGTGGGTAATTTGGATGTGCAAAAATGGTCTGCAGTCTTGGGCAGTTCTATTTAAGTATATTACTTAACATGCACCTATTCATTCTTGACTGTTAATCTTAAATCCAAGGTACTAGAAGCTCTAGATCTCTACTTCTTTTAGTGGTCACATAGTCCATAAGGTTTTCTTCTGTATTGACAATCAAGCTATCATAAATATCTGGGCCGGTTTTAACACTTTTGCAGCGTCAAGTTGGGGACCCCCCGGACACTTCCAGTCTAAGTATCACCCTGTCACTGCCACCTAGTTCATGCTGCAGAACATTAAGAGTAGTGCACACAGACTGAAAGTACAGTTGTGTACACTTACCATAAATGTAGATGTTCGAGTGTATTCACTGTTGCCCTCAGTCGGCCTGATTAACAAAGACTTGGGTCGTGCGTCGGTTGCTGTCCCTTGTTCCATGACGTCAGGTAGTCAGGGGTATAAAACATGCAGCCGACGCCATTACATCAGTTTTTCTTGCCCCAGATGTCACGTGCCCCCCTAATGGGAAGCAATTAAATAAAAAAGCACAAAAATATACTTCCAACAAAAAAGCAAATAAACCAAAAAGGCTTTTAAGCATAGTAAAGGAAAGTAGAGGTATAGCCAAAAGAAGTTAGGGGGCTGGAGGGAGGGTAACCAGGACTGCAACAGTGAATACACTCCAACATCTACATTTATGGTAAGTGTACACAACTGTACTATGTTCTTCGTGTTTCACTGTTGCAGTCATTACATTTGGGCAAATTCCTAAAGCTATGACTGGGAGGAGGAATTTAGATAGCATTAGGACCAGCTATAAGGCCTTGCAGACTGCAGTGGCAAAGCCAGCTCTGGATTTAGAGACAATTGGCAAATGATAATGCTTGGTGAAAGTATGTACAGAACTCCAGGTAGCAGCTTCTAGGATGTCCCTGGTAAGGACGTCTCTGAGAAAGGCTGTAGAGGTAGATGCAGCCCTGGTGGAGTGAGGTCTGATCCCCTAGGGGATAGGTTTTCCATGGTGTTTACAGCAGAAATTAATGCAATGGCTTATCCATTTAGAAATGGTTTGCTTTGAAATAGCCTTCCCCTCTGTCCCTGCAGCAAATGCCACCAGAGAGAAGAGGGGTGGTTCTGTGTTATAATGAGCTGAAATAGCTGAGATGTGGATTTTAATGGAGGAAAAAGACAGGCCCTTGTGAAGCATCTCAGTTAAGTATTGTAAAATCTGAGGTAAATTGGGCGCTGCTGTGCTCATCCCTTGAGATTGGTTCCAGGCACAGAATCTTTTCCATTTTTCAGCATAAGATTTTCTAGTACTAGGCCTCCTTGCCTCTAAAATGATATCCATCACAGGTTTGCTGAGGTATTTTAAAGGAGAGATTAAGTAATTAGCTAGGCTGCAAGGCTCAGTGTTAAAAGTTGAGGGTGCAGAATCTGGTTCTCCTGCTGAGACAGCAGGGAAGGAGTCTGAGGCAGGTGCCATGGAGATAACCATGAAACACTGCGCAGGAGGGGATGACAGTCTTGGTGTGGCCAGTCTGGAGCAATCAAAATCATCCTTGGTTTGTCCTGTTTGATTTTTAGTAGTACTTTGGAGAGCAGAAACAGACGGGGGGAAGGCATAGACTGATAGGTTTTTCCAGGTGAAGGACAGAGCATCCACTTTTCGGGCTTGTTTGTGAGGAGTCCTTGTGCAAAATTTGTCCAATTGGTAGTTCTTGGGAGAGGCAAACAAGTCTATATCTGGGCTCCCCATTTGCCTGTCAACATGTTGAAAATCCTTGGTTCCCATTTCCACTCGTGTGGGTCCATGAGGTTTCTGCTTAGTCCATCTGCCAGTGTATTTAATTTTCCTAGCAGGAATTGAGCTTGTAGATGCACTTGGTAGCTCAAGGCTGTGTTCTACAATGCCATGGCTAGTCTGCAGAGGGGGGAAGAATGTGTACCCCCCTGCTTTTTTATGTACCACATAACAGTGATGCTGTCCGTCTTTACCATTAGTTGTCCTGGAAGAATATGGTCCTTGAAAGCTGTCAGAGAATTCTGTACAGCTAACATTTCTTTTTGATTGATATGCAGGTGCATTTGACTTGGGTTCCATTTGCCCTGAATGCACTTCCCTGCCAGGTGAGCCCCCCCCCCCCCCACCATGCACAGTCTGATGCATCTGTTGTTAAGGTTTGGGCGGCAGGGGGTGGTGTGAAAGGTAGTCCCTTGTTTTGGTAGCAGGCCTCTGCCCACCAAAGGAACTCTAGGCGTAGGCAAGGTATGATAGGAATCATTGTTTACAGATCTTGAGAATGTTGACACCAAAGGCTTTTTAGATACCACTGTAGTTTCCTCATATGCAGTCTTGTATATGGAATTAGAAGAATGCAGGAGGCCATGAACCCCAAGGCTTGCAGTATTTGTCTTGCAGATAGCAGGGTTTTTGTGGCCACTTGTTTGAAGTAGTTTGTCAAATGAATTTGTTTCTCTGGCGTGAGGTAAGCCATCTGGGAAGTTGTATTCAAGTTTGCTCCCAGGAATATAATTTGTTGACAGGGTACCAGGTGTGATTTCTTTTCATTTATGGTGCACCCCAGACAAGTTAGAACCCTTTGTACAAAGGCCAGATGATTCAAAAGTATGTCCTGGCTTTCTGCCTGAATTAGACAATCGTCCAGGTATGGGTATATTTTAATATTTCTTTGCCTGCAAAATGCAATAACTGGAGCTAGGCACTTTGTGAATATCCTGGGAGCAGAAAATAACCCAAAGGGCAGTGCAGAGAACTGATAGTGTGTGTAACCCGCTTTGAAGCGTAGGTATCTTCTGCAAGATTCCCCGATTAGGATGTGCAGGTATGCTTCTTTTAAATCTAGTGTTGCCAACCAGGCATCTTTGCCTAGCACAGGAAGTAATTGGTGAAGAGTCAGCATCTTGAATTTTGGAATCTCCAGAAAGGTGTTTAGAGTAGACAGGTCCAGGATAGGATGCCATGAATTGTTTTTTCTGGGTACCAGGAAAAGTCTCGAGTAGAAACCTTGACCCTTTTCCTCTTCTAGTACCAGCTGAATTGCCCCCATGCTTAAGAGAGAAAGTACTTGTTTGTGGGCCACTGTCCACTGATTTGGGGGTAGGTTCGGCCACCCGCTTGGTGTTGGCAATGTGTGGAAGTGAAATCTGTATCCCTGGGACACTATATTTAAAACCCATTTGTCCTGGGTAATGAGTTCCCAATTCTTTGCATGAAGAGCAATCTTTCGCCCCAAGGGGGCAGTCAGTTGATAAGTGCTTGGAAATTTTAAAAAGAAGTCATTGAGACAGTTTACCATTGGGGGGGGGTATTATTATTCCCAGATTTGGAAGTGCAGGCCCCCCACTGCTTAGTTCTGTGTGTCCCCCTGGGACTGAAACCTGAGGTTTTTGCTGTGTCTGGGTTTGGCTTGAGAAGACCAGGAAGGGGCTGGAAAGGACCAATTCTTAGAAGGCCAGTGCCTACTAAATCTGGGAGGCTGAACTTATAAAAAATCTTTAACAGTTTGCATAGATTTAGCTTTATCGTCCATCTTTTTAAGAACTTCCTCAGCCTTGTTGCAAACAGGCAGTCCCAATTTAAAGGAGCATCCAACAATTTAGCTTTAACATGATCGGCAAAGATTGCTCCTTGAGCCAAGCATGCCTTCTGAGCACAGACCCAGCAACAGCAGCCCGGCAAGACGCCTCTAATGAATCAAAACCGCATTGCAAAGTATGTTTTCCAACTTGTTCGGCAGAATGCATTAAATCCTGTACATCCTTATTTTCCACACAGTCAGGAATCATCATCATTTTCTGTTTAAGCAGTCCAATAACATGTTGCTGATATTTTAACATATGAAAATAGCAGTTTAAAGCACTAATGGCCAAGGTTGCAGAAGTGTAAACATTCGTACCCCATCTATCCAGCGCCCTGGAGTCTCTATCACAAGGGGTAGGATTTTTAGCAGTAGAAACCTTAATGCCCGTGGGCCCCTGTGAAATAGTCTTTGGATCTGCAATAGGATTTTTAAAAAGGAACTTGTGGGACTCAGGGACCCAGTAGTATCTGTCAGGTTTTCTGGGAGCAGGAGGCAGGGAATCAGAGGCCAAACTAGATTACGAAAAAGCATCATCAACAATGTCTAGTACAGGAGGAATAAGCAAAGGCCTATGTT
This sequence comes from Protopterus annectens, assembly GCF_019279795.1. Classification (NCBI taxonomy): domain Eukaryota; kingdom Metazoa; phylum Chordata; order Ceratodontiformes; family Protopteridae; genus Protopterus; species Protopterus annectens. The sequence continues at coordinate 592,005,078 of NC_056739.1, forward strand.
GAGGTATGAGAAGGAAATCCCTAAGCCTCTTTTTTGAATCAGAAAAATCCTGGCTTTCCCAGTAGAAATGCTCCCTTAGAGTATGTAAGGTTTCACCAAAAGAAAAATCCTCAGGAGGGGAGGCAGAGGGAATGGAGTCCTCTGCATCAGAATCTTCATAAGTAGATAAGGGCAAATCCAGATCATCAGAAGAATCAGCCAAAACAGAATCCTGATCAGAAGATTCATAATAATCTTCAGTCCTAGGCCTCTTGGGGGGGGGTTGGCTACTCCTGATTAGAGTTATTAGATCTTCAGCCATTCTTATCATTTGTTTTTTAGGCATAGAGGCCTGAGTATGTGGCCTGGGCGTCGGTTTTTTAGGCATGGATCGAGATTTAGGCCTAAGTAAAGAAGGAGGCATTAGTTTAATATACAAGTCTGTAGGCCTGAATACACCCTCAGAAGCCGGTGCCTGCACAGAGGCTCTGGACCCATCCAAGGTAGAGACATCCGCGGGTTTAATAGTTGAAGCATCTCGCGGCATACTGGACTCTGAATGGGTCTCAGTAGAGGCCTGCGAATCAGAAGTAGCGGGTATCAGGGGCTGTGAAAGCACCTCACTCAGTACCGGCGAACTGGTGACTGGCTTAGGAGAAGCATCATCGGCAATTTTGGACGTCAGCGGCCTGTCTCTGTCTTTATCTTTGCAATTTTTTTTGGAATCCTGGTAGTCGGACGGCTAACCGACAACATTTCTGGATAATTAAATCGAGAACTGAAATATTTAGAGGCGAAAATATACCGACACCGGATAGTGCGCTGATTAAATAAAGCACAAAACCGATAGCAAGGTACATTGTGGTCAGGGCCTAGGCAAGGAATACAGTACGAATGAAAATCTTTATGAGGTATTTGCTTTTCACAAGTAATGCAATTATTAACTTTTACTGACATCGGTAAGGAGCAAGAAAAAGTTTCCCCAATGGGGTACTTAGCTTTAGTTTAAGACTTCGGTTCTGAAACTCGAAAACGAAAATTTCAGATGTCGGACGACCGGCACTTGCGAACTGCTTCTGTTTCGGGCACCGCATGGCAAGAAAGACTGATGTAATGGCGTCGGCTGCATGTTTTATACCCCTGACATCATGGAAGAAGGGACAGCAACCGATGCAGGACCCAAGACTTTGTTAATCAGGCCGACTGAGGGGTACCTGCTGTGAGGTGACAACACTAACCACTGTGGCCACCCTTTTAATTGAATTAGTGTAATATTTAAAAAGTGTTTCTAATCTTGAACCTTTATTCCACAATTATTTTTAATTTTGCCCAGAATGCTTGAGCAAAGAAGTTGAGAGTTAGAGTATCTAGTGTCCTGATAACATTTATAAAACTCCATGAAAAAGAAAACCATCCTTGAAGATCAGGAGCATCTGCTCTTCTTAAAACCCCAGGTAAGTGCTGAGATTACTTACTGTGGTTTGCCAGCCTCTAGTGCTTACCTTGCTCATGTTCATTCATTGATTACCAGATTTACCCTAATACGGTCATATCCCATCCTTGATTAGGATAAAGTGCATAATCAAGCTTTTTTTTTGTCCTCATTCTCCCCAAACCAAAAGCAGCTTTTCTGTGGCCCTCCCACAGTCAAGGATTATCAGGGAGCTTCCCACAGCCATGGGTATTGTGGATGACTAACACCAGTAGAGACAATCTGAGATGACTATCACCAGTTTTATTGAAGAGAATGCCTGCTAGCAGGATTTAACTATGTCAAGGGCACTATGTCAGTGGCAAAACATTTAATGAAATTATGAAGCCTGCTACTTGAAAAAAACATTGTCACTGCAATTAGTGACACCTTTGAAATTTAAATTCACAAATACCAACAATCCACAATTCACAAAACACCAACAACGGCAATCTTGCCTCCTTTAAAAAAATCCCTCAAATTACATCTCTCCTCGCATTGGTTATGCTCCTGTTCCCCGACACACAACCCCAACTCCTGATTTTTCTCCCTGGTGTTATATTTCTAACTATCACTTCCTTCCCTTCACTCTGCCTACTTACTGCTTTCCCTGTCCTTTTCCTCCTTAGCTCTTTTATCTCCTTCCAATCTTACACTGTACTTAACTCCCCACAGCTATGAACCTTGCAGATATACTACATTCATGCGTTATTTGAATACACACTATGAACCTTGTAGATATATATTCATTCATGTGTTATTTAAATATATGCTATTTACTACTTCTATTTTTTCCATGATTGTAATTTTTTCACTGTTGTTTTATTATCAGATCTGATATTGTTGATCTTCATTCATTCATTACTGATGGGTATCGGTTCCGTCCTCAGAACTGAGTCAGCCTTATAACAAGCTCGCTCCAGCCAAAAAACTGTTGAGCTAAGCTTACCCATAGTGCCCCTCTCCCTGTTACTTCAGATCTCGTTTGCCATGTCAGGCCAGCCCTCATGCTAAGTGACTATAATTTTTGGAACTAATAGGTTTTCTTATTCATATTTGACAGTTTTTCTATCAAATTACTTGTTTAGAGTTTGCTTACCCTATTTGTCTATTTCTGTGTGCTCTTCTGTTTATTTACCAAATTTTTGGCATTCTTTGTACCATCACTGGTACTTCCCTTCTACCTTGTGGTAATCTTTAATATCTCTGCTGGTATTTCTTTCTTTACCTAGTTAAAAAAAAAAAAACGTGGTTTCTTTTTCAGACTGTACGGTGTGTGTATTTGGGTTATCCTACCTTATGTGTTCTTAGTTGACTGGCTTCCCAATTCCTCTAACTATGGCTGAAAAGAAAGGAACAATGGGCTTTAAGCATTGTGATCAGTGCGATAGGAAAATGCCGAACTCTGACGGTCATTTGTTGCATGTGTATTGGCTTGGGGTATCACACCTGAAAGTTGAACCAGCTTGTGATTTATGTAAACCTTTTAATGCCCATACATTGATGGAAAGGAAAAATAAATGGATCCTTAAAGGTCTCTTAAAGACTCCCTTTTCAGAGGCTATTTCTGCAGCAGAGGGCTCACCCCTTCCCAAAAAGGAACATAAAAAGAGGAGCCAGAGCGTACCTTCGTCTCCTCATGTTGCTGAATCTAAACCTGCTAAATACGTTAAATCTAAGGAACCGAAGGTAAAAGTTCCCAAATTATCTTCAGAAACCTCAGCACCAGGGCTTCAACCCCTTTCTACGGTGCCATCCTCATTTCCAGGACCTCAACTACCTATTACAGTACCGTCTTCAGCACCAAAACCTCAAGCACTGACTACGGTACCGATTGTGACTACTGAACCATTCATGGCAATTGCTACTATGGTACCGACCTCCCATTCTGTACCGAATATTGTTCTTCCAACTCTGGTCACCCCCCCCACCCATTCAATCTACTGGTCTTTTGACTGTGGTGCCAAAAGGTGAATCAGTTCCTCGGACCTGATATTCCCTCATGGCAGATCCTTTTTTGGGACAACAGTACAGTTCCTTTCTAGAATGCCCTGATTCTCCATTGGGGATATCAACCCGTTCCTCCAGAAGTCTTTCAGAATACGATGTGGTGAGACTTGTGGATCAATTACTGGCAGCCAGAGGAATCCCAACCCCTTTCAAACCCTCCCTCCCACCTGAATCTGAGGGATTTTCTTCACTGACTCCAACATATATTCCTCCTTCGACTGCCTTATGGGCATCAAACTTCTTGACACGGATACCTTTCCTGGTTCCAGCTTCTTCGGTCCCAGTAATAGACCTTACCCATGGCTCTGGAGCCTACCCTATGGCCATCGACTCACTCGGAGCCGAGCCATCCTTGGGATAGTGACTGGGCTGTCGGCAACATGACCCATAGTACGGTGCCTATTTTTTCTATGGCTCCGTCTACTACGGTTCTGGTTGTCTTGGCAGCACCGAGTTCTCTTGCGGCTTCTTCCCTGTGGATAGTCTCGTCGGAATGGGGTGTGACCCCCGTTCCGAGGTTGTCCTTCTTGGTTCCAGGCTCCCATCCCTCTTCAGGCAGGCCTGCCTTCCAGGTGATGGAGAGGGTCCTTGCCTCCACAGGCACACAGCTGGTTCCCTCGGCACTGGAGTGACATATATATTCGCCCTCTGGACCACAGTTGACACAGTCTACTATGCTGGGAAATCAAGCACAGAAGCCTCAGGATACCCTATTGCAGGACCCCCTCTCTTCGGAGTCATCTTCAGATGCTCCCGCTGGAGAGGTACCCAGAAAGAGATTGTGCAAGAGGAAGCATGTGGATTCCCCTGAAGAATCCCTTACTGAAGATATAGACTAGGTTGATGGGGAAGGGTCCCCACGATCACCCCATGAGGATGTCTCCTTTGGAGACATTCTATAAATCCTTAAACAGCGGGGAGACTGGAAGCCTTCCAACCCTTCCTCTGAGGTGTCTGTATTCCTGCAGGCTTTCTGTGCTCGGTCCTCTACTTCTTGGGTGACTCCTCCTGCAGATGAACTTATCCAGCTCATCATGCAGCATGCCTGGAAGAGTCCTGATACTGTGGAACCTATCCCCGGGAGACCAGACAAAATTATATCACCCTGGGAAGATTTTCCTAATTGGTGCAAAGGCCTGGCAGTAGACACTATGGTGGTGGCAGCAGCCACTAGGAAAGAACTCGCTGAAAAGAGTTCAAATATTCATCCTCCAAACAGAGAGTCTTGGACGATGGATAGACTAGGGAAGTGGGTATATGTTTTGTCGACCTTTGCCCTTTGGTCCTTGAACTATTTGGCACACTTGACCCGTCTCCAGAGGGAAATGATTACAGAACTCTTGGGAACTAGGAGCAGTATCTGATGAGGTATGTGACAAAGTTGCCTCACAGCTTGCCACCCTGGAATCCATTTCTAATTCGTCATTGCGGTTGATTTCTCATACTACTGAATGGGGTGGCTAGAGCAGCAGGTGCTGACATAGTTATGAGATGTCATGCCTGGATGCGCTTATGTGACTTTGTGGATCCTTTTAAGTCTTCCTTTGTCAACGCTCCTGTTGACGCTTCCTCTCTTTTTGGCCCAAAGGTAAAAGACACATTGGCCTGGTGTGAGAAGGGTGGCAAAACCCTGTCTGCTGTAGGTGTATGTTTTTCCACCCCTCAATGATCTTACTCTAGGAATCACAGGAGAGGAAAGATGTGTTACAAAAAATCCCAGGGTCCTTTCCGTGACACACATGGTGTGTTTTCTCCCCAGGGCAGAGGGGGAAACTCATCGGGAAGATGCCCCAGAGGCAGAAGGGGTCCGTGTAACCAGGGATCCAGAGATTCTTTCTTTGGACAGCCCTATCAGCGCTCCTTTCTCTGCACCATCTTGCCTGGAAATCCATAAAGACAGATTATTGGGTGCAGACGATAACAACCAGAGGTTACAATATTCCCTTTGATCTTTTTCCAAGGCCACTAAGGCAAATCCCCAATGTTCCACCCAGGAAGGGAAGCAGCAACTCAAGAAATTCAAAAGCTGCTCAAAAAAAGTCATCCAAACTGTCCCACCAGACCAAATAGGATACGGATATTACTCAAGGTTCTTTTTAGTGCCAAAAAAGACAGGGCACTGGAGGCCGATTTTGGACCTCAGCATCCTAAACAAGTTCATCAGACAAATGAAATTTGGATGGTCACGGTTCAGTCTATCCTTCCGTTTCTGGAGAAAGATGACTGGATGTGCTCAATCGATCTCCAGGATGTGTATTACCACATAAAAATGGACAAATGGACAAATGATCCACGAGATTCCTCCGCTTCCAGCTAGGAGCCAGTCACTACCAATTTTGAGCACTGCCCTATAGTTTCTCAACAGCCCCCAGAGTGTTTACCAAATGCATGGGAGTGGTAACAGCTCACTTAAGACTGCAAGGATTCTGGGTGTTTCCCTAGCTAGACAACTGACTCCTTACTGCTCCCACCAAGAGTCTACTAGTTCTAGCCTTACATTACACTCTAAAGATATCAAATCCTTAGGGATCTCTATAAACGAGGAAAAATCCAAGTTGACTCCTACTCAAAATCTGGAATTCATAGGGGCAACTTTCAACACTCAGTCTTGCCAAGTCTCCATTCCACTTCACAGGTTAAACAGACTAAGATGTCAACTCCGGGTGATACTCTCTCAGGTCAAGGTTTCAGCTCGTGCAGTCCTTCAACTACTTTAGTCAATGGCACCATCGATCACTGTAGTTCCCCTAGCAAGGCTACTCTTGAGACTCCTACAGTGGCTTCTAGTGACACAATGGTCTCCTTTGACTCGTCCTATGTCCTTTCAGATCCACATAACAAATTGATGCAAACAAGACTTAATTTGGTGGATGAAGCCAGAAAAGGATCTGTGGAATCACCCATTCTCCCCATCAGCCCAAGGCCACAGTGACCACAGATACCTCCCTGATGGAGTGGGGGGGGGGCATTTCCAGGGTATGACAGTCCAAAGCACTTGGTTAACCATGGAGGTCAACCTACATGTCAATGTTCTAGAATTAAGAGCAGTGCTTTTAGCATTGCAAGCATTCCACTCTGCCCTCCTGTCAGGAATGCTTGCTATCCAGCCAGACAACATGGCTGTAATCTAGTATATTAACAAACAAGGGGGAACCAAATCCTACCTGTTGTGTCGAGAAGCCATGAGAATTTGGCAATGGGCAATATCTTCCAACCGACTTCTGATAGCAATGCACATTCCCAGGGATTCCAACGTAATTGCAGACAAGCTGAGCAGATGCATCCTACTACTTCACGAGTGGTCTCTCAATCCTGCTATAGTGGCAAAGATCTTCAGCCACTGGGGCCAGCCGTGCTGCAATCTTTTCGGGTCCCCCACAACCACAAATGCAGCAAGTATTTTGCTCTAATCCCCCCTCAGGATGCTCTAGTACACGACTGGCCCACGGGACTTCTTTATGGTTTCCCTCCTCTATCTCTGATCCTGCAATTTCTAAAGAAAGCTCTTCGGTTGAGAAACAGAGTAATCCTCATTGCTCTGTTTTGGTCTTGACAAGTTTGGTTCCCCTTCCTTTGGCCTCATCTGGTGCACCAACCATGGAGTCTGGATCCAACTCCGGAAGTACTGTCGGATCCACAGGGGTTGGTATATCCAAACATATTGAGTCTTAAGCTGACAGCTTGGTTCCTCCACTTGCAGTAATTGCCATGCAGAATAATCTATCTTCCCCTATACATAACATTCTTCTGGCTTCACACAAACCATCCACCAGGAAACTATCTCAACAAGTGGAAGAGATTCATTATTTGGTTTTGATAAAAGAGACTGGACCCCTGCTCAGCTCCAGTTAGTATGTACTGGACTATTTGTCAAATCTTCTCCACTCGGGAGCATCAGCCTCCACTATTCGGATCTATATTATAATAGCAAAAATCCTTTTAAGCGAACGAGAAAACACTGACATGTATTGCACGAACCGCGATTATGTCGAACATACTAAACTGCGAAATTCAAAAAGTCAAAGTGTCATGGTTGGCCTGTCTGCGGTACAGCTCCGTAAGGTAAGTGTACGATAGTTATGGACCTTAGGGTAAGGGTGCGGGTTAAAGTAAGTGCATAGATAGGTAATGTATGTAAGGTTTAGTGTAGGGTTAGAATTAGGGTTTTGTTAAATGTATGTGTGTGGATTATTTGTTTTGTTTTGGTATATCGCTGTAGGGTAAGTGTGCGATAGTTATGGACCTTAGGGTTAGGGTGTGGGTTAAGGTAAGTGCATAGATAGTAATGTATGTAAGGTTTAGTGTAGGGTTATTCGTAGGGATTTGGTGCTTTACTTTAGGGTTAGAAGTAGGGTTTTGGTTAGTGTATGTATGTATTTTATTTATTTTGTTTGGGTAGGCAGTATGTAGTGGGAGGTGGAGTTGGCCGACTATGGGGATTAGACTTTTTGTATTTCGTCATTTAGTATGTTCAGCATATTCGCGATTCGCACAATAGGTGTCGGTGTTTTCGTGTTCGCTTAAAGGGATTTTTGCTATTATAATATCAACCCCACTTCGAGTATACCTGGCTGCTATTTCAATTTTCCACAATGGCTTCCAAGACTCATCCTTGATTTCCCATCATCTCTGTAAAACCTTTTTTAAAGGGGTCTCACACATTAGACCACCCTTCAAAGAACCAATTGAACCTTGGAGTTTGACATTAGTTCTACAATACTTGACTCGATCTGCTTTCGAACCTGCTGCTGCTTGTGATATAAAATTTTTATCCTGGAAATCTCTGTTCTTGGTAGCTATTACTTTGGCAAGACTGATATCTAAACTACAAGCCTTGTGCATAAAAAGCCCCTACATGGTCTTTCATAACGACAGAGTATCACTCCGGACTAATCCCTCTTTTTAGCCCAAAGTTATTTCAGAATTGACTATTAGTCAAACAATTGGCCTGCTGGCCTTCTTTCCTAATTTCTCTAATAAAGGAGAATACTGCCTACATTTGCTGCATGTACACAGACAATTACGATTCTACTTAGAACTAAATCACTAAGAAAATCTGACCAGTTATTCGTATCCTACACAGGACCAAATTTGGGAAATTCTGTTTCTAAGGTATCTTTATCTAAATGGTTAAGAAATAGTATATGTTTTACCTACCAACATAACAAAATTCCTCTACCAACTAAGGTCAAGGCACATTCAACCAGATTGGTGGAGACCTCTGTTGCTTTTCATTAAAGGGTTTCCATGGATGATATCTGTGCAGCTGCAACATGAGCTACCCCTCATACCCTTATCACTCATTACAAATAGGATTTGGTCTCCAGGGGGAGAGCATCTTTTGGTTCAACAGTGCTCAGGAACATTCTTCCATGGGGCCTCTCAGGACATAAAGTAGCTAGGCACTCTGCCCCATCAGTAAAAAATGAATGAAGATTAACAACATCAGATAAAGAGGTTATGCTCTTACCATAATGTTCCATCTGTGTTGTTGATTTTTCATTCATTCATCACATCACACCCTCTTCCCCCCTCCAAAAGACTCCTGGATGTTCAGATTTAGTTCAAATCCCATATTAGGGAATTTGCTCAGAAAAAGCCTCTGCTTTCTTTCTTACGGGCAAACAAAATCTGAGGTAACAAGAAGAACGGCACTATGGGTAAGCTTAGCTCGAGAGTTTTTTTGGATGGCGCAAGCTTGTTATAAGGCCGACTCAGTTCCGAGGACAGAACCAGTACCCATCAGTAATAAATGAATGAAGATCAACAACACAGATGGAACATTATGGTAAGAACATAACTTCTTTTTTCATTCAATGTAATAGTACTGCTCGATTTTCTCTGTTATGTGTATTAATATATTCTTTGTATGTAATTTAGTGGAGCTTTTCTCCCCGGGCCTCCACTGAAAAGGGGCTCATTCCAGGCTCAGTGGACTTTCCCAGTTAACAAATGCAATAAATAAATAAATAACAACAAACTGTAAAATCCACAATAAAAAGTGGCAGGACCCATAAACGGCAAATAGTCCAACCTTATTCACTAAAACAACAACGATTAGTGCTTTTGTCTGTGATAAGCAGACTTCATCAGATGAAATACACTTGAATGCATTCAAGTTTTTCTGGGTTCCTGCCAATTTTTACCTTTGAAATTTAAAGGAGTATAAATGGTGCCAAACCTTAGGATCCTTCATCCTGTGAACACAAGACTGTTGTGCCAGCTCTTACTGGTTTGACAAATGTAATAAAATATAAAAAAAGCATAACTTGCTGTAGTGCAAACCCCCCCCCCCCCCACTGTGACAGCAGGGTTCGCTAGTGCATAATGCTGGCGATGATCCATAGAACAAAAAGGTTTAATCCAATTTTTATAATAGTAATGTTAGAGTTGAATAATTATAAAAAATTGCACTAAACCTTTTTGTGTTGTTTTGTTGATGATGAATTGATTATACAGAAGAACACACTATGGATTGCATTATCAGTTCTAAAAGAAACTTATAAATCTCTTAGCTTAACATCACCGGAACAAGGAAAATATTGTGCTTTCAGATATAGAATGTTATAGGAACTGGATAATAAGATACAGAGTTCCCTATATAGGAAACCAATAGATACCAGTAACTATCACAAACAACGAGCAAGTAGGCAATAACTCTAGTAAATAAAAACAACCACAAGGCCAGAACACCAGTTTAATAAAATAACACTGTAGTAAAACACAATACTCTAGCAGCTCGGCTCTAAAAAGCCTTAATGGAGTAAAAATAAACAGAATACAAATCTCTTATATAGTACATTCAAGTATATCCAAGTACACAAATTTTCAATGAAACAATTATAAAATCAGGTTCATATTAGCTTGTCAAACACTCAAAAGAGTTCTTTGATCGATGCTCTTTGCTCGACAGCTAATAGACGAAACCACAAAAACTCGAATGGCCAGAATACCGACTTTTTTTCCCCAGAGGAAAAAAAATCATTGTTCCCCAAAAAAAAAAAAAAAAAAAAACAAATCTTTGCCTGCACACCCCTCTCACTTAAATATACCAACTCCGAGAACGGACCACAGTGGAGGAAAATGCAAAGTCCCGACAATGGCCCAGCAATTATTTTCCATGGAAAAAAAATCGCTGTTCTGGCCGTTCGTGTCTTTGTGGTTTCGCATATTAGCTGTTGATCAAAGAGCGTTCGCTCTTTTGAGTGTTTAACAAGTTAATAGGAACCCATAAAATCAAGTCAAGGACTTCCAGTTACAATCTATATTTAAACCATTACAGGTCAGCATTGCAAACTTTAAAATGAGCAAAGCTTCCTTATGTAACAATTTCTTCTTTATGTCAAAACTTCCTTCACTAATATTTATTTTTTTCTAAAATTGTAGCCCTATGACCCCCTGGGTCACCATCATGGCAAAATTTAAAAGTGCGAAGTAAGAGGGCTTTCCATTCTCACATTCTTAATATCTCTTATATGCTCTTGCAATCTGCATTTGAAAGCCCTTTTTCTTTCTCCTATATAATACATTTTACATGGGAATTCTAACGCATAAATAATGCCCTCAATATAACAGTAATATTTATCTGTAGGTGTAAATAAAATCCAATTAATTTTATTAAATGTCCTAACTATAAACCTACAGGTAATGCAATTGTTACATGTAAAAGTCCCCACATCTCTTGGTTCAATAACCATACTAATTGTGGGCACTTTAAATTTACTATGTACCAAAAAGTCTTTGATACTACAATCTCTTCTATATGAGAACACAAGACAACAGCTTACAGTATCTGCAAACTTTTTATATTTAAGTAAAAAAAGATACCAGTAACAACTCTGCTCTTTTCAAATTTTCAGCCAATAGTATACAGAAAAGAATATCCCTAGGGTAGTGTTCCTTAGGGTGATTCATAATATGAATGAAAGTGAAGTTGTTGAATAACTTTGTTGAAGTGGAATGCAACAGACTATTACACAGAGGGTATTCCAACTGTATACTATAAAATGAAATGAAGAAGGTAAAGGATGATGTTGAAAAGAAAGAAAAAGTTGTGACTTATTTAAGTTGTAATGAAAGAACAAGTATATAACTGGAAAGGATGAAAACAAGAAGAGTTTGTGCATGCTTAGTATGAATCTGTTAATAAGTAAAGAAATAGAAAATGTGATCAGGTGGAACTAGGAGTATTATGCAGAAATAAGATTGCACAGACTGGGAGAACATCTGCAATTTACTTTTACATGTGGAAGAATTTTAAATAAATTATTTAATAGAAGGAAACCTAATAATACAATGAAGAAAGGTGTCATGGGGGCACAAATGCATTCAACTATTGCAGAATCTGTGGTTTTATAAAACAGGCTAATGTGTTTGAAGATCCTGAGACAGGACTGAATAAGAAGTTATGTACTCACTATAACGTTCCATCTGAGTAGGTATCTTCATTTGACTGTTGCCTTTGGGATATGGATCCGATCTCAGATCCGAGCCTGCAACTTCTATCATAGCAAAGATTTGAGCTCATAGCTCCTCCCCTTACCCATAATCCCTTGCCTACCCTGACTGACCTCAGATCAAGTTTGCCCCATAGCACAGCTGATAAAAGTGTCCCAAAGGGAACATATGCTAATAACCACAAGAACGATCATTTTGGTCAGGGGGAAGGAGGGGGGGATGGTTGCAGACAAATGAAGATACATACTCAGATGGAACGTTATGGTGAGTACATAACTTCTTAATCTGAAGTAGGAACTTCATTTGTCAGCAACCTTTGGGACAGAGTCCCCAGCTACCTAAATCTTGGGTGGCCTTCATGGAAGGATATTCCGGAGCACCGCAGAGCCAAAGGACACCATACCTCGGGAGACAACATCTATTTTATAGTGGCTGATAAAGGTGTGAGATGAAGCCCAAGTGGCTGCGGAACAAATGTCATCCAGTGGAACCCTAGCTTGAAAGGCCGCAGATGTGGCAACGGCCCTAGTAGAATGAGCATGGACTCCTTGAGATGCAGGCCTTTCCAAGCTCTGATATGCTAAAAGAATACAACTCGAGATCCATCTTGAGAGAGAAACTTTAGAAACTGGCTTTCCAAAATTACTTTTGGCAAAGGAGATAAACAACTGATCGGATTGCCTATGATCAGCAGTTCTATGGATATAAAAACATAGTTGTCTGTGTACGTCTAAGGAATGTAGCTTGTACTCTCCTTTGTTTTGAAAGTTGGGGAAAAACACTGGAAGATTGATAGATTGATTGATGTTCGCTTCTGAAGATACCTTAGGTAGAAAGGACGGATTGATCCTGAGGTAAACCCTATCCGGGTGAAAGACCAGATATGGTGGTTTGACACAAAGAGCTTGCAATTCCGACACTCTTTTGGCTGAAGTTATGGCCACCAAAAAGGCTGTCTTCCAAGAGAGAAATTTGAGATCAACCGTGGCCGCCGGTTCGAATGGGGGACCAGTCAAGGCCTGCAAAACTAAGGATAAAACCCATGGAGGTACCACCTCTTTGACTGGAGGCCTAAGGAGGAAGGTACCCTTGAGGAAGGTTTTACACAGTTTGGAAGTGAAGTGATAAGAGGGCCAGACTCTTACCCCACGTGATAGTATGAGATTGCTGCAAGTTGTACCTTGACTGTGGAAGAACTAGCCCCCTGGTGAAACAGAGAGGTTAGAAAATCTAGAACCGACGCTATTGGGGGTGTAAAAGGGTCTAAATGATGGTGTTCTGCCCAAATGGTGAAGCGTTTCCACTTACTTCGATAAACCTTCCTGGTGGAAGGCTTGTGAGCTGCTACAAGAATGGCTTTGACAGGTGATGAGATCCCGGGAGTCCTTATGAGGAGTGGAACTGGAGCAACCAAGCCATCAGCTTGAGGTTGACCAGATTCAGAGTCGGAAGATCGAGAGGGTGAGAAATGAGATCCGGGAGGGGATCCAGAATCCATGGTGGATACACTAGGTGAGACCATAGGTAAGGGAACCACGTCTGACGAGGCCAGAATGGGGCAATGAGGATCATCTTGCTCCCCAACTGCCTGGATTTCTGTAATAATTTCAACATCAGGGGAAGAGGAGGGTAAGCATAAAGTAGACCGGGAGGCCAAGCATGAACTAGAGAGTCTCTCGGGGACTCCCCTGGAGGGGGGATCAGAGCGAAGTAATAGTTGCATTTGGTGTTTGAAGGAGAGGCAAAAAGATCGCAACAAGGTTGCCCCCATCAGGCAAATACTTGCTCTGCAACTCGATGGTTGAGAGACCATTCGTAAGGAGTCAGGATAGTATGACTGAGCCTGTCCCCTAGAATGATGGACCGTCCCGGAATGTGCGATGCTATGAGAAAGCGGTTGGTGGAAATCGCCCATTCCCACACTCTCATGGCCTTGCGGCAAAGGGGGTAAGACCTGGTTCCCCCCTGTTTGTTGATGTACCAGATGACCGACATGTTGTCTATCTGTACTGCAATCGTCCCTACCAGAAGAGAGTTGTGTAGTGCCTGCAACGTCAAAAGCACCGCCCGCATCTCTAGGACGTTGATATGCAAAGAGGTCTCTACATCGTTCCATGTGCCTTGGACTGTCCTGCCTGAAAAATGCCCCTCCCCACCCCAGGCAACAAGCGTCCGTGGTCACTGTGTCGACTGGCGGAGGTAGTGAGAAGGGACGTCCCGTGTGGAGATTGACAGACTGGAGCCACCACACGAGCGATCTTCTGCAAACCTTGCTTAAGGAAATGGGGTGAGACAGGGGGTTGTGAGACAGGGACCATTGTACCTGTAGGGTCCACTGCAGGACCCTCATGTTCAACCGGGCCAATGGCAGCAGAGGGATTGCAGCCGCCATAGATCCTAGGGCCCTCAGGACCAATTCCGCCGAAGGAGTTTGCAGTTGAAAGATGGCCTGCACGTGGAACATCAGTTTCCGAAGCTGATCTGGAGTCAAGAACGCAAACATCTGTCTGGAATCCAGTCTCGCCCCTATAAAATGCAACACCTGTGTAGGGATGAGAGAGGATTTGGTCATGTTGATGGTTAATCCTAACAGTGGAGCCAGACTGAGGAAATAATCCCTGCATGAACAAAGTAGATGCCTTGTTGGGGCCGTAAGGAGCCAGTCGTCCAGGTATGGGAAGACCTGAATTCCCTGGAGTCTCAGGTGGGCCGCTATTATTGCTAGGACCTTAGTGAACACCCTGGGGGCTGAGGTGAGGCCGAAGGGGAGGATCCTGAATTGAAAGTGACTGGCTCCCAGCCGGAAGCGGAGAAACCTCCTAGAACACCTGTCCACTAGAATGTGATAGTACGCATCCTTGAGGTCTATGGAGCACATCCAGTCGTCCTCCCGCAATAAGGGGAGGATGGATTGCAACGTGACCATTCGGAACTTTTCTTTGGGTACCGCCAGGTTTAGGAGAGAGAGGTCGAGGATGGACCTCAAGTCCCCCGTCTTTTTTGGCACCAGAAAGAACCTGGAGTAAAACCCTGATCCGACTTGATCTGGGGGGACAGGCTGGATGGCTCTTTTTTGCAGAAGCTGCTGAATTTCTGCAGCAGCCGCCTCCCTCTGACTGGGTGGAAAGTCGGGGAGGCCTCTGATTCTGGGGGCTACGATAAAGGGAATTTGGTAACCTCTGGATATAATACGAAGCAACCAGCGATCCGTTGTTATGGACTCCCACATTGCTAGGTGCCTCGAAAAACACCCCCCGACTGCCTCCAGAGTGGAGCAGCCGGGTAACCCCTCAGGGGTTCTGCGTGGGCCTCTCAGAGAACAGTTCTCTGGACCCAAAATTCCTAGGACCCCCTCTGTCTCTGGGGCAGCGTACTCCCTGTCCTCCTCTGCCATGAGAGGACTGGTTGCCCTGAGCAGACTGGGATTGAAACGATTTTCGGAACCACATCTTCTTCTGACCCTTTTGGTTCTTGGAAAAGGACCTCTGGGGCGCAGAGAAGCGGACTCCGACGGCAGACAAGGTCTTCTCGTCTTTCTCGCTCTGGACAAGAGTGTCACGAACGGTTTTGCCGAACAGTGCAGAACCATCGCGAATGACGCCTTAAAGGGTTCCGAGAAGTCACAGTGACGGAGCCAGGCCTGTCTCCTCATGACAAGCCCGACTCCGCCTGCTCTAGTGGCTCCCTCCATAGCATGAGACAACAGCCGCATACAGGTGTTAGAGATAGAGCGGAGGGTGGCCATTCGGGAGGAGTACAGATCCTTGTCTCCCTCCGACATGGACCCTGGGGGGGAAGCAGAGTATTCCTTAATTAGATCCTGCTGCATCCGAATAACGTGTGCCATGTAGTTCAAGGCCCTCATAGAGAAGGTCGCTGAACTGAAGGCCCGCTTCCCAAGACGGTCCATCGCACGAGACTCCTTGCTTGGAGGATGAACCGTGAGGCTCTCCTGAGCCAACTCTTTCTTGGTGGCTGCAGCCACCAACATGGCATCCACAGGGGGACCTCTGCCCCAGTGTGATCTCTCTGCAGGGGGGCTCAAAATTTTGTCCAGACGCTTGGGGATCAGCTTTACGGTGTCAGGTTCCTTCCAAGTCCTAGAGGATATGAGATCCACAGGGGGGGGTCGGGTGAAGGGGACACCCAAGAGGTAGATGGCCCTGCCTCAAACGCATCAAGGAATACGGACTCATCAGAGGAAGCCGTAGGGGCAGACCACCCACCCCTGATTTTGAGCATTTCCATGATGTCTCCAAAGGAGACATCCTCGGGGGGTGATCTATGGGTGCCTTCCCCTTCATCCATGTCCGTATCTTCGGTGAGACTCTCAGGGGAGTCTATGTGCCTCCTTTTGCACTTTGCCTTGTGAGGAATCTCCTCGGGGGGGCTGTCCGAGGAGTCCTCATGGGCTGTATCCTGTTCCACTGGAACTCCTAGAGGCGCTGAGGCAGGCTGCCCCGAGGGCCGGATGAGGGGAGCCAGGACCAGATAAGAAGGAGTGCGGGAGGGAGCCAAAGCCAGAACCGGAGGCCTGGAAGCACTCGACGGTGCCCTCTCCACCGCAGCGAAAGCCGAGGGGGAGCCACTCTCTGACTGATCTGAGATCCGACTCCCACTCGGATCCGAAGCGGGGATCGGACCCGGCGCCGAGAACGTCGGATCCGAAGGACCAATGTGCTCCGACCAGGACGGAGCCGAAAGCA
The DNA here is from genome assembly GCF_019279795.1 of Protopterus annectens. NCBI lineage: Eukaryota > Metazoa > Chordata > Ceratodontiformes > Protopteridae > Protopterus > Protopterus annectens. The sequence goes on from NC_056739.1 coordinate 592,021,701, forward strand.
CACCGAATACCTCGGATCCGAAGCTTGGCCCACGGCTCCGAGAGGTCGGATCCGACAAACTCGAGGGAGCCGTCGGAGCCGACGTGCCCAGCACAGTCAGCTCCGACCTACCCCCGGATCCAACACGGCTCGGCTCCGAGCGCTCCGAACCCGGAATGTGGGTCGGAGAAGGAGCTATAGGGGTGAAAAAAGGGGTCGAGCTCCCCCCCAGAGGGGGGGGAGGCAAGAGCACTCCCATCTGCATCTGGGCCTGGATGAATCTCCTCATCATCCGGTCCATGTCCGCATCAGACATGCTAAAAGTGGACCTAGAAGAGGCCACCGAGGCAGACCTGGAGAGTCGCCTCGATGACCTCGATGGGGACCGGATCACCTCCTCCTCGGGTCCTGGGGAGAAACAAGGGGATTGGATCCGAGGAGGAGGAGATTGAGAAGACTTAGATGGAGAAGCCCTCTTGGCGGGTGGGGCCGATGAAGAGTCATCGGCCTGCCAATTAAGGTGCTTCTCCCGCCGCTTCTCTTTCCTGGACTCCCTATCCTCCGGAGCCGAAGTGGGAGGTTGAGTCCCGGTCGAAGGAAGGGAGGCAGGAGTGACCACTACCAGGGGGGGGGGGGTAGCGGGCACCGAAGTACCAGAGACGAAGCAGAGTCTGGGGGTAAAAGGCCCGCCAGAACTAGCTTCTACCTTCGATCCTTGAGTGCCCTGGGGTTGAACGCAGCGCAAATCACACAACCCGAAGAGAGGTGTTCAACCCCAGGGCACCTAACGCACCGAGTGTGGCCATCAGCCGGTGAAAGCTTGTGACCACACTCGGTGCATTTCGAAAAAATGGCTTTAGGGGCCTCTGACATTACTAAAGTAAAGCACACTCACTAGGCCCCTAACACTCAAGTCACACACACACGCTACGACCAGTGGGGGAGGGAGAAATATTTTAAATTAAATTTAAGCTGAAAAGCTAAAATAACAAGTTTAGTGTAAAGGGTAAACCTACCACGCATACACAATCACTCACTCAGAAAAAAGAAAGAAAAACTTTTTTTTTCCTCACAAAAATGCCAAGAGCTCTGGAATCTAGCTGTTGCTTGAAGAGCGGCAAACTAGATCTGAGGTCAGTCAGGGTAGGCAGGGGATTATGGGTAAGGGGAGGAGCTAGGAGCTTGGATCTATGCTATGATAGAAGTTGCCGGCTCGGATCTGAGATCGGATCCATATCCCAAAGGTTGCTGACAAATGAAGTTCCTACTTCAGATGTATTATTTTAGATGAAAGGCAGATTGTAAGAGTACTTGTTAGTTTATGCTGCAATATGTGTGTGTGTGTGTGTGTGCGTGTGGGCAAAAAGTTTTATATAGGAAAGACAGAAAAACTTACATGAAATAATACAATTTACAATTTATAAAGAAAATTGATGACAATGCACTGGTTGTACAATATAAAATTTGAGAGGAGCATAAAAATATTCAATTTCAGGTATTTGATTTGATGGATAAAACTGAGTACAGTAATGATATGAGAGATCAGCTTCTGCAGGTAGAAAGTCAATGACAATTGCATGTTGGTGCATGTAGAGTCACGGGCTAAATGAAAAAAATATGTACTACATCAAGTTTAACAATTAAAACATAATTTAAAACTTATATGAATAATTTGCATGTGTTTTGAATGGAATACATGCATTTGGTCGCGCGACTGAATGCCGAACCGTCGTAATTCCGAACCTAAATGTCGAAATTCGTAAGCGTAGATGCTTGTAATGTCACGCGCAATGTTGAATTCGAAATTCCTGATCACACAACCTCCTCAACAAGCACTACCATGGGTCGAGAGGGGGGAATAGTAGCCTGGCCGGCGTTCGGTAATCTCCGGTTCGGCATCCGCATATTTGACATTCCATGATCTTGGGATTCTGCTTTCGACATGTTTGTGTTTGGACATCGGCCGTTCTAACAAATGCATGTATACCGTTTTGAATTACATAGTCCTGTATATTATGTAAGAATAAGGTGCTCTTTCTGCTTTTTTTAATTTGTTGCTCTGATTCGTGATAAATGGTAGAAAAAGAAGTTATGTACTCACCATAACGTTCCATCTGAGTTGTTGTTCTTCATTTGTCGTCAACCTGTGGGTACTCGGCCGCATTTCCAGCATCTGATCTGAGCTCCAAGCTCCTCCCCTACCCATAATGCCCCTGTCTCCCTCCTCCATTCAGATTGAGTTTGCTGCTATCCCTAGCATCCCAACTTGACCCAAGACCTTATCCCATAACAATAGGTCTCCAGAAACATGAAGAGAAGTACAAATGTATGACAATGTGGTGACTATATCTCTTCTGGCCAGACCACCACACAGCCTACTTAAGGCAGGGGGAATGGAGGGAGGGATGGTTGAAAATAAATGAAGAGCAACAACTCAGATGGAACATTATGGTGAGTACATAACTTCTTTATCTGAAGTTGCTGTCTTCATTAGCTCTTCAACCTGTGGGACAGAGTCCCCAGCTACTAAACACCTGGGAGGCCCTCAAGAAAGGATATTCCGGAGCATGGCAGATGCAAAGGATGCCCTGTTCCTGGATAGAATGTTCAACCTGTAATGCGAGATGAAAGTATGTGAAGAAGCCCAAGTAGTCGCAGAACAAATGTCATCCAGAGAAGCACTGTACCAGAAGGCAGCTGACGTAGCCACAGATCTTGTAGACTGTTGCCTTAATATGACCTGGCAGGGTTAAACCTCTAGCTGAATATGCCAGAGAAAGTACAGTTGTGTACACTTACCATAAATGTAGAAGTTCGAGTGTATTCACTGTTGCAGTCATTACATTTGGTTTATCCTGCTGGCAGGTTGCCCTCAGTCAGCCTGAATTCCAAAGTCTTGGGTCCTGCGTCGGTTGCTGTCGCCTCTTCTCTGACGTCAGGTCGTCAGGGGTATAAAAGATGCAGCCGATGCCATTTTATTTAGTTTTTCTTGCCCCAGATGTCAAGTGCCCCCAAAAAGGTAGGCTAAAAATATGTAAGTAAAACATACATGCACCAAAATAAGCTTTATCTTCATCTATAAGCAAATACACCACCTAGGTTGTATAGATTACAGAAGTAAAGATAAGTTCCAGCAAAAATTAGGGGGATGGCGGGAGGGTAACCTGGACTGCAACAGTGAATACACTTGAACATCTACATTTACTGTAAGTGTACACAACTGTACTATGTTCTTCGTGTTTCACTGCTGCAGTCATTATATTTGGGTTGCGTCCCAAAGCTATGGTTGGGGTGCTGGAGATAAACAGCATTAGAAGCGGCTATGAGGCCCTGCAGAACTGCAGTGGCAAAGCCTGCCCTGGATTTAGAGTAAAGAGACAGATTGTAATGTTTTGTAAAGGTATGCACTGAACTCCAGGTAGCAGCCTCCAAAATGTCTTTGGTTGGTACGCCCCTGAGAAAAACTGCAGAAATGGCTGCAGCTCTGGTTGAATGTGGCCTAATGCCCTTAGGCACTGGTTTGCCACATTGTGAGTAGCAGAAATGAATGCAGTGACCTATCCACTTTGAAATAGTCTGCTTGGAGATAGCCTTTCCTTGTGATGCTGTGGCATATGCCACTAGCAATTGCTCTGTCTTTCTGAAAACTTTAGTTTTGTCCAAGTAGAATCTAAGTTGTCTGTGTACGTCCAAAGAATGCAGAATTCTCTCCCCCTTGTTCTGTGGGTTTGGATAAAAAGTTGGCAAATGAATTGTTTGGTTAAGGCCAATACTGGATACCACCTTAAGCATAAATGTAGGGTTTGTTCTCAGAGAGACCCTGTCTGGATAGAAAATGATAAAGGGTTCCACAGTCATGAGAGCCTGTAGCTCTGAAACTCGTCTTGCAGAAGTTATTGCTAGGAGCAGAGCTGTTTTCCAAGATAAGAACTTTATGTCCGCAGTAGCAGCTGGTTCAAACGGAGGTAAGGTGAGTTTTTCCAAGACACAGTTGAGGTCCCATGCAGGTATTGGCGTTCTCCTTGGAGGCCTTAGGTTTTTGGCTCCTCTGAGGTACTGCCTTAATAAAAGATGGGAAAAGAGTGGTGGCTCTGTATTGTAATGAGCCGAAATGGCAGAGGCGTGTATTTTAATTGGCAAAAATGATAGGCCTTTGTCCAGCATCTCAGTTAAATATTGCAAAATCGCAGGAATATTTGGGACAGCTGTATCGGTTCCTTGAGCTTGGTTCCAAGCGCAAAATCTCTTCCATTTCCCAGCATAGGATTTTCTAGTACTAGGCCTTCTGGCTTCTAAAATGACATCCATCACAGATTTACTGAGAGGTGTGGTTTGTATGGCTACATTATCCGCCATGCTGCCAGGTTTAGGGTCCTGAGTTGGCTGTGCAGAATCTGATTGTTTCGCTGAGACAGCAGATGAGGTATTTGAGGTAATGTCCAGGCTGGGCATTGGGACAAGTTTCTTAAGATCGGCATGGCCAGTCTGGGGCAATCAGAATCATTTTTGGTTTCTCCTGCCTGACCTTTAGGAGTACCTTGGGGAGGAGAGGCAGTGGAGGAAAGGCATATACTGATAAGTTTGTCCAGTTGAAAGATAAGGCGTCCACTTTCCAAGCTTGTCTGTGATAAGTCCTTGTGCAGAATCTTTTTAGTTGATTGTTTTGAGGAGAGGCAAATAGATCTATGTCTGGGCGTCCCCATTTCACTGTTATTATGCTGAAGACTTGTGGATCCAGGTGCCACTTGTGGGGATCCATGAGGTTTCTGCTTAGTTCGTCTGCCAGAGTATTTTCCTTTCCTGGCAGGAATTGTGCCTGCAGATGAACTTGGCAAGTCAATGCTGTGTCCCATAAAGCCATGGCTAGTCTGCACAGTGGGTAAGAATGAGTGCCCCCCTGCTTGTTTATGTACCACATGACCATGGTGTTGTCTGTCTTTATCAGTAGTTGTCCCGGATGAAGTAGGTCCTTGAAGGCTGTCAGGGCATTTTGAACAGCTAGCATCTCTTTTTGATCGATATGTAGATGCTTTTGGTTTGTGGACCAGGTGCCCTGAATGCCTCTTCCTGCCATGTGTGCCCCCCCCCCGGCATAATCTGATGCATCCGTCGTTAGGCTCTGCCTGGCTGGGGGCAGTGAGAATAGCTGTCCCTTGTTTTGGTGACAAGCCTTGGCCCACCATCAAAATTCCTGTTGCAGGCAGGGAATTAGAGTAATCATTGTTTCCAGGCTGTGGCAATGTTGTGCCCAAGACACTTTTTAGGTACCACTGAATTTTCCTCACATGCAGTCTTGCATATGGAATTAGTAAGATGCAAGATGTCATGAAGCCCAAAGCCTGCAGAAATTTTCTTGCAGATAACTGGGCCTTTGTTGCCATTTCCTTGAAATGGGTAGTCAGTTGCCTTTGTTTGTCTGGAGTGAGATAAGCCATCTGGGCAGTTGTATTTAAGCTTGCACCCAGGAATATTATCTCTTGAGAGGGTACTAGTTTTGATTTCTTTTTGTTGACTGTGTACCCAAGCCTGTTAAGAGTTTTATCACAAAAGTCAGAAGCTGTAGTAGAATGTCCTTGTTCTCTGCTTGTATGAGGCAGTCATCCAAGTAAGGATATTTTTATATTCCTCTTTGTCTGCAGTAAGCAATTACTGGTGCCAGGCACTTTGTGAAGACCCTGGGCACAGTAGATAAGCCAAAGGGCAGTGCAGAGAATTGGTAATGCTTTGAGCCAGCCCTGAATCTGAGGTATCGTCTGCATGACTGTCTGATTGGTCATGCTGGTATGCCTCTTTTAGGTCTAAAGTCACGAGCCAAGTCTTGCTGCCCAGCATGGGCAGAAGCTGCTGTAAGGTCAACATCTTGAATTTTGGTATATTCAGGAAAGTGTTTAGAATAGATAGGTCCAGTATTGGTCTTCATGCGTTGTCCTTTCTGGGTATCAAGAACAGTCTTGAGTAAAATCCTTGTCCCTGCTCTTGTTGTGGTACTTGTTGAATAGCCCTCATGTCCATGAGAGCTGTGACTTGTTTTTGAGCCTCTGCCCATTGATTTTTTGGCAGGTCTGGCCAACCGTTTTTCCTTTGGCAGGGTATGGAAATGAAACTTGTAGCCTTGTGACACTATGTCTAGAACCCATTTGTCCTGGGTTATAATGTGCCAATTTTGAGAAAAAAGTGCTAGTTTTCCCCCTAAGGTTGCTGCCAGAAGATAAGTGCTTGGCGCAGGCAGGGGGAAGTCATTGAGACTGTTTCCTGTATGATTATGATTTGTCCTCTCCACCTTTGGAGGTAGAAGCACTCCACTGCTTAGACCTGTAGGATCCTTGCGGCTGTGATCTGCCTCTAGGGCGTCTGGATCTGCCCCTTTGAGGTCTGTCTGAGACTGGAAAGGACCAATTCTTTGTAGGCCAGTGTCTGCTAAATCAAGGTGGCTGTACCTGTAAGAAATCCTTGACTGTTTGCATAGATTTAGCTTTGTCCTCCATTTTCTTTAACACCAAACAAGGTATCAGGCTGTAAAGGAGCATCTAATTATTTTGCTTTAACATGGTCAGGCAGATTTTGTTCCTTTAACCAAGCATGCCTCCTAATGACAGAACCTGTAACAGCGGCCCTGCAGGAGGCCTCCAGAGAATCAAACCCAAATTGCAAAGTATGCTTTCCAACTTGTTCAGCTGCATGCAATAAATCCTGCATTTCTTTGTTTTCTGCACAGTCAGAATTTGCCATCATTTTCTGTTTAAGCAGTGTCATGATATATTGCTAATATTTGAGCATATGAAACTGGCAATTTAAAGCCCTTATAGCCAAAGTAGTAGATGTGTAAACCTTTTTTCCCCATCTATCCAGAGCCCTGGAATCCCTGTCAGAGGGGGTAGGATTTTTTGCAGTAGAAGCCTTGACCCATTTGGACCCAGAGAAATAGTATCTGGGTCTGCAGAAGGGTTTTTGAAAAGGAATTTATGAGATTCAGGGACTCTGTAGTATCTGTCCGGCTTAACAGGAGTTGGAGGTAAAGAGTCAGGGGTCAGACTAGACTCTGAGAACACATCATTTACAATGTCCAACACAGGTGGGATAGCTAGAGGCCTGTGTTGAGGTAGTAATAGGAAGTCTCAGAGCCTTTTCTTAGATTCTGATAAATCTTGGCTCTCCCAGTGGAAGTGCTCCCTCATGGTATGCAAGATTTCCCCAAAAGAGTAGTCCTCAGGAGGAGAAGCTGAAGGAATTGATTCTTCAGCATCAGAAACCTCATGGGGGGAAGAGAACATTCCTGATCAGAAGAGGAATCAGAAGAGATGGAAACCTGATCTGAAGATTCATAGTCTGTCTCTTGCCTAGGCCTCTTATCAGGAGGGGGATGGGAACCCCTGATCAAGGTAATTAAGTCTTCGGCCATTTTGAGCATCTGTTTTTTGGGCATGGAGGCCTGTCCTTGTGACTGGTGAACTTGTTTCTTTGCCTTTAAAGGTGTCTTAGTCTTTGAAGTCGGTTTAATACGTAATTGTTTAGGTCTGAATACACCCTCAGAAGCAGATGCCTGCTCAGCGGCTCTGGACCCATCTGAGGGAATAGTCTCCAAGGCTCCAAAACCTTGAGTTTCTTGTGGCCTGACCGACTCCATGTGGGAGTCGGAAGAGGCTTGCGACTCTAATGTAGTGGGCGTCAGGGGCTGCGAAAGTGCCTCACTGAGAACCGGCGACTTGCTTAGGAGAAGCTTCGTTGTCGGTTTTGGACCTTGGTTGCCTGTCCTATTCATTTTCATTGCGGTTTTTGTGAACTCCGGTAGTTGGATGGCTATCCGACGACATTATATAATTAAATCTTCACCCAAAATAGCTTAATGCAAAATCGTACCGATGCTTAATAGTTGGTTAAATCTAGCACAAAACCGACAACTAGCAATGTCGTGGTCAGGGCCTAGGCAAGGAATATAGTAAGAATGAAAGTCCTTATGAGGTATTTGCTTCCCACAAGATATACAATTCTGGAGCAAGAAAAAAGTTTCCCCAATGGGGTACTTAGCTTTTAATGAAGACTTCGGATCTGAAACTTGAACACGAAAATCTCAGGAGTCAGCCGACCGGCACTTGCGAACTGCTTCTGCTTCGGGCACCGCGCGGCAAGAAAGACTGAATAAAATGGCGTTGGCTGCATTTTTTATACCCCTGACAACCTGACTTCAGGGAAGAGGCGACAGCAACCGATGCAGGATCCAAGAATTTGGAATTCAGGCCGACTGAGGGTAACCTGCCAGCAGGATAACCCAAATGCAATGACTGCAACAGTGAAACACGAAGAACATATGCACTGGGAAATCCAATGGGCGATGTTGACCTTTGAGGCTGGTTTCCCTAAAAAGGGCTTAGAATAGGAGATAAAGAGTTGGTCAGACTTACAAAAGGACTTAGTTCTATGCAGATAAAAATGTAGCTGTCTCTGAACATCCAAGTGCAGTTTGCACTCACCATTATTCTGAAAGTTTGGGAAGAAAACCGGGAGACTAATCACTCGATTAATGTTCGATTCCAAAGCCACTTTTGGAAAAAAGGCAGGGTTAATGTGCAAAGAAACCCTGTCCTTATGAAAAATCAAATAAGGAGGCATGACTAAGGCCTAAAGCTCCAAACCCTTTTAGCTGATGTAATGGCAACTAATAAAGCCGTCCTCCAGGACAGGAACTGTGGGCCCACTGAAGATGCAGGTTCAAAGGGGGACGAGACCAGAGCTTGCAGAACTAGTGTGAGGTCCCAAGGAGGCATTGGGTCCTTAATGGATGGCCGAAGTAAAAAGGTACCTTTCAAAAAGGCCCTGCAAAGCTTAGAAGAAGCCAGATAAAACATATTGTCACCGACATGAAAGCTGGATATAGCTGGCAGGGGGACCTTGACCGTAGAAGAACTGGCACCTTGATGAAAGATGCTTGCTAAAAATTCTAGAACCAATGGAACCGGAGCAGTGAAGGGGTCTAAATCACACTGAGATGCCCAAATAGAAAAACATTTCCACTTGCTGGAATAAACCTTCCTGGTAGAAGATTTATGAGCTGCAACCAAAATCTTTTTGACTGGTGAAGATAACCCAGAAGTCCTGACTATCATGGAAATTGGAGCAGCCAAGTGGTGAGCTTCAGACTGACCAGGTTGGGCAGACATAGAACATGAGACCACATAGAGGGGAACCAGACTTGGTGAGGTCAGAATGGGGCAATGAGGATGACAGAGTTCCCCAGACTGTGAGCTTTCTGAAGAAATTTCTGGATTAATGGTACAGGAGGGTAAGTATACAGGAGACCGGAGGGTCTAGCATGAACCAGAGCATCTCTGGGGGCTTCCCCCTGAGGGGGGGGGGGGGGTTCAGAGTGAAAAACTCATTGCACTTCACATTGGAAGGAGAGGCAAAGAGATCACAGCAAGGCTGACCCCACTTGAGAAAGATCTGTTTTGCTACTGAAGAATTCAGAGACAACTCGTAAGGAGTCAGGATAGACATGCTGAGCCTGTCCGTTAGAATGTTGGACCTCCCCGGAATGTGTGTTGCCACCAGAAAATGGCCAGTGGAGATTGTCCACTCCCACACTCTCATGACCTCATGACACAGGGGATAAGACTTGCCCCACCCCCCCTGTTTGTTGATGCACCAGACAACCAACATGTTCCCTGTCTGGATGGCAATCATCACGAGAAGATGGGCATGGAGAGCTTGCAACACTAGGAGCACCGTTCTCACTGCCAGAACTTTGATATGCAATTGAGTCTTGTGGTGGGACCACATGCCTTGGACTGTCCTTCCCAAACAATGCCTCCCCACCAGAGTAGGGAGGTGTCCATGGTCACTGTGGCCAAAGGGGCTGGCAGAATAAAGGGACGACCCTAAAGAAGATCTGGAGAACAAATCCACCATAGAAGAGAATCCTTGCACGCTTGAGCTACGTGAATCAGATGACACAATGAAGATCTAGCAATGACCACTGAACCACCAAAGTCTATTGCAGTACCCTCATACGCAATCGAGCCGTAGGCACGAGGGTGATAGTGGCCACCATAGACCCCAACGCCTGTAAAACCAATTCTGCTGCTGGCATCTGGGCTTGAAGGATACACACGAAATAATGTTTCAAGGAATTAATTCTGTCTGATGTTAGAAAAACCTTGGACTGATTTGTGTCCAGCCGAGCTCCAATGAAATCCAGAACTTGAACTGGAGTCAGTAGGGATTTTCTGAGACTGATGGTTATGCCCAACTGATGGGCTATTCGAAGAAGGGAAGCCTGGAAGGGGTAGAAAGGAGCCAATGATCCAGGTAAGACCTAGAAGCCCTGCAGATGCAGGTGAGCCGCTACCACTACCATCACTTTGGTAACACCCTGGGGGCTGTGGTGAGACCAAAGGGGAGCTGAAAATGACTGGCTCCCAGCCGGAAGCAGAGGAACCTCTGAGAGCACATGTCCATCTTGATGTGGTAGTATGCGTCATGGAGGTCGACAGAGCACATCCAGTAATTCTCCTGCAGGAAGGGCAGGATAGACTGAAGAGTAACCATCTGGAATTTTGTCTTGCCAACTGACAGATTTAAGGTGGAAAGATCCAGAATGGGTCTTAAATCCCCCATTTTTTTTTTTTGGCACTAAAAAGAATCTGGAACAGATGCCTATTCTGGACTGGTCAAGGGGACCGGGCTGGATGACTCGCTTTTCTAGCAGCTTTGTAATTTCCAGTACTACCTCCTCCTTTTGCACGGGTGGAACATCCGGGAAGTATTTGGGCAGGAATGGTGGATACAGAAAGGGGATTGAATAGACTCCCAAGCTGTTGTGTGTAGCGAAAGGCATCCCCGACTGCCTCCAGAGCTAAGCAACCGGGCAAATCCTTCAGAGCTGCCACGCGGGCCTGTCTGAAAAAGGCTCTCGAGTCCCAAGATTCCTCTGACCCCATCTGCCTGGAGGGTGGCATCTATCCATCTCCCTCTGCCTCTAAGAGAAGGTGAGTCCTGAGTGTCCTGGGAGTAGCTGTGAGACTTTTGGAACCACATCTTCTTTGCTCCCCACTAATTCCCCAAAAAGGTTTGCTGAGGAGTGGAGAAGTAGATCCCGACAGCAGACAGTCTTCCTGTCCTCCTCGCTCTGGACAAGTGTGTCATGTACTGACTTTCCAAAGAGGGTGGAACCACCATGCGAGGTATTAGTAAAGGACGCCTTAAAGGGTCCTGAGAATGCACAGTGTCTGAGTCAGGCATGACGCCTGATGGCAACATCTGTCCCGGCAGCTCTACCGGTGCCCTCAGTAGCATGAGAGAGAAGCTGCATAGAGGTGTTAGGAATCGATGTGAGGGTGGCCATGTGAGAAGAGAAAAAGTACAGTTGTGTACACTTACCATAAATGTAGATGTTCGAGTGTATTCACTGTTGCAGTCATTACATTTGGGTAATCCTGCTGGCAGGTTGCCCTCAGCCGGCCTGAATTCCAAAGTCTTGGGTCCTGCATCAGCTGCTGTCGCCCCTTCCCTGACGTCAGATCGTCAGGGGTATAAAAGAAGCAGCCAAGCCATTTTCAAAAAGGGTAGCCAAGGTTTATATATATATATATATATATATATATATATATATATATATATATATATATTCAGAAATACACCAATATAAATTTTACCTTAATCTAAAAGCAAATACACCACATAGGTGTATAAACCAGAGAAGGAAAGATAAGATCCAAAAGAAAAAAGAGGGAAGGCGGGTGGGTAACCTGGACTGCAACAGCGAATACACTCGAACATCTACATTTATGATAAGTGTGCACAACTGTACTATGTTCTTCGAGTTTCACTGTGGCAGTCATTACATTTGGGTAGAGTCCCAAAGCAATGGTTGGGAGGTTGGAACTAGACAGCAGTAGGAGCAGCTATGAGGCCCTGCAGAACTGTAGTGGCAAAGCCTGCCCTGGATTTAGAGTAGAGTGGCAGATGATAAAGCTTTGTAAAGGTGTGCACTGAACTCCAAGTAGCAGCCTGTAAAATGTCTGTGGTTGGTACTCCCCTGAGAAAGGCTGCTGAGGTGACTGCAGCTCTGGTGGAGTGAGGCCTAATGCCCTTAGGCACTGGCTTGCCATGGTGTAAGTAGCAGAAACGAATACAGTGGCCTAACCACTTAGAAATAGTCTGCTTTGAGATAGGTTTTCCTTGTGATCCTGCAGCATATGCCACTAGTAATTGCTCTGTCTTCCTGAAAGCTTTGGTTATGTCCAAGGAGAATCTAAGTTGTCTGTGTATGTCCAAAGAATGCAGAATTCTCTCCCCCTTGTAATGCGGACTTGGGTAAAAGGTTGGTAGATGGATGGCTTGGTTAAGAGCCACACTGGACACTACTTTAGGCATAAATGTTGGGTCTGTCCTCAGGGAAACCCTGTCTGGATGAAAAATTATGAAAGGTTCCACAGTCATGAGAACCTGTAGCTCTGAAACTCGTCTTGCAGAAGTAATTGCTAAGAGCGGAGCTGTTTTCCAAGATAGAAACTTCATATCAGCAGAAGCAGCTGGCTCAAAAGGAGGCAGGGTGACCTTTTCCAAGACATAGTTGAGGTCCCATGCAGGTATTGGTAGTCTCCTTGGAGGCCTTAAATTTTTGGCTCCTCTGAGGTACTGCTTTAATAAAGGGTGAGAAAAAAGTGGTGGCTCTGTATTGTAATGAGCTGAAATGGCAGAGGCATGAATTTTAATTGATGAAAAAGATAGGCCTTTGTCAAGCATCTCAGTTAAGTATTGCAAAATCTGAGGAATATTTGGTACCGCTGTATCAGTTCCTTGTGCCTGGTTCCAGGCACAGAATCTCTTCCATTTTCCAGCATAAGACTTTCTAATACTAGGCCTTCTGACTTCCAGAATGACATCTATCACAGCTTTACTGACAGGTGTTTTTTGTATGACTACATTATCCGCCATGCTGCCAAGTTTAATGTCCTGAGTTGGCTGTGCATGATCTGATTGTTTTGCTGGGACAGTAGACGAGGTATTTGAGGTAAGGTCCAAGCTGGGTATAGACATAAGTTTCTTAGTATTGGATACCAGTACTGGGGTGGCCAGTCTGGGGCAATCAGTATCATCTTTGGCTTCTCCTGTCTGACCTTTGGGAGCACCCTGGGGAGGAGAGGCAGTGGAGGAAAGGCATATACCGATAGGTTTTTCCAGTTGAAAGATAGAGTGTCCACTTTCCATGCTTGTCTGTAATAAGTCCTTGTGCAGAATCTTTTTAGTTGGTAATTGAGAGGGGAGACAAATAGATCTATGTCCGGGCATCCCCATTTCCTTGTTATCATGCTGAAGACTTGTGGATCAAGCTGCCACTTGTAGGGATCCATGAGGTTTCTGCTTAGTTCGTCTGCCACAGTATTTTCCTTTCCTGGCAGGAATTGTGCCTGCAAATGTACATGGTAAGTCAAAGCTGTGTCCCACAAGGTCATGGCTAGTCTGCAAAGGGGGTAAGAATGTGTGCCCCCTTGCTTGTTTTTATACCACATGACCGTGGTGTTGTCTGTCTTTATCAGTAGTTGTCCCGGATGAAGTATCAAGATGACAACCTCCAAAGTGAATACCTACAAATCGCAGCTGATGCTCTGGCCTACCCAGGATCCATCTTGATTAACCGATCTCTGTCAGAAAGTTACGTTCCCACACTGTGGAAAGTATCACACATAATTCCCCTCCACAAAGGCGGTCCCTCCACAGAACTAACCAATTACCGCCCCATAGCTATTCTCTCTCCACTCTCCAAAATAACTAGAGAGATGCATACACTCTCAGGTCTCAGACTACCTCCTTACTAACAACCTCCTTTCCAATACTCAGCATGGTTTCCAACCAAACCATAGCACCACCACTGCCTTACTCTCCTTTACTAACACTATCCTTCAGCATAAAAATAATGGCTATCTCTCCTCTGCTACTTTCCTAGACATATCTAAAGCATCTGACATGGTCCCACACAAACAACTTATCTCTGTCCTCAATAACCTATCCTTCTCACAATCGGTCATCAACTGGTTTCAGAGTTACCTGTCTGACCGCCAACAATCCGTTGTATGGCAGAATGACATATCTCCCCAGCTACCTGTCTCCATAGGGGTTCCCCAAGGATCCATCCTTGGACCCCTACTCTTCTCTGTTTTCACCAATAATCTAGCCTCTGCCACCAAACATGGCACACTCATACAATACGCAGATGACTCAACCATCATCTGCTCAGCCCAGTCCCTACCCAAACTGCAAAAAGTCACACAGGAAGCCTTTTCCTCTGTTGAAACTTGGTTATCCGATGCCCAATTAATACTCAACCCAAACAAAACTAAACTACTCAACTTCCAACCCACCAAACATACTCAAAACAACTCTCACTTTAACATCACAGCAAAAGACAACACCACTATATACCCAACTGAACACACCAAATTGCTAGGAGTGGAAATAGAGAATAAACTAAAATTTGACATTCACATACCCTTGACCATAAAAAAGTCCACAAAAAACTAGGAGCGCTATACATAAATAAGCAACTTCTCACCAAAGCAGCAAAGATTTCAATAGCAAATTCCCACCTTATCTCCATCCTACTTTATGCCTGTCCAATATATACCAACCTAAGGCAATGCAATTTAAACAAGCTAGAGACCTGCTACAACAAAATCGCCAAATTCGCCACAGGGGTATCCTACTGTAGTCACCACTGTCTCTCACTTGCTGAACTGGGCTGGCTTGAACTCCCTCACCTCCTTCAATGGTATCAACTCTCACTTGCCCACAAACTAGTAAATCATCCACTAAATGTCCCATCCCTCCAGAATCTACTCCAACCCTATCGCACCACCAGACCACTAAGATCCAGCAACAAAAATCACTTGCAGATCACTAAAGCCAATAACTCTGCTGGTGAAGCACTATTCTCTTGCACCATAGCCAAATTATGGAACTCCCTCTCACTCACAATTACCTCCATACCATCATGCACCCACTTCAAAACTTTACTAAAAGCGCACCTAAAAACATGCTGGCTATGCCCTTGCAACTCCCACTCTAATATCACCCTCCCCATCCAACCACTACCTTTCTTTCCACTCCACTAACTACCTTGATTATAGCAAGCTCAGATGCTCATAAGCCAGTACTTATTATACAGCAGGAACTTCTTCTTGTAACATTTGTTAATGTCTGTTATGTACTTCACAGATAAAGATTCTAGTTGTCTACTGATGTACTATGTTCTTCATCTGTAAATATGTTGTAAGTAATTGCTATGTAAATTGTTAATCGCTATGTAATCCAATGTAACTACTGTCTGTTTATTTGAACTGTGGAGCTTTTCTCCCCGGGCCTCCTCTGAAAATGGACCTACGTCCAGTCAGACACTCCTGGTCAACAAATATAAATAAATAAATAAATAAATAAATAAAGTAGGTCCTTGAAGGTTGTCAGGGCATTTTGATCAGCTAACATCTATTTTTGATTGATATGTAGATGCATTTGGGTTGAGGACCATGTGCCCTAAATGCATCTTCCTGCCATGTGGGCTCCCCAGGCATAGTCTGACGCATCCGTTGTTAGTGTCTGCCTGGCTGGAAGTAATGTGAATGGCTGTCCCTTGTTCTGGTGACAATGTTGAGTCCAAACAGTTTTCAGGTACCATTGAAGTTTCCTCATATGCAGTCTTGCATATGGAATTAGTAGGATGAAGGATGCCATGAAGCCCAAAGCCTGCAGAATTTTTCTTGCAGATAACTGGGCCTTTATTGCCAACATTTTGAAATAGGTAGTCAGTCGCCTTTGTTTATCTGGCGTGAGATAAGCCATCTGGGCAGTTGTATTCAAGCTTGCACCCAGGAATATTATCTCTTGTGAGGGCACTAGTTTTGATTTATTTTTGTTGACTGTGTACCCTAGGCATGTTAGAAGTCTTTTCACAAACGCCAAATGTTGAAGAAGAATGTCCTTGTTCTCTGCTTGAATGAGACAGTCGTCCAAGTAAGGATATAATTGTATTCCTCTTTGTCTGCAGAATGCAATTACTGGTGCCAGGCACTTTGTAAAGACCCTGGGCACAGCAGATAAGCCAAAGGGTAGTGCAGAGAATTGATAATGCATTGAACCAGCCTTGAATCTTAGGTATCTTCTGCATGATTGTCTGATTGGAACATGCAGGTATGCCTCTTTTAGGTCTAAAGTTACAAGCCAAGCATTCTTGCCCAGCATGGGCAGAAGCTGCTGCAAATTCAACATTTTGAATTTTGGAATATCCAGGAAAGTGTTCAGAATAGATAGGTCCAGTATCGGCCTCCAGGCCTTGTCCTTTCTGGGTACCAAGAACAGTCTTGAGTAAAATCCTTGTCCCTGCTCTTGCACTGGTACTTGTTGAATAGCCCCCATGTCCATGAGGGATGAGACTTGTTTTTGTGCCTCTGCCCATTGATTTTTTGGCAGATCTGGCCAGCCATCTGCCTTTGGCAGAGTATGGAAATGGAACTTGTAGCCTTGTGACACTATGTTTAGAACCCACTTGTCCTGGGTTATGATGTGCCAATTTTGAACAAAATGTGCTAATTTTCCCCCTAAGGGTGCTGCCAGAAGATAAATGCTTGGCGCAGGCAGGGGGAAGTCATTGGGACTGTTTTCTGTATGTTTGTGATCTATCTTCTCCAGTTTTGGAGGTAGAAGCACCCCATTGCTTGGACCTATAAGAACCTTGCGCCTGGGATCTGCCCCTAGGGCATCTGGATCTGCCCCTTTGAGGTCAGTCTGACACAGGAAAGGACCAATTTTTTGTAGGCCAGTGTCTACTAAACCTAGGTGGCTGTACTTGTAAAAAATCTTTGACAGTTTGCATACATTTAGCTTTGTCCTCCATTTTCTTTAACAGCTCTTCTGCCTTAACACCAAACAAAGTATCATGCTGTAAAGGTGCATCTAATAATTTAACTTTAACATGATCAAGCAGATTTTGTTCCTTTAACCAAGCAGGCCTCCTAATTACAGAACCCGTAACTGCGGCCCTGCAGGAGGCCTCCAAAGAATCAAAACCACATTGCAAAGTATGTTTTCCAACTTGTTCTGCTGCATACAATAAATCCTGCATTTCCTTGTTTTTTGCACATTCAGAATTTAACATTTTCTGTTTAAACAATCCCATGACATGTTGCTGATACTTAAGCATATGAAATTGACAGTTTAAGGCCCTTATAGCCAAAGTTGCAGATGTGTAAACCTTAAATTTGTGCGAGTCAGGAACTCTGTAATATCTGTCAGGCTTAACAGGAGCTGGGGGTAAGGAGTCAGAGGTCAGACCAGACTCCGAAAACACATCATCTACAATGTATAACACAGGTGGAATGGCTAGAGGCCTGTGCTGAGGTAGTAAAAGAAAATCCCTGAGCCTCTTTTTAGATTCAGAAAAATCTTGGCTCTCTCAGTGGAAATGCTCCTTCATGGTATGCAAGGTTTCCCCAAAAAAATAGTCCTCAGGAGGAGATGCTGAAGGTATAGATTCTTCAGCATCAGAATCCTCATGGGGGGAAGAGAATATTCCTGATCAGAAGAGGAATCAGAAGAAATAGAAACCTGATCTGAAGATTCATAGTCAGTGTCTTGCGTAGGCCTCTTATCAGTTGGGGGATGGGAACCCCTGATCAAGGTAATCAAGTCTTCGGCCATTTTGAGCATCTGTTTTTTTGGCATAGAGGCCTGTCCACGTGGCTCTTGAGTTTGTTTCCTTGCTTTAGAAGGTGTTTTAGTCTTTGCCTTTGAAGCTGAAGTCGTTTTAATGTAAAGATGTTTGGGTCTGAATACACTCTCAGAAGCCGGTACCTGCTCAGTGGCTCTGGACCCGTCTGAGGGATTAGCGTCCGAGGCTCCAATACCTTGAGTATCCAGTGGCATAGCTGACTCCACATGGGAGTCGGTAGTGGCCTGCGACTCTAAAGTAGCGGGCGTCAGGGGCTGCGAAAGCACCTCACTGAGAACCGGCGACTGGCTTAGGAGAAGCTTTGTCGTTGGTTTTGGGCCTCGGTTGATTTTCTCTATCCTTTTCTTTGCGTTTTTTGTAAACTCCGGTAGTCAGATGGCTATCCAACGACATTTCAGGATAATTAAACCGGCGTCCAAATAAGTTTAAAGCAAAATCATACTGACGCTTAATAGTGCGTTGGTTAAATCTAGCACAAAACCGACAACCAGTAATGTTGTGATCAGGGCCTAGGCAAGGAATACTGTAAGAATAAAAATCCTTATGAGGTATTTGCTTTCCACAAGAAATACAATTATTAACTTTTACTGACATAGGTCTGGAGCAAGAAAAAAGTTTCCCCAACGGGGTACTTAGCTTTATTGAAGACTTCAGATCTGAAATTCAAACACTAAAATCTCAGGAGTCGGCCGACCGGCACTTGCGAACTGCTTCTGCTTCTGGCACCGTGCGGCAAGAAAGACTGAAGAAAATGGCGTTGGCTGCTTCTTTTATACCCCTGACGTCAGGGAAGGGGCGACAGCAGCCGATGCAGGACCCAAGACTTTGGAATTCAGGCCGACTGAGGGCAACCTGCCAGCAGGATTACCCAAATGTAATGACTACAACAATAAAACAGGAAGAACATCCTTTTGGTCGTCCGCTGTCATGGACCCTGGGGTAGACCCAGCGATCTCCTTGACAAGTATTCCCTGGAGTCTAATTACATGTGCCATATAATTCAATGCATGTACCAAAAATGTGGCTGAAGCGTACACCAGTTTCCCAAAGTGGTCCATCATCCTGGACTCTCAGTCTGATGGATGGACCTTGGACCTCTCCTGCACAAGCTCCTTCTTAGTGGCCACTGCCAATACCATGGCATCTATGGGGGATCCCTTGGTCCAGTAGGTCTTATCTGAGGAAGAACTCAATGCCTTGTCAGGGTGTTTGGGGATCGGCTCCACCGTGTCCAGTTCCTTCCATGCCAGAGATGTAAATAAATCCACCAGTGGATCTGTGGGAGGGGACAACCAGGAAGTAAAGCGTCCTGCGCCAAACACCTCCAGGAACACCAATTCGTCCGAGTTGGGTTTCTGGGCGGACCACCCCCCTCGCTGACAAAGAATCTCCATTATGTCTTCTTCAGGGGGTGACCGAGGGGAACCTTCCCCTTCCTTCAAATTGGTGTCCTTTGTGAGGGACTCCAGTGGGGAGTCAATGACCTTCCTTTTGCATGTATGTTCTTGATGCACATCCTCAGGATGAGTTTCTGGGGAGGACTCAAACATCTGGCTGCTCCCACATGTGAGCTCCCTGGGGCAAACAGGCAGCAGGCTGTTCCTGAGGCAGCAGGATGGCAGAATGCATGCCAGAAACAGAGAGAGCTAGGGCGACCTCCAAAGATGAGATCATCAAGGGTCTCGATGGTATTGAGAGAACCCTCTCCACCCATTCAAAAGCGGAAGAAGAGCGAACCATCTGAGTAGGGACTACAGACGGGTCTGCCACCCTCTAGATCAATGAGGGAGTCAGAGCCAAATCTCCAGGCACCGAGACTCCGATTGGAAGGCTCTGCTCTGAAAAACTTGGAGCAGACACCATTCCCTTTGATCTGAGCTCATCGGATCCAACCTACTCAAGGTAATGGCTGGCGTCGGGGTACAAAGTGCTGTCAGTGCTGACCCCTCGACTCAGAGAGCCTTCGGATCAGAGGGCTCTGAAACCGGGGGTCGGATCAGAGAAGGAGTAATTGGTAGGAACATGGACTGCATGCACTCCCCCCCCCAAAAGAGGGAGAAGGGGCAGGCAAGACTCCCATCTGTATCTGAGTGCGGATACATTTCTGCATCATCCTGTTCATCTCAAATTTGTAAACGCTGCTGGTGGATCGGGATGAAGAGGCCACCGATACTGGCCTGGAGGGTGAAGCTGGGGCCGGTGAATGTATCCGAAGCTCCTCCAGCTCAGGGAAGAAGAGAAGGGAATGGAGCCAGGGAGACTCCGGTCGTGGAGTTGAGCGGACCTTAGCCGGTGGACCAGAGGAAGATGAGCGATCAGGGGACTGCTTCCTCAGCTTGTCCTTGTGTTTATGCTTGTCCCCATCCCTGGACCTCTTGGCGGGAGGTTGAGTCCCAGAGGCCGGGGTGGAGACAGAAGTAGCAGTAGAAGTCGGGTTGAGGAAGCCTGGTTCCTGGTGGTAGGAGGGGGAAGAAGGCATTTAAAGATAAACTTATTCCTCCTGTCCATCAATGCATGGGGACTGAAGCCCACACAGATGGAACAGGAGGACTCTACATGGGAAACCCCTAAGCATACCATGCACAGAGTGTAGCCATCAGCTGGGAAGAACTTATGGCCACACTCTGTGCACTTATGAAAGCATGGTTTAGGGTTCTCAGACATAATTCCAGCAGAGAGGGCCCAACCAGAACACAGTCTCTCACACACACACACACAAACACACACACACGCTTCCAGACAGACAATAGAAAGAAGTTTTTTTTAATACTGATCCAAACAGCACAAGGGAGGAGAGGTAGAAAAGATAGAAATAGAAAAGTAAGAAGAAAGTAGAGTAAAAAGCCGTGGTGGTACAGCGATAGCATTTTTACCTCACAGCAAGAGGTTCTCCTGTTTGATTCTCGGCTGGAGTGCCTTCTGTGTAGAGTCTGCATGTCCTCCCCACGGTCGAGTGGCCTCCGAAAGACATGCGTGAATGGGAGTGCCTTCGCTGAAGTTGGGCGTCGGGCTGGCAACTCGGCACCATAAAAATCTGCTGCCAATCATTAGCGGACCAGAGTACAGCTGTGGTGACCCCTAACCGGAAAAAGCCAAAAAGACAAACAAACAAGTAAAAGAAAGTAGAGAATCCCAAAGGAAAATAAATCACTTACCAAAATAGAAGCTCAGAGCAGTAGATCATGATGCTTATGCTAGCGTGGCAAATGAGATCTGAAGGGAGGAGGGAGACAGGGGACATTATGGGTAGGGGAGGAGCTTGGAGCTCAGATCAGATGCTGGAAATGCGGCCAAGTTGGATCCGTGGTGGATCTGAGTACCCACAAATGAAGACAACAACTTCAAATCTTTTAAACAGTCTGAAAAATATGGTGTACTTGATTCTGACAAAGAACATGTAAGTTCACAATCATCTAAACTGTGTTTTTACAGAAAAAATGCTTCACAGTTCTGCGGCATGGATAGTTCTTGTGAATATTTTATATTGCAAATGTAAAATTATTCTGCTGTATCAAAAGATAATAATATTGCACTGTAAAAAAAAATTAATCTGTTAAGACTACAGTACCATACCTGAAGAAATCTTTCCAATTACAGACCAAACCTGTAACTAATCTAACTTTTGGAATGCCTAATATTTTAAAGACAGGTAAAACATAATTGTTAAGGTATAGAAAGTATACTGCATTAATGCAGTACACAGCAGAAGGCAAAACTTTTTTATTGCTATGTTCATTCAATTGTACACAAGCTGGGTGAATGTTCCCATAAATATAGTTTCAGATATGTACTGCTACAAGCAGCATAAACCAAATAATGGTTTAGCTAGCATGCAACCTCATCTAGAGACTTAACAGTTCACTAGTTTTCAGATCTCTCCACTCCCCGACCTTCCAAGAAATAGACTTTGTTCTGTACATTCCCATTTCACTACAGAAGGCCTTCTGAAAATCTATACTCACTCCTGTACCCAGGTAGACATTGTGTTTCTGTGTCAGGAGCTATTTGGTTTGAATTCTTTTCTGTTAACATGTTAGAATTTAAACAGATACACTTTCTGGACAGGCAATATGTTGCATGCTATTAAACTGAAATTGATGTGCATTTGCAGTGACAGTGACCTATACCGAAAGGAAGAGCTCCTCATTACAGTGCTCTATTCTTTTGGGGGGGAGGTCAGGCATTATATGGGTCATGGGTGACCCATGCCACACAAGATCCAGCTATACTGTTCTCCTTGGAGACAGGCTGATGCTGTCACTATATGCCACAGCCCAAATTTACCTAGGGAAAATACAGGTAGAGAGACTACTCAGTTTCTTGCCTACCCTTTAGGTAAGTGTGAGCGTGTTGGGGGGGGGGGGGGGAATAAACCAAACCATTATGGAATGGTTAGTTTCAAGGGCTACCAACTACTTATGGTCAGAATGTTTTTCCACCATCAGACGTGGAATGGTCACAATGTCTGCATGATAAAGGAACACTTAACAACATCCGGCCAAAGCTTCACTACCACAAAAAGTATATATTGCAAAGTCTTATAATATGTACTAAATGCACATGCACATCTGCCATATATTATGAACAGACCTGTAATACAGTCCTTGCCCTACCTCTGTGTTGAACCTAACATAGGGGCACATTGCATCCAATACTACTTCCTGGTGGATTACACTAGTTTCACTAATCCGAAGAGAGAACTTCAAACTCCCACGAAGTTTATCAGATGAAGCAATGGCCAAAGGACTCAAGAGATGTACAACAGGCTTTCTAGAAAAAGCAGACAACAAAACAATCAATGAGAACAATGTGTGTCTCTCTGTTGCACAATCTGCTGTTTGTAATTCTGAACCCAAGTTCCACAATCTGCTGTTTGTAATTCTGAACCCAAGTTGCAATTACACTTGTTTATGACTCAGTTTAAAGGCAACATACACATTTGTTATAATACTCTAACCAAAAGGTAATTTTAGAGCAGATTTGCAGCAGAGGTGTGAGTAAAGCATACAAGTCACAAGATAAATGTCATGTCACCATGAGCGTAGCCAGGACTTTTATAACTGTTTCCACCACTACCAGCAAACTCCCCATTTTGCAAATGTCATGCAATACTAGTTACATAATGCAATCTGCAACGTACATTATAGTTCTTTTGCCAGAAACATTTAGACATTTTCAAAGTACTATAATAAGCACATTTCCAATAGCATACATGCTTACGTGAACACCTTAGCTTACATTGGCTAAATCTATGAACATCATTACTGTATGGTGATGAAGTGATATGCTGAACAGCAATCGTGTTAGTTAAAGAAAATAACCTTCATAATGAGTAGTTACAAAGACTATGTGTGAGGATTTAGTTAACATCTATCAAATAATATGTAAAGGTTACAAATCTTAGCACACTAACACCACATTAAGTTATTTTTAATAGACTTTTTGAATTCTATTAAAGCACTGTAATATGTCGAAGTAATAATATCAGTTAGCTTTCTTCATGTTTTTGGTGCAAGTGGAACTACTGATTACTTAAGTTCTTATGGCTGACTGCTTCATTGAATTTTAAACCTTACTGCTTAAATAATTTAATACTTTACATGGAAATTTTCCACAAAGTGTCTACTGTCTGAACTTTAACCTAAATGACCCTCAATTTCATATGTATTGTTGGGCTAACTGAACCACTTTCAAATGGAATTTCTTCCAATTATTTACTCAACACATCAACAAGGCCATCATAGTTAATAATTATGGCAGAAACAGGTATCCAAATATTGATTTCAAGGTAGACAGAGGCAAGGGTTTAGTCTTAATACAAAGGGACAAGCTTTGTGAGTGGCAGATAATTGTTAATTGAACACTTTAGCTGGAATATTTAGGTTGGAGGCTTAGATTTTACATTAGTTCTCTTTTATTGGTTAAATGTAGTTATTCAGATGAACTTAGTTTTGTTGAGCACAGTTGGGTTTGTTTGTAGGACTAGGTCCTAGAAAGGTAACTGCCTTGGCACACATTAACAGAAGGCACTACACTTCTGCACCATGTAGCCATTAAAAAACTGCAATCTTTTATCCATGTCGGCAGAATTGCCCACAACAAATCACTTCTAGTACAAACCATTTTGATCATCTATGTAAAACCCATCCTACCAGCTTTAATAGTACAAACACATTTTAGTCCTTGTAAAGGCAGTGTCTGAGCAATTGTGAATCAGTATGAGTTCATCCAGGTACCTTAACCAAATTCAAAATCCATTGAGTAAGAAATTATTTCACTTGCTTTACAACACGGGCACACACATTGTTGCACTCAGGAAACTCATAGGATCAGCTAATTTCAGACTTGAGTTACACAAGTTATGGGATAGGAATTATACTTAAAAAGGGACTGTAATGTAAAAATAGTCAAAGTAATGAGAGACTCTAGGAGGAGATATGTGCTTTTAGAATTATCTTTCGAAAAAACAGTGAAAAATATATCACTTCAGACTCCGTATAACAAAAATAAATAAATAAATAAATAGAATTTTCTGGGACCTGTCTCAACTAACCTCAAGATTTATTCTCCAATTATTCATTTTAATGGGAACTTGAAATTTAATCTTAAGTTCAACATTTGATAAAATGGCCTCTAGGTTATCTTCATCTCTCAAGTTAAGTTGAGGTAGTGGATCGTTATTGATAAATCTCTTTGGGAACTGACTTTACCTTTTATTTTTCAGCCCATAAATCAAAGGTTAGGCTAGATTTCTTTTTGTTTCCAGGCTAATTTCCTGTCCACTTTCTAAACTTGTAACTTTTGTCAGACCATTCTCTTATTGTTCAACTATCTTGATGAAAATTTATTTTTCAAAGAGCTTTAGAGCCAGCCTCAAGTAAAAATTAAACTCAGACTTTCCAAATAGTAATTTACTATTAAACACTGCAAACATGAGATACTGGATATGTTTATATTCAATGACAGATAACTTTTAGTTATGTACTTACCATAACTTTGGATGTATGGGATCCATCTCGCCTACATTCATCACTGATAGGTTCGGAGCCGATCCGTCGGCTCCAACTCGGCCGTTATACACTAGAACAAAGTCTCTTATTGGCTGGGCTACCCCTTATCCCACAATGCACCACACCTGCTTCCCCAGATCTTGTTTGTTCGCTCTCATACATACATACAGGAACAAAACACATAGTAATAACTGTAACCAACTAGAGTCCTTCCAGAGGAGAGCTCAGCAAGACCAATGTTTCCTCCAAATCCAAAAGGTAGGGGGAAGGAGGGTGGGTATGAGATGGATCCCATACATCCAAAGTTATGGTAAGTACATAACTAAAAGATGTAATGGGATCCTATCTCGCCTACATTCATCACTGATGGGACAGCGTCCCTAGCACCTAAAACCCCGGGTGGCTCACTGGAATACACTCCTGAGAACTGCGGAACCAAATGAAGCACTGCCTCGGGAAGCCACATCAAGCTTGTAATGAGAAATGAAGGTGTGCGGAGAAGACCAAGTAGCAGCCGCACAAATATCATCTATTGAAACTTTGGAATGAAAAGCTACAGAGGTGGCCATAGCCCTAGTAGAATGAGCTTTGATTGGGAAAGGCAGCTCCTTGCCTGAGTGGGAATAAATGAAAGTGATGCAATCTTTAATCCATCTAGCAATGGTGGCTTTGGCAACTGGAAGACCCAACCTATTCTCTGCAAAGGACACAAACAGTTGGTCAGATTTTCGAGTCTGAGTGGTCCTATCCAAGTAAAAACACAGTTGCCTATGAACATCCAACTGGTGAAAGGTATATTCTGCTCTATCAGAAAAATTTGGAAAGAAAACTGGAAGCTCCAATGATTGCTGAATGCATAAAGGGGATGCTACCTTAGGCAAAAAAGATGGATTCAATCTAAGGGAAACTCTGTCTTTGTGAAAGATCAAATACGGAGGGGAAGAACAGAGGGCCTGAAGCTCTGAGACACGCTTAGCAGAAGTAATAGCCACTAGAAAGGCCGTTTTCCACGACAGAAATTTTTATATCACAAGTGGCCGCCGGTTCAAAGGGACGGGCAGTTAAGGAGGCCAGAACCAAATTTAAGTCCCAAGGGGGAATGGGATGAGCTACAGGAGGCCTGAGGAGCCAGGCTCCTTTAAGAAAGGACTTGCAAAGTCTGTTAGCCATTAAAGAGGGGTCTGCAGCAACATGAAAATTAGATATAGCCGCCAATTGAAGTTTAAATGTGGAGACTGAAGAGCCAGAATGAAATAAGGAAGCTAGAAATTCCAAGACCTGCGGAATTGGGGCCGTAAGAGGATCAATGCCTCGCTGCTGGGCCCAACAAACAAACCTTTTCCATTTGCTGGAATACAGCTTAACGGTAGACGGCTTGTGGGAAGAAGACAAGATGTGCATCACTTCCGAAGAAAGAGAAAGATCTCTAACTAAGGATGGAAGTGGAGTAACCAAGCAGCCAGTCGCAGCGACCGGAGGGACGGATGAGAGTGCCCCAATGGATTGGATAGCAGATCCGGCACTGGGTCCAGAATCCAAGGGCCCTGTGTCGCATACTTCTGAAGAAACGGAACCAAACCTGACGGGGCCAATGTGGGACGACCAAAATCATATCGCACCCGACATGAAGAGCCTTCTGAATCACCCTCGGGAGAAGGGGAATCGGAGGGAAGGCATAAAGCAGACCCGGGGGCCAAGTGTGGGCTAGAGCGTCCCTTGGGGACTGTCCTTGAGAGGGCGTCAGAGTGAAGAACTCTCTGCACTTCGCATTGTTGGGGCTGGCGAACAAGTCGCAACAAGGGAGGCCCCATTTGGCAAAGATTAGCGCAGCCACTCTGTTGTTGAGGGACCACTCGTGGGGCAGCAGGAGGGTCCTGCTGAGCCTGTCTGCAATCACATTGGCCTTCCCCGGAATGTGCGTGGCTACTAAGAAACATCGAGAGGCTATGGCCCAGCGCCATACTCTCATGGCCTCCCTGCAAAGGGGGTAGGACCTGGTTCCCCCCTGCTTGTTTATGTGCCAAACTACCGACATGTTGTCGGATAGGATCTCAATAGTACCCTGTGGGAGAGCATGATGAAGTGCCTGTAGAACCAGAAGCACCGCTCTCATTTCCAGGACATTGATGTGAAGGTGCGCTTCGCAATCCTGCCAAGTGCCTTAGACAGTCCTGTCCAGATAATGACCCCCACCCTATCTGGGAGGCGTCCGTGGTCACCGTGGCAACAGGGGGCTGAAGAGCGAAAGGACGCCCCCGGTCCAGGTTGGACCAACATAGCCACCAACGGAGGTCCTGACAACTGTCCGTAATTAGAACTAGGTGATCCAGGGGAAGTTCTTGGTATGACCATTGTACCGACAACAGCCATTGCAGCACTCACATGTGCAGTCTGGCTAATGGTACTAGGAGGATGGTTGCAGCCATCGAACCCAACAACTGAAGAATCTGTCTGGCAGGAACCCGAGATTTGGGTAACAAATTTAGGACCTGTGACTGTAGAACCTGAATTCTCTCTGCTGGTAAAAATGCCCGCATACTTCGCGTGTCTAACTCTGCGCCTATGAAGGTGATACGCTGAGATGGCCGCAGCACAGATTTTTCCCAATTGAAAGAGATTCCCAGTGAGAAACCCAAGGTTACTGTGGCCATCAGCGCTCGAACCAGTAGATGCTTGGAGGTGGCAGTGAGGAGCCAGTCGTCGAGATAAGGAAACACTTGGAATCCGAGACTTCTCAAGTGAGCTGTCACTACTGCCAGACATTTGGTGAACACCCTGGGGGCTGTGGTGAGTCCAAAGGGCAGTGCACGAAACTGGAAGTGACTGGTTCCTAGGCGGAAGCGTAAATGACTCCTGACGTATCAATATGTGATAGTAAGCGTCCTTGAGGTCTATGGAGCACATCCAGACATCCTTCTCCAATAACGGGAGAATGGACTGAAGGGTGACCATCCGGAACTTGGACTTTTTCACAAAACGATTCAAAAGGCTGAGGTCCAAAATGGGCCTTACGTCCCCTGTCTTTTTTGGCACCAAAAATATCCTTGAGTAAGTTCCTGATCCGATCTGGTCGGCGGGGACGGGCTGGATGACTCCTTTTCTTAGCAGCTTTGAGACTTCTACGGCTGCTAGATCCCGTTGACTGGGTGGCACGTCCGGGATTCTCCTTGTAGGAGGAGGGGGCTTGAAAAAAGGGATGAGGTAACCTCCGGTTACAATGCGAAGCACCCACTGATCCTTGGTTATCGATTCCCAAGCCTGTGGGTGTTTCAAAGCCCCGACTGGCTCCGGAGAAGCACAGCTGGGCCACATCCTAGGGACGTTGAGGGTAGGAGGAACCCCGAAAGGATTCGTGTTCTCCAGAGTTACGGGGGCCTCTGCCACCTCTAGGGTGGCATCTTCCTGAACCCCCCCTGCCTCTGGAGGGGGGATCACTCGGTGGAGTAGAGAAGAACTTTTGGGATTTCCGGAACCACATTTTCCCTCCTCTCTGGGCCTTGGAATAAGGTCTAGAGGGAGCGGAAAAGCGGGCCCCAACGGCAGTCAAGGTCTTTCCCTCCTGTTCGCACCGAGTAAGTGTGTCCTTCACCTTGGGTCCAAACAAGGAAGACCCATCAAAGGGCCGTGAAGGAAGACTTAAAGGCCTCCGCGAATGGACACAAGCGTAGCCAGGCCTGTCTCCTAAGAGCCACTCCTGTGCCCGCTGCTCTGCTCACCCCTTTGGCTGCATAGGATATGAGCCTCATGGACGAGTTGACAATAGAGGTTAGGGTAGTCATCTGAGCGCCCACAGTCTGTGCTAACGCCTCAGGAAGGTTACCCGCAAGGGACTCTCCTAACTCCTTGACGAGGTCCCTTTGGAGCCTCGTAAAATGACAAAGATAGTTCAGCGACCGCATGGTAAAGGTCGCTGAAGAAAGGGTACGCTTCCCGTGCCTATCCATGCTCCTAGAATCCTTATTAGGAGGATGAATAGATGTTGAAGCCTCTGCCACGTCCTGCTGAGTGGCAGATGCCACCACCATAGCATCAACTGCAACGCCCTTGGTGAGGAATTCTTTCTGGGGAGGAGCGGAAAGAAATTTATTGGGTCTGGCAGGCACTGGTTCCACCGTGTCAGGATGTTCCCACACCCTTCGAGAGATTAGGTCCAATAACTCGTCGAAGGGTGGAGACACCCAGGAGGAGGAGGGCTGGGCCCCGAAGGCCTTGAGGAAAACTGACTCCTCCGCGGTAGGGGCTTTGGATTGCCAATCGCCTCTCTGTCTCAAAATCTCAAGGATATCCGAGAAAGAGACGTCATCGGAGGACGATTTAGGGGACCCTTCTGCATCCTCGAGGTCAGTATCTGAAGTGACGGATTCATCCTGGGAATCAACGTGCTTCCTCTTACACAGTTTCTTCCTTGGGGGTTCATCCGAAGCAGATTTGGAAGGACCCCCCGGAAGAAGGGAACCCCCCAAGGGGGTATCCTCAGGTCCCAGGGCCCCACTGTCGCGGGAAAGAATGTCTCCAGAGGCACCAGTACCCAGAACTTGGGATGGAGAGGTAGAAACCTGCTGAACCGGCAAGGTCATGGCCAGCGCACTCCTCATGGCCTCAAAGGCAGGACCTCCAGACTCTACAGAGGTCACTTGCTGAGAGACCACGGCGGTACCGGGAATGCCTAGGGCAGATGCTCCGGGGGGAAGACTGGGCATCGAAGAGGCGAGCTCTACAGTGTTGCCCTCGGCCCCCGCCGAGGAAGACCTGGTACCAAACCCTGACACCGAGGACAGGGTAGGAATGAAAGTCGGAGCAGGGGAACTCCGAGGGGGTCCCTGCTCCGACTGGACGGTTCCGCTCCGTTCTACCTGCACCAACTCCAACGGCTCCAAGAGGGTCGGAGGAGAAATCAAATGTACTGGGTGTGGAGTCAGCTCCGAAGCCGCGGGGGCTGGAGCCGAGATCATTTTAGTAAACACTGAGGACTGGAATAGCCTCTGGATAACCCTATCCAAATCCGAATCAGATAACCTAGAGGATTTGGAGGAAACAGATTGGGGCCGAGAAGACTTCTGCCTCGGCTCTGATAAAGCAGGGGACCGGCTCCGATAAGGTTCCAACACTATAGGAGCCGAGACCGGAACCGGCTGCAATAGTGTCGGCACCAAAGGAGGCTCCGGAGCCGAGGGGGAAGAGTCTGAGCTGCACACCTCCAACGGCTCCGAGATCAATGGAGCCGAGGTAGGTGATTGGCCTCTCGATACACTCCCCTGCGGCTCCGATACCAATGGAGCCGAGGAGAGAAGCACCGAGGCAGACCCTTCAGCCATCGGCTCCGAAGCCATTGGAGCCAAGGAAGAAGAAGTCGACCCTGGTTTTTTAGTTGTCGGTTCCGACGGACTGGTCGGAGCCGATGATCTAGGCTTCTTGGACATCGGGCCGGATGGACTGGTCGGAGCCGACGATCTCTTCTTTTTGGAAGCAGGAGAAGAAGCCAAGGCTTCTTCAAAAGAAGGCTTAATCAGACCCCTAAGAATCAATTTATTTTTTCTCTCCTGGAGAACCCTGGAGGAGAATGCATGGCATACACTACAAGTATCCTGTAAATGTTTTGGGCCTAAGCAGTACACGCAAATAGCATGGCTGTCTGTAACAGACATCTTATAATTACACTTTGCACATTTCTTGAAACCCGACTTTTGCTCCTTAGACATATTGATTAGAAAAGGCACAGGTGACTAACAAAAAACAGAAAAATGCAGTGACAGAAGTATGGGCTAAAGCCCTCTAACTTAAATGGGCTTAGCCCGACACAATAGGTGAACAATACAGAAAAGGGACTACACGGGCTAAAGCCCTCTAACTTAAACGGGCTTAGCCCGAAACTAACTCAGTCACACCACAAACAGGAAAAAGAGACAAGTATACAACAAGGGCAAAAGCCCTCTAACTTAAACGGGCCTTGCCCAGTCCACAAACAGCGCGAATAAAGGGTAAAAATTAATTTTCACCAAACAAGACAAAAACTCTCACAAAGCTGTTAAAACAGCTGTTTGATCAAATTCTGACAGAAACCTTATGGAAAAAAGACCAAAAGGTCAAGAAAATCACTTAGCTCCAGCCAAGTCGAGACCACGTCCGTCTTGGATCTGGGGAAGCAGGTGTGGTGCATTGTGGGATAAGGGGTAGCCCAGCCAATAAGAGACTTCGTTCTAGTGTATAACGGCCGAGTCGGAGCCGACGGATCGGCTCCGAACCCATCAGTGATGAATGTAGGCGAGATAGGATCCCATTACATCCAAATTCCTTTAGATGCAAGATGGGCAGTCCTCAACATTAAGAGTTATGCCTCCCATACCAAAAAGGACTCATGCTGAGCAGATAAGTAAGTTGTAAGGGCAAATGAAACATTTTAGTAGGGAAGAATTAATTTGATATTGAAGAAGCCAATATTTAACACACATACAGACTTAAAAGAAAAAAATGAAATTTATGTACTTACCAAAATGATAGATGTTGTCTGTCTCCACCTGGTTCATCCTGTGGGACTACGGGTCCAATTCAGATTTGACACCGGCCAATTCTAAAGTCTTTAACCCCCTTGGCTCTGCCTCCCTGACCCATAACTCCCTGCTCCTCACTCTAATCCTCAGACAGAGTGTGCCCCATAAGATCCCCTCCTATATACATTTAATTCTGGAAATATACACTAAAAATAGATTCTTTAAATCAGGCAGGGTGGAGAACCCCAGAAATAGGGAAGGAACAACCTCCAATGTCTGGTCATGACAGAAGGTAAGACTCACCATGTCAACAAAAAGGTGGGGGGAGTTGGGCGGGAAGGTTGAACCAGATGAAGATAGACAACACGGAACTATCATTATGGTAATTACATAACTTTTTTATCGGATGCTGTCTGCTCCGTCTAGCTTCAACTTGAGGGACACTGTCCCTCAGCCATGAAATATTCCTCGGGAAGAACTAAGGAAAGATATTCTGCAACACTGTGGAGTCAAAGGTTGCCCCGTATCTAGACTGGATATCCAGCTTATAATGTGACACAAAAGTGTGGTGACCCAGCCAAGGAGCACCTGCACAAACTTCATCCACTGATATTCTAGAAAAGACAGCTGTGGAAGTAGCCATAGCTCTTGTCACATGAACCTTAGATTTATGTGGAAGGGTCTTGATTTTCAAATATGCAAACAAAATACAATCTGAAAGCCACTTGGACAAATTCACTTTAGACACAGGTGAGCCCAGCCCAGATTTTTAAAAATAACTGATTGGATTTTATTAAAGCTTTGTTACAGTTCATACTGAATCGCAATTGCGTATGTACATCCAAACAATGTAAAAGGTATTCCACTTTATTGAAGAAACTATGAAAGGCAGGAAGATGAATAGAACTGCTAATTTTATTCTCAGAAGCTACCTTAGACAGAAAAGAAGGGTTTGTATGAATGTAAACCCTGACTTTATGAAATACAAAGTAAGAAGGTAAAGAATCAAGGCTTGCAACTCCAAAACCCTCGCTGCGAAAGAAACTGCTACCAAAAACATAGTTTTCCAAGATAAGATCTTCAAATCAGAAGTAGCTGAAGGTTCAAATGGAGGGACTGCAAGTACTTGCAAGACAGAAGGTAAATACCAGGGAGGGACTGGATCCAGTACTGGAGGATGTAGCAAAAATGTACCATTGAGGAACACTTAGGAAATCTTGAAAGAAGCCAGAGGTACATTAAGGAAATCTTGAGAGAAGCCAGAGGTACATTACCTTCCCAACATGAAAACATTAGAAACAGCTGCCAATTGTAATTTAATCGCAGAAAAACTGGAACCTGACTGAAACAACTCAACGAGAAAACCCAAAACAGATTCCAGGGGACAGGTGGCAGGATCCAGACCCCTAGATTCTGTCCACATAACTAAACTCCTCCATTTACTAGAAAGCATCTCCCTAGCAGATCGCTTTTGAGATGATGACAATATATGGAACAACAGCCTGTTAAGGTATGGGATTTCTGGCCATCAAGGGAAATGGAGAAACCATGCATTTAACCTGTGGGACTGAAGGTTGGGGGATTCAGACCTGCTAGATGAGAAATGAGATCTGGAATGGGCTCCAGTAACCAGAGGGTTGGGGTACTTCAGAAGAGGCCAAATGAAGGAAAACCACACCTGACGAAGCCAAAAGGGATGCATGTAGATCACTGTAGCTCTGTAATGGGCTGCTTTCTGAAGAAACTATCAAGGAAATTGGGGGATAATTATAAAGAAGCCCTGCAGACCAAGCAAGCACCAGAGCATCCCTGGGTGACTGTCCTGGAGGGGAAACTATGGTGTAACACCTGTTGCAGTTGGTGCTGAATGAGGAGGCAAATAGGTCAGAGTGCCCAACACCAAAAAAATCTGAGCTACAGCCTTCAGATTTAGGGACCACTTGTGAGGCAACAGAATTCTCCTGTTGAGACTGTCTCTCCGGGGACATCCACCCAAACCCTAGACCCTCTCTCACACACAACTCAACCTCCCAACCCCTCCATTTCTCAGCTTTTAATGCTCTGAGCATATGCAATAAAATTCCCAACCTCCATGCCTGGCTTCTCCATAACCAGCCTGATAGTCTTTCAATCTCAGAAACCTGTCTCAATCCCCATATAAAAGACTCTGAACTAATACCATCCAACTACTGTATAATAAGGAGCGATAGAAGACAAAAAAAGAAGGAGTCACTCTCCTTTACTCATCTCTATTGGTAACCCCGTATACCAAACCTATTCTCAAATTTGGTAATGCAAAACTAATTCCAGCCCTACTCCATCTAAATAAACAAAGTTATGTGTATACTATCCCTTTACATCCATCCTGGAGACAGTATTTCAACCCTTGAAGATATTATCTCCTGGTTTTCCACCAACATTACTAATGAAACTATAATCTTGGGGGATGTTAATATAAACTGAGCCACAATTCAATTCCCCTTCAACTCACTCAATATAAACTTGTACAACTTCCCTCAGCTAATCAACTCAACAACTAGGCCTTCCAAAAGCTTCCTTACTGGGAGTAACATAGACTGGATTTTAGTTTCCCATCCTCACTACATCTCCAATAGTGGTACTCTTCCTGACTTTCTAGGTGACCACTTCCCCACTTTTTCCCACCGTCTCCCCTCTTCCCTACAACTAACTCATACCTACAGCATCACCCGAAGCCTAAAAAACTTTAATCCTAGCACATTCTCTGATGCACTTAAAAGAATCAACTGGAACCTACTAAAGACCCTGCCCTTAGATAATACTGTCACCAACTTTAACTCATCTTTCCTAAACCTGCTCAATTCATGTGCCCCACTGATAACAAAAAGCATAAGAAGCAATCTTGTACCATGGTTAACCAAAAATACCTTACTTATTATGCGACTACAGGATAAAGCCTGGAAGCGCTACCACAAAAACAAAAATATCACCACCCTCAATGAATATAAAACATTACGTAACAAAGTAAAAAAAATGTATTATCTCAGACTGCAAAGCCTATTTCTCTAAACTCCAAACAAATCATAACACAAACCCCCCAAAAATTTGGAATGGAATCTCCTCTCTCCTTCACCCTGGCAAAAAAGAAAACCCCTGCCCAGACCCAAATGCCACCGACTTGGATTTAGCCACCCAATTTAACTCATTCTTTATAGATTCCACAGGCAAACTAACATCATCCTTCACTAACATTTTATCCTCCCCACCCCCACCTCCACTCACCCCTCCCTCCCCCAAAATGCCCTGCTCTCAATACCCTCCCTTCTCCATTAACCCCATCCCCATAGCTACCATAAAGAAATTTCTCCTAAAAATAAAACTTGGCTCCAATGCCCCTGATGAGATACCCTCCTACTTCCTAAAAGCAGACACAGAAGCCATCGCCCTTCTTATCTGCATCCTAATAAATTGCTCTATCTCAGAATGCCATGTTCCCCAGCTATAGAAAAAGGCCTTTATTATTCCACTTCGTAAAGGGGGAAAAGTACAGTTTTGTACCTACCATAAATGTAGATGTCCGATAGATATGCAACTGCAGTCCTAACATATGGGTTGTCCTGCCTCAGGCAGCCCTCGGTCGGCCCGATTCCAAAGTCGCGGTCCGGCGTCGGCCGATGTCGCCTCCTCCCCGACGTCAGAGCGGCTGGGGTATATAAGCATCAGCCAACGCCATCTTCCTCAGTGTTTCTTGCCCCAGATGCCAGGTGCCCTCCAAGGAAGGCTAAATTTAGAACTGGATAAAATTTCCAGACATACACAATAGTAATAAACAGATACACCATAAAAAGATATCCCCAGCTAAATATAAAAAAGGGGGGGGGGGAGTGGACCCAATACACAGAGGGGAAGGAGGGAGAGAAAACCTGACTGCAGTTGGATATCTACATTTATGGTAGGTACAAAACTGTACTATGTCCTTCAAGAATGCAACTGCAGTCCTAACATATGGGTTGAATACCATAGCCAAGCTGGGGGTGGTAGGCTCTAAGATAAGGATGGTGTAGCTAAAATGCCCTGCAGGACTGCAGAAGCAAAGCCTGCTCAGGATCTGGAATATAAAGGCAGGTTGTAGTGCTTGGAAAATGTATGCACGGAGCTCCATGTAGCAGCTTCTAGAATGTCCTTTGTAGCCACCCCTCTTAAGAAGGCTGTGGAGGTGGCTGTAGCTCTGGTGGAGTGTGGCCTGATATTGGCTGGCACACCCTTTCCATGGAAAGATTAACAGAATCTGATGCAATATCCAATCCATTTTGAAATTGTTTGTTTGGAAATTGCCTTTCCTTGCACTCCAGGAGCGTATGCTACAAATAATTGGTCAGACTTTTTATTGGCCTTTGTTCTGTCCAAGTAGTAGCGTAGTTGTCTGTGAATGTCCAAAGTGTGCAGCAGCTTCTCCCCTTTATTTTGAGGATTGGGGAAGAAAGTAGGCAGGTGAATTGCTTGATTTAGAGACACCCTGGAGATCACTTTTGGCATAAAAGAAGGATTAGTTCTTAAGGAAACTCTGTCCTGATGAAAAATGAGGAATGGAGGTACTGCCATGAGGGCCTGTATCTCTGAAACTCTTCTTGCTGAGGTGATTGCCAACAGGAAAACTGTTTTCCAGGAAAGAAATTGCAACTCTGAAGATGCTGCTGGTTCAAAAGGAGGGAGAGTTAATTTTTCCAACACGAAATTGAGGTCCCATGCAGGCACTGGTTGTTTTCTGGGAGGTTTGATATTCTTTATCCCTCTTAGAAATTGTCTTAGCAAAGGATGTGAAAACACAGGTGGATCAGTGTTGTATTTTGCTGAAATTGCTGAAGCGTGTATTTTTATGGAAGAATAGGAAAGTCCATTATGCAGCATGTCTGCCAAGTATTCCAATATCTGTGGGATGCTCATAACTGATGCATCTTGTCCCTTGTTGGTATTCCAGATGTCGAATCTCTTCCATTTGGCTGAATAAGCCTTTCTGGTGGAAGGTCTACGTGCTTCCAATAATATCTGTTGAACTTCCTTGGAGAGAGAGAAATGGGGAGAAATCATGGGACCCTCCAAGCTGTCAGCTGCAGAGTTTTCAGGTTGGGATGGACCGTCCTGTAATTGTGCTGAGTCAAGAGTAGAGGCCGTTGAGGCAGGGGCCACGGCTTGGTGCAAGTTATGCTCCTTAGTAATGGATACCATGCTGTCTTGGCCAATCTGGAGCTATTAAGATGCCTTTCGGTTGCTCTGCTTTGATCTTCAGTAACACCTTGGTCATTAATGGTAGAGGTGGGAATGCATAGATTGTTAGAGAGTTCCAGCTGAATGAGAGAGCATCTATTCTCCAGGCTTGTGGATGGTGTGACCTCGAGCAGAACTTTTCCAGATGATGATTGAGGTGGGAGGCAAAGAGATCTATGTCCGGCCTTCCCCATGCATGGGTTATTTGTGCAAAAATCTCTGGATGCAACATCCATTCGTGCGGATCCAGGATGTTTATGCTTAGACTGTCCGCCAGAACGTTGTCCCTGCCCGGAACAAACTGGGATTGCAGCTGTATGTTCAGTTTCAGGGACTTTTCCCAAAGAGTCATTGTTAGTCTGCAAAGGGGGTAAGAATGAGTACCTCCCTGCTTGTTTATGTGCCACATAACAGTGGTGTTGTCTGTCTTTATTAGTAGATGACCTTGTTGAAGATATTTTCCGAAGGCCTCGATTGCATGTATTACTGCTATCATCTCTTTTTGATTGATGTGTAGATGTACTTCCCGGGGAGACCATTGTCCTTGAATACATCTGCCTTCCATGTGCACCCCCCATCCATGGTCTGGGGCGTCTGTTGTAATGGTTTGGCTTGTTTGAGGTTTGTTGAAAGGCATACCTTTGTTTAACTGGCTTGCTTGGGCTCACCACAAAAATTCCCTTTGTAGACATGGGATGAGTGGGATAATTGCTTCTAAGTTGTGGCTGTGCTGAGACCATAAACTTTTTAGGTACCATTGTAATTTTCTCATGTGTAGTCTTGCCAGAGGAATCAGTAGAATGCAAGATGCCATGAAACCCAGGGCCTGTAGGATTTTCCTTGCAGTCATCTGGGTGAGTTTTGCTAGACTTTTGAAGTAATGTGGTAATTGTTCTTGCTTCTCTTCTGTGAGGTAAGCCATTTGTGTTTCTGTGTCTAGTTTGGCTCCAAGAAAAATTATTTGTTGGGATGGCAGTAGTCTTGATTTTTGTAAGTTGACTGTGTATCCCAAAGCCTGTAGTAAGTGAATGACATAATTCAAGTTTTTTGTCAAGGCTTGCTTGCTGTCCGCTTGTATAAGACAGTCGTCCAGGTAAGGGTATATTTGTATCCCCTGGAGTCTGCAGTGTGCAATTACTGCCAGGCATTTCGTGAATACTCTGGGCGCAGTAGATAAGCCAAAAGGCAATGCTGAGAATTGATAATGCTCTGACCCTGCAAGAAATCTGAGGTATCTTCTGCAACTGTGTCGGATTGGGACATGCAGGTATGCCTCCTTGAGGTCCAGAGTAACCAGCCAAGACCCATTGCCCAGCATGGGAAGGAGTTGCTGTAGCGTCAGCATTTTGAATTTTGGTACAATGAGAAAAAAGTGCTTAGAGTGGACAAGTCCAGTATAGGTCTCCATTGCTTTTCTTTTCTTGGA
Organism: Protopterus annectens; assembly: GCF_019279795.1. NCBI lineage: Eukaryota > Metazoa > Chordata > Ceratodontiformes > Protopteridae > Protopterus > Protopterus annectens. The sequence continues at coordinate 592,059,564 of NC_056739.1, forward strand.
ACAAGGAACAGTCTTGAATAAAATCCCTGGCCTTGTTCCTGAGGAGGAACCTTTTCTATTGCTTTGATTTGTCTCAGCTTTGAAACTTGCTCGAATGCCTCTGCCCTTTGATTTTGTGGCAGGTTTGGCATGCCTTGTCTTGTTGGTAAAGTATGGAAGTGGAACCTGTAGCCTTGGTCTATTATGTCCAGAATCCATTTGTCCTTTGTTAAAATATGCCAATTTTTTGAGAATAAGGATAATTTTCTGCTTAAAGGTGCTTCTCTTTGAGCCTTGGTCGGCGGTGTCAAAGTCAAGTCATTGAGATTGTCCTTGTGGAGCAGGGGAAGTTCCTGCGCCACCTCTCTGATTAGTCGGTTGCCATTGGCGTCCCCTGTAGGAGCCTCTGTATTGCCCTCTCCCTCAGGCACGCCTGTTTTTCCCCTTTGATACTTGTCAGTATCCAGAAAGGACCAGTTTTTAGAAGGCCAATTCCTGCTGAACCTAGGTGGCTGAACCTGTAGGAAATCCTTGACTGTTTGCACTGATTTAGCCTTTTCCTCAATTGATTTCAACACATCCTGAGCATTAGTACCAAATAGCTTGTGTTTTTCCAGAGGTGCATCTAGAAGCTTTGCTTTAACATGATCTGGTAATACCTGTTCTTTCAACCATGCATGTCTACGTATGACGGCCCCTGTCATAGCTGCCCTACATGAAGCTTCCAATGCATCATAACCACACTGATGAAAATGATTGCTAACCTGCTGTGTGTTATGGACTGAATCCTGCAAGGCCTTTCTATCTAAAGGCTCAGGAGAGGCTAACTTTTTCTGCAAATCATCCAACAAGAAATCCTGACACTGAAACATATGAAAAAGGCAGTTGAGGGCCCTCATGGCAAGAGTGGTTGAGGTATATACTTTTTTACCTCACCTCTCCAGGGACCTAGCTTCCCTGTCTGAGGGCAAAGGATTTTTGGCAGAGGATGTGGCCACCCCTTTGGGCCCCTGGGAAATTGTTTCTAGATCAACAGCATGGGCCTTAAAGAAGTGTTTGTGAGTTTCAGGAACCCTGTAGTATCTGTCCGGCTTGACAGGAGCAGGGGGGAGAGAATCAGGAGAAGCACTCGAATCTGAGTACACATCATCCAGTACATCTAACACTGGAGGGATAGCTAAAGGCCTGTGTTGGGGAAGCTTAAGGAAGGTACGAAGCCGTTTCCTGGAATCGGAGAATTCCTGGCCTTGCCACTGAAAGTGCTCTCTCATGGAGTGGAGAAGTTCCCCAAAAGAAAAATCCTCAGGAGGAGAGGCAGAGGGAATAGAATCCTCCGCATCTGAATCCTCGTAGGCCTGGAAGGACTCTTCCTGGGTATCTGAGTGATCAGAGTCACCAGAGGCTTGATCTGAAGAAAGAGTGTCAGTATGCTCAACCCTGGGCCTTTTGTCAGAAGGTGGCTGAGATCCTCTTTCAGGATGGGCCTGGGAGCTTCTGATTAAAGAAAATAAATCTGCAGCTAAAGACATGATTTGTTTATCAGTAGTGGGCTGAGGCAAAGCTTTAGGAGGGTGAGACTTAGCCTGGCTAGCAGCCTTAGCACATGTGTAGGCCTTGATAGACATAGACATAGGGGGCCTAGCTGTCCCACGTGCTGGAGTAACCTTGTCCACCGGAATGGTCTCAGGCAAGTCTTGGGCTTCGGTTTCAGGTGGAAAATCAACAACCGGCACCAGTGCAGGCTCCGGGACCGGAGTAATTGGTAAAGCGGTGTCGTCGGTCCGGAGCGGTGGAACAACTGCCTCAGAAGAGACCGATGCACTCGCGGTAGTTTTTGGCGTGGTGTCGGTGGAAGTCGCGGGCCGAGAATGTCGGTCCCGGTCTTTCCGTTTTTTGGAAATATGAGGTGTCGGTTGTTCCGACGGCATGGTATAACAGTATTTATCGCCAAAAAAGTCTTCAGCAAACTCTGCCCGGCGCCTGAATGTGCGCTTATTGAAGCAAGCACAGGCCGAGACGTCGTGAACTGGGCCAAGGCAGGGGAGGCAGTAAGAATGGAAGTCCTTATGAGGTATTTGTTTACCACAAGACAAACAGTTATTAACTTTTTCAGTTTTTTCTGACATCGGCTGAGGCAAGAAAAAAGATCCCCAACGGGGTACTTAGCTTTTTGATGACTTCGGATAAGTAAAACACAGGAGCTGACCGACCAGCACTTGTGGACTGCTTCTGCTTCGGGCACCGCGCGGCAAGAAAGACTGAGGAAGATGGCGTCGGCTGATGCTTATATACCCCAGCTGCTCTGACGTCGGGGAGGAGGTGACATCGGCCGACGCCGGACCCAGACTTTGGAATCGGGCCGACCGAGGGCTGCCTGAGGCAGGACAACCCATATGTTAGGACTGCAGTTGCATTCTTGAAGGACATCGACAATGATATTCCAAACTTTCACCCCACAGCTATCTTATCCCCATCTCTAAGCTTCTCGAAAAATGCATCCATCTACAGCTGCTACCCTATCTCATAAATAACCAACTTCTCACTCCCACACAACATGGTTTCAGACCCGGCCATAGCACCACTACAGCTCTCCTCTCCTTCTTTGAAACAGTTAACAAAGCCCATGATTTTGGCCATATCATCTCCATCCTCCTCCTAGACCTCTCTAAGGCATTTGACACTATCTCTCACAACCTTCTTCTTACTAAGCTCTCCAAACTAAATCTGTCCCACTCCTCTATCAACTGGTTCAGCAGTTATCTTACAAACAGACAACAATCAGTCAAATGGAAAAAAAAAACATCTCTCCTTTCCTAAATATTCCCACAGGTGTCCTACAGGGTTCAATTTTAGCCCCCCTCATATTCAATATATTCATAAACAACTTCTACCAAGTTATCCCTAATGGTAGCCTTATTCAGTATGCCAACAATTCTACCATAATCTGCTCCTCCCCTTCTATCTCCACTTTATCTAAACTAACCCAAGACACCTTCTTTTCCACTGAACAATGGATGCTTCAGAACCATCTAGCACTCAAAGCAACCAAAACCAAACTAATGATATTTACCCCATCCAAAACTACCACCCTAGATAAAAATTCATTCTCAATCACCAGCCAGAGCAATACTCCTCTTGAAATAGTCTTCAATTCTAAACTACTAGGAGTACTTATCGACGATCAACTAAAGTTTGATAACCACCTACAAGAAAACACAAAAAAACACATAAGAATATTGGTATGCTTTACCGCCATTACCGTTACCTCTCTCCCTCCACCAGGCTCATCCTAGCAATCACATACCTCACTCCATCCCTCCTATATGGTGCCGCTATCCTTACTAACCCACAATCTTCCCTCAAGACAAAACTCTCCTCTTGCTATAATAAGATATCAAAATTTGCAATAGGTCATAGAGCCACTTCCCATTACTGTAATGCCCTACATCAACTAAAGTGGCTTGAACTGCCCAATTACCTTACCTATAGTCAACTTATCCAAGCACACAAACTAATTTTCAACCCCTCTCTCTATCCCTCCCTTGCCTCCACCTTCAAAATGCATCAGCCAGATAAACTTCTAAGATCAAATTCCCAAAATCTAACTGAGCTACATAAACCTGCCCATTCACCAGGCAAACATCTATTGTCCTTCTCTGTAGCTCAACACTGGAACTCTCTCTCCTCCTCTAATCCATACCACAAACAGTCTCTCTATGTTCAAAACCTTGCTTCACTCACATCTAACTTCAGAATGGGAATGCTCTTCCTCTCATCTTACTTAATCTTCCTGCACTATACTTTCCTTTCTAGCAACTGATAAATCTTACAATACTCTCCTATAGTTCCAACCTCTAAAGAATTGCATTGACTCTGTATACTTATAAAAATCTGCAGAAATCACTAGTTAGTAATTTAAACTACAAGAATTACAAAAGTTGTAAAAAAAAAAAAAAAATTTGGGAATTGTACTAAAATGATCTTTAACTTTGTCAGGCTTACTTAATATGTATACTTTGTATATCTTATGTTTGAAATCTGTAACTTGTATTCCTATGTGTAATCTGTAATTCTTATGTGTAATCTGTAAATTCATAGGTTCATAGGTTCATACTAGGCTATCTGCCCTAGGGCATTTATAAGCCTAGCCAGAGTGTGTGTGGCTTTCACCACCCCTTAGGATGAGAATACTATACCCATTAGTTTGCTGTGCCTCTGTCCAGCAGTGATACAGAGATGATTCCCGGGGTAAACCTACGATCTCCCATCCACTCGTCAAGATTTCTCTTGAACAGAGTCAGTGAGGGGCTCTGCCTCACATGGACTGGGATTCTGTTCCATAGTGTAGGGAGCCTCTGGGTGATGAATCTGTCCCTCCAGCACGTCCTATTTATATCCGTGTTGAGGTTTAAGTCTCTTGCTCTCGTGGCTCTGGTGGATTTGGATTTTTTGAGGTGGAGCATGTCCATTAATTCCGGGTTGGACATGGCCTTGTATGTCAGGCACAGATCATCTCTGAGCAGACGGTATGCGACTGAATAGAGCTGGAGTTTCTTCAGTCGGGCATCGTATGACATATGTTTATCCTTTTGGTGAGGAACTTTTGGGGTCTTTCCAACTGCTGCAGTTGTCGGGTAAGGTACATTCGAATGGGGCATTGTACTCAATCATTGGTCTGATAAGTGAAGAGTACAGGGTACAATGACCTCTCCTGATCTGGATGTGAATCCCTTCATGATCAGGTGGGAAATGTAGAAGGTCTTCCTAACCACTTTGGCAATGTGAGTGTCAAAGAGAGGTTACTCTCAACTTGGGTCCCCAGGTCCCTGAAAACTTCTTCCGTGTTTAATGGATTACCACCTATGTGGTAATTAGGGGTTACCTTGTTTTTCCCAAAGGGTATGACTATACATTTTGGCATTTAGCTTAAGGCCATGGCTCTGGCACCAGTTATCCATTTCTATGAGACCTCTCTGGAGGATGTCTGTGTCTGATGGAGTGTCAATTATGGTGCCCAGTTTGCAGTCATCTGCAAATTTTGTCAGCCACAATCCCCATGTTTGCCTGCACTTCAGAAAAATAAATGCCGAACAAGAGGGGCCCAGGACTGAGCCTTGTGGGACACCACTGTGACGCTTAGAGTCTGACATGGCACCAGCAACTCTAACCCTGTGTGTTCTGTCCTTGAGCCAGTTTGCAACCCATCTTGTGACATATGGGTTTACATCTAAGCTGGTGAGCTTTTCTATGATGCCAGTGGGGTATTGTGTTGAACAGCTTTGCTAGGTCAAGGTAGGCTGTGTGAACTGCCTTACCCTCATCAATGGCCTTAGTGACTGTTTCAAAAGTCGACCAAGTTCAAGAGGCAGGGTCTGCCCTTGACAAAGCCAAATTGGGTAAGATCCAGTGTCTGTAGGTCCCCAATGTCTTTATTTATGAGTTCCATTATGATCCTCTCCATAGCTTTGCAGACAAGGCTCGTCAAGCTTATGGGGCGGTAATTTCCAGGGTCCGTAGAAGCACCGCCTTTGTGGAGTGGGACCACAGTTGCCGTCCGCCATTCTTTGGGTGCGTATCCTGTAGTAAGGCTAAGATTAAACAGCAGCCTTATGTGTGGGTTTAGTTCCTCATTGAGTTCGTGTAGCACACAGCTGGGGACACCGTCCGGTCCCATTGATGCTGTGTTTTTTGCTTTATAGAGAGAAGCTCTCACCTCTGCATCTGAGATGTTTGGGAGGCTAGACTCTGGTGAGATAGATTTTTCTCCTGGGGGGGGGGGAGGGAGGGGAGAAATTTGCAGTGAACCTGTCTGCCAGTATGTTGGCAATGTCTGTGGGTTCAGTGATTTTTTTATCATTTTGGACTAATTCTGAGCATATCTGGGAGTTTCCACCCAGGTTTCTAACATAGCTAAAGAAGGCCTTATGATTGTCTTTTGTGTCATTAGCTATTTTTCTCTCAAAGTTGGCCTTGGATGATTTTATGAGTGATCGTAGTTTTTTGCTAGTATTGATCAGAGATGCCTTCCCCTTTTAGGATTTTGCTCTGTCATGTAGTAGCTTTTTCTTGTTGTAGAGTTTGTTTATGGCTGGGGTCCACCAGACCGGGTGCCTGCCTTTGGTGGAAAGGGTCTTGATTTTATTAGGGATTGCTTGATCCATACATTCCTGGAGGTGCTCGTAGAAGATATTTGTAAGGGTTTCAGCAGCGTGGGTTGTGGTTTCCACTGGCTCGGGGGCCTTGAAGGATACCACTCCAGTCTTAAGAAGTGTGAAGTTTGCTTTTGAGAAGTTCTTCACTGTGGTCTTTTGCTGGGGGTGGGGGCGGGATGTGGATCTCCAGTGAGATTAATTTATGGTCTGATCTCACCAATGAGGGATATACTTCCGGTGTGGAGCATTTTGTCCCCATGTTTGTGATGATCAGGTCTAGTATATTTTCTCCTCTTGTGGGAATGGTGACTAGTTGTTCCATAGCATTTGAGTTTATGAACTCCAGGAACCTTTGGGCTAGGGTGTTGGGGCTTGAGTAATGTTCCCAGTCTATGTTTGGGTAGTTGAAGTCACCCAATATGATGGTGTTTGGAGAGACATTCATACTTTCCAGTGTCTTCAGGAAGGCTGTGTGGGTTTCCTGAGTTTGAGAAGGTGGTCTGTAGCATGTTACAAACTGTAGGGCAGTTTTACCCATGGTTAATTGCACTTGGATGGTCTCCGATGCTTCGTGCATTGCCACTAACCTGGAGGTGTGGGTATCCTTTATGAATATGGATACTCCCCCTCCTTTGTGGTTCGGTCCGATTTTGGGGCCAGAAGCATGATATGAGGTATAACCTGATAGTGCTGGGGTGCTCTCAGGAGCCTTGAACCAGGTTTCAGTCACAGCACAGACATCGATGTTCTCCATACTGAGGAGGGCTTCGAGGGCGTGCATCTTGAGGTTTAGACTTCTGGCATTGAGCAGTATTACCCTTAGTTTTCTCCATTTTTGTTTTCTAGGCGGTAGGTTTATCATTTGAGCCTTGCCTAAAAAGGCACTATGGGGTGGCAAGAGCCTTTGCCAATATCCAGAAGCCCAGGGTGACAGGTGCAAGCCGTCCCTTGAAGCAGCGTGGCTTGTCAAGCATGTCATCCCAGGCAGACAGACACTGGATCCCTTAGAATGACACCAGTAATTAAGCCAATTATTAAAGCTGATCATTTTGTCTCTGTATTGTGGCATCATTCTTGGTGAGGGTAGGATACTGCTCAGGGTCAGGGTCATACCGCCTGGGCTACATAATCTGAGAGCTCCTCTATGTCTCTTTTCATGTAGTCCAGGGAGGTCGTCTCAGGTCATTCACACCGGCATGGACAATGACTGAGTCATACTTGTACTCTATGTGGAGTGACCTGAGTGCTTGTATTATGTGGCGGATTCTAGCCTGACAGGCAGCTTACTGTGATCTTTTCCTTGTTCAGTCTGGTGAGTGGGGCGTCAGTGTGTCTGACTATGGAGTCACCTATAACAAGTGTGTCTGGCATTGTGTTTGGCCTTAAGGGCTGTGACTGTTTAGCACACTGACTTTGAGAACTATGTGTTGCAGGTCTTATGTCTTGAGGTGGCAGTTGCTTGGGTGTCTGCTTTGGAGGCCTCTGTAGTTTTGGTAGATTTTTGATCAGTGCCTCCGAGTATGTCTTTGTGTGTTTACGTGTTTGTTTTGCAGTTGTGATAGTTCTATGTGAAACAGGGTGTGTGTTGTTTCCTTCTCCTCTTGTCTGGTCTTGCCAGTCCTGAGTTGAGAGAGCTCAGCCTCCAGTTTGGCTATATAGTTGCATCTCTCACATGTATTTGTGTTTTGTGGGAGAAGGAGTGGGTTGTCTGTGTACATGAGGCAATTGTAACATTGCCTCAAGATGCCCAGATTCACCAGCTGAACAGGAGAGGACGCTAGCGACTGACCCTTCGACATGCTAGAAAAAGTTTGCTGAGTCAGAAGGGACCTATAGGGAAATGGGTACTCAAGGGGATTCTAGGCTGATGTAGTACTTTGTTTAGTATACAAGTACTTTACCTATATAAAAATGCTTTAGGAGCAAGTGCTGAGCTTTTGAGATAGAGAATAGACTGTTTAGATTGCAAGTAGAGAAGTTCTAAGGGAAAAATTGAAGAGCAGACTTTACGGAGCCAGAAATAGTTTAACCTTGTTTAACCGGCGCTGCCCGATGGTGCTCTATGGGCAACTCCGCGCTAAAGCAAAAGAAGCTTCCCTTTATCCAAATAGGATATGGAATAGCACAGGAATCAAGCCAAAGCCTAGAGATCAGCAAACTCTGAAGACTGGACTATTCTAGTTCAGTAAGGCGGGAAAACAAGATATTTTTTTTTTTTTTTTTTTTTTTGCAGAAAACAGAGGAAAAACAAACAGTAAATGCTATAAATGCTTTTAAACGGCTAGCGCACTTGAGTGTGTTAGCCTACAGGTAAAATTAAGCAACAAATAACTTTGTTTTGTACTTTTCTGGAGCTTTTCTCCCCAGGACTCCATTAAAATGGACCATCGTGGCAAACAATTACAAATAAATAAATAAATAAATAAATAAAATGTTGGCTTTCCCTGGGAGGTGCATTGCTACCAGAAACTTCTGAGAAGTCATTGCCCACTGCCAAACCTTCATGGCCTCCTAACAAACAGGGTAACAATATGCTTACCCATTTGTTGAGATACCAGACAACAGATATATTGTCAATTTGTATCGAAATCACACCTCTGGAAAGGGTGTCCTGAAAGGCCTACAACAGAAGAAGAACTGCTCTCATCTCCAGAACACTGATGTGAATGTGGTCCTCTTCAGACTACCAGCAACCTTGAACTGTCCTTTATTCAAATGCCTCCACCACCCCAGGAGGGAGGCCTCTATGGTGACTATGCCTGAGAGAGAAGGAATCACAATTTCCTTTCAGTTACCAAGGGAGACTGCACCTATCAACGAATTTGGTCATGACACACCCTTGTTAACAGTACTAGAAAATCTAAAGGAAGAGTAAGGTAGGACCACTGAACACCCAGAGTCCATTGCAGAGCCCTCATATGATACCTGGTTAAAGGAACCAACCCTATAGATGTTGCCATGTGACCTAGAAGTTTCATAAATGTGTGAGCCTGAGGTCTCGAAGTTGCAAGCACTGACAAGGCCTAAGCCTGAAGGCTGAAAACTCTGGAATTTGGAAGCCTGGTGATTTGGATGATCGTGAAGTACCACCTATGAATTCTAAAATCAGCACAGGATGGAGGCTCGATTTTGGATAACTGATTGTGATACCCAAATTGTCACACTATAAGTAAGGAATCCTTGGCCATGATAAATAATGTCTTTGTGGAGGCAGTGAGAAGCCATCCAGACATGGAAAGACCTGAAATCCCTGCAGCAGAAGCCAGGCTGTGACCACTGCCTTGCACTTGATAAACATCTGGGGTATTGTGTGCGACCAAATAGCAGGGCCTTGAACTGGTAATGATTGCCCCTAGCCAGAAGTGCAGAAACCTCTTGGAATACCTGTCTATTGTTGATGTGATGGTTGGCGTCCTTGAGGGTTATCAAGCACATGCAATAGTCCTTCGACCAGAAGAGGCAAGATGGGCTGTGACCATCTAGAAGTTTATTTTTGATGAACTGATTTAGTTTGCTTAAATCCAAAACTGGTCTGAAGTCTTCTATCTTTTTTTGGAACTAAAAAGAGCCTGGAATGGACCCCAGATCTCTTTTGATCTGGTGGGACCTCCTGAATGAAATCAATTTACAAGCAAATTAGTTACGAAAATAAAATTGCCATGGATTCTAAAGACAACTACAAAGATTTCTACAGCTATGTCAAGAATGTCAATGGCAACACTCAGATCTTCTCAGAACTACAGCACAATGGCACTACATTTACCAAACCAACTGGCCTTGCCAAAATCCTGGCAGACACTTTCAGTGCAAACTTTACCCCACCCCCACCCCCAAAGGGCCCAATCTCCATGCCAGAAGACTGCAATGCCCCTGTAATCACGGATACACAGGTAAAGACTGCACTCTCCAAAGCCAAGAACACAGTATCCATGGGACCGGACAACATCCCAGGCTGTGTTCTGCACGAACTACAGAACGAACTGGCAGTCACCTAACTACTATGTTCAACCACAGCCTCACTTCAGGTTTTGTGCTTATGGAATGGCACATGATGGTGGTTATCCCACTCCACAAAGGGGAGTGCCACCATTGACCCCGGGAACTAAAGCCCCATTAGCCTGACAAACCTGGTCTGTAAGGCCATGGAACGCATCATCCTGGAGCTTATAAACAAAGACATAGGTAACCTCCAAACTCTAGACCCCACTCAGTTTGGGTTTGTAAAAGGTAGAACACTCCTCCTAAACCTGACTGACATCTTCAAAGCAGTCACCAGAGCCGTAGATGAGGGTAAGGTGCTGCACACAGCCTATCTTGACCTCGCCAAGGCTTTCAACACCATCCCCCACTCTGGTATTATAGATAAACTCACTGGACTAGGCATAAATCCATATGTCACAGGATGGGTGGCCAACTGGCTCACGGACAGAACTCACACAGTGAAAGTAGCCGACTTCAGACCAGTGACAAGCGGAGTATCACAGGGTTCGGTCCTGGGTCCTCTCCTGTTCAGTATCTACTTCTCTGAAGTCCAGGTTAATACAGCTGGTCTCTGGCTAACAAAATTTGCAGACGACTGCAAACTAGAAGCCATAAAAGATTCGCCTAAGCATGTTGACATTCTACAAAGAGGCCTCATTGAGACTGGTGCTTGGTGTCAAAATCATGGCCTAAAGCTCAATGCCAAGAAGTGCACTGTCATCCCCTTTGGGAAAAACACCGTACCCATGAACTACCACATAGGCGGTACCCTACTAAACACAGAAAGTGTGATAAGAGACCTTGAGACGCAGGTGAAAGTACAGTTGTGTACACTTACCATAAATGTAGATGTTCAAGTATATTCACATCCAATGAATGCAGAATCCGCTCCCCCTTGTTCTGTGGATTGGGAAAGAAAGTTGGCAAATGAATGGTCTGATTAAGAGCCACACTGGATACCACCTTAGGCATGAAGGATGGATTGGTCCTGAAAGACACCCTGTCCGTATGAAAAATAATGAAAGGCTCCACTGCCATAAGAGCCTGCAATTCAGAAATCCTTCTAGCTGAAGTGACTGCTAAAAGGAAAGCTGTTTTCCAGGAGAGAATTTTTAAGTCTGCAGTAGCAGCTGGCTCAAAAGGAGGGACAGTGAGCTTTTCCAATACAAAATTGAGGTCCCAGGCAGGGGTTGGAGCTCCCCTGGGTAGTCTTAAGTTTTTGGCATCTCTGAGATACTGCTTTAGCAGAGGATGAGAGAAGAGGGGAGGTTCTGTGTTGTAATGAGCTGAAATGGCTGAGGCATAGATTTTTATGTAAGAAAAGGACAGGCCCTTGTGAAGCATCTCGGTTAAGTATTGTAAAATCTGAGGAATACTGGGCACTGCTGTGCTTATCCATTGTGATTGATTCCAGGCACAGAATCTGTTCCATTTGTCAGCATAAGATTTTCTAGTACTAGGCCTTCTTGCCTCCAAAATGACATCCATCAGAGGTTAGCTGAGGGATGCTAAGGGTGAATTTAGGTGATTAGCCACACTTCAAGATTCAAAGTTTGGAGCTGAGTGTGCAGAATTTGGTTGTTCTGCTGAGACAGTAAGTAAGTAAGGTGTCTGAGGCAGGTGCCACGGTGGAAGGTGTGACACATTGCGCAGGAGTGGGTACCACTATTGGCGAGGCCAGTCTGGAGCAATCAAAATCATTTTTGGTTTGTCCTGTTTGATTTTTAGTAGAAATGTGGGGAGCAGAGGCAGAGGGGGAAAAGCATAGACTGATAGGTTTTTCCAGCTGAATGATAGAGCACCCACTTTCCAGGCTCTTTTGTGATGAGTTCTTGTACAGAATTTGCCCAACTGATAGTTCTGGAGTGAGGCAAAAAGATCTATGTCTGGACTCCCCCATTTGCGTGTCAACATGTTGAAAATCTGTGGTTCCAGTTTCCATGCATGTGGGTCCAAGAGATTTCTGCTTAGTTTGTCTGCCAGAGTATTCAGCTTTCCTGGCAGGAATTGAGCTTGTAGTTGTATTTGAAAGGTCAAGGCCGTGTTCCACAATGCCATGGCTAGTCTGCAAAGGGGTAGGAGTGTGTACCCCCTGCTTGTTTATGCACCACATAACTGTGGTATTGTCTGTCTTCATCATTAACTGTCCTGGATGAAGGTAGTCCTTGAAGGCTGTCAGTGCATTCTGTACAGCTAGCATATCTCTTTGATTGATATGAAGGTGCATTTGATTTGGGCTCCATTTGCCCTGAATGCACTTCCCTGCCAGATGAGCCCCACAAGCATAGTCTGATGCGTCTGTAGTTAGGGTCTGGGTGGCAGGGGGTGGAGTGAATGGCAGTCCCTTGTTTTGGTGGCAGGCCTCTGTCCACCATAGGAACTTTAGTTGCAGGCAAGGTATGACAGGAATCATTGTTTCCAGGCTGTGACAATGTTGACTCCATAAACTTTTTAAGTACCACTGAAGTTTCCTCATATGCAGTCTTGCATATGGAATTAGAAGAATGCAGGAGGACATGAACCCCAAGGCTTGCAGAACTTGTCTTGAAGAGGAAGGGTTTTTGTGGCCACCTGTTTGAAGTAAGTTACCAAATGAATTTGCTTTTCTGGTGTAAGGTAAGCCATCTGGGCAGCTGTATTCAAGCTTGCACCCAGGAATGTAATTTTTTGAGAGGGTACCAGTTGTGATTTCTTTTCATTTATGGTGTACCCTAAACAAGTTAGAACCCTTTTTATAAACGCCAGATGTTTTAGAAGAATGTCCCTGTTTTCTGCCTGAATTAGACAATCATCCAGGTATGGATATATTTAAATATTTCTTTGTCTGCAAAATGCGATTACTGGAGCCAGGCACTTTGTGAAGACCCTGGGCGCAGTAGATAAGCCAAAGGGCAGTGCAGAGAACTGGTAATGCAAGTAGCCTGCTTTGAAGTGGAGGTATCTCCTGCAAGATCCCCTGATTGGGATATGCAGGTAAGCCTCTTTTAAGTCTAGAGTTACCAACCAGGCATCTTTGCCTAGCATAGGAAGTAACTGTTGAAGAGTCAGCATCTTGAATTTTGGAATGTCCAGAAATGTGTTTAGAGTAGATAAGTCCAGAATTGGACACCATGATTTGTCTTTTCTGGGTACCAGGAAAAGTCTTGAATAGAAACCTTGTCCCTTTTCCTCTTCTGGTACTGGTTGAATAGCCCCCATGTTCATGCGTGACAGTACTTGTTTCTGGGCCTCTGCCCACTGATCTGAGGGCAGGTCTGGCCATCCATTTGGGCTTGGCAACGTGTGGAAATGAAATCTGTATCCTTGGGATACTATATTTAAAACCCATTTGTCCTGGGTTACAAGTTGCCAGTTTCTTGCATGAAGTGCCAGGTTTCCCCCCAAAGGGGCAGCTAAAAGGTAAGTGCTTGGTAAGTGTAAAGGGAAGTCATTGAGACTGTTTACCATAGTGAGGTGCCTTGTTGTTTCCAGATTTGGAGGAGGAGGCAATCCATTGTTTCGTTCTAAAAGTCCCTTGTGACTGAAACCTGGAACCTTTGGAATGTCTGGGTTTGACTTGAGTGGCTCTCGAAGGAACTGGAAAGGACCAGTTCTTAGTAGGCCAGTGCCTACTAAATCTTGGAGGTTGCACTTGTAAGAAATCGTTTACAGTTTGTATAGATTTAGCTTTATCTTCCATCTTTTTTAAAACTTCTTCAGCCTTATTACCAAAGAGACTGTCCTGCTGCAAAGGAGCATCCAACAATTTTGCTTTAACATGATCAGGCAGAGTTTGCTCTTTGAGCTAAGCATTCCTTCTTAGCAGAGACCCAGTTACAGCAGCCCTGCAAGAGGACTCCAAAGAATCAAAACCACATTGCAAAGTATGTTTTCCAACTTGTTCAGCTGAATGCAATAAATCCTGTAAATCTTTATTTTCTACAAAGTCAGAAATTAACATCATTTTCTGTATCAGCAGTCCCATGACATGCTGTTGATATTTAAGCATATGAAATTGACAGTTTAAAGCCCTGATTGCCAAAGTTGCAGAAGTATAAACCTTCTTACCCCATCTATCCAGCGCCCTGGGAATCTCTATCAGAAGGAGTAGGATATTTAGCAGTAGAGGCCTTAATGCCCTTGGGACCCTGAGAAATGGTTTCAAGATCTGCAATAGGATTTTTGAAAAGGAATTTGTGGGAGTCAGGAACCTTGTAGTATCTGTCTGGCTTACAAGGAGCCGGAGACAGAGAATCAGGAGCCATACTAGATTCTGAAAAAACATCATCAACAATGTCTAGAACAGGAGGTATAGCCAAAGAAGAAAATCCCCAAGTCTCGTTTTAGATTCAGAGAAATCTTGACTTTCCCAGTGGAAATGTTCCTTAAGGTATGTAAAGTTTGCCCAAAAGAAAAATCCTCAGGGGGAGAAGCAGAAGGAATGGAATGTTCTGCATCAAAGTCCTCATTAAGTAGGTATAGACAAATCCTGTTCATTAGAAGAGTCAGAAGAAATAGAATCCTGTTTAGAAGATTCATAATCAATGTCTTGCCTAGGCCTCTTAGAAGGGAGTGTTGGCTACCCTTGATCAGAGTAACTAAAACTTCAGCCATTTTGATCATTTGATTTTTAGGCATAGGGGCCTGCACATGTGGCGCAGGCGTCGGTTTTCTATTCACAGGTTTAGATTTTGGCCTTAGTTTTGAAGATGGAGTCGATCTAATATATAAATCTGTAAGCCTGAAAACACTCTCAGAAGCCTGTGCCTGCACAGCAGCTCTGGACCCATCTAAGGTAGAGACATCAGCGGGTTCCATAATTGAAGCATCTAGCAGCATACCAGAGTCCGAATGGGTCTCAGTAGAGGCCTGTGAATCAGAAGCAGCGGGTATCAGGGGCTGCGAAAGCACCTCACTGAGTACCGGTGAACTGGCGACTGGCTTAGGAAAAGCGTCGTCATCAGTTTTGGACCTCAACGGCCTGTCTCTGTCTTTTTCTTTGCGTTTTTTTAGGTATTCCGGTAGTCAGATTGCTAACTGACATTTCTGGATAATTAAAGCATGAGCCAAAATATTTAGAGGCAGAAATATACTGACATTTAATAGTGCGTTGATTAAATTTAGCACAAAACCGACAGGAAGGTACATTGTGGTCAAAGCCTAGGCAAGTAATACAGTACAAATGAAAATCCTTATGAGGTATTTGCTTCCCACAAGTAATGCAATTATTAATTTTTACTGACATCGGTAAGGAGCAAGAAAAAGTTTCCCCAACGTGGGTGCTTAGCTTTTTAGTTGAAGACTTTGATTCTGAAACTCGAAAATGAAAATTTCAGGAGCCGGCCG
Source organism: Protopterus annectens (assembly GCF_019279795.1). Taxonomy (NCBI): domain Eukaryota; kingdom Metazoa; phylum Chordata; order Ceratodontiformes; family Protopteridae; genus Protopterus; species Protopterus annectens. The sequence goes on from NC_056739.1 coordinate 592,075,001, forward strand.
ACCGGCACTTGCGAACTGCTTCTGCTTCGGGCACTGTGCGGCAAGAAAGACTGATGTAATGGGGTCGGCTGCATGTTTTACACCCCTGACAACCTGACGTCATGGAAAAAAGGACAGCAACCGATGCAGGACCCAAGACTTTATTAATCAGGCCGACTGAGGGCAACCTGCCAGCAGATTACCCAAATGTAATGACTGCAACAGTGAAACACGAAGAACATCAGTAGTCGCTCCTTTAATAATCACGTCACCACAGAAGTCATAAAATCCTTCTGCGTGGCACACCTCATCACAAAGGGGTTCTCCTCCAGAAAAAGAGAGGTCATCGTTCCTCTCTACTCATCCCTCATCAGACACATTATAGAGTACAACACCCCGTTTGGCATGTACCTGGCAAGACATCTGCAACAACTTGAAAGGGCACAGAAATACCTCAGAAAGAGGATTACCGGCCTCAAACAGATGCCATACGCAGACCTCTGCCTAACATACAAAGCCATGTCTAACCCAGATAATGAAATCCCAATCGCTTCGAGCTACACACTCCAGGGACCTAAACCTTGTCACCACAATAAACAGAACATGCTGGAGGGATAGATTCCTGTCCCAGAGATGTTCTATGCTCTGGAAAAGGCTACCCATTCATGTCAAGCAGAGCTCCTAATTAGTCCTCTTTAAGAAAAATCTTGACAATTGAATGGGAAATAGGAGATTTACCCAGAGGACCACTGCTGTGGTGCTGCTCGAGAGGGGCACAGGAAAATAATTTTCTTGGGTGGCGAAAGCCAGGGAACCTCATTTGGCTAGGCTTATATAGGCCATATGGCCGACAGCCTAGTACATACCTATGACCCTATGAACTTGCTTACCTCTACAGCTGCACAGTCTCTGATGGGTTGGGACATCTGGGGCATGTTTTTAGTAACAGTTTTGAACTTCTAAAAAGAGACAGTAATAACCTGTGGATACTACTCTCAGCACCCATACAGCTGAGGTGATGGCCTCCCAAATTTTTGGGTCGAGAGCCAAATGACCGGAAACTACCTCCGGTGAAGTGCAGTCAGATAAGCCTTCAGTGTCACTGAAAGTGTCCACTGAAATCCTTGATCCTGCGGACTGCCCCTGCCCTGCAGATGGCATCCATTATAATTCACACACATCCTCTGGAGGAACCCTCTGAAGGAGCATCCTGGGAAGACTGCTGTGACTTTCTGCCCTTGAAAATGTCTACTGGGGGGGGGGGTAGCAAAGCATACTCTATTGACGCATAGTTCCTTCCCATCCTTGTTCACTGCTTCTCAGAGTATCTAACTATTGTCCCAAACAAGGAGGATCCATCAAAAGGGGCATTGACAAAAGATACTTCAGGCAATCCACGAAGTTACATAAATACATTCAAGCGTGGAGGAGCATGGCAATATCAGAGCCAGCTCTTCGAAATGCTCCTTCAGCTGCGTTACAGATGAGCCTCGTGCAAACATTGGTGAACACAAGCAGGGTAGACAACTGAGTCAGCAGTATCTTCTGCATTTCCAGAAACCACTGCATTCTTAGGGTTCTTGACACTTCAGGCACCAAGTCCTGATTAAGTCATGTTAAGTGTGACAGGTAATTAAGTGCTTTCATCACAAAAGTGGCTCAGGCATAGCAGTGTTTCATTAAACCATCCAAAGCCTGAGATTCCCTGTTCAGGAGGTGAACCATGGAGCTTTCTTCAGAAATCTCCTTCTTGATGGCTACTGCCACCACAATAAAATCCATGGTTGGACCCTTAATCCAGTGCGGCCTGTCCTTGGGGGGAGCAAGAACCCTGTCTGGCTTCTTGGCGATAGGCTCCACTGTGGCAGGCTCTTTCCATGCCCTCTGGGACACAACATCTAGAAGAGCATCTGGTGGGGGAATCAGCCAAGGCATGGATGGGCCTATGCCAAAGGCCTCCAAAAGTTGTTACGCCTACAGAGAGTTTGCTTGAAAGAGGCATCATCCCGCAGAGACATGGGGATCGCTGTCCTTCTTTGAAGTCAGTATCCTCAGTAGGAAACTTCTCTGGGGAGTCGAAGTGTTTCCTCTTACATTTCCTCTTTCTCAAAACTTCCTGTTCTGACACAAATGGGGAGGAGGGAAACATTTGGGAAGCCCCACCATGGGGGCAGAATGGAGGCTCTCCGATGTATGGTGTCCAGAAGCAGACCAATGACTGGCCAGAGGCACTGATGAAAAGGGGAAGGGACACCAGCAGGGGAAATCTGACCCTTCTCCTTAGAGGAGAACTTCCTTTCTACAACATCAAAGGCCAAGGTGGAAACTGGTCTCTCAGGGGCAAGGGTCCCAGAACCCAAAGGTACCAGATACAACCCCAGTCCCATGAGAGCTGTGTCTAGCCCTAACAATGATATTGGCACCAAGCTGTCCAAAGCTGTAACCCTGAGTGAAGCACTGATCCTGATGCAGAAACTGTTGACCCCAACCAAGATACTCCCTGCTTTGACATCACAGCTCCAAGTTCCTGACAGCCCCAAAAAAGTCGAAGTCAAATCAACCAAAGAAAGGGTCAGAGCTAATGATGGCACTTGCTTGCTCAAGCCATTCACAGCTGCAATGAGACAGGCCTTCTACGATTTGCTCCTTTTTGTTGTCTGTTAGAGCTGAATATTTGTTACTGTTTGTGACCTTTGGAGCTTGTAGTGAAATCTTTTGTCTAGAGAGGCATAGCTGCTTCTTTGTGGGAGAGAGAATCAGTCATGTTTGATCTAGCTAGAAACATTCCTAAACACTGTTATTTTGATTGGATAACTTGGCTGGTTTCTGTTTCTCTTCCTTTAATAGCCAGTGTTTTAAACCAGTTTGTACTTGTTTGCTCAAGCTGTTCAAAGCTGCAGTGTGATAGGCCTTCTGCCATTTGCTCTGCTGTGATACTGGAAAAAAAGATAAGTGCTTATTTTCAACTGTTTTCTCCACTTCTGTTTTTACTGCATATCTGTTTAATCTGTGCAACAGTTTTTTTTTCAGATACCACCCATCCGCCTAGTCAATGTTGTGGTCTTAAAGCTTGGTGGCTTTGAGTTGCCCACCTCTAGTAAAAAGTTGATACTGGACACTCGCCCCGGTCACATTACATCAGCTCATTCTACTGTTTATAGTGAGAACTTTGTAAAGGCCCACCCCTTTAGCTTCTTAAACTTGAATTATTACCTTCTGTCTCCTCACTTTCTAGTTAAAAAAATATAAATTGCACCTCTTCCTACTTCATTTTACTGCATGTGCTTAGGAGTGCAACTGCATTTAGTTTGCCTTATTTATTACTGCTTGGTAGTCTCATTAAATTGATGACAGTATTCTACTGAATTGCTGCTTTATTTGTGCTGTTACTGCTGTGATTGTGAGCTACTGTTTTAAAGCAATCTACCAATTAACTATATTTCATTGCTATCTCTTACAATTCACTACTGTTTAACTGCATTGCATTGTTGTTTAACTGTATTTTTTCATACTGCAAGTTCTGTTATTTTGACTATAAGTGATTAACATGTGCTTCATTGTGAGTGTTTTTACTGTGTTCTTACCTTAAAATTGAGTAACACAGTCTAGACACGGGTCTGCTGCATGTAGAAATTCAGCTGCATGTTTTTTTTATCCTTTTTGAGGTATTCCAGCTACAAATTGTCCCTTAGTATCTTGTGTTATCATCTAGTAGTACTACTCTTAGACCTTCCTCCCTTTACCAGCTCTTTCAGTTTCTGACAAATATGGATGGACAGTTTACTACATTTTCTCCTGTCAGTCTGGTTGATATGGGCATCCTGAGACAGTGTAGCAACTGCCTCATGTACACAGAAAACCCTCTACTACTACCACCTAGGAACACAATTTGTGAGATATGCAATTACATCAAGCACCTAGTGTCATTGCTCTCTCCTCAATAAACCAGTACATCTGGCACTGAGAAGGTTGGCAACACAAACACACCTCAAACACCACCCACACCTACACAACCCCCCACATATGTAAAGGTCCTCAACAAAGGCATACCCAAACAAAAGAGACCTCCGAGGCATAAATGCCCATGGACTCCACTGTCCACCACACCACACACCACACCACACATAGTCCACACACCTGTCTCTCACAGCCACTAAGGCCTAAACATAATCTCAACATATTAGTCATAGGCGTCTAGGAATAGGTGAAACCAGTAAATGTTTTAAATTTTGCAACTCTTTCCCTTGTCTTGTAGGGTTTGAGGAGTTCTGCAGAAGCTTCACCGAAAAGGGCCTTAGTAACTAATGGAGCGTCTAACAACTTGGGCCTGTACATCCACAGGAAGCGGTTTGAGCCTCACTCATTAGTATCTCCTCAGGACAGAGGCTGAAGCTGCAGATTTTGAAGAGGCTTCCACAGTATCGTAACTGCACTTAATAGAGTGCCTAGTCGCCTTTGAGGCGATGGCAAGTAGGGTATGAAGTTGGGTCTTAGCAGGCGAGTCTGGTACTTCAAGTAAGAGAGCTGATGCCTTAGAGAGGGAGTCAAAAACAAACCTGGCCTTGTGGGTTTGGTAATTTAGGGCTCTAATGGCAAGAGTAGAAGAGGTATAGACCTTTTTGCCTAGCCAATCCATGAACTTGCTGTCCTTGTCTGTAGGGAATAGAGAGGGTGAGGGGAGCTGTCTGGAGGATTTGTCAGTAGAGATTGCTATGATTGCTGGGTCTGCAGGGGGGTTCTTGTACAGGTACTGAATGTCCTGAGGAACTTTATAGAACCTGTGCGTTTTGAAGCAGGGGGCTGAGAAACAGCCATAAAGGCATCTTCAAAGGCTGGAAGCAAGGATGGTACAGCAGATGGGGAGGGTTGATCCATTTTTAATAATTCAAAGTATCTCTTCTTTGTTTCTGAAACATCTCAGGCCTGTCATTTAAAGTGTTCTCTCATGAGAGAGTATCCCCAAAAGAAAATTCTTCTCCTGGAGAATCAGGGCTGATAGCATCCTCTTCCTCAGGAGTGATATAGTCCTTGGGGGATTCAATTTGAGAGCAGTAAGTCAGGAATTCGTCAGAGGAGGAGTATTCTTTCTCTGATTCTTCTAAGGCCTGCACAGTAGAAGGAGCAGATTGAGGGACCTGTGACTGGAGGGCCTGGAATGCTTTGAAGAGATTTTGTGAGAAAACTTCGCACCCAGGTGCAGGTTGCTGTTCAGCATGTTTTAATTTCTGTTTCCTTTTTAGAGGAGTAGAAGGAAGGGTTAATTTTGAGACAGGCGTCTGGGAGGATGGCAGGGCAGGAGTAGGCCACTCCATCTCCACGAACCGTGGTTCCCCCTCACCATCAGGAGCTGATGGCTGGTTTACCTCAGTGGACGTACTCTGCATTTCTGCTGAACTGGCTTCCATCGTGGTTCTCAATTCAGGCTGAGAAACAGACATCCGATGGGACCCTGGGCTAACACCTGCCTCAAGAGTCTCACCGGATTCCTGAGGTGCAGCATTGGCATTGGGCCCAAATTGTTTGGCCTTCTTCCGATGCAGCTTGTTGGCAGTACCTACCCTGGCTTCCATAACTAATGCAATACGGCCAAATCTCTGGTTCTCGAGATATAGTTTGAGTGCAGCCAGATGGCTGTGGAGAGTTTTAGGCAAAAACAACTTACAAATTTCACAAAATGTATGGTCGTGGGCCTCCCCTAAACAAAATGTGCACTTGTCATGCATGTCCTTGTACGGAATTTGTCTCCCACAAGCACACTTCCCTATCTAGTTGACATGTACACCTGCAAAGCTAAATAACAGATACCAAGATAAAAACAAAAGGGCACTTATCTGTAGCAAGCGGCCAGGACACGAGTGAACTGCTTCCCCAAGCTGGCGATCGAAGGTCTGAAGATTAATGCGGCAGAAAAGTTCTGAAGTGGGTATGTGCAGACGTCACATTTATAGCCAACATTGGTTTATAGCTCTGACATAAGATGCCGCACATACCCCTGATCCTAAGACTTTGGTATACTGCCTGGATGTCCAGTGCAGCCGGCAGCAGTCTCCCTCCAGTTATGTATACTGCAACATGAGAATAGAAGGACAAACTATGGCTGCAGACATGGCAAACAGAATAAAATCAATAACAAAAATACTGATATCTGACTGCCAGTCTGGATTTATAGAAGACAGACCTTAGACAACATTACATTAGAACTGGGGATTGAACCTAGGACCCCAGCCCCCACATTCCATGCATCCGTCACTGCCACTGGACCAACAAGGGTCACAAAACAGTTAGGTTCTTGGTTTCCCCAAAGAGCAGTTTCTCCTTTCACCTGGGAAACTATTGAGAAGGTGATTTTTAAACACGTAAGTATGCAGTGTTCTACAAATCATTAACCTACTATTGTATTAACAACAGGACAGGAAATGAAAACTCTAACCATTGTCTGGAGATTGAACTCAGGACCCCTACATTACATGTAACTGTCACTGCCACTGGATCATCAAGGAGACTGGACAGTTAGGTACCTTGTTTCCCTAAGAGCAATTTCTCCTTTCAGCTAGGAAAATGCCATGAAGGTGATTTTTAAACACACAAATATCCAATGCTATACAAACCACTGTTTCTTACTTGAAAGGAGTAACTGCTCTTGGGGGAAACCAGGTACCTAACTCTCCAAAGACTCCTTGTTGATATGGTGGCAGGGACCAACGATTCTTTTTCTCATGGTAATTTAAATGCCTTATAAATAAATACCCACAGTTATGGAACAGTTTATGCAAACTGTGTCTAGTCAACAAATAAAGTTAGTCTTAATGTCTTAGTCCCTTGTATATAATTTAAGCTAAATTTACTGAGGAAATACTTATTGAAATCTCTATAACTTTTCCTGATAGTAATAGCAGACTCAAGAAAGCAATATTTTCATCCTGAGTTTGTATCTTTAAAGTGCCTTTGATGCATTTTTCTATCTTGTTTGAATGTGTACAATTACCAAGTGCAGCTATATTAGAAGTTTTAAGATTCCAAGGTCCTAGAAATCCCCAACACCTCCATTACTTATACAATGGAATATTTGATGTTGTTGTACCTCAAGGTTAAACAAATCTAGCTTGGCCATTTTTCAGTATTAGTGAATGCAGCATTCACACACTCAATTCCTTTCAAGTATTCATGCGACTACAGTAACAGAGAAATTTATTTATTTATTTTTTATAACACAAAAGTATAGTCTCCGGGTCTCCGATGAAAACAAGCAAAGGTCCAGTGGAGCTTTCATGCTGAAACAAATACTGAAAGTGTTAAAATACTACTTTTATTATTATTTTTTAAATATTTAGCTAACTAGTAATGATCTGTCCATACCATGGTGTGTGTGCACCACAGTATTCAATTCATTCACTCTCAATGTACTTGCTTAATTCAGGAAAACAGGAGAGCTGCAGCCTATCGTCACACTTGATGGCTATCAGACAAGAAACTAAACTTGGATAAGATGCCAATCCATCGTGAGATTCACACTCACTATTGGCAGTTTAGAGGATTGACAGTTCATGTACTGCATGTCATTGGGATAGTGGAAATTGAAGCACCCAGGAAAATCCCACATAGACACAGGAAGGACATGTAGGCTCTGCCCAGAAGGGACCGCAGCTGATAACTGAACTGGAAAACAAACCACTGTGAGATAGCATTACTGGCCCTATATCACTGTGCCATCCAGTCTGCAATCATACTGCACAGTTCGACATTAAAAAATGAAAGTAAAACAGACATTTTGGGCAAAAATGTATAAATTATCTTGAAAAACAAAAAACAGAAATGAACATCCTCTGATATTGGTATCAGAAAAATAAACATTTTTGAAGTGCATGCTTAGGGGCAGACACTTGGTATTTTGAACTAGCTCACAACCACTGAGTAATCAAAAAAGAAAGAAATACAAAATGAAAAAGGCACTGCACAATCTAGATGACAAAGTTCAGTCATATTACTCGCTCTAAGTAAAGTTTTGGAAATGAAATGCCCTATTTGTAAAGCTTGTGGTTGAAAGAATATGAGTTTTTTTTTAAGCTCACCTTGTTTCAAGGTGGTAGTCCATCACATCCCAAGCATCCCAGTACAGAGGAATGTCATCAAAAATCGCAAACTGGTTTCCAAAACAAGATTCAGTCACTGATTCTCTGGAAAACAAAACAGTCCATGAAAGTTCTTTATCATGAATAACACAAGGATAAAAAATAACCTTAAATTAGCTTTTCTGTCCTTGAAAAACCATGTCTTAAAATTCCAAACAGTATTTACAAGAGATTATAAATTACATCTGACATGTTCAGTTTAAATTTAACTAAATTTCTCCATACCAAGCCAATGAATTTACATCTTGCTGGATTATGTTTGCCACAAAGGCAGTGCAATAAATTATTTTTCTTAACATGTTTGTAGTAATCTTGTTAGATAATATATCCCCCAAATCCAGGGCAACAAAAGGTAACTTCCCCTCCTCTTTTCGATAGGTGCCATGGGATCTTTTACATCCACCTGAACTATCATCAACTTAAGCAGATGGAGCCTCGATTTGACATCTCATCCAAAGGATAGTATATGCAAACGTGTAGCATCCCCGTTATGCTGCACTGCAGTGTCAGCAATCCATCAATCTGGTGTGGAAATACAACCCACAGTCTTCTGCACTGAGTGTGCTACCTGCTGCGCCACTGACATGAATATGTCAATGCCCTCCCCATTATTGGACTTTTAGGAAAACTAACAAAAGACATGAAAAATACTCACAGGTCACAACAGAGTCTTTACAGCATGTATTTTCATAACTTCTCATGATGAAGAGAATATGTGCTGCATTTTATTTATCTATTTGTTAAGGTGAGCAGTATGTACAGTATCTGTACTGTAAAGGTCTGGTACATGCAACTTGTATGTGGCTTTGCCATTCATGATATAATGCATGTACAGTGGATATAAAAAGTGGGTACTTGCGTATTATCGCAACCAGATTTTTGCGGTTGTGAAACTGGCACACTTGGCTTGAGACGACTGCATCTCATTCTTAAAACGGATGTTCAAAGTGTAGACTACTGTCAGAGTACAGTGTTTAAGCACCAGGAGCAGGAACAAGTAACAAGTTTCTCTTCCTGTTCTGCGTGTAGTGCAGATGCATGAATGAAAGAACATGGCTGCTATCATATGAAGAAATCTAAAGTTATAAGAGTAAAGGAGTTGATCGTTAAGACAGTTATTAGATAGTAAGTGAACACAGACACAGAGAAGGTATTATTTCTTAGGCTTTTAGTTTCCATAATGTGTTAATCACCCATTAAAGGAAGCATTGCACTGAAAAAGTATGTCTAACTGATGCTTCTGAATTGTGAAGAAGGCAGGTTCCAAAGCTGACACATTCTAGTTTAGTGGTCATGGTCATTCCTTCTTTACTACTCTGTTAATGTTGACAGCTCTTTCCCTGGTTATGTTCATTGATGCATCTTCACAGGAGGAAAGAACCATGCTTTTTGCCTAAACTAAAAGTAGCACACACTTGTAGGACACAAACACACTTCTGAATGCACTTTGACAGCATTCCTTTTCCATGAGAAACGAGCGTGCAGAACCCGGTCTTGAAATGACAGTAATGGTTGCGATAATAGTACAGATGCATCTATGCAAGGGACCAAAATACTATGTTTTTTAAATAAAAGTAAAGGCAGCACATACTTCTAGGATGCACACAATATACAATGCACTCTGACTACATTTGCTGAAACAATGAACGACCGTGAAGCAGCTGCTATTCAGCTGACAAATCTGGTTGCGATAATACGTAAGTACCGAAAAGTGTACACACCTCTGTTAAAATGCCATGTTTTTGTGATATAAAAAAAATGAGACCACAATAAATCATTTCAAAACCTTTCCCACCTTTAATGTGACCTATAACTTGTACAATTCAATTGAAAAACAAACACATCTGTTAAGGGAAAAATATAAAAAAATAAACTGGTTGCATAAGTGTGCACACCCTTAAACTAATACTGTATTGAAGCACCTTTTGATTTAATTACAGCATTCAGTCTTCTTGGGTAGGAGTCTATCAGCATGGCACATCTTGACTAGGCAATACTTCTCACTCTTCCTTGCAAAAGCGCTCCAAATCTGTCAAATTGCAAGGGCATCTCTTGTACACAGCCCTCTTCAGGTTACCCCACAGATTTTCTATTGGTTTTAGGTCTGGGCTGTGGCTGGAATGCCCGTGCCCTGGCCCAGCAATGAAGGAGCCTCAATCCTCACCACTAACACCAGAAAGGGCATCTCATATGAGAGGAAAGGATAACCAATACACACAGTAAAGTAAAGTGCAATTTCCCTTAAGTGCACACAGAGATCACAGTCAGTCTGGGGCTGGTTGCTCCCTTGCCCAATCAGTGCTTCGTGTCCCTGCCCAAGTAGCTGACACACACACACTTTAAAATAAGTATTTATACAACTTCACAGACATTCCTGGGAAAGGCCGACAAAGATTATCCAGCTGTGCTCCTTTACCCAGACTATACAGTAGTAATCACCGCCACCACCAGCTAATATATATTTATCAGCTACTAAAAGGCTTTTAAAAGGGTGGTCAAATTATTACTGTGCAATATTATTATCCAATAGTAGTGTAATTTAAGAAATCTTAAGGCTTTGGAAGGGCTTAGTACAGGATCACTTATAAGCATGCAAAGTACTCTAGAGCTTAATTTATTTCTACATAAACCAGCCACAGGTGAAATGTTTTTATAATATTTAATAATAAATACTAAAGAAATGCTTGACTTAGTTTTCCTTACAGCAGATGGCAATGTTGCCACATTGTAGAAACAGCATTTCTTTACATTTAAGACACAAGCGTGTATTTCACATTTATATTTTCAAATGCCAGAATTATATATCAAATTCTATTTGGCTAGGCTGGCAGCCTTCACCCATCTCTACCAGTCTTCACAATGGGCCATTCCAAAATTTAAATTTTCTTCTGGTGAAGCCATTCTTTTGCTGATTTGGATGTATGCTTGGGGTCATTGTCGTGTTGAAAGGTGAAATTCCTCTTCATCTTCAGCTTTCTAGCAGATGACTGAAGGTTTTGGGCCAAAAGTGACTGGTATTTGGAACTGTTCATAATTCCCTCCACCTTGACTAAAGCCCTGGTTTCAGCCAAAGAAAAGCAACCCTAAAGCATGATACTGCCAACATCAACCACCATGCTTCACCGTGGGGATGGCATTCTTTTGTTGATATGAAGTGTTGTTTTTGTGTCAACGTACCTTTTGGAATTGTGGCCAAAAAGTTCAACCTTGGTCTCATCAGACCATACCAAATTTTCCCACATGCTTTTGGGAGACTTGATGTATTGTTTTACAAATGTTAGCCGGGCCTGGATGTTTTTCTGTGTAAGAAAAGGCTTCTGTCTTGCAACCCTACCCCATACTCCAGACATATTGAGAATACGGGAGATGTCATATGGAGTACACAACCAGTACTTATCAGAAATTTCTGGAGCTCCTTCAGTGTTGCTGTAGGGCTCTTGGCAGCCTCCCTGACCAGTTTTCATCTCGTCTTTTCATCAATTTTGGAGGGACATCCAGTTCTTTGTAATGTCACTGTTGTCCCATATTTTCTCCACTTTATGAAGACTGTCTTCAGTATGTTCCATGGTATATCCAATGCTGTGGAAATTTTTTGTACCCTTCTCCTGACTGATACCTTTCAACAATGAGATCCCTTTGATGTTTTGTAAGCTCTCTGCGAACCATGGACTTTTGCTGTAGTAGGCAACTGGGTAAATGTCAGGAAAATCCTATTAGGACAGCTGAACTTTATTTTGGGTTAATCAGAGTCTCTCTAATTGATGGCAGGTGTGTACCCAAGAAGGCTGAATGCTGTAATTAAAGCAAAAGGTGCTTCAACAAAGTATTAGTTTAAGGGTGTGTACACTTATGCAGCCAGCTTTTCGTATGTTTTTTATGTTTTATATTTTTCCCCTAATAGATTTGTTTTTCAATTGAATTGTACAGGTCATAGGTCACATTAAAGGTGGGAAAAGTTTTGAAATAATTTACTGTGGTCTCATTTTTTTATATCACAAAAACCTGGCATTTTAACAGGGGTGTGTGTACACTTTTTATATCCACTGTATGACCTCTCTAACATACACAGTATGCATATACAATCCTATCCACCAAATATTCTATGTACTGCTGTCACAAGTCACAAACTCTCACTCAGTTGATATTCTTTATCGTCATCACCCATATCCCCTGTCTGTAGGCCTCTGTTTTTTCCAGGTCCACGACTGCTCCCTTCTTGCACAGGGTGAACACAACTGCCCAGATGAAGTGCTCCTATTTTCAAACTTCATAAGATAACTGAAACTGCTTAAAAGTCCATGCAGCACTCAAAAGACAACTTGACCAATCCTGTTTAATATATATTCATCCACAACACCTTTCACCATTTTTTTTTTTGCACATGGGGTCAGGGTGTCACATCAACAGTGATAATCATCAAGGGCCAAAGTTCACACCACCAAGTTATCAATAATTTACACACTGCCTCAATACATGCCAAACTAGTCCTCTATAGCAGTGATGCAACTCTTACCTGCTCTACCCAAAATCTCATTCTCCCACAACTCATACAAGATTCATTCTCCTTCACTGAAAACTGGCTAGCAAAATGATACCCAATGCTAAACTAAAAAAAGACAAAACTATTCCTTTCACTCCAAAGTCTCATACAAAATGCAAAGCTAAGCCTCAAATCACCTCTGCAAATAACAAAAATATTGAGCTAGTCTCCAATACTAAATTTCTAGGGGATTATATAGACAACACCATGACATTCAAGTTCCATCCAACAATCAATAAAAAACACATCCGAAGTTAGATCTGCTATATACAGCCAAACAATATTTAACTGAAAGTAGCCAGATAACATTAGCATCCACTTTACTGCTGCCTACACTTCTGTATGCATCTCCTATTTTTTAACAACTGCAGGTCCACTCTGGCAACTAAACTAAAGCAATGCTATAATAAAAAACAAACTTGTTTCCAACAAGCCATACTCCACACATCACTGTATTGGCCTCCAGCAGCTAAATTAGATTTTAGCGTGTTCGAAGACTCAGTGCTAAAGAAACGCACGTCAGAGGAGCGGTTTACTCTACGTCTATCCCATTATTTTCTTGTTTACTTTGAGACATGGCAGAGGGATCAACGATACCGGTAGAGCTACCGTACGTCATTAAGAGGAATGACACTGCTGCAGAGACTGTTTTTGGTACCGCGAGATCTATCAATGACCGTTTCCTTGACTGTTTGAGAGAACGCCAGAATCCGTTGGCGTCATATGAGGATAATGGAGATTCTTCGAACAGTATAGAGACACCCTACAACACAGAGGATTTAAACAAAGAGCTACAAGCAATAGAATCTGACCTTTCGAAACTCAAACGTATGCAAACGCAACATTTACACTTCGATGTGTGCTTACAGAAACGCATTATTCCAAGGGGTCTACGTGTCTTGAAGATGCCAACGACCGGCACCACTTACCCTGAGCTGCTGTACCAATGGCAGCAGCTCAATATAGAGGTGAGTTTGAAGTACATGACATTATTAAATCAGTTTTTTGCTCCAATTGAAGAAGCTCTACGTACATCGATTGAACTAAAACAAAAGAGAATGTATGACTGTTATCCGCTGCGTTGTTGGATGCTAGTTTTCATAGCATTCTAGATAGTACTAGTGCCTATGAGAGGAAACTTTTCTCTCAGAAAAGAAACAAGCTACAACGGGATATGTCCGATTTTCGTTTAGGTCATATTTTTACCTGGCCCAGGACTTCTGGACCTATGACCAACACGAATAGTACTCTTAGTTCTAGAGTGGCCAATTCCAACTTTGATCAACCTGCCTTGGCAGAAAACAGATGGGCGAACAACACAGTGAAAGTGGGGAAGAAGGGAGACTTCCCAACGAAAGAGATTACATTAGAGACATGACATCCATCGGTGCATGAAGATATTGGCACTATTACTGATAGAGTACCTGATAGAGTACCTGACCATGATAACAGTTCTGATAATGCAAACAGTAATGTTGATGATAATACAACTATTTGCACTTCTGATGTAATAATAGTTTCACATGAATTTAACAATCCTGATTCTAAGGTTGAACCTGTTGTAAGGAACAAAACAACAGTTTCCAATACAGGAATTTCCAACACAGGAATTTCTTCATTATCTAGAGGCAATAGTGTTGTCACTTGTAACATCATTAACAACACTCCTGTTTTTGACTCCTCTCACCCTTTTCCGATCAGGGTAGAGCAGGGGGAAGGGAGGTACAGATCTCAAAGCAGAGGGAGACAGAAAAGGAAATTACCTGTAGAACACATGCCCAACAAGAATATAAAGAAGATGTGGGAAAGCAGGGGGCAAGGGAAAACTTAGTGTTTAACCTATCCTCCCACCCCTTGACAACTGAAGAAGTATCTGTATTGCAGAAGGGTCTCTCTTTCATACCTACGACCTACGTGTTTTTGAGGAAACCATTCGTGATTTCAAACTGTTTGTACGCAATTTATCCCTTCAATTGCACTTTAGGGACAAAGGAGAATACTCCACTCATGTGAAATTTCATCGTCCTAGTGTTTTTGTACCACAGCCGCACCCCCTACTTGCTGCCTTCAGTAAATTGGTAGAAGATGATCTATATAAAAAGAGAGACAATAAAATGAAACGCCAGTATTATAGATATAACCTCACGCTTCAAGAGAACATAGCTCTGAAGAAACTGTCCAGAGATACTAGTATATCAATCAGACCAGCTGATAAAGGCGGAGGTGTAGTGGTGATGGACAGCACTTACTACACTAATAAGATGCTAACCATGTTGAGTGAAACACAATTTTATGAGCCTCTAGCATTAGATCTTATTCCATTCTATATACACAGAGTACATTCTGCACTATTACATCTATTGAATAGCAATTTGATTGATAACACTCTCTTTCTGTTTTTAGATGTCCCTAAACCTACCATCCCCCTCATTAATGGTCTTATTAAAATACACAAGGATCCTATTGATCCACCTCTAAGACCAATCGTAGCTGGTAGGGGATGGTTAACAGAACCAGCCTCTATGTATATAGAGAATAATCTGAGACAGATAGTTGATGACAACATATATGTGTTAAAAGATACACGACAGTTTCTACTTGATTTATATACACATTTGAAAGGAATATCAGGAGAAGTGGATTTTATCTTCGTAACTATGGATGTTCAATCCCTTTTCACTGTCATACCTAACTCAGTAGGTATTGACATGGTAGAACGTTACTTAAGACGTGAATCTAGTATGATTGATTCTAAGGTGAACCTGTTGACTTCTCTTATTAAATCTGGTCTTGTATAACAATGTGTTTTACTTTGAAGGGAGATGTTTTCTACAGAAGGATGGCGTAGCTATGGGCACGCCTTGTGCCAATAGCTACGCCAATCTCTTCATGGCAGAGTGGGAACATGAGTACATGTGTCCTTTACCTGCGTTTATAGAACACGTCTCTTTTTATAGACGTTTTGTAGATGATCTGTTCTTTCTTTGGAAAGGGAGTCATCAAGAGCTATTATGCTTTATACAAACCATCAATTCATCTACAACATATTTGAAGTTTAGCTATGAGCTGTCTGTAAATAAAATATCTTTTTTAGACATTTTTGTAGAGAAATTACCGAGTGGGCTAATTAATACAGGAGTTTACAGAAAACCCTGCCACATGAACACTCTGTTATATCGTTCTAGTATGCACCCCCCCTATGTATTTAATAACATTATTAAAGGACAGGCCACTAGAGTCTCCAGATACAATCCTAGTTCTGTTGGGTTTGATGATGATATGAACCAATTACATGATAGATTGATTGACCGTGGTTACAGTGAGAATGAGATATCTAGGGGCCTAGAGAGCATCTCTGGCTCCAGGACAGGGATGGCTGCACCATATTTCTCTGATATAGGATCATTTCTAATAGATAGATCTGATGTACCTGTTACATCTACTGCGAATCGTACATCTTTCTCTATTTTTTATACCAAAGATGTTGGCTACATCAAAGACATTGTCAAGACACATTGGAATGTATTGATGGTAGATCCGTTGGTCAGAGATACTTTGGGAGAAACACCTGCTTTTAGGCATAAGAACAAGAAAAATCTTAAGAATATATTATGTGACAGGAGACCCATTGATCATTCCAGTTTTAATGTATCAAATGGGACATATAGATGTAGACACTACAATTTTTGTGAGTACATCAATCTCAGCCCCACTTTTGTACACCCCGTCACTCAACACCAGTTCTTCATCAAAGCATCTGGAGACTGTATGACCAACAACATAGTCTATTTAGCCACCTGCTCTTTCTGTCCATCCTTTTACGTTGGAAAGACCAACAGGTCTTTCAGAGATCGCATACGTGAACACCTATACAGCATAAGAATGGCACACAAACACAATGCCTTAGCTAAACATGTTATTGAGTGTGGTTCTTCGCACACTTTTAGTTTCAGGATTTTAGAGAGAATTGACATTAATAGTAGGGGTGGGGATGTTAAGACACACACAGAAGGTAGGGAGAATTTCTGGATCATGAGATTCAGATCCGATACCTCACCAGGTTTAAATGTCAAACTTTCTGTCAAACCTTTTTTGAAGATGAGGAGATTAAAGGTACACAAATGAGGTTATTATACATATAGTTTAACCACTCTCCTCACACATTTTATTACATCTTATTACATTTTATATGCGTAGTGTTTCATACATATGCAGTTTTTTATATATATGCAGTATTTTATATACATGCAGTCCTTTACTTATTTATATATATATATATATATATATATATATATATATATATATATAGTTTTTAACATGTACAAAGGTACAACAAATGTTTTTAACATCAGTGAGTGCACATCTATGTTGGCGTTTTTGTATATAGTTTTTATAATTATTTTTATAATTATTTCTATGATATACAGCTTTAATACTATAACAGTTTAATTGGCTTTCCCGCCATTTTAGTATATATATTTTACCAGTTTGAACATTATAGTGTTGAGTCTGATGAAGCCTGAAGAGGTGAAAGCGCTAACTCGTTCTGTTTTGGAATAAAGCTTTTTTTGTCATACTTGAACGTTGTGGACCTGGATTTTATACACCAAGTGTTTTACGTGGATATCTGTGGGACTATAAGAAGATTTTATATCCTGTGCTGCCACGTTCCGCTCCGCTGCTGTATTATTATCTTTTTTACATTTCTTTTGTTTTTCAATTGAATTGTACAGGTCATAGGTCACATTAAAGGTGGGAAAAGTTTTGAAATAATTTACTGTGGTCTCATTTTTTTATATCGCAAAAAACTGGCATTTTAACAGGGGTGTGTATACACTTTTTATATCCACTGTATGACCTCTCTAACATACACAGTATGCATATACAATCCTATCCACCAAATATTCTATGTACTGCTGTCACAAGTCACAAACTCTCACTCAGTAGATATTCTTTATCGTCATCACCCATATCCCCTGTCTGTAGGCCTCTGTTTTTTCCAGGTCCACGACTGCTCCCTTCTTGCACAGGGTGAACACAACTGCCCAGATGAAGAGCTCCTATTTTCAAACTTCATAAGATAACTGAAACTGCTTAAAAGTCCATGCAGCACTCAAAAGACAACTTGACCAATCCTGTTTAATATATCTTCATCCACAACACCTTTCACCATTTTTTTTTTTTTTTTTGCACATGGGGTCAGGGTGTCACATCAACAGTGACAATCATCTAGGGCCAAGGTTCACACCACCAAGTTATCAATAATTTACACACTGCCTCAATACATACCAAACTAGTCCTCTATAGCAGTGATGCAACTCTTACCTGCTCTACCCAAAATCTCATTCTCCCACAACTCATACAAGATTCATTCTCCTTCACTGAAAACTGGCTAGCAAAATGATACC
This sequence comes from Protopterus annectens, assembly GCF_019279795.1. NCBI lineage: Eukaryota > Metazoa > Chordata > Ceratodontiformes > Protopteridae > Protopterus > Protopterus annectens. The sequence continues at coordinate 592,093,057 of NC_056739.1, forward strand.
CAATGCTAAACTAAAAAAAGACAAAACTACTCCTTTCACTCCAAAGTCTCATACAAAATGCAAAGCTAAGCCTCAAATCACCTCTGCAAATAACAAAAATATTGAGCTAGTCTCCAATACTAAATTTCTAGGGGATTATATAGACAACACCATGACATTCAAGTTCCATCCAACAATCAATAAAAAACACATCCGAAGTTAGATCTGCTATATACAGCCAAACAATATTTAACTGAAAGTAGCCAGATAACATTAGCATCCACTTTACTGCTGCCTACACTTCTGTATGCATCTCCTATTTTTTAACAACTGCAGGTCCACTCTGGCAACTAAACTAAAGCAATGCTATAATAAAAAACAAACTTGTTTCCAACAAGCCATACTCCACACATCACTGTATTGGCCTCCAGCAGCTAAATTAGATTGAGCTCTCACCTACTGTCAACTTCAGTCTGCACATACATTAGTCTTTCACCCTGAGAAATGCCCTGCTATAAGTGGTAAACTACCACTCCACTCCACAAATAGACCTCTTCACTCTACTGACAAACATCTCATTCCAATTCTCAAAGCTCACAACAAATGAAAAAGCTCTTCACTCCAACTTTATATCAAAATTGTGAACTCAATTCCCTGCCATCAATTAGGCTCCTCAACAATGCAAATATCTTCACAGACACTTCTGCTCTTCCCAGGGCTAAAGTATTCCTAAACTACTACCTTCTGACTCATGGCTACGCTTCTGCTATTCTCCAGGCTAAATTATTGCTAAATTACTGCTATGTACACATATATGTCAGTAACCATCTCTTCTATCGTTTTTCTGTCTTCTACTATTGTTATGACAAAATGCAGATAATTATATCTGGCCTAATGTACTGCACCCAATGCTGACTATGTTGCTGTAAAATGTTTATTTATTAAAAATCTTATCTCTATTTATCCCTCACTTTGTATGTAATACTGCTACTATTACCATGCATTCTGGATTTTGTATACTAGTGTAAACAGTTCTCATTCAGCTTTGTGTGTAATGCTGCTAAATGTTATATAAATATTATGTGTTTTATACATGTACTACTGTTATTTTTTGTGGAGTTTTTCTCCCTGGGCCTCCACCGAAAAGGGGCTTGTTTGCCATACTTTCCTGGTAAGCAAATGGACATGAATAAATAAATAAATACATACTGGTCCTTGAGAATCAGGATTATGGTAAACAAACTGAAAAATAATTTGAAGTACATAAAATAATTGTGACACTCTCAGGTAGCGATATTAACAGTTTTACAGTAAATAGCCTTAGAATTAACAGTCTCTAGAAAAGGGCATGGCTAAAAGCCTGTGGCATGTTCATCTGACAAGATCCTGTTGTAGGAATCAACTTGTTTGACAATAAAATTTCTCTTTTACCTCTCAAAAAGGAGAAAGAAGATAGAAATATTTCTTTTTTCTGAATATAGAATGATTTTACACACTAAAAGTGAAGGTTTCTCTTGCTCAGTTTAACATTACATGAGCTACTTCGGTCTATTGAAGTAAACTTTGCACAAGTTATTACCCTTAGCCTTTTAGATTATTTTCAAATATTCCTTGAAAATATCAGTATTCCCAGCTTTGGGCAAAATGTTATCAACTTATACAGTGATTTAATGAAGAATGCTTGACTTCATAATGAATTATTACATTTCAGCTTATTATTACAACAATGTCTTTTAAAAGTTTTTTTTCTCTTGTAAAAAAGCAGTTGTGTCATGGTTGGAGTTGATGTGTATGTGTATGTGTGTGTGTGTGTGTGTGTGTGTGTGTGTGTGTGTGTGTGTGTGTGTGTGTGTGTGTGTGTGTGTGTGTGTATAAAATGGTTTGATGGGAAGCGAACATCGAGATTCCCTTCTGTAGTCACTGATACGACATACATTACTGAAGCCCACATCTTGAGGCATGCAAATTACACCAAGATGATGATGGCAATGCAGAAAAGTACAGTTATGTACACTTACCATAAATGTAAATGTTTGAGTGTATTCACTGTTGGAGTCACTACATTTGGGTAATCTGCTGGCAGGTTGCCCTCAGTCGGCCTGATTAACAAAGTCTTGGGTCCTGCGTCGGTTGCTGTCCCTTCTTCCATGATGTCAGGACGTCAGGGGTATAAAACATGCAGCCAACACCATTTTATCAGTTTTTTCTTGCCCCAGATGTCAGGTGCCCCCATAATGGGAAGCAATTATATACAAGGTTACACCTCCAACAAAAAGCAAATACACCAGAAAGCTTTAAGCATAGTAAACAAGAATAGAGGTATAGACAACAGAAGTCACGGGGCTGGAGGGAGGGTAACCAGGACTGCAACAGTGAATACACTTGAACATCTACATTTATGGTAAGTGTACACAATTGTACTATGTTCTTCATGTTTCACTGTTGCAGTCATTACATTTGGGTAAATTCCCAAAGCTATGGTTGGGAGGAGGAGTTTATACAGCATTAGGACCAGCTATAAGGCCCCACAATACAGCAGTGGCAAAGCCAGCTCAGGATTTAGAGAAAACTGGTAAATGATAATGCTTGGTGAAAGTATGTATAGAGCTCCAGGTAGCAGCTTCTAGGATGTCCCTGGTAGGAACACCTCTAAGAAAGGCTGCAGAAGTAGATGCAGCCCTGGTGGAGTGAGATCTGATCCCCCGGGGGATAGGTTTTTCGTGGTGCTTATAGCAGAAATGAATGCAATGGCTTATCCATTTAGAAATGGTTTGTTTCGAAATAGCCTTCCCCTCTGCCCCTGCAGCAAATGCTACCAGCAGTTGCTCAGATTGTCTTCGAGGTTTAGTCCTGTCCAATTAGAATCTAAGTTGTCTGTGCACATCCAAGGAATGCAGAATATGTTCCCCTTTGTTCTGTGGATTGGGAAAGAAGCTTGGCAAATGAATGGACTGATTAAGAGCCACACTGGAAACCACTTTGGGCATGAAGGATGGACTGGTTCTCAGAGATACCCTATCCGCATGAAAAATGATGAAAGACTCCACTGCCATAAGGGCCTGTAATTCAGCTATTCTTCTAGCTGAAATGATTGCTAAAAGGAAGGCTGTTTTCCAAGAAAGAAATGTTAAGTCTGCAGTAGCAGCTGGCTCAAAAGGAGGTAGAGTGAGTTTCTCCAAAACAAAGTTAAGGTCCCAGGCAGGGGTTGGAGCTCTCCTGGGTGGTTTCTAGTTTTTTGCCCCTCTAAGATACTGCTTGAGCAGGGGATGAGAGAAGAGGGGAGGTTCTGTGTTATAATGAGCTGAAATAGCTGAGGCGTGGATTTTAATGGAGGAAAAAGACAGGCCCTAGTGAAGCATCTCAGTTACGTATTGCAAAATCTGAGGTAAATTGGGTGCTGCTGTGCTCATCCCTTAAGATTGGTTCCAGGCACAGAATCTTTTCCATTTGTCAGCATAAGATTTTCTAGTACTAGGTCTCCTTGCCACCAAGATGACATCCATCACAGGTTTGCTGAGGGATGATAAGGGTGAATTTAGGTGATTAGCCAAGCTGCAAGGTACAATGTTGGAAGCTGAGGGTGCAGAATTTGGTTCTCCTGCTGAGACAGCAGGGAAGGGGTCTTAGGCAGGTGCCATGGAGATAACTGTGACACACTGCGCAGGAGGGGGTACCAGTGTTGGCATGGCAAGTCTGGAGCAATCAAAATAATCCTTGGTTTGTCGTGTTTGACTTTTAGTAGGACTTTGGAGAACAGAGGCAGAAAGGGGAAGGCATAGACTGATAGGTTTTTCCAGCTGAAAGACAGAGCATCCACTTTCCAGGCTTGTTTGTGGAGAGTCCTTGTGCAAAACTTGTCCAACTGGTAATTCTGGGGGGGGGGGGGGGTGGCAAATAGATCTATGTCTGGGCTCCCCCATTCGCTTGTCAACATGTTGAAAATCCATGGTTCCAGTTTCCACTCGTGTGGGTCTATGAGGTTTCTGCTTAGTCCGTCTGCCAGGAAAATTGAATACACTGGCAGACGGAATTGAGCTTGTAGATGCATTTGGTAGCTCAAGGCAGTGTTCCACAATGCCATGACTAGTCTGTAGAGGGGGTAGGAATGTGTACCCCCCTGCTTGTTTATGTACCACATAACCATAGTGTTGTCCATCTTTACCATTAGTTGTCCTGGAAGAATGTAGTCCTTAAAGGCTGTCAGAGCATTCTGTACAGCTAACATTTCTTTTTGATTGATAAATAGGTGCATTTGATTTGGGTTTCATTTGCCCTGAATGCACTTCCCTGCCAGGTGAGCCCCCCATGCATAGTCTGATGCATCTGTAGTTGGGTTTGGGTGGCAGGGGGTAGTGTGAATGGTAGTCCCTTGTTTTGGTGGCAGGCCTCTGCCCACCACAGAAACTCTAGTTGCAGACAAGGTATGATAGGAATCATTGTTTCCAGGCTGTGACAATGTTGACTTCATAGACTTTTTAAATACCACTGTAGTTTCCTCATATGCAGTCTTGCATATGGAATTAGAAGAATGCAGGAGGCCATGAAACCCAAGGCTTGCAGTATTTGTCTTGCAGATAGCAGGGTTTTTGTGGCCACTTGTTTGAAGTAAGTTATCCCATGAATTTGCTTTTCTGGCGTGAGGAAAGCCATCTGGGCAGTTGTATTCAAGCTTGCACCCAGTAATGTAATCTGTTGACAGGGTACCAGTTGTGATTTATTTTCGTTTATGGGGTACCACAGACAAGTTAGAACCCTTTTTACAAATGCCAGATGTTTTAAAAGTATGACCTGGTTTTCTGCCTGAATTAGACAATTGTGCAGGTATGGATATATTTGAATATTTCTTTGTCTGCAAAATGCAATAACTGGAGCCAGGCACTTTGTGAATACCCTGGACGCAGTAGACAAGCCAAAGGGCAGTGCAGAGAACTGATAATGCAAATAGCCTGCTTTGAAGCGTAGGTATCTTCTGCAAAATTCCCTGATTGGGATGTGCAGGTATGCTTCTTTTAACTCTAGAGTTGCCAATCAGGTGTCTTTGCTTGCATAGGAAGTAATTGGTGAAGAGTCAGCATCTTGAATTTTGGAATCTCCAGAAAGGTGTTTAGAGTAAACAGGTCCAGGATTGAATGCCATGATTTGTCTTTTCTGGGTAACAGAAAAAGCCTGGAGTAGAAACTTGTCCCTTTTCCTCTTCCGGTACCAGTTGAATAGCCCCCATGCTTAAGAGGGAAAGTACTTGTTTTTGAGCCTCTGCCCACTGATTTGGGGGCAGGTCTGGCCACCTGTTTGGTGTTGGCAATGTGTGGAAATGAAAATTTGTATCCCTGGGACACTATATTTAAAACCCATTTGTCCTGGGTTATGAGTTCCCAGTTCTTTGCATGAAGAGCAATCTTTCCCCACAAAAGGGCAGTCAAAAGATAAGTGCTTGGGAATTTTAAAAGGAAGTCAGTTTACCATGGGGGGTGTCTTGTTATTTACAGATTTGTAAGTGTAGGCCCCCCACTGCTTAGTTCTGAGAGCCCCCTGGGACTGAAACCTGGGTTTTTTGCTGTGTCTGGGTTTGGCTTGAGAGGACCTGGAAGGGACTGGAAAGCACCAATTCTTAGTAGGCCAGTGCCTACTAAATCTTGGAGGTTGCACTTGTAAAAAATCTTTAACAGTTTGCATAAACTTAGCTTTATCTTCCATCTTTTTAAGAACTTCTTCAGCCTTATTGCCAAACAGGCGGTCCTGATTTAAAGGAGCATCCAGCAATTTAGCTTTAACATGATCAGGCAAAGATTGCTCCTTAAGCCAAGCATGCCTTCTAAGTACAGACCCAGTAATAGCAACCCTGCAAGAGGCCTCTAAAGAATCAAAACCACATTGCAAAGTATGTTTTCCAACTTGTTCAGCAGAATGCATTAAATCCTGTAAATCTTTATTTTCCACACAGTCAGGAATCAACATCATTTTCTGTTTAAGCAGTCCAATAACATGCTGTTGGTATTTTAACATATGAAATTGGCAGTTTAAAGCTCTGATTGCCAAGGATGCAGAAGTATAAACTTTTTTACCCCATTTATCCAGTGCCCTGGAGTCTCTATCAGAAGGTAGGATTTTTAGCAGTAGAAGCCTTAATGCCCTTGAGCCGCTGAGAAATAGTTTCTGGATCGGCAACAGGATTTTTGAAAAGAAACTTGTGGGACTCAGGAACCTTGTATTATCTGGCAGGTTTTCTAGGAGCCGGAGGCAGGGAATCAGGGGTCAAACTGGATTCCGAGAACACATCATCAACAATGTCTAGTACAGGAGGTATAGCCAAAGGCCTATGCTGAGGTAGAAGGAAATCTCTAAGCCTCTTCCTTGAGTCAGAAAATTCCTGGCTTTCCCAGTGGAAATGCTCCCTTAAAGTATGTAAAGTTTCTCCTAAAGAAAAATCCTCAGGAGGGAAACAGAGGGAATGGAATCCTCTGCATCAGAATCCTCATAAGTAGGTATGGACAAATCCAGGTCATCAGAAGAGTCAGAAGAAACATAATCCTGATCAGAAGATTCATAATCAAGCTCAGCCCTAGGCCTCTTGGGGGGGGGGGGGGTTGACTACCCCTGATTAGAGTAATTAGATCTTCAGCCATTTTTATCATTTGTTTTTTAGGCATAGAGACCTGAGCATGCGGTCTGAGCGTTGGTTTTTTAGACATGGATCAAGATTTAGGCCTTAGTAATGAAGGCGGTGTTGATTTAATATGCAAGTCTGTAGGCCTGAATACACCCTCAGAAGCCGGTGCCTGCACAGCGGCTCTGGACCCATCCAAGGTAGAGACATCTGCGGGTTCCATAGCTGAAGTATCTCGCAGCATACCAGACTCCGAATGGGTCTCAGTAGTGGCCTGCGAATCAGAAGTAGTGGGTATCAAGGGCTGCGAAAGCACCTCACTGAGTACCGGCGAACTGGCGACTGGCTTAGGAGAATTGTCGTCTGCAGTTTTGGACCTCGGCGGCCTGTCTCTGTCTTTATCTTTGTGTTTTTTATCGGAATCCTGGTAGTCGGATGGCTAACCGACAACATTTCTGGATAATTAAACCGAGAACCGAAATATTTAGAGGCAAAAATATACCGACGATGGATAGTGCGCTGATTAAATAAAGCACAAAACCAACAGCAAGGTACGTCGTGGTCAAGGCCTAGGCAAGGAATACAGTATGAATGAAAATCTTTATGAGGTATTTGCTTTCCACAAGTAATGCAATTATTAACTTTTACTGACATTGGTAAGGAGCAAGAAAAAGTTTCCCCAATGGGGTACTTAGCTTTAAGCTGAAAACTTCGGTTCTGAAACTCGAAAACAAAAATGATATGAGTTGGCCGACCGGCACTTGGGAACTGCTTCTGCTTCGGGCACCGCATGGCAAGAAAGACTGATAAAATGGCGTCGGCTGCATGTTTTATACCCCTGACGACCTGAAGTCATGGAAGAAGGGACAGCAACCGATGCAGGATTCAAAACTTTGTTAATCAAGCAGACTGAGGGCAACTTGCCAGCAGATTACCCAAATGTAATGACTGCAATAGTGAAACACGAAGAACATCTTAAAAGGTGCAGCATGATCTGGTCCTATACCCTATGATGCATCCTTATCCCAGACACTAGTGTCATGACTTCTGAGGCATTCTAACAGGGCACAAATGAGCAGATCTGAAAAAATGTTCAGCTCTGTGCCTATGAAAGCCATCTATGGAGAAGGAGGCTGATAGAACTTCTCTCTGTTCATGGTCATCCCTCAAGGAACTATAAATTAAAGTTGCATACTCACTATAACCAGGCATCTGCGTTGTCCATTTTCGTTCTTCCTCAACATATAGGTTACGATCTGACCTTGCATCTGACTTGGCCACATTTTACAGACTTTGGATCCAACTCTCCAGCTCCCCCCTCTACCCACAATGCTCTAGTACATCCCCAATACCTCAAATCGAGTTTGTTGCCTTAAAACTCTGATTATATAATAGTACAGAAGAAGATGAATTAAACCAGGGCTCAAACCTAGAACTACACTTTCCATAAATCTATCAGGTCACTCCAGAAACTGATAGGAAAGGGAAAGGGAGTTGAGGAAAGATATTCTGGAGAACTGCTGAACAAAAAGCAGCTCTGTTTCTGGAGATTATGTCCAATTTGTAATGGGTAATAAAGGTATGAGCATTAAACCATGTGGCTGCTGCACAATTATCAATGGAAGTTCTAGATCAGAAGGCAGATGAGGTGGCTGTTGATCCAGTAGAATGGGCCTTAGGTGGTTTTGGTAGGGAGAGGCCTTGTAGATCGCTAGGAAATGCAATTGGTTCTCCATTTCGCAATGTAACTTTAGAAATTGGGGAACCCAGCTGACTAGGTGAAAAACAGACAAACAGTTGGTCTATTTTTCTGAAATATTTTCCTCTGTGTAAGGAAAAACTTAGTTGTCTATGCACACCTAAAAGATGCAGCATTTAGTCTCCCTTGTTCGAAAATTTTGGAAAGAAGACCAGTAAATTAATGCTTTGATTTATATTTGATTCAGAAGTCACTTTTGACAGGAAAAAAGGATTGGTTCATAAAGCAGCCCTGTCTTTATGAAAACAATGTAAGGAGCTTTTGATAAAAGAGCCTGGAGTTCGAGAATCCTTTTAGCAGAAGTAATAGCAACTAAAATGGCTGTTTTCCAACACAGAAACTTTAAGTGAATTTTTGCTGAAGGTTCAAAGGGTTGCTGAGTTAAACCCTGAAGTACTACTGTTAAATACCAGGAAGGTGAAAGATCTTTCATTGGGGGTCTGAGCAGGAAGGTGCCCCCTTCAGAAAATCCAAACATAATTTGGAAGCGGCCAACAAAGAAGCATGGTCTCCTGAATTAAAGTTTGATATGGCTGCCAAGTATACTTTGATTATGGAAAAACTAGCACCTTCCTTAAAAAGAGAAGCTAAAAACTGCAGTACAACAGAAAGAGGGGGCAGTGAAGGGATCAATGTCATTTTTCAGTGTCCAAACAGAAAATCCTTTCCATTTGCTTTTGTAAATCCTAATAGAGTCTTTTTTGTGAGGAAAAAAGTATATCACAAACCGGGAAAGAAAGCCTGGGCTGTCTAGCTATTTATTGAACTAGAAAAAACATTTGGTTAGTTTGAGGACCAGGACACTGGGAGGTTTTACACCAGAGGGATGTGACCAAAGGTCTGGACTGGGGTCTAGTATCCAATGAGGATAACAAAGATGAGAGTAAAGAAGGGAAACCAGATCTGGTGAGGCCAGAAGGGGTCAATGAAGATAACTGAGTTCTTCAAACGGCTGGTTTTCTCTAAGAATTCTGTAATCAAAGGTACTGGGGGATAGGCGTAATGGGGACTGGAGGGCCAAACGTGGACAAGACCCATCTCTTGGTGACACTCCCTGAATCCTGAATCCCCCATTAGGGCAAAGTACCTGATGCATTTGTTGCTGTGGAGAGAAGCAAAAAGACTGCATCAAGGTTGATCCCAGTGATGGAAACATTTCTCTGCCACTGATTGATTGAGGGGCCACTTGTGAGGCATCAAAAGCAGACCTGCTGATTTTGTCCACTAGTGCTTTGGATTACAACAGAATGTGAGTTGTTACTAGAAAACAACTGGAGGAGATAGCCTATTGCCACACTCTCATAGCTTCTCAGCAATGCGGGCAAGATAGAGTTCTCCCCCTTGCTTGTTGATGTACCAGACCAGACATGTTGTTGATTTGGATTTCAATGATCCATAGATGGAGAACATCACATAATGTCTGCAATGCTAGGAGAACTGCTCGCATCTCAAGGACAATGTTATGCAAATTGGCATCTTGGAGGGACCACGTGCTTTGGACAATCCTTCCCAAGAAATGCCCCCCACCATAGATGGGTGGGCATATGTGGTCACTGTGGCTAATGGGGAAGACAGAAAGTACAGTTGTGTACACTTACCATAAATGTAGATGTTAGAGTGTATTCACTGTTGCAGTCATTACATTTGGGTAATCTGCTGGCAGGTTGTCCTCAGTCAGCCTGAATTCCAAAGTCTTGGGTCCTGAGTTGGTTGCTGTCTCCTCTTCCATGACATCAGGTCGTCAGGGGTATAAAACAAGCAGCCGATGCCATTTTCTTTAGTTTTTCTTGTCCCAGATGTCAGGTGCCCCCAAAAAGGTAGCCAAAATAAGAAGTTATGTACTCACCATAACGTTCCATCTGAGTAGGTAGCTTAATTTGTCTGCAACCTGTGGGTCTTGGATCAGATATCGGATTCGAGCCAACAACTTGTTTCAAGCTAATGGATCCGAGCTCCTAGCGCCTCCCCTCACCCATAACCCCTGCAAACCCTCCATGACCTCAGATCGAGTTTGCCCCTCAAAATATACCCAAAACGGGTATCCAACTAAGATAGATCCAAAGAAGGCCAGGGGGAAGGAGGGGGGGATGGTTGCAGACAAATGAAGCTACCTACTCAGATGGAACGTTATGGTGAGTACATAACTTCTTAATCTGAAGTAGGGAGTTCATTTGTCAGCAACCTGTGGGACAGAGTCCCCAGCTACCTGAACCTTGGGTGGCCATCATGGAAGGATATTGCGAAGCACCGCAGAGCCAAAGGATGCTCTCCCTCTAGAAATCACGTCCAGTTTGTAGTGGTTAATAAAGGTATGAGATGAGGCCCAAGTGGCTGCTGAACAAATATCATCCAATGGAACTCTAGACGTAAAGGCCGCAGAAGTAGAGATGGAACGAATAGAATGTGCACGAACTCCTTCAGGTGCGGGTCTCCCAGAGGCTTGGTAAGCTAATAGGATACATTGAGAAATCCAGCGTGATACAGATACTTTTGATATTGCTTTCCCCAAATTAAATTTGGCAAAGGAAATGAACAGCTGGTCGGATTGTCTATGACCAGCTGTTCTACGAGTATAAAAGCATAGCTGCCTATGAACATCTAATGAGTGCAGCTTGTACTCTCCTTTATTCTGATATTTAGGGAAGAAAACCGGTAAATTTGTGGATTGATTTATATTGGTTTCTGATGCTATTTTGGGAAGAAAAGAGGGACTGATCCTGAGGTACACTCTGTCCGGGTGAAAGATCAAATAAGGAGACTTCACAGAAAGAGCTTGAAGCTCCGAAACTCTTTTTTACAGAAGTGATGGCTACAAGGAATGCTGTTTTCCAGGACAAGAATTTGAGATCTACTGAAGCAGCGGGTTCAAAAGGTGGAGCAGTCAAGGCTTGAAGAACTAGTGAAAGATCCCAAGGTGCTCCTTTTATAGGGGGGTCTAAGCAAAAAGGTGCCCATGAGAAAGGTTTTACACAACTTGGCCGACATCAAAGGCCCTGTATCATGTCCCACATGGTAATGTGATATGGCCGCCAATTGCACTTTGACAGTTGAGCAACTAGCGCCTTCCTGAAAAAGTTTGGTTAGGAAGTCTAATATGGACGGAAGAGGAGCCGTAAAGGGATCTAGATTATGATGCTCCACCCAGATGGAGAAACGTTTCCATTTACTGCGGTACACTTTCCTGGTGGAGGGCTTATGCGCTGCCACAAGGATGGCTTTGACTGGTGAAGAGATACCGGGAGTCCTAACTAGGAGTGGAACTGGAGCAACCAAGCTGTCAGCTTCAGGTTGTCCAGATTTGGGGTCGGTAAGTCCGACGGATGGGAGATTAGATCCGGACTGGGATCCAGAATCCAAGGAGGATTCACTAGGTGAGACCACAGGTAAGGGAACCAGAATGACCAGAATGGGGCAATGAGGATCATCCTGCTCCCCAACCGCGAGGCTTTCTGTAAGAGTTGCAGCATCAGGGGTAGAGGAGGATAGGTATAAAGTAGACTGGGTGGCCAAGCATGCACCAGAGCGTCTCTTGGAGTTTCCCCTGGAGGGGGAATCAGAGCGAAGAAATTGCCGCATTTGGTGTTTGAGGGAGAGGCAAAAAGATCGCAACAGGGTTGCCCCCATATTGCGAATATCTGCTTCGCTACTAGTGGGTTGAGAGACCATTCGTACGGGGTAAGAAGGGTGCGACATTCCCACACTCTCATGGCTTCGCGGCATAGAGGGTAAGATCTGGTTCCCCCCTGTTTGTTGATGTACCAGACAACCGACATGTTGTCCGACTAAATTGCAATCGTTCCTATGGGGAGGAGATTCTGAAGTGCTTGCAACGCGTACAGCACCACTCTCTTCTCCAGAACATTGATATGCAGGGAGGTCTCTGTATAGTTCCACGTGCCTTGGACCATCCTGCCTGAATAATGCACCCCCCCCACCCGAGGCGGGAGGCGCCCGTGGTCACCGTGGCGAGAGGGGGAGAGGTGCAGAAGGGTCGGCCCGTATGGAGGTCCGAAGCATGGAGCCACCATAATAGAGCTCTCCTGCAAGCCTTGCTGATAGCAATGGGGTGGTGAAGAGGAAAGGACAGAAAGGACCATTGCACTAGAAGGGTCCATTGCAGTACCCGCATGTTCAGACGGGCGCATGGAAGGAGCGTTATCGCTGCCGCCATGGAGCCCAGTGCCCTCAGGACCAATTCCGCTGGTAGGGTCTCTGATTGGAGGATAGCCCGCACATGGAGTTGCAAATTCCGAAGTCTCTCGGACATTAGAAAGGCTCGTAGCTCTCTGGTGTCTATTCTGGCTCCTATGAATTCTATGGCTTGTGTCGGGGCCAGAAGGGATTTGTCGGCACTGATGGTGATGCCTAACTGTGGGACTAGGTGGAGAAAGAAATCTCTGGCTGAGCAAAGTAGATGCCTTGTTGGGGTGGTCAGGAGCCAGTCGTCCAGGTACGGAAAGACCTGTATTCCCTGGAGTCTCAGGTGGGCCGCAATCACTGCTAATACCTTGGTGAACACCCTGGGGGCTGTGGTGAGGCCAAAGGGAAGGACCCTGAAATGGTAGTGACTGGCTCCCAGCCGGAAGCGGAGGAACCTCCTGGATCGTCTGTCCATTAGAATGTGGTAGTACGCATCCTTGAGGTCTATAGAGCACATCCAATCGTTCTCCCTTAGAAGGGGGAGAACAGATTGAAGAGTGACCATTTGGAATTCTTCCTTGGTTACCGACAGGTTCAAGTGGGAAAGGTCTAGAATTGGTCTCAAGTCCCCCGTCTTTTTTGGCACCAAAAAGAACCTGGAGTAGAACCCTAATCCGAGCTGGTCTTGGGGGAAGGGCTGGATGGCTCTTTTTCTTAGCAGCTGCTGAATTTCTGCGGCTACGGCCTCCCTCTGATTGGGTGGTACGTCGGGGAGGTTCTTGAATTTGGGGACATGAAGTAATGGTATTTTGTACCCTCTGGATATAATTTGAAGCACCCAGTGGTCTGTCGTGATGGACTCCCATGCCGCTAGGTGTTCCGAGAAGCACCCCCAACTGCCTCCAGAGTGGAGCAGTCGGGCAACCCTTCAGAGCTGCTGCGTGGGCCATTCAGAGAAAGGTTCTCTGGACCCAAAGTTTCTCGGAGCCCCTCTGCCCCTGGGGCGGCGTCCTCCCTGTCCTCCTCTGCCACAGAAGGACTGGTTGTCTGGAGCGGGTTGGGAATGTTGCGATTTCCGGAACCACATCTTCTTCTGACCCTTTTGGTTCTTCGAAAAGGACCGCTGGGGAGCAGAGAAGCGGACTCCGATGGCAGACAACGTCTTCCCGTCCTTCTCGCTCTGGACAAGTGTCTCGCGAACCGTTTTGCCAAACAGGGCAGAACCATCGAAAGGGGCGTTCGCAAAAGATGCTTTAAAGGGCTCTGCAAAGTCACAATGACGGAGCCAGGCCTGACGTCTCATGACTAGGCCTGCTCCGCTAGCCCTAGCGGCTCCCTCGGTGGCGTGGGACAATAGCTGCATAGAGGTATTTGAAATTGATCTCAGAGTGGCCATTCGGGTGGAGTACAATTGTTTGTCCTCCACCGACATGGACTCGGGGGGGAGGCAGCGTATTCTTTGATAAGATCACGCTGCATCCTGATGACATGTGTCATATAGTTCAGAGACCTTACCGAGAAGGTCGCTGAACTAAAAACTCGCTTCCCTAAGCGGTCCATCCTTGCTCGGTGGATGGACTGAGGGGCTCTCCTGAGCTAGTTCCCTCTTCGAGGCTGCCGCCGTCAACATGGCATCTACGGAGGGACCCTTGCTCCAATGCGACCGGTCTGAGGGGGGACTTCGTATTCTGTCCGGGCGTTTTGGTATTGGCTCCACGGTGTCCGGATCCTTCCACGCCCTGGTGGTAATAAGGTCCACCAAGGGGTCGGCCGGAGGGGACACCCAAGAGGTAGACGGGCCTGCTTCGAATGCCTCCAGAAACACGGACTCGTTGCAGGAAGACTTGGGGTCAGACCACCCACCTCTGATCCACAGCATCTCCATGATGTCTCCAAAGGAGACATCCTCAGGGGGTGATCTTGGGGAGCCTTCCCCTTCATCCAAGTCCGTGTCCTCAGTTAAGGACTCAGGGGAGTCCACGTGCCTCTTCTTGCACTTATGCATGCGGGGTACTTCCTCAGGGGGGCTGTCCAAGGAGGCCTCGCCAGCAGCATCCTGTTCCAATGGAACCATCTGGGACATTGAAGCAGGCTGTCCCTTTGGCCGGGTGATGGAAGCCTGGCCCAGCAGAGAGGGAGTGCAGGGTGGAGCCGAGACAAGGGCCGGGGGTCCGGATGCTCTCAACAGAGCCCTCTCCATGACATGGAAAGCCGAGGGGGAACCACTCTCTCTGGGCTCCGAGAGTCAGCTCCCACTCGGATCCGATGAAGGGATCGGAACCGGTGCCGAGTCCATCGGATCCGAAGGACCAGTGCGCTCCGACCTGGACGGAGCTGAAGGCACACTGAATCCCTCGGATCCAAAGCTCGGGCCACGGCTCCTTGAGGTCGGATCCGACAGGCTTGAGGGCAGGGTCGGATCCAAAGTACCAAGTACTGTCGGCGCCGACCCACCCTTGGCTCCAACACTGCTCGGCTCCGAACGCTCCGAGCCCGGATAGCGGGTCGGAAAAGGAGCAATAGGATGGAAAAAAGGTGTTGAGCTCCCCAAGGGGCAAACACTCCCATCTGTAGCTGGGCCTGGATGAACCTTCGCATCATCCGGTCCAAGTCTGCATCGGACATACTGAAAGTCGATCTCAAAGAGGTCACCTAGGCAGGCCTGGAATGCCGCCTCGATGACCTCGATGGAGATCGGGCCTCCTCCTCCGCGGGTCTTGGGGAGAAACAAGGGGATCGGAGCCGAGGAGGAGGAGACCTAGAAGCAGTGGAGGGAGAAGCCCGCTTAGCTGGCGGGGCCGAAGCGGAGGCCTTGGCCCGCCGCTTGTGCTGCTTCTCCCTCCATTTCTCCCTCCTGGCCTCCCTGTCCTCCGGCACTTTAGCGGGAGTTTGAGTCCCGGCCGAAGGAAGGGGGGCAGGAATGGCAGCAACCACAGCCTGTGGTAGAGCCACGGGAGCAGCGGAGGCCAGAGCCGAGTCTGGGGGTAAAAGTCCCACCAAGACCAGCTTCAACCTCCGCTCTTTCAGTGCCCTGGGGTTGAGCACTGCACAAATGGTACAGCCTGAGGTGAGGTGTTCAACCCCAAGGCACCGAACGCACTGAGTGTGGCCATCAGCCGGGGAGAGCTTATGGCCACACTCAGTACATTTAGAAAAAATGGCTTTTGGGGCCTCAGCCATACTTAAAAGAAAAGGTAGTGTTACACAAACACACAGGCCCCAAAACACAACACACACACACTCACTAACGACCAGCGAAGGGAGGGAAAAAACTAATTAAAAGAAAAATATTTTTACACTACAGGGAACCTAACACTTACACACTTTATATCTTTGTAAAAAAAAGGAGAAAGTTGACAGAAAAAATACACTTAACTGACAATTACTAGTCGAGCTCAAAGGAATCCAGCTATCCACAAGTGCGGCAAACTAGATCTGAGGTCATGGAGGGTTGGCAGGGGATTATGGGTGAGGGGAGGAGCTAGAAACTTGGATCCATTAGCTTGAAACAAGTTGCCGGCTCGGATCCGATATTGGATCCAAGACCCACAGCTTGCAGACAAATGAACTCCCTACTTCAGATTATATATATATATATATATATATATATATATAAACTATATATACATGCAACAATACAAACTTTAACTTCATCTACAAGCAAATACACCACATAGGTTGTAGAAGATAGTGAAGGAAAGAGAAACTCCAGAATAAAAGGGGGATGGTGGGCAGGTAACCTGGACTGCAACAGTGAATACACTCGAACATCTACATTTATGGTAAGTGTACACAACTGCACTATGTTTTTCGTGTTTCACTGTTGCAGTCATTACATTTGGGTAGAATCCCAAAGCTATGAATGGGAGGCTGGAGCTAAACAGCATTAGGGGTGGCTATAAGGCCCTGCAAAACTTCAGTGGCAAAGCCTGCCCTGGACTTAGAGTAGAGAGGAAAATGATAATGCTTTGAAAAAGTGTGAACAGAACTCCAAGTAGCAGCCTCTAGAATGTCTTTAGTTGGTACTCCTCTGAGAAAGGCTGATGTAGCTGCAGCTCTGGAGGAATGAGACCTAATGCCCTTGGGCACAGGTTTGCCATGGTGTAAGTAGCAGATGCCATGGTGTAAGTAGCAGAAACAAATGCAGTGGTTTGTCCACTTTGAAATAGTCTGCTTTGAAATAGCCTTTCTTTCTGATCCTGCAGCATATGTCACTAGTAAATGCTCAGTTTTTCTTAGAGATTTTGTCCTGCTCAAGTAGAATCTTAGCTGTCTGTGTACATCCAATGAATGCAGAATCCTCTCCCCCTTGGTCTGCGGATTTGGATAGAAGGTTGGCAGATGAATAGTTTGGTTAAGAGCCACACTGGAAACCACCTTAGGCATGAATGAAGGATTGGTCCTCAGAGACACCCTGTCTGGGTAAAATATGATAAAAGCCTCCACAGCCATGAGGGCCAGCAACTCTGAGACTCATCTTGCTGAAGTAATTGCAAGAAGCAGAGCTGTTTTCCATGATAAGAACTTCAGATCTGCAGTAGCAGTTCAAATGGAGGCAGGGTGAGCTTTACCAACACATAATTGAGGTCCCATGCAGGTATTGGCTGATCTTCTGGGAGGCCTTACATTTTTGGCTCCTCTAAGATACTGCTTTAGTAAAGGATGAGAAAAGAGTGGTGGCTCTGTATTGTAATGAGCCGAAATGGTAGAGCCATGGATTTTTATTGATGAGAAAGATAGGCCTTTGTCAAGCATCTTAGTCAAGTACTGTAATATCTGAGGAATATTTGGTTCTGCTATATCAGTTCCTTGTGCTTGATTCCAAGCACAGAATCTCTTCCATTTATCAGCATACGATTTTCTAGTACTAGGCCTTCTGGCTTCCAAAATAATATCCATTACAGCTTTACTGAGAGGTGTTGTTTGCATAACTGCATGATCAACCATGCTGCCAGATTCAGTGTTTGGAGCTGATTGTGCAGGATCTGATTGTTTTGCTGGGACAGTAATTGAGGTCTTTGAGGTAAGGTCCAAGCTGGGTATTGAGACAAGTTCCTTAGGATTGGGTACCAGTATTGGCATGGCCAGTCCGGGGCAATTAGTATCATCTTTGGTTTCTCTTGTCTGACTTTTAGTAGGACCTTGGGAAGAAGAGGCAGAGGAGGAAAGGCGTAAACTGATAGGTTTTTCCAAATGAAGGATAGGGCGTCCACGTTTCATGCTTGTCTGTGA
This sequence comes from Protopterus annectens, assembly GCF_019279795.1. Lineage (NCBI taxonomy): Eukaryota > Metazoa > Chordata > Ceratodontiformes > Protopteridae > Protopterus > Protopterus annectens. The sequence goes on from NC_056739.1 coordinate 592,110,771, forward strand.
TACGTCCTTCTGCAGAATCTTTTCAATTGATAACTTTGAGGACAGACAAATAGATCTATGTCCGGGCTCCCCCATTTCTTTATCATCATGCTGAAGACTTGTGGATCTAGTTTCCACTCGTGAGGGTCCATAAGGTTTCTGCTTAAGTCGTCTGCCAGAGTATTTTGTTTTCCTGGCAGGAACTGAGCTTGTAGATGTACTTGATAAGTCAAAGCTGTGTCCCACAGTGCCATGGCTAGTCTGCAAAGGGGGTATGAATGCATGCCCCCATGCTTCTTTATATACCACAAGACCGTGGTGTGGTCCGTCTTTATCAGTAGTTGTCCTAGATGAAGTCCTTGAAGGCTGTCAGGGCATTTTGAACAGCTAACATCTCTTTTTGGTTGATATGCAGATGCATTTGTTTTGGGGTCCATTTGCCCTGAATGCATGTTCCCGCCAGGTGGCCCCCCCCCCCCATGCATAATCTGATGCGTCTTTTGTTACGGTTTGGCTGGCAGGGGGTAGAGTGAAGGGCCATCCCATGTTTTGGTGACATGCCTTTGCCCACAATAGAAACTCCTGTTGTAGGCAGGGAATGAGAGGAATCATTGTTTCCAGACTGTGAATATGTTGACTCCATAAACATTTTAGGTACCATTGAAGTTTCCTCATATGCAGTCTTGCATATGGAATCAGTAGAATGCAGGATGCCATGAACCCCAAAGCCTGCAGAGTTTGTCTTGCAGATAACTGAGTTTTTGTTGCCATCAGTTTGAAGTAAGTGGTCAGTTGCCTTTGTTTGTCTGGCGTAAGGAAAGCCATCTGGGCAGTTGTATTCAAGCTTGCACCTAGGAATGTTATCTTTTGAGAGGGTACCAGTTGATTTATTTTCGTTTATTGTGTACTCTAGGCATATTAGAAGCCTTTTCACAAATGCCAGGTGCTGAAGAAGAATGTCCTTGTTCTCTGCTTGAATGAGACAGTCGTCCAAGTAAGGATATATTTGTATACTTCTTTGCAAAAAGCAATTACTGGTGCCAGGCACTTTGTAAAAGACCCTGGGCGCAGTCGATAAGCCAAAGGGCAGTGCAGAGAATTGGTAATGCATTAAGCCAGCCTTGAAACTGAGGTATCTTCTGCACGATTCCCTTATTGGGACATGCAGGTATGCCTCTTTTAGGTCTAATGTCACCAGCCAAGCATTCTTGCCCAGCATGGGCAGAAGTTGCTGCAGAGTTAGCATTTTGAATTTTGGAATGTCCAGGAATGAGTTCAAAATTGATAAATCCAGTATTGGCCTCAAGGCCTTGTCCTTTCTGGGTATCAAGAACAGTCGAATAAAAACCTTGTCCTTTTTCCTGTTCTGGTACTGGCTGAATAGCCCTCATATCCATGAGGGACGTAACCTGTTTCTGTGCCTCTGCCCATTGATTTTTTGGCAGATCTGGCCAACCATTTGCCATTGGCAGGGTATGGAAATGGAATCTGTATCCCTGTGATACTATGTTTAGCACCCACTTGTCCTGGGTTATTAACTGCCAATTTTGAGCAATAAGTGCTAATGTTCCCTCTAAGGGTGCTGCCAAAAGGTAAGTGCTTGGTGATGGCAGAGGTATGTCATTGGGACTGTTTTCTGTAGGTTTGAGACTTATCTCCTCCAGATTTGGAGGTAGAAGCACCCCATTGCTTTGACCTGTAAGAATCTTGTTGCCTGGTATCTAGAACCTTTAGGGCATCTGGATTTGCCCCTTTGAGCTCTGTCGGACACAGGAAAGGACCAATTTTTTGTAGGCCAGTGTCTACTGAATCTTGGTGGCTGCATTTGTAAGAAGTCTTTTACAGTTTGCATAGACTTAGCTTTGTCTTCCATTTTCTTTAAAACCTCTTCTGCCTTAATACCAAACAGAGTATCATGCTGTAAAGGTGCATCCAGTAATTTAGCTTTAACATGATCAGGCAAATATTGCTCTTTTAGCCAGGCATGCCTCCTAATCACAGATCCAGTAATTGCAGCCCTGCAGGAGGCCTCTAAGGAATCAAAACCACATTGCAAAGTATGCTTTCCAACTTGTTCAGCTGCATGCAATAATTCCTGCAATTCTTTACTTTCTGCACATTCAGAAATCAACATCATTTTCTGTTTCAGCAATTCCATAACATATTGTTACTTGAGCATATGAAACTGGCAGTTTAAGGCTCTAATTGCCAAGGCTGCAGATGTATAAACCTTCTTTCCCCATCTATCCAGTGCCCTTGGAATCTCTGTCAGAGGGGTTAGGATTTTTTGCTGTTGAGGGCTTAACTCCCTTTGGACCCTGTGAAATAGTTTCAGGGTCAGCAGCAAGGTTTCAAAATAAAGATTTGTGTAAGTCAGGGACCCTGTAATATCTGTCAGGCTTGAGGTAAGGAGTCAGGAGTCAAGCTTGACTCCGAAAAGGGGGTATGGCTAAAGGCCTATGCTGAGGGAGAAGAAGGAAATCTCTGAGCTTCTTTTTTGATTCTGAAAAATTTTGACTCTCCCAGTGAAAATGCTCCCTCAAAGTATGCAAGGTTTCTCCAAATTAATAATCCTCAGGAGGTGATGCAGATGGGATAGATTCCTCTGCATCAGAATCCTCATAGGGAGGTATAGACAATTCCTGATCAGAAGAGGAATCAGAAGAAATAGAAACCTGATCTGAAGATTCATAATCAGTGGCTTGCCTAGGCCTATTATCAGGAGGGGGATGGGAACCCCTGATCAAGGTAATTAGGTCTTCAGCCATTTTGATCATCTGTTTTTTAGGCTTAGCGGCCTGTGCATGTGGCTCATGTGTAGGTTTTTTAGCTCTAGAAGTTGCTTTTGTCTTTGGTTTTGCAGCTGTCATCGGTTTTATATAAAAATGTTGAGGCCTGAATACACTCCCAAAAGCCGGTGCCTGCTCAGTGGCTCCGGACCCATCCGTGGGTACAATACTTTGAGTATCACATGGCATGCCGGACTCCACATGGGTCTCGGAAGGGGCCTGCAACTTGAAAGTAGCGGGCATCAGGGGCTGCGAAAGTGCCTCACTGAGTACCAGCGAACCGGCGACTGGCTTAGGAGATGCTTCACTGTCGGTTTTGGACCTTGATGGTCTGTCTCTGTCCTTTTCTTTGCGCTTTTTGTGTACTCCGGTTGTCGGATTGCTATCCGACGACATTTCAGGGTAGTTAAACCTGTTTACAAAATATTTTGAGGCAAAAATATACCGACGCTTAATAGTGCGTTGGTTAAATCTAGCACAAAACCAACAGCCAGGCACATTGTGATCAGGGCCTAGGCAAGGAATACAGTATAAATGGAAATCCTTATGAGGTATTTGCTTCCCACAAGTAATACAATTATTAACTTTTTCTGACATCGGTATGGAGCAAAAAAAAAAGTTTCCCCAACGGGGTACTTAGCTTTAGTGAAGACTTTGGTTCTGAAACTCGAACTTGAAAATTTCAGGAGTTGGCCGACCGGCACTTGCGAAATGCTTCTGCTTCGGGCACCACATGGCAAGAAAGACTGAAGAAAATGACGTTGGCTGCTTGTTTTATACCCCTGACGACCTGACGTCATGGAAGAGGAGATAGCAATCGACGCAGGACCCAAGACTTTGGAATTCAGGCTGACTGAGGGCAACCTGCCAGCAGATTACCCAAATGTAATGACTGCAACAGTGAAACACGAAGAACATCGAAGGGGCAACCTTTGTAAATGTCATCTGACTGGATCCACCAGCAAATATGATGTTTGCATACCAGAGTTAGTCTGACTGGAAAGAATAGGGGCTGTTGAAGAATAGACCACTGAGCAACTAGAGTCTATCGAAAAACACACATATAGTAACTTTCTAATGGGACTAATACAACAGATGCTGCCATGGATCTTTGGGCCTGCAGAATAAGTCTGGCAGGAGGAACAGGATGAGAAAGAATTTGATGAACCTGAGACCTGATTGTGCATACAGAATGAGGAGGTAAAGAACCAATTTGACTTATTGTGTTTAGATGAGCACCAGTGAACTCTGGGCTCTGTACTGGTAGCAGTTTGGATTTCAGACTAATGACTGTCAGGTGAGCTGCTACCACTGCCATATGCTTGGTAAACATCTGGAGGCTATGGTGAGTCCAAAGGGCATGGCTCTGAACTGATAGTGACCGGCTCCCAACCGAATGCACAAGTGTCTTATCAGCATCTGTTTATTTTAATGTGACAGTACATGTCCTGAAGATCAGCTGAGCACATCCAATCGTCCTTATGTAAAAAAGGTAGAATGTGACCATGCTGAACTTTGATTTCCTCATAAAATGGTTCAGGTTACTTGCATCCAAAATTGGTCTCAGGTCCCGTCTTCACTGGTACTAAAAAGAACCTTGAGTAAGTTCCAAATCCTCTCTGGTCTGGTGGAACCTCCTGGATGACTCTTTTTGTCCAGCAGCTTCTGAATTTCTTGAGCTGCAGCTTCTCTCTGACTGGGTGGAGTGTCAGGAAGCATTTTTCTTTTGGAAGAGGGTGTCTGGAAAATGGTATAAAGTAACCACTGGATATTACTTTTACCACTCAAGAATCTTTTGTTATAGCAGCCCAGTTGCCTAGGTGCAAGACGAGCATCCCCAGACTGCCTCCAGAAGTGGGCTGTTGAGCAGCCCTTCAGGAGCTCTAAAAGGGTCTATCTTTAAAGGAATCTCAGAAACCCTGATTTTACAGTCCTCCTCTGCTGTGAGGCTGGCATCTTCCATTTGAACTCCCTCGTCTGAAGGAGTTGTCTCTGCATGAATCCTGGAAAGATCCTTGGGATTTTTGGAACCACATTTTCTTACCTCCTTTTTGATTCCTTGAAAAGGATCATTGAGGGGTAGTAAAGTGAATCCCTATGGCAGAGTCTTTCCTCCCTGTTCACTCCAGGAAATCATTTATTTCACAGAAGGGCAAAACAAGGATGTCCCATCAAAGTGATCATTGATGAAAGGAAACTTGAAAGGCTCTGCAAAATTGCATAACCGCATCTAGGCACATCTCCTAATGGCATTGCCTGAACCAGTGGCCAATGAGGTGCCTTCTGTTGCATGAGAAATCAACCTCATGGATGCATTGGAAATAGATAAAAGTGTGGCCAGCTGTGAAGATGATCTTTTGGAATCTTCTGCAGACATGGACTCAGAGAGATTTTCAGAGTTCCTTGGTCAAATCCCTCTGCAGTTTCATAAAGTGTGCCATATAGTTCAGGGACCTCAAGGCAAAGATTGGTGAAGCAAATAAGCACTTGCCAAACATGTCCAGTGCCCTGGACTCTCTGTAGGGGGAAATAGACACAGGAGCTCAGTTTTGCTACCTCCTTCTTGGTGGCTGCCGTCACAACCATTGTATCAACATGGACTCCTTTGCTTCAATGGGGCTTATCTTTCGGAAGAGCTAAAAATTTATCTGGACGGCATGGGATAGGTTTAATAGAATCTGATTCCTTCCATGCCAGATGAGAAACTAGGTCGATAAGCTCATCGGATGGGGTTGTCAACCAAGACATAGATGGACCAGCACCAAAAGTCTCCAGAAATGCGGACTCCTCAGGTGAAGGATTATCTGATGACCAACCTTCTTTTTACTTAAGGATTTTCAAATGTCTCCAAATGAGATGTCATCAGGGGGTGATATGGGGGACCCTTCCACTTTGTCGAAGTCAGTATCTTTGGTGAGAGATTCCAAGGGGGAATCTATGTGCCTCATTTTACATATTCTCTTTCAGTGAACCTCCTCAGCAGGATGCTCTGGGGAGATGTCCAAAGAGAGGGGTAGTTCTTCCATGGGAACTGTCTGGATGCTAGAAGAGCAGACTGTCCTTGCAAAGTAGGTCTCATGGGATCAGAGCTCTGAATCATAGAGAGAAAGGGGGTAGGATCCAAGAATGTATGCAAAACTGGATCTCTTGAAAGACAGAACACCCTTTTCCACAACACTGAAGGCAGATGGACTTGGAGAAGCAATGGCCACTAGAACTCTTGAGCTCCTCTCTTACCCATAATGCTCTATTCCTTGAGCATACCTCAGATCTTGTTTGCTGGCTCATAGTTTTAAAAAGAATATTACCACCCAGATAAGAGACCAATATCTGGAGCTCAGTAGCAGGAACACTGGTTACCTTGTTACCTCCTGCTCTTCCAGACGATACCAGTGCAAAGGTAGGGGACTGGTGGGAGGGGACTTGAAGAATGAAAATGGACAACACAGATTGAATATTCTGGTGAATATATAACTTCTTCATCTGATGTTGTCAACTTTCATTCATTCCTCAACAACTGGGTCAGACTCCCCAGCTACCTGAAATCCAGGATATTCCTAAGCACTGTTGAGCCAACTTGAGATCAGATCCAATTTGTAATCAGTAAAAAAAAAAGTATGAGGATTAACCCAAGTTGCAGCCGCGCAGATATCATCCATGGAAGCCTTGGATAAAAATACTGATGGCGATGCCATGGACTTAGTTGAATAGGCTCACAAAGGTTTTTGTAAGGATAGGCCCAATTTGTTATACACAAAGGATATACAATCAGTCAACCACCTGGCTAAAGTAACTTTTGCAACTGACTTGCCTAGTTAGTCTCTGCAAAGGAAAAAACAATTGGTCTGTTTTTCTGAAATTCTTTGTTCTATGCAGATAAAAACACAATTGCCTGTGAATGTCCAGCAAATGTAACATGTATTCACACTTGTTTAACAAATTCGGAAAAAAAAAATGGAAAATTAATGGACTGATTGATGCTGGATTCTCACACCACCTTAGGAAGAAAGAAGGACTGGTTTGCAGTGCTACCCTGTCTTTATGAAACATTAAATAAGGAGGCTTAGAAGACAACTCTTGAAGTTCTGAAGGTCTTCAAAGGTAATGGCTACCAGAAATACAGTTTTCCAGGTTAGAAACTTCAACTCACATTTTGCTGGTTTGAAGGGAGAATGAACCATGGCTTGTAGTACTAAATTAAGTCCCGTGGTGGAGTTGGATCTTTATAAGAAGGTCTCAAAAGAAGGGTACCTCTTAAGAAGGTATTACAAAGTTTTGATGAAGTTAAGGTGGAATTTTCAGTTCCTATACGAAAATTAGAAATGGCAGCTAGTTGAACTTTAACAGTAGAGGAACTAGCCCCATCATTAAAGACTGTTACTAGAAACTCAAGAACTCTATGTACTGGTGCTGTAGAAGGGGCAGTATCTTTCTGCTGGGCAATTTTTTTCAATTTACTTCTTTAAATTTTCCTAGCGGAAAGTTCATGGGAAGACAAAAGTATATGATGGACAGGGGAAGAGAAAGTACAGTTTTGTACCTACCATAAATGTAGATGTCCGATAGATATGCAACTGCAGTCCTTACATATGGGTTGTCCTGCCTCAGGCAGCCCTTCGGTCGGCCGGATTCCAAAGTCTGGGTCCGGCGTCGGCTGATGTCACCTCTTCCCCGACGTCAGAGCAGCTGGGGTATAAAAGCATCAGCCGACGCCATCTTCTTCAGTGTTTCTTGCCCCAGATGCCAGGTGCCCCCCAAGGAAGGCTAAATTTAGAGACTGGATAAAAAATTCCAGACATGCACAACAGTAATAAACAGATACACCATAACAGATTTCCCCAGCTAATTTGAAAAAGGGAAGTGGACCCAAAAAAGAGAATTTACAGAGGGGTAGGAGGGAGGGAAAACCTGACTGCAGTTGCATATCTATCGGACATCTACATTTATGGTAGGTACAAAACTGTACTATGTCCTTCAAGAATGCAACTGCAGTCCTACATATGGGTTGAATACCATAGCCAAGCTGGGGGTGGTAGGATCTAAGATAAAGATGGTGTAGCTAAAATGCCCTGAAGGACTGCCGAAGCAAAGCCTGCTCAGGATCTGGAATATAAAGGCAGGTTGTAGTGTTTGGAAAATGTATGCATGGAGCTCCATGTAGCAGCTTCTAGAATATCCTTTGTAGCCACCCCTCTTAGAAAGGCTGTGGAGGTGGCTATAGCTCTGGTGGAGTGTGGCCTGATATTGGCTGGCACACCTTTTCCATGGAAAGAGTAACAGAATCTGATGCAGTGTCCAATCCATTTTGAAATTGTTTGTTTGGAAATTGCCTTTCCTTGTACTCCAGCAGCGTAAGCTACAAATAGTTGGTCAGACTTTCTGTTGGCTTTTGTTCTGTTCAAGTAGTAGCGCAATTGTCTGTGTATGTCCAAAGTGTGCAGCAGCTTTTCTCCTTTATTTTGAGGATTGGGAAAGAAGGTAGGCAGGTGAATTGTTCGATTTAGAGACACCCTTGGATATCACTTTTGGCATGAATGAAGGATTGGTTCTTAAAGAAACTCTGTCCTGATGGAAAATGAGAAATGGAGGTACTGCCATGAGGGCCTGTATCTCCGAGACTCTTCTTGCTGAGGTAATTGGCAACAGGAAAACTGTTTTCCAGGAGAGAAATTGCAATTCTGAAGATGCTGCTGGCTCAAAAGGAGGAAGAGTTAATTTTTCCAACACGAAATTGAGGTCCCATGCAGGCACTGGTGGTTTTCTGGGAGGTTTGATATTCTTTATCCCTCTTAGAAACTGTCTTAGCAAAGGATGTGAAAACACAGGTGGATCACTGTTGTATTTTGCTGAAATTGCTGAAGCGTGTATTTTTACAGAAGAATATGAAAGGCCATTATGTAGCATTTCTGCCAAGTATTCTAGTATCTGTGGAATGCTCATTACTGATGCATCCTGACCCTTGTTGGCATTCCAGATGCTGAATCTCTTCCATTTGGCTGAGTAACTCTTTCTGGTGGAAGGTCTGTGTGCTTCCAGTAAGATCTCTTGAACTTTCTTGGAGAGAGAGATAGAGACATGGGGAGAAGTCATGGTACCCTCCAAGCTGTCAGCTGCAATGTTTGCAGGTTGGGATGAACCGTCCTGTAATTGTGTTGAGTCAGAAGTAGAGGCCATTGAGGCAAAGGCCACGGCTTGGTGCGAGTTATGCTCCTTAGTAATGGATACCAGTGCTGTCTTGGCCAGTCTGGAGCTATCAAAATGCCTTTCGGTTGTTCTGCTTTGATCTTCAGTAACACCTTGGTCATTAATGGTAGAGGTGGGAATGCATAGATTGTTAGAGAGTTCCAGATGAAGGAGAGAGCATCCATTCTCCAGGCTCGAGGATGGTGTGTCCTCGAGCAGAACTTCTTCAGATGATGACTGAGGTGTGAGGCAAAGAGATCTATGTCCGGCCTCCCCCATGCATGAGTTATTTGTGAAAAAATGTCTGGATGCAACATCCATTTGTGCGGGTCCAAGATATTTCTGCTCAGACTGTCCGCTAGAACATTGTCCTTGCCTGGAACAAACTGGGATTGCAACTGTATGTTCAGTTTCAGGGACTTTTCCCAAAGAGTCATTGTTAGCCTGCAGAGGGGGTACGAATGAGTGCCTCCCTGTTTGTTTATGTACCACATAACAGTGGTGTTGTCTGTCTTTATTAGAAGTTGACCTTGCTGAAGAAATTTTCAGAAGGCCTCAATAGCATGAATCACTGCCAACATCTCTTTTTGACTGATGTGTAGATGCACTTCCTGGGGTGCCCATTGCCCTTGAATGCATCTGCCCTCCATGTGCGCCCCCCATCCATGATCTGAGGCGTCTGTTGTAATGGTTTGGCTTGTTTGAGGTTTGTTGAAAGACGTGCCTTTGTTTAGCTGGCTTGCTTGTGCCCACCACAAAAATTCCTTTTGTAGACATGGAATGAGTGGAATAATTGCTTCTAAGTCGTGGCTGCGCTGAGACCATAAACTCTTTAGGTACCATTGTAGTTTTCTCATGTGTAGTCTTGCCAGTGGAATCAGAAGAATGCAAGATGCCATGAAACCCAGGGCCTGCAGGATTTGCCTTGCAGTCATCTGGGTGTGTTTTGCTAGGCTTTTGAAGTAATCTGGTAATTGTTCTTGTTTTTCTTCTGTGAGGAAAGCCATTTGTGAGTTTGTGTCCAGTTTGGCTCCTAGAAAACTTATTTGTTGGGATGGCAGAAGTCTTGATTTTTGAATGTTGACTGTGTATCCCAAAGCCTGTAGTAAGCGCATGACATAGTTCAAGTTTCTTATCAAGGCTTGCTTGCTGTCCGCTTGTATAAAGCAGTCGTCCAGGTAAGGGTATATTTGTATCTCCTGGAGTCTGCAGTGTGCAATTACTGATGCCAGGCATTTCGTGAATACTCTGGGCAGTAGATAAGCCAAAAGGCAATGCTGAGAATTGATAATGCTCTGACCTTGCAAGAAATCTGAGGTATCTTCTGCAACTGTGTCTGATTGGGACATGCAGGTATGCCTCCTTGAGGTCCAGAGTAACCAGCCAAGACCCCTTGCCCAGCATGGGAAGAAGTTGCTGTAACGTCAGCATTTTGAATTTTGGCACAATGAGAAAAGTGTTTAGAGTGGACAAGTCCAGTATAGGTCTCCACTGCTTTTCTTTTCTTGGAACAAGGAACAGTCTTGAGTAGAATCCCTGGCCTTGTTCCTGAGGAGGAACCTTTTCTATTGCTTTGATTTTTAGCAACTTTGAAACTTGTATGAGCGCCTCTGCCCTTTGATTTTGTGCCAGGTTTGGCATGCCTTGTCTTGTTGGTAAGGTATGGAAGTGGAACCTGTAACCTTTGTCTATTATGTGCAGAATCCATTTGTCCTTTGTTAAAACGTGCCAATTTTTTGAAAATAAGGATAATTTTCCGCCTAAAGGTGCTTCTCTTTGAGCCTTGGTCGGCGGTGTCAAAGTCAAGTCATTGTGATTGTCCCTGTGGAACAGTAGATGCCCCTGCGCCACTTCTCTGATTAGTCGGTTGCCATTGGCGGCCCCTGTAGGAGCCTCTGTATTGCCCTCCACCTCGAGCACGCCTGTTCTTTCCCCTTTGGAACTTGTCAGTGTCTGGAAAGGACCAATTCTTTGAAGGCCAATTCCTGCTGAACCTTGGTGGCTGAACCTGGAGGAAATCTTTGACTGTTTGTACTGATTTAGCCTTTTCCTCAATTGATTTCAACACATCCTGAGCATTAGCACCAAATAGCTTGTGTTTTTCCAGAGGTGCATCTAGAAGCTTTACTTTAACATGATCTGGCAATGCCTGCTCTTTCAACCAAGCATGTCTATGTATGACGGCCCTGTCATAGCTGCCCTACATGAAGCTTCCAATGCATCATAACCACACTGAAGAAAATGATTGCTAACCTGCTGAGTATTATGAACCAAATCCTGCAAGGCCTTTCTATCTAAAGGCTCAGGAGAGGCTAACTTTTTCTGTAAATCATCCATCAAGAAATCCTGGTACTGAAACATATGAAAAAGACAATTAAGTGCCCTCATGGCAAGTGTGGTTGAGGTATAAACTTTTTTGCCCCACCTCTCCAGGGACCTAGATTCCCTGTCTGCGGGCAAAGGGTTTTTGGCCGTGGAAGTGGCCACTCCTTTGGGCCCCTGGGAAATAGTTTCTAGATCAACAGAATGGGACTTAAAGAGATGCTTATGAGTTTCAGGAACCCTGTAATATCTGTCTGGCTTGACAGGAGCAGGAGGGAGAGAATCAGGCAAAGCACTCGAGTCTGAGTACACATCATCCAATACATCTAACACTGGAGGAATAGCTAAAGGCCTGTGCTGGGGTAGCTTAAGGAAAGTACGAAGCCTTTTCCTGGAGTTGGAGAAATCCTGGCCCTGCCACTGAAAGTGTTCTCTCATGGAGTGGAGAATTTCCCCAAAGGAAATATCCTCAGGAGGAGAGGCAGAGGGAATAGATTCATCAGCATCAGAATCCTCGTAGGCCTGGAAGGATTCTTCCTGGGAATCTGAATGGTCTGAGTCACCAGAGGCTTCATCTGAGGAAAAGGTATCTGTCTGCTCAACCCTAGGCCTTTTGTCTGCAGGCGGCTGAGAACCTCTGTCTTGATGAGCCTGAGAGCCTCTGATTAAGGAAATTTGATCTGCAGCTAAAGTCATGATCTGTTTATCTGAAGTGGGCCCCTGTGAAAAAGTTTTAGGAGGGTGAGACTTAGCCTGGCTGGCAGCCTTAGCACGTGTGTAGGCCTTGATGGACATAGACACCGGAGGTCTAGCTGCCCCACGTGCAGGAGTAACTTTGTCCACCGGTATGGTGTCAAGCAAATCTTGGGCTTCGGTTTCAGGAGGAAAAACAACAACCGGCACCGAGGAAGCCTCCGGGGCTGAAGTGTGCGGTAAAGCGGTGTCGTCGGTCTGGAGCGGTTGAATTACCGCCTCCGAAGAGACCGATGCACTCGCGGTAGGTTTTGGCGTGGTGTCGGTGGAAGTCGCGGGCCGAGAATGCCGGTCCCGGTCCTTCCGTTTTTTTGGAAATATGAGTTGTCGGTGTTTCCGTCGGCATGAGATAGGAGTAATTTTCCCCAAAAAAGTCTTCAGCAAATTCTGCCCGGCGCCTGAGTGTGCGCTTATTGAAGCAAGCACAGGCCGAGACGTCGTGGTCTGGGCCAAGGCAGGGAAGGCAGTAAGAATGGAAGTCCTTATGAGGTATTTGTTTACCACAAGACAAACAGTTGTTAACTTTTGCAGTTTTATCTTTCATCGGCTGAGGCAAGAAAAGGTTCCCCAATGGGGTACTTAGCTTTTTGATGACTTTGGTAACTGAAAACACAGGAGCTGGCCGACCGGCACTTGTGAACTGCTTCTGCTTCGGGCACCGCGCGGCAAGAAAGACTGGGGAAGATGGCGTCGGCTGATGCTTTTATACCCCAGCCGCTCTGACGTCGGGGAAGAGGCGACATCAGCCAACGTCGGACCCAGACTTTGGAATCTGGCCTACCGAAGGGCTGCCTGAGGCAGGACAACCCATACGTAAGGACTGCAGTTGCATTCTTGAAGGACATCCTGGTTTGTCTACCTATAAGCAAAAGTACAGAAACCATGCAGTCAGTTTTACTTTTGAGATGTCTAGGTGAATCATGTCTGTCAAGTGAGACATGAGTTCTGGAAATGGATTCAGAATCCATGGAGAGTAAACTAGATGACGGTGAAGAAAGGGGAACCAAATCTGTTGAGGCCAATAAGGGGCGATGAGGATAAATTTGCTTTTCATTCGGGAAGCTTTCTGCAGAAATTTGGGGGATACGCACAGAGGAGAAGGGGGGGGCAATCGTAAAGGAGAGTATCTCTCGGTGATTCCCCCAGTGGAGGGATTAGGTCAAAGAACCTGCTGTACTTGTTGAGGGGAGATGCAAAATGTTTGCAGCATGGATGTCCCCATTGACGAAATATCTTTTCCGCAATTTTCATGTTGAGAGACCACTAGTGAGGTAACCAAATGAACCTGCTCAACTTGTCTGCTATCACGCTGGATTTCCATAGAATGTGCATGGCTATCAGAAATCGAATGGATGAGATCACCCATTGCCTCACTCTCAGAGCTTCACGACGCAAGGGATAAGATAATAATTAAGTGACCTGAGTACAAAGGTCGCTAAAGCATATATATGCTTCTCAAATCTGTCCAATACCCCTGACTCCCTGTTACGGGCATGGACAGAAGAACTCTGTTCCACGAGTTCTTTCTTTGTGGCCACTGCCACAACCATGGCATCTACGGGTACACCCTTGCTCCAAAACTCTTTTCCTTTTGGTAGTGTCAAAATCCTGTCGGGTCTTTTGGGGATTGGCTCCAAAGTGTCTGGTTCCTTTCACGTCTGCCTAGAGATCAAATCAATGAGCACATCGGCAGGCGGAGTCACCCAGGAAGTAGATGGGCCAGACCAAAGGCTTCCATGAATAGCAATTCCTCTTGGGATGGGTCATTGGCAAACCAACCACACCTCTGCTTGAAGATTTCCAGGATGTCTCCAAAGGAGATGATATCAGGTGGTGATCTTGTGGACCCTTCCCCCTCATCAAAATCAGTATCTTCAGTGACAGACCCTTGAGAAGACTCTAAATGCCTCCTCTTGCACCTTCTCTTCCTAGGGACTTCTTTGGTGGGATGCTTTGGAGAAGTATCATAAGAAATGAGAATATCCTGTTGTGTAGTCTGAAGACTTTGGGTTAGCTGTCCCTGTGGAGTAGAGTGATGCAGCTCAAGGCACAGCAGAGACATACGGGATCCACAAGGGAGATTCAAGGAGGGAGGAACCAACTGTCTTGAAGAAGCAGGAAACACTCTGTCCACTACCTGGAAGGCAAAGCGTCCTAGGGAGGAGGAGGCCGACAGAGCAGAGAAGCCATGCTTCTGGACCAATGGCTCCCTTAACCTGAGGGCAGTCTGCCCAAGGCTGAGGTTGGAGTTGAGCTGTCCAATGCCAGGGCTCAGAGGGTTACAGACAGCTCTGACAACTTCTGAGTTGACTCTAATGCTTCGGATCTGACAGGGGTGCTTCAGCTCTAAGAGTCGCCTAGCTCCAACATGCTCACAGCCGGTGCACTCAAAGAACACATCAGAACCAAAGACACAATGATCTTTGGATCCGACACAGACGGTCCCAGAAAGCTCAGATCCCCTGGCTTCAAAACCATGGGTCGGATCAGCGAAGGAGACAAGATAGGTACTGTAGTACCGGTAAGGGCTTCCTGACCTGGTAAGAGCCAGAAGAACTCCCATCTGAATGTGTGCTGAGAAAAACTTCCTCATCATTCTATCCATGTCAGCTTCTGTCAGGCTTATGGAAGAACAAGAGGGTGGGGCTACAGAAGGGGACTTGGAATGCGGGCATCTCTCCAAAATAGGTGAGGGAATTCTAGAGGATCCTGGATCCAGGGAGGATGCATATTTCACTTGAGGTAAGGGCCTCGGATCTAACACCACTGGATCCGAGGAAGCAGAGCAAACATCTGATGCCGGCTGTTCACAGCATTTGGGCTTTGGATGCAACTTCTTCTATTTCTTACAAACTGGGTCCAACATTGGATTGGAGGAAGGGGTGGAAGACCCAGATGGATCCAGTGCTCTCTTTCTCTGCTCTAGTTTGTCAGATTTTGAGGATTGAGCCCCAGATTGTGCCTCTGAAAAGTTTGAAGGAAAAAGACCCTTCAGTATTAGCTTATTTTTACAATTAACAATCGCCCTAGAATTGAAAGACTTGCATATCTCATAATCTAGTTTGAGGTGATCAGGGCCCAAACAATAAACACACCAACCATGAGCATCAGATGAGGGCAGTTTGTGCCCACATTTTTTTTTTTTTACATTTTTTAAAGCCAGAAGGCTTTTTGTCCCTCTTAGCACTATAACTAGCTGAAAGACAAGAACAGAAAAAAAAAAAGAAAAATTTTTTTTTACAAGAATAAGATGGGATTGAAAGTAATACTAACAACTGTATTAGAAAGAGAAGGGGAGAGAAGAAAATACCATCAATGGTAAAAGAGAAATACACTAATTAGTGTAGGTAGGGAGGATATAATATATAATAATAAGTTTAAAGGAAAAAGAGGGTTAATTTGGCAATTAAATATGTCACATCTGAAAAATTTTAATTAATGCTCGAAAGCTCATACTGACCATGTCCGTACAAGAAAGCATCAAATAAGTTCTG
The DNA here is from genome assembly GCF_019279795.1 of Protopterus annectens. NCBI lineage: Eukaryota > Metazoa > Chordata > Ceratodontiformes > Protopteridae > Protopterus > Protopterus annectens. The sequence goes on from NC_056739.1 coordinate 592,126,291, forward strand.
AGGAATGTTAGCAGATAGAGCATTATGGGTAAGTGAGAAGCTAGAGAGTTTTAGTGGCCACGAGCTATAAAAAATTACCAAGTTGGATCTGTGGATTGGATCTGAACACAACTGTTGAGGAATGAATGAAAATTGGCAACATCAGATCAATAGATCGGTGTTGTCTCTTTCTGTCTGGTTCAACTTGTGGGTTATGTAATCTGACTCCGATCAGATGCCAGATAATTTCCAAGACTTCAGCTCAGCAAGCTCTCCCTCTTCTGCCCATACTCCCCCCCTCCCACTTCACTAAATGTGCTTCAGATCTAGTCTGCTCCCTCTTCACCTACTAAACACACAGATCTAGACCTCATGGGAGAAATGCCAATAACCCAAAGAAAGAAGGCAGAATTACTGGTCAATCATCCCTGAAATGACAGAATAGCCAAAATGTGGGGTCAGATTGGGGAAGGGTTGAATCAGAAGGAAACAGACAACACTGATCTGTTGTTATGGTCAGTACACAAGTTTTGTATCTGATGTTGTCTTTTCTGTCTGGGTTCAACCTATGGGACAAAGTCCCCAAGCACCTAACATCCAAGGGTGGATCTCATGGAAGGATATTGTGCAATATGGTAGAACCAAATGAAGCCCAAGACTTGGATAAGATATCCAATTTGTAGTGTGACACAAAGGTGCGATGACACACCCAAGATGCAGCTAAACAAATTTCATCCAAAGCATCTCTGGAGAAACAGACTGTAGAAGTAGCCATAACTCTGGTGGAATGCTGTTTGGGTTTAAAACACAACTCTCCCTTCAAACCATACCCACAGGAAATATGATCAGAAAGCCATTTGGACAAAGTAACCTTGAAAACAGGAGAACCCAAATGGGATTTAAAGAATGAGACGAACAGTTGATTAGATTTCTAAAGGACCTTCCTCTATGAAAATATAACCTCAATTGCCTATAACCATCAAAAAAATGCAAAAAAATATTCACCCTATAAGAAATGTTGGGGGAAAAAGTCCAGCAAATGAATGGACTGATTCAGATTTTCTGATACTACCTTAGACAAAAAGGAAGGGTCCAGTCTGAGGGGTACTCTGTCTGGATGAAAGACCAGATATCAAGGAACAGCAGACAGGGCCTGTAACTCTGACACATGCTTGGTGGAAGTAATGGCCACAAAAAACAAAGTCTTGCATGACAACAACTTCAGATCAACAGTAGCAAAAGGCTCAAAAGGAGGTGCACTCAGTGCCTGAAGCATAAAGTCCCAAGGTAGAACTGGATCTCGTACTAGAGGGCACAGTAGGAGAGTCCCTTTAAGAAAAGCCTTAAAGATCTTACATATTACCTGTACCAATGTGAAGATCAGACATAGAAGCCAACTGCACTTTAATTGTGGAGCAGCTAGACCCAGATTTAAAAAAACATGAAAGAAAATCCAGGATAGCCACCAGATGTGCTAAAAAGGGATCCAGTCCCTGAGAGACAGCCTGGAAGGCAAAGTGTTTTCACTTACTAGAGTAAACCTTATGAGCAGTCCAACTTTTGAGAAGACTTTAGGATGTGAACAACATGGTCTGAAAGCTTGGCCATCCAGGGAATTGGAAAAACCAAGCTGTTAACTTAAGAGTTCAAATGCTGGGTGTATCCAAGCCCGCTAGGTGAGAAATGAGATCCGGAATGGGATCCAGGACCCAAAGAAGCTACTTCAGATGAAGACAAAGTAAGGGAAACCACACCTGGCAAGGCTAAAAGGAAGAATTGAGGATTACAGTCACTCTAATGGACCACTTTCTGAAGAAACGTTATCATCAATGGGATTGCAGGATAAGCATACAGAAGAGCTAGGGGGCCAAGGATAAAGGAAAGTGTCCCAGTGTGGCTGTCTTTGTGAAGGAACTAAGGCATAACAGGTGCTGCACTTGGTGCTGTACATGGAAGTGAACAGGTTGAAAAATGGAGCACTGAAAAATCTAAACAGCAACCCTCTGATTCAGAGACCACTCATGAGGAAGGAGAATACTCCTGCTCAAAATGTCTGCTAAGATACTGGATTTCCCTGGGATGTGCACTGCCATCAGAAACTATTGAGCCAAAATTGCCCACTGCCAGGCCCATATGGCATCCTGACAAAGGACTAGGACCGGGTTACTGCCGTTTGTTCACCTACCAGACTATGGACGTATTGTCTGTCTGAACAGAAACCACACCCTTGTGGAGAATATCGTGAAAAGCCTGCACTGCAAGGAGGACCACCCTCTTCTCTAAGACTGGATGTAAAGGTTGACCACCCCTGCTGCAAGGGCAGTGTCTGTCATGGTTACCTCACCCCCACCACCCACCGTGGTAGAATGCTCTGAAGATGCCTCTTGAAAGGACTGATGTGATTTCCTGAAAAAGAGATGCCCCAACCCCCACCCACCTGGTCCCAAGAAAAGGATCATTGAGGGGTAGAAAAATGAACTCTAATGGCAGACAGCATCTTCCCATCTTGCTCACTTCTGGTCAAGGTGTCTAACTTTGGGCCCAAAAAGAGATGTGCCATCAAAAGGGGTGTTAAAGTACACCTTAAAACAGTCTGCAAAGTCAGACAACTGGCAACATATACCAGTGCCTTGCCAACTACTTGGGAAGTACCATCAGATGCATTGGAAAGCAGATGTATGAGCACATCAGACGTGAACTGAAGGGTAGACACTTGCATCCCAAAATCTTCTGAGCTTCTGGCAACTGCTGTGTCTTCACTGCTCTTGACACTTCTGACACAATGTCCCACTGAAGCCTGGTCAAGGGAGTCAAATAATTTAACAAAGGTGGCTGAGGCGCAAGTGTGCTTCCCTAAGCAGTCCAACTCCAGAGACTCTTTATGCAGGGACAGACTGAGGGGCTCTCCTCCAAAATGTCCTTTTTAGTGGCAGCCACCACCACAATAGCATCCACAGAAGAACTCTTACTCTAGTGAAGCCAAACCTCAGTGGGGCGAGAATCTCGTCAGGCATTTTGGGGATTGGCTGTACATTATCGGGCTCCTTCCATGCCCTCTGGGTCACCAAATCAATAAGGGCATCCAGATGGGAGCCACCTATGATGTGGATGGCCCACCATGAAGGCCTCCAAAAAATTACAGTTGTGTACACTTACCATAAATGTAGATGTTCGAATGTATTCACTGTTGCAGTCATTACATTGGGGTAATCTGCTGGCAGGTTGCCTTCAGTCGGCCTGATTAACAAAGTCTTGGGTCCTGCGTCGAGTGCTGTCCCTCCTTCCATGATGTCAGGTTGTCAGAGGTATAAAACATGCAGCCAACACCATTTTATCAGTTTTTCTTGCCCCAGATGTCAGGAGCCCCCATAATGGGGAGCAATTATATACAAGGTTAGAGCTCCAACAAAAAGCAAATACACCAGAAAGCTTTAAGGATAGTAAACAAGAAGAGAGGTACAGACAACAGAAGTCAGGGGGCTGGAGGGAGGGTAACCAGGAATGCAATAGTGAATACACTCGAACATCTAGACCGATGTCAGAAAAAGTTAATAATTGCATTTCTTGTGGGAAGCAAATACCTCATAAGAACTTCCACTCTTACTGTATTCCATGCCTAGGCCCTGATCACGACGTCACTAGTTGTCGTTTTGTGCTACATTTAACAAATGCACTATAAAAAGATGTTTTGATTTTGTTTTGCACTACTTTGGCCGAAGGTTCAATTATACTATGCCGTCGGATCAACCAACGACCGCAATTCCGAAAAAACGCAACGGCAAGGATAAAGACAGGCATCCAAGGTCCAAAACCGACGACAAAACCTCTTCTAGGTCAGTCACCTGTTTGCCGGTTCTCAGTGAGGCGCTTTCGCAGCCCCTGACACCCGCTACCTCAGAGCCACAGGCCGCCTCCGACTCCCACGTGGAGACAACTAGGCCTCTGGAAACTCAAGGTATTGGGCCTACGGAAACTAATCCCTCAGATGGTTCCGGAGCCGCTGCGGCTTCTGAGGGTGTTTTCAGACCTTCACAACTTAACCATTAAAGCAACAGCCAAGACAAAAGTACCATTAAAGACAAAGAAAAGTACAGTTTTGTACCTACCATAAATGTAGATGTTCGAGTGCTAATACAGCTGCAGTCATAACAGATGGGTTCTCCTGCCGTCAGGCGGGTCCTCGGTCGGCCAAATTCCAAAGTCTAGGTCCGGTGTCAGTTGTTGTCGCTTCTTCCCTGACGTCAGTGGAACAGGGGTATAAAAGAACCAGCCGACGCCATTTTCTTCAGTTTTTCTTGCCCCAGATGTCAGCTGCCCCCAGAAGGAAGGCAATACATAAATTTATGTAATAATGCAATGCAATATAATCAAAATACAGTAGTTGCAAGCAAATACACCACAAATGAATACCCCAATCAGGTTGTATGAGGAGGTGTTAGCCAATAGGCCTGTCCCAAGAGGGGAAGGAGGGAGGGAAACCTGGACTGCAGCTGTATTAGCACTCGAACATCTACATTTATGGAAGGTACAAAACTGTACTATGTTCACCGTGCATACAGCTGCAGTCATAACAGATGGGTAGAATCCCACAGCTAAAAAAGGGGTGGTAGGCACTAGGTGGAACTAGGAGGAGCCAGGATGCCCTGCAAGACTGCAGTGGCAAAGCCTGCTCTAGTTTTGGAGTATAATGGTAGGTGGTAGTGCTTGGAGAAGGTATGCACAGAACTCCAAGTGGTTGCTTCCAAAATATCTTTGGTAGGAACTCCTCTGAGGAAAGCTGCAGAGGTAGCTGTGGCCCTTGTGGAGTGAGATCTGATGCCTGCAGGTACAGTTTTACCATGAAAAGAGTAACAAAAGCGTATGCAGTGGGCTATCCATTTTGAGATTGTCTGTTTGGAAATTGGCTTCCCTTGAGCTCCTATAGCATAGGACACAAAGAGTTGTTCTGATTTTCTGAAAGGCTTTGTTCTGTCCAAATAATAACACAGCTGTCTGTGGATGTCCAAGGAATGTAGTAGTCTCTCCCCTTTGTTTTGAGGATTAGGGTAAAAGGTAGGTAAGTGGATAGCCTGATTCAAAGCTACCCTGGATACCACCTTTGGCATAAAGGACGGGTTGGTTCGTAAGGAAACTCGGTCCTGATGGAAAATGATGAAAGGCTGCACAGCCATGAGGGCTTGTAGTTCTGATACCCTGCGAGCTGAGGTGATAGCCAGAAGGAAGGCTGTTTTCCAGGACAAGTATTGCAAATCTGTTGAGGCAGCTGGCTCAAAAGGAGGCAAGGTCAGCTTTTCTAGAATGAAATTGAGGTCCCAAGCAGGTATTGGTTGTTTCCTTGGGGTTTTATATTCTTAGCCCCTCTGAGGAACTGTCTTAAGAGGGGGTGAGAGAATAAAGGTGGATCAGTGTTGTATTCTGCAGAAATGGCTGAGTCATGGATTTTGATGGAGGATAATGAAAGTCCACTGCTTAGCAGCTCAGCTAGATACTGTAATATTTGAGGTAAATTCAGTTTTCCAGGATTCTGGCCCTTTTTCTCATTCCAGGCACAAAACCGTTTCCATTTTGCAGAGTAAGCTTTTCTAGTAGACGGCCTTCTGGCCTCCAAAATGACATCCTGCACCTCCTTGGAGAGTAGGGTCTGTTGTGAAGTTAAGGAAACTTCCATGCGGCCAGATTGAGTGTTTTCAGCTGACTGTAAAGAGTTTTGAAGCTGTGCTGAGTCAGAAGAGGCATTAGAGGTAGGTTCCATGGTGGGGAATGCGTCAGGCTCCTCAGGAGTGGGTACCAGTGCTGTCTTGGCCAGTCTGGAGCAATGAGAATCATCTTTGGTCTGTCTGCTCTGGTTTTTAATAGAACTTTGGGCAGCAGAGGAAGAGGTGGAAAGGCATAAACTGTCATTGTTGTCCAACTGAAAGAGAGAGCGTCCACTCTTCAGGCCTGTGGATGAAAAGTCCTTGAGCAGAATTTTGTCAATTGGTGATTTTTGTGGGAGGCAAAGAGATCTATGTCTGGCCTTCCCCGTGCTTGAATTATCTCAGTAAAAACTTGAGGATGCAACTTCCATTCGTGTGGATCTGTCATATTTCTGCTTAGGTTGTCTGCCAGCGTGTTTTTCTTGCCTGGCAAGTACTGTGCTTGAAGTTCGATTTGTAATTCCAGAGCCATGTTCCAAAGTGATATGGCCAGCCTGCATAGGGGATATGAATGGGTTCCTCCCTGTTTGTTTATGTACCACATTACTGTGGTGTTGTCTGTCCTTATCAATAGTTGACCTGGATGCAGAAGGTCTTTGAAAGCTATAATAGCATTTATTACTGCTAGCATTTCCTTTTGATTGATGTGAAGGTGCTTTTCTTTTTGGGACCATTTGCCCTGAATGCACCGATCTGTCATGTGCGCCCCCCAGGCGTAGTCCGAGGCATCTGTTGTGATGACTTGATTTGCTTGAGGCTTGCAGAATGGGAGACCTGTGTTTGTTTGGCATGCTTGAGCCCACCACAGAAATTTCTTTTGAAGACATGGAATTAGTGGTATTATTGTTTCCAAACTGTGGCTGTGTTGAAACCATAGGTTTTTCGGTTACCATTGAAGTTTCCTCATATGCAGCTTTGCACATGGGATTAGTAGGATGCAAGATGGCATGAATCCCCGAGCCTGCAGGATTTTCCTTGCAGTAAGCCTGGTGAGATTTGCTAGTTTTCCGAAGTATTGAGTTAGTTGCCCCTGTTTCTCTGGCGTGAGGTAGGCCATCTGGGTGTTTGTGTCCAAGTTGGCACCCAGGAAAATTATTTTCTGAGAGGGTATTAGCCTTGATTTCTTTTAGTTGGCTGTGTATCCCAGAGAATTCAACAACATTATTACAAAAGCCAGACTTTTCAGAAGTATGTGCTTGCTGTCCACTTGGATCAGGCAGTTGCCCAAATATGGGTATATTTGTATCCCTTGAAGTCTGCAGTAGGCAATTACTGATGCCAGGCATTTCGTGAATACTCTGGGCGCAGTAGATAAGCCAAAGGGCAATGCAGAGAATTGATAATGGGTTGAACCTGCAAGAAATCTGAGGTATCTTATGCAATTTTGTCTGACTGGGACATGCAGGTATGCCTCCTTGAGGTCCAATGTTACCAGCCAAGACTCCTTGCCCAGCATGGGAAGACGCTGCTGTAATGTGAGCATCTTGAATTTTGGCACGAGTAAAAATGTGTTTAGGATGGATAGGTCCAAAATAGGTCTCTAATCTTTTCCCTTCCTTGGTACCAGGAATAGTCTGGAATAAAAACCTTGACCTTGTTCTTCAGTAGGTACCTCTTGAATAGCTTTCATGTCCATGAGATCTGAAATTTGTCTTTGTGCCTCTGCCCTTTGATTGTGTGACAGGTTTGGCATGCCTCTCATTTTTGGAAGGGTGTGAAAATGGAATCTGTAGCCTCTGTTTATAATGTCCAGGATCCATTTGTATTTTGTGACAATATGCCAATTTTTCGAAAATAATGCCAGTTTTCCGCCTAAGGGTGCTGCCATTTGAGCCTTGCTTGGCATGCAAAGGGGAAAGTCATTGGGTTTGCTTTCTGAATGGCTGCGAACTATCCTCACCACCTCTTTGTGTAGGAGCTTGCCATTGTCTGCCTCTAAACGATCCTTGAGATTGCCCTCTGCCCCTCGGGCGCCTGTATCTACCTCTTTGGGGTCTGTCCGTGGCTGGAAAGGACCAATTTTTGGAAGGCCAATTTCTACTGAAATGTGGAGGTTGCACCTGTAGAAAATCTTTCACTGTTTGCATTGATTTAGCCTTTTCCTCCATTTTCTTTAATACCTCCTCAGCTTTAACACCAAATAATACATCCTTTTGTAGAGGGGCATCTAGTAATTTAGCTTTGACATGATCTGGTAAGGTTTGCTCCTTGAGCCAGGCATGTCTACATATGACTGATCCTGTAACAGCAGCTCTACATGAGGCCTCTAGAGCATCAAAACCACATTGCAAGGTATGTTTACCCACTTGTTCTGCACTATGCATCAAATCCTGCAACTCCTTCAAGTCTGGTTGTTCAGGTTGTGACATTTTGCTTCTCAACTGTGATAACAGAAACTGTTGGTACTTTAACATATGGAACTGGCAGTTTAATGCCCTCATGGTTAAGGTGGCCGAGGTGTATACCTTTTTTCCCCACCTTTCTAAAGATCTGGAATCTCTCTCGGAAGGTAATGGATTTTTAGCAGTGGAGGCCTTAATTCCCTTGGGGCCCTGTGAGATAGTTTCTGGGTCAGCCGCATGGCTTTTGTATAAAAATTGGTGTGAGTCAGGAACCCGGTAGTACCTGTCAAGCTTGACTGGGGCTGGAGGTAAAGAGTCTGGGTTAAGGCAGGCCTCCGAATACACATCATCTAGTATGTCTAAGACAGGAGGTATAGCCAGAGGCCTGTGCTGAGGTAGCAAGAGAAAATCCCTAAGCCTTTTCTTGGAGTCTGAGTACTCTTGGCCTTCCCAGTGGAAGTGTTCCCTCAAGGTATGCAAGGTTTCCCCAAATGAGTAATCCTCTGGGGGGGGGACAGAGGGAATGGACTCCTCTGCATCAGAATCTTCAAAAGGGGAGTAAGAATGTTCCTGTTCATCAGAGTGCTCTGAAATAATGGAGGCCTGGTCAGAGGAGGGGGATTCTTCCTCCACTCTGGGCCTTTTGGCGGGGGTTGAGAACCCTGATAAGAGTAATTAAATCCTCAACCATTTTAAGCATCTGTTTTTTAGGCATGGGGCCTGGAGAAGGGCCCTGTGTAGCTTGTCTCTTGGAATGCAGGAATGCATGGCTGCTTTAGACTTAGTGAAAGCCTTGATGGAAAAAGAAGAGGAAGGTCTTAAGACACCTTGAGAGGAGGCAGACCTGTCTACATTTTGAGTTTCACCACCTAGAGTGGCTTCGGTATCTGTAGTTGGGGTGTGGGCCGAGGAGCCTGCGACCTCGGGCACAGTAGACACCGCCAATGAAGTGTCGTCGGTAGGCAGGGGCTGCGTAGGTGCCTCGCTGAGAACCGGACCACCTGTAGTCGGCTTTGGTGTGGTGTCGGTAGAGGCCACGGACCTTGTGTGTCGGTCCTTATCTTTGCGTTTTTTAGACAAAACTGGAGTCGGAGTATCCGACGACATAATGTAGTTAAATTTTTTGCCAAAATAGTGCTGGGCGAACTCCGTCCGACGCTTAATGGTGCGTTTGTTGAATGTAGCACAAAAACGACAGAGACGTTGTGGTCTGGGCCTAAGCAAGGAATGCAGAGGGAATGAAAATCCTTATGCGGTATTCGCTTCCCACATGAAATACAATTATTAACTTTGTCTGACATCGGTCTGAGGCAAGAAAAGTTTCCCCAACGGGGTACTTAGCTTTCAAGAAGACTTCGGTTGCAAAATTTTTTGTAATTTCAGGAGCTGGCCGATCGGCACTTGTGAACTGCTTCTGCTTCGGGCACTGCGCGGCAAGAAAGACTGGAGAAAATGGCGTTGGCTGGTTCTTTTATACCACTGTCGCACTGACGTCATGGAAGAAGCGACGACAACCGACGCCAGACCTAGACTTTGGAATTCGGCCGACCGAGGACCCGCCTGACGGCAGGAGAACCCATCTGTTATGACTGCAGCTGTATGCACGATGAACATCAAGTACAGCATTCTCCTGGACAGTCCCCCATGCCTAAGAAACAGATGCTTAAAATGGCCGAAGACCTCATTACTCTAATCAGGAGTTCTCATCCCCCTCCTGAGAAAAGGCCTAGGCAGGATACAGACTATGATTCCTCTGATCAGGTTTCCATTTCCTCTGATTCCTCTTCAGACCAGGGATACTCTCTACCCCCCTATGAGGACTCTGATGCTGAAAAATCTATGCCTTCAGCCTCTCCTCCTGAGGATTATTCTTTTGGGGAAACTTTACATACCATGAGGGAGCATTTCCATTGGGAAAGTCAGGATTATTCAGAATCCAAGAAAAGGCTCAGGGATTTCCTTTTATTGCCACAGCACAGGCCCCTGGCTATTCCGCCTGTGCTAGACATTGTGGATGATGTGCTCTCTGAATCCAGCTTATCTCCTGATTCTTTGCCCCCTGCACCAGCCAAGCCAGATAGGTATTATAGAGTCCCTGACTCTCACAAGTTTCTTTATAAAAACCCTTCTGCTGATCCAGAAACTATTTCCCAGGGTCCAAAAGGGGTTAAGGCTTCCATTGCAAAAAATGCAGTACCCTCTGACAGAGATTCCAGAGCTTTGGAAAGATGGAGGAAGAAAGTTTACACTAATGCAACTTTAGCAGTAAGGGCTTTAAATTGCCAGTTTCACATGCTTAAGTACCGACAGTATTTAATGGCTCAGTTAAAACAGAAAATGCTTGCAAGCTCAGAAGCTCCTGACTGTAAAGAAATGCAGGATTTATTGCATGCAGTTGAAGAGGTGGGAAAACATGCTCTGCAATGTGGTTTTGATTCCTTAGAGGCCTCTTGCAGAGCCGCAGTTACAGGTTCTGTGATTCGAAGACATGCTTGGTTAAAAGAACAGAGTTTACCTGATCATGTTAAGGCAAAATTATTGGATGCTCCTTTACAGCATGATACCTTGTTTGGTGTTAAGGCAGAAGAGGTGTTGGAGGATAAAGCTAAATCTATGCAAACAGTCAAGGATTTCTTACAGGTACAGCCACCTCGATTTAGCAGAAATTGGCCAACAAAGAATTGGTCCTTCCCAGTGTCAAACAGGCCACAGAGAGGCAGATACAGACACCCAAGAGGCAGATCTCAACCCCAAGGCTCTAACAGACAACGACAGTGGGGCACCTCAACCCCAAAAGGAGATGAGGACAATTCTCAACCTTACAGGAAACAGTCCCAATGGCTTCCCCCTTCGTACGCCAAGCAATTCCCTTTCGGCAGCCCCCATAGGGGGAAAACTAGCACTTTTTTCTCAAAACTGGTAAACAATCACACAAGACAAATGGGTTCTGAATATTGTGTCTCAAGATCCTGGCTTTCCCAATGGAAATGCTCCCTCATGGTATGTAAAGCTTCCCCAAAAGAATAATCCTCAGGAGGAGAGGCTGAAGGGATAGATTCTTCAACATCAAAGTCCTCATAGGGGGGGTAGAGAGTATCCCTGGTCTGAAGAGGAATCAGAGGAAATGGAAACCTGATCAGAGGAATTATAGTCTCTATCCTGCCTAGGCCTTTTCTCAGGAGGGGGATGGGAACCCCTGATTAGAGTAATGAGGTCTTCGGCCATTTTAAGCATCTGTTTCTTAGGCATGGAGGACTGCCCAGGAGAATGCTGTACTTGCTTCTTTGTCTTTAATGGTACTTTTGTCTTGGCTGTTGCTTTAATGGTAAGTTGTGAAGGTCTGAAAACACCCTCAGAAGCCGATGTCTGCTCAGCGGCCCCGGACCCATCTGAGGGATTACTTTCCGTAGGCCCAATACCTTGAGTTTCCAGAGGCCTAGTTGTCTCCACGTGGGAGTCGGAGGCGACCTGTGGCTCTGAGGTAGCGGGTGTCAGGGGCTGCGAAAGTGCCTCACTGAGAACCGGTGAACCAGCGACTTGCCTAGAAGAGGTTTCGTCGGTTTTGGACATCGGATGCCTGTCTTTATCCTTGTCTTTGCGTTTTTTCGGAACTGCGGTCATCAGTTGATCCGACGGCAGAGTATAATTGAACCTTCGGCCAAAGTAGTACAAAGCAAAATCAAAACGTCTTTTTATAGTGCGTTTGTTAAATCTAGCACAAAATCGACATCTAGTGACGTCGTGATCAGGGCCTAGGCATGGAATACAGTAAGAGTGGAAGTCCTTATGAGGTATTTGCTTCCCACAAGAAATACAATTATTAACTTTTTCTGACATCGGTCTGAGGCAAGGAAAAAGTTTCCCCAACGGGGTACTTAGCTTTATTGAAGACTTCGGATCTGAAATTCGACTTCAAAAATCTCAGGAGTCGGCTGACCGTCACTTGCGAACTGCTTCCGCTTCGGGCACCACGCGGCAATAAAGACTGAAGAAAATGGCGTCGGATGCATCTTATATACCCCTGGCGCACTGACGTCAGGGAAGAAGCGACAGCAACTGATGCTGGACCAAGACTTTGGAACTCTGGCCGACTGCGGGATCGCCTGATGGCAGGATAACCCAAGTGTAATGACTGCAGCAGTGTAACACGATGAACATCATCTACATTTATGGTAAGTTTACACAACTGTACTATGTTCTTCGTGTTTCACTGTTGCAGTCATTACATTTGGGTAGATTCCTAAAGCTATGGTTGGGAGGAAGAGTTTATACAGCATTAGGGGCAGCTATAAGGCTCTGCAAGACAGCAATGGCAAAGCCAGCTCTGGATACAGAGAAAACTGGTAAATGATAATGCTTGATGAAAGTATGTACAGAGCTCTAGGTAGCAGCTTCTAGGATGTCCCTGGTAGGAACACCTCTGAGAAAGGCTGCAAAAGTAGGTGCAGGCTTGGCGGAGTGAGATCTGAAATGAATGCAATGGCTTATCCATTTAGAAATGGTTTGTTCTGAAATAGCCTTCCCCTCTGCCCCTGCAGCAAATGCTACCAGCAGTTGTTCAGATTTTCTTTGAGGTTTAGTCCTGTCCAAGTAGAATCTAAGTTGTTTGTGCACATCCAAGGAATGCAGAATCCATTCCCCTTTGTTCTGTGGATTGGGAAAGAAGGTTGGCAAATGAATGGACTGATTATGAGCCACACTGGAAACCACCTTGGGCATAAAGGATGGATTGGTCCTCAGAGATACCCTGTCCACATGAAAGATGATGAAAGGCTCCACTGCCATAAGGGCCTGTAATTCAGATATCCTTCTAGCTGAAGTAATTGCTAAAAGGAAGGCTGTTTTCCAAGAAAGAAATTTTAAATCTGCAGTAGCAGCTAGCTCGAAAGGAGGTAGAGTGAGTTTCTCCAAAACAAAGTTAAGGTCTCAGGCAGGGGTTGGAGCTCTCCTGGGTGGTCTCAAGTTTTTTGCCCCTCTGAAATACTGCTTGAGCAGAGGATGAGAGAAGTGGGGAGGTTCTGTGTTATAATGAGATGAAATAGCTGAGGCGTGGATTTTAATGGAGGAAAAGGACAGGCCCTTGTGAAACATCTCCGTTAAGTATTGCAAAATCTGAGGTAAATTGGGCACTGCTGTGCTAATCTCTAAAGACTGGCTCCAGGCAAAGAATCTTTTCCACTTGTCAGCATAAGATTTTCTAGTACTAGGTCTCCTTGCCTCCAAGATGACATCCATTGCAGGCTTGCTGAGGGATGATAAAGGTGAAATTAAGTGATTAGCCAGGCTGCAAGGTTCAATGTTGGAACGTGAGGGTGCAGAATTTGGTTCTCCTGCTGAGACAGCAGGGAAAGGGTTTGAGGCAGGTGCCATGGAGATAATTGCGACACACTGCGCAGGAGGGAGTAGCAGTGTTGGCGCAGCCAGTCTGGAGCAATCAAAATCATCCTTGGTTTCTCCTGTTTGACATTTAGTAGGACTTTGGAGAGCAAAAGCAGAGAAGGGAAGGCATAGGACAGAGCATCCACTTTCCAGGCTTGTTTGTGGGCAGTCCTTGTGCAAAACTTGTCCAACTGGTAGTTCTGGGGGAAGGCAAATGGATCTATGTCTGGGCTTCCCCATTCGCTTGTCAAGATGTTGCAAATCCGTGGTTCAAGTTTCCACTCGTGTGGGTCCATGAGGTTTCTGCTTAGTCCGTCTGCCACTGTATTCAATTTTGCTGGCAGGAATTGAGCTTGTAGATGCACTTGGTAGCTCAAGGCTGTGTTCCACAATGCCATAGCTAGTCTGCAGAGGGGGTAGGAATGTGTACTCCCCTGCTTGTTTATGTACCACATAACCGTGGTGTTGTCCATCTTTACCATTAGTTGTCCTGGAAGAATATAGTCCTTGAAGGCTGTCAGAGCATTCTGTACAGCTAACATTTCTTTTTGATTGATATGTAGGTGCATTTGATTTGGGTTCCATTTGCCCTGAATGCACTTCCCTGCCAGGTGAGCCCCCCATGTGTAGTCTGATGCATCTGTAGTTAGGGTTTGGGGGCGGGGGGTAGTGTGAATGGTAGTCCCTTGTTTTGGTGGCAGGCCTCTGCTCACCATAGGAACTCCAGGCGTAGGCAATGTATGATAGGAATCATTGTTTCCAGGCTGTGACAATGTTGACTCCATAGACTTTTTAGATACCACTGTAGTTTCCTCATATGCAGTCTTGCATATGGAATTAGAAGAATGTAGGAAGCCATGAACCCCAAGGTTTGCAGTATTTTTGTTGCAGATAGCAGGGTTTTTGTGGCCACTTGTTTGAAGTAAGTTACCTAATGAATTTGCTTTTATGGCATGAGGAAAGCCATCTGGGCAGTTGTATTCAAGCTTGCACCCAGGAATGTAATCTGTTGACAGGGTACCAGTTGTGATTTATTTTCGTTTATGGTGTACCCCAGACAAGTTAAAACCTTTTTTACAAATGCCAGATGAATTAAAAGTATGCCCTGGTTTTCTGCCTGAATTAGACAAGCATCCAGGTACAGATATATTTGAATATTTCTTTGCCTGCAAAATGCAATAACTGGAGCCAGGCACTTTGTGAATACCATGGGCGCAGTAGACAAGCCAAAGGGCAGTGCAGAGAACTAATAATACAAGTAGCCTGCTTTGAAGCGTAGGTATCTTCTGCAAGATTCCCTGATTGGAATGTGCAGGTATGCTTCTTTTAAATCCAGAGTTGCCAACCAGGCGTCTTTGACTAGCATAGGAAGTAATTGGTGAAGAGTCAGCATCTTGAATTTTGGAATCTCCAGAAAGGTGTTTAGAGTAGACAGGTTCAGGATTGGATGCAGTGATTTGTCTTTTCTGGGTACCAGAAAAATCCTGGAGTAGAAACCTTGTCTCTTTTCCTCTTCTGGTACCAGTTGAATAGCCCCCCATGCTTAAGAGGGAAAGTACTTGTTTTTGAGCCTCTGCCCACTGATACTGATTTGGAGGCAGGTCTGGCCACCCATTTGGTGTTGACAAAGTGTGGAAATGAAATCTGTATCCCTGGGACACTATATTTAAAACCCATTTGTCTTGGGTTATGAGTTCTGAGTTCTTTGCATGAAGATCAATCTTTCCCTCCAAAGGGGCGGTCAAAAGATAAGTGCTTGGGAATTCTAAAAGAAAGTCATTGAGACTGTTTACCATAGGGGGTGTCTTGTTATTTCCAGATCTGGAAGTGGAGGCCCCCCACCGCTTAGTTCTGAGAGTCCCCTGGGACTGAAACCTGGGATTTTTGCTGTGTCTGGATTTGGCTTGAGAGGACTTAGAAGGGACTGGAAAGGACCAATTCTTAGTAGGCCAGTGCCTACTAAATCTTGGAGGTTGCACTTGCTAAAAATCTTTAACAGTTTGCATATATTTAGCATTATTCATAGGTTCATAGGTTGGTACTAGGCTATCAGCCCTAGGGCCTATACAAGCCTAGCCATAACAATTCCCTGGCTATTTCTTCCCACAGCATTTACTTCCCTGGACCCCTGTCTAGCAGGGCGACTGACGTGATCCCCGGGGTGAATTTCCTTTCTCCCATCCAATCGTCATGGTTCCTTTTGAAGAGGGACAAAGAGGCACTCTGCTTGACATGTATGGGCAATCTATTCCAGAGTCTGGGGAGTCTCTGAGTCAGGAACCTATCCCTCCAGCATGTTTTGTTGATTGTGATGACACGGTTTAGATCCCTGGAGCGTGTGGCTCTGAGGGACTGGGATTTCTTTAAGTGTAGCATGTCCAACAGCTCTGGGTTTGACATGGCCTTGTATGTTAAGCAGAGATCGGCACTGAGTAGACAATATGCGACAGAGTATAGCTGGAGTTTTTTAAGGCGGTCAGCGTAGGGCATCTGCTTTAGGTCTGTGATTCTTTTAGTGAGATATCTCTGCAGCCTTTCCAGTTGTTGCAGATGTCTTGAGAGGTACATACCAAACGAGGCATTGTATTCTATAATGGGTCTAATGAAGGATGAGTACAGTGGGACAATGACCTCTTTTTTCTGGATGAAAAGCCCTTAGTGATGAGGTGTGCCACATAGAAGGATTTCCTGACTGTTGTGGCGATGTGGTTATCGAAGGTGAGACCACTGTCCACCTGTGTCCCTAAGTCTCTTATCACACTTTCGGTGTTTAGTGTACTGCCACCTATATGGTAATTCACAGATACATGTTTTTCCCAAAGGGGATAACTATACATTTCTTGGCATTGAGCTTGAGCCCATGGCTCTGGCACCAAGCATCTGTTTCTGTAAGGCCCTTTTGTAGAGTATCCACATCATTTGGGGATTCAATAATGGCTCCCAGTTTGCAGTCATCTGCAAACTTTGTTAGCCAGAGTCCCTTAGTGTTGGCCTGTACTTCAGAGAAGTAGATGCCAAACAAAAGCGGTCCCAGGACTGAACCCTGAGGTACTCCACTTGTCACTTGTCTGGAGCTGGAGTCGGCTACTTTTACAGTGTGGGTTCTATCAGTAAGCCAGTTAGCAACCCATTGGGTGACGTAGGGATTAATGCCCAGCTTAGTAAGTTTATCTATGATTCCAGAGTGGGAGATGGTGTCAAAGGCCTTGGCAAGGTCCAGAAAGGCTGTGTGGACCACCTTACACTTGTCCATGGCTCTGGAGACTGATTCGAAGAGGTCAATCAGGTTCAGGAGACAAGATTGGCCCTTCAAGAATCCAAACTGGGTGGGGTCCAGTGTTTGAAGGTTGCCAATGTCTTTGTTTATAAGTTCCATGATAATATGCTCCATGGCCTTGCAGATAAGGCTTTTCAGACTGATGGGATGGTAGTTTCCAGGATCCAAGGTGGATCCCCCCTTGTGAAGTGGGATAACTGTAGCTCTGCGCCACTCAGTGGGCATGAAACCTGAGGTGAGGCTATTATTAAACATGACACTTAGGTGAGGTGCCAGTTCTTCCATCTTTTTAAGAACTTCTTCAGCCTTATTGCCAAACAGGCGATCCAGATTTAAAGGAGCATCCAACAGTTTAGCTTTAACATGATCAGGCAAAGACTGCTCCTTAAGCCAAGCATGCCTTCTAAGCACAGACCCAGTAACAGCAGCCCTGCAAGATGCCTCTGAAGAATCAAAACCACATTGCAAAGTATGTTTTCCAACTTGTTCAGCAGAATGCATTAAATCCTGTAAATCTTTATTTTCCACAGTCAGGAATCATCATCATTTTTTGTTTAAGCAGCCCAATAATATGCTGTTGATATTTTAACATATGAAATTGGCAGTTTAAAGCTCTGTTTGCCAAGGTTGCAGAAGTATAAACCTTTTTACCCCATCTATCCAGCACCCTGGAATCTCTATCAACAGGGGTAGAATTTTTAGCAATAGAAGCTTTAATGCCCTTGGGCCCCTGAGAAATAGTTTCTGCATCTGCAACAGGATTTTTGAAAAGAAACTTCTGGGACTCAGGAACCCTGTAGTATCTGTCAGGTTTACTAGGAGCCAGAGGCAAGAAATCAGAGGCCAAACTGGATTCTGAGAACACATCATCAACAATGTCTAGTACAGGAGGTACAGCCAAAGGCCTATGCTGAGGTAGAAGAAGGAAATCCCTAAGCCTCTTCTTTGAATCAGAAAATTCCTGGCTTTGCCAGTGGAAATGCTCCCTTAAAGTATGTAAAATTTACCCAAAAGAAAAATCCTCAGAAGGGGAAGCAGAGGGGATGGAATCCTCTGCAACAGAATCCTCATAGGCAGGTATGGACAAATCCGGGTCATCAGAAGAGTAAGAAGAAACAGAATCCTGATCTGAAGATTCATAATCAAGCTTAGCCTTAGGCCTCTTGGGGATGACTACCTCTGATTAGAGTAATTAGGTCTTCAGCCATTTTAATAATTTGTTTTTTAGGCATAGGGGCCTAAGCATGTGGCCTGGGCGTAGTTTTTTTAGACATGGATCGAGATTTAGGCCTTAGTAATGAAGGCGGTGTTGATTTAATATGCAAGTCTGTAGGCCTGAATACATCTTCAGAAGCCTGTTGCCTGCACAGCGGCTCCGGACCCATCCAAGGTAGAGACATCAGCGGGTTCCATAGTTGAAGTATTTCACGACATACCAGACTCCGAATGGGTTTCAGTAGAGGCTTATGAATCAGAAGTAGCAGGTATCAGGGGCTGCGAAAGCACCTCACTGAGTACTGGCGAACTGGCGACTGGCTTAGGAGAAGCGTCGTCGGCAATTTTGGACCTCAACGGTCTGCCTCTGTCTTTATCTTTGCGTTTTTTCAGAATCCTGGTAGTCAGATGGCTAACCGGCAACATTTCTGGATAATTAAACAGAGAACTGAAATATTTAGAGGCAAAATTATACCAACGACAGATAGTGCGCTGATTAAATAAAGCACAAAACCGACAGCAAGGTACGTCGTGGTCAGGGCCTAGGCAAGGAATACAGTACAAATGAAAATCTTTATGAGGTATTTGCTTTCCACAAGTAATGCAATTATTAACTTTTACTGACATCGGTAAGGAGCAAGAAAAAGTTTCCCCAACGGGGTACTTAACTTTAAGTTGAAGACTTTGGTTCTGAAACTCGAAAACGGAAATTTCAGAAGTCGGCCGACTGGCACTTGTGAACTGCTTCTGCTTCGGGCACCGCACGGCAAGAAAGACTGATAAAATGGCGTCGACTGCAAGTTTTATACCTCTGATGACCTGACATCATGGAAGAAAGGACAGCACCCGAAGCAGGACCCAAGACTTTGTTAATCAAGCTGACTGAGGGCAACCTGCCAGCAGATTACCCAAATGTAATGACTGTAACAGTGAAATACGAAGAACATCACTGACTCCTCTGGATAAGGAGCTTCAGTGGTCCAGCCACCATACTACCAACAGAGCTCCAAAAGATCACCATAGGAGGCATCTTCGCTGGAGATTTGTACAACCCTTCTCCTTCCTCAAGTTCAGTGCCCTCAGTGAGGAGACTTCTTGGGTGAGTTCAGGTACTTCCTCTTACACTGCCTCTTCCCACAGACTTCCCACTCTGAAGACCTGTGAGAGGAAATAGAAGAGGATGGGGGCCTACTGACAGGGCAGCTTGGATACCAACCAAGATAGGCTGTCCTGGAATTAGCTGAGGTGTGGTCACAGGCACAGACATGGAACAGAAGGAGAACATCTTCTCCACACAGTCAAAACCAGAGGTGGAGGTGGGTCTTCCTGACCCAGCAGACTTAGGGTCCAAAGGGCCCAAAGACAGGCCAGAATCTGGAGCTGATCCTCCTTGAATTAGTGCTGATACTCGTGCCGAGCTATCAAAAGCAGATGCCCCAAGTGAGAGGAATGACCCAGACAGCAGTTTCATCAAACCTGACCTACACATCCCATGCCTTGACCTGTTGGCCCCAGGGTTCATACGGCTCCAGCACTGCCAGGGTAGCGGAAACAAAGGTCCAGATTGGATTCGTGGTTAACCAGACCATCGGGTTTGATCCTAAAGAATGAAAGACAACTGGTTCTGAAGACCTTGGATCCATAGGTCCAAACGATGAAAACCAAAAGACAGGAGCCACGTTATTGGGATGAAGCCTAACTCCATCTCTACCAAAAAGGAGGATCACATCACCTGCTCCAGATCGGATGTCTTCAGACATCCAACAGACCGGGATGACCAAACTGAGGAGGCCACTGACAGGATTTTGGAGGACAGCTGATAGAGAAATGGATACAGCCTATTGGTCTGAGCTGAGGAAGCTCAGATTTGAGGAGGTGAAGGGGGGACAACGTGGGTGAAAACTCACGAGGTGTTGAGGGAGAAAAGGAGGAGAAAGCATATCCTGAAGGAACCACCTCAGCAAGAAAGAACTTGGAACACTGATGGTCAGGGAGGGTGCCTTACCAGTGACTGAAACCAAAGGGGAACCACCCTGAGGTAGCAGAGCTGAAAGGTATGGGCTCCAAGACACAGGCCCTGAAGGCAATTGGCTCCAAGGTGACAGATCCAATGCCACTGGGTGATCCAAAGGTTTTGCGTTTTTTTAGAGCTGGCTGCCCAGAAACAGAAAGTACAGTTGTGTACACGTACCATAAATGCAGATGTTTGAGTGTATTCACTGTTGCAGTCATCACACTTGGGTTATCTTCCTTGCAGGTAGCCCTGAGTTGGCCCGAATACCAGAGACTTAGTATTTCTGATTCGGTTGCTGTCACTCCAGGACTGACGTCAGGTCGTTAGGGGTATAAAAACAGGCAGCCGACGCCATTACATCAGTTTTTCTGGCCCCAAATTTCAGGAGCCCCCCAATAGGGAGCTAAGTTATGGTGGGGGAAAACACTACCAGTAAAAAATAAATACCAATACCCCTGAAGGGGGCGGGGGTAAAAGGCATAGAGAGAATAGAGAGAGAGAGAGAGAGAGAGAGAGAGAGAAAGAAGGTGGTTGGAGGGAGGGAAACCAGGACTGCAACAGTGAATACACTCAAACATCTACATTTATGGTAAGTGTACACACCTGTACTATGTTCTTCATGTTTCACTGTTGCAGTCATCACACTTGGGTAGATTCCCAAAGCTGAAGAGGGGTGGAGGCAGTCATGAAGAGTTGGGACTGACTAGAATGCCTTGCAGGACTGCTATTGCAAAACCTGCCCTGGATTTGGAGAAGATAGGCAAATAGTAGTGTTTGGTGAAGGTGTGTACAGAACTCTAGGTAGCAGCTTCCAGGATGTCCCTTGTAGGGACTCTCTTGAGAAATGCTGTAGAGGTAGATGTTGCCCTAGTGGAATGTATTCTGACCCC
Organism: Protopterus annectens; assembly: GCF_019279795.1. NCBI lineage: Eukaryota > Metazoa > Chordata > Ceratodontiformes > Protopteridae > Protopterus > Protopterus annectens. The sequence continues at coordinate 592,147,083 of NC_056739.1, forward strand.
CGGAGTGGTTGGTTTCCCATGGTGCTTGTAGCAGAAATTAATGCAATGTGCTATCCATTTAGAGATTGTTTCCTTTGAAATGTCCTTGTCCTCTGCCCCTGTTGCAAAGCTGACTAGCAACTGGTCTGATTTTCTGAAGGGCTTAGTCCTATCCAGGTAAAATCTGAGCTGGCTGTGCATGTCCAAGGAGTGCAGGATCATTTCCCCTTTATGTTGAGGGTTAAGGAAGAAGGCTGGCAAATGTATGGATTGGTTGAGAGCCACATTGGACACCACTTTAGGCATAAAGGAAGGGTCTATCCTGAGGGAGACCCTGTCAGCATGGAAAAAATGAAGGGTTCCACAGCCATAAGTGCTTGTAGCTCAGACACTCTTCTAGCTGAAGTGATGGCCAGAAGTAATGCTGTTTTCCAAGAGAGGAATTTTAAGTCTGCTGATGCTGCAGGCTCAAAGGGTGGAAGTGTGAGCTTTTCCAGTACACAGTTAAGGTCCCAAGCAGGGGTGAGTGCTCTCCTTGGTGGCCTTAAGTTATTTGCCCCTCTCGGAAACTGTTTGATAAGAGGGTGCGAAAAGAGAGGTGGCTCAGTGTTGTAATGAGCTGAAATGGCTGAGGCATGTACCTTAATGGAATAGAAGGACAGGTCTTTGTGGAGTAGATCTGCTAAGTAATCCATGATTAGAGGGAGGGAGGGCAGAGTTGTGTCCTCTCCTTTAGACTGACTCCAGGAACAGTACCTTTTCCACTTATCCGCATAGGATTTTCTTATACTGGATCTTCTGACTTCAAGAATGAAGTCCAGCACCTGCTTGCTTAGGTTTGCTGGGGGAGGATTCAAGGGATAAGCCAGGCTGCAAGATTTAGGGTTTGCAGTTGCAGATGCAAAATCTGCCCCTCCTGCTGAGAGAGCAGGGTAGGGTTCTGGTGTAGTTGCCAGGGTGGCATCGATGTCAGGCTGCGCAGGAGCGAGTATCAGTGCTGGCGTCGCCAGTCTGGGGCAATCAGAACTGTCCTCCATCTGTTCTGTCTTATTTTGAGTAATACTCTTGAGAGAAGGGGCAGAGGAGGGCATGCATAAATTGAGAGATTTACCCACTGAAAGGATAGGGCATCCACTTTCCAGGCCCTGCTGTGAGGGGTCCTGGTGCAGAATTTGCTGAGCTGGAGGTTGTAGGGGGAGGCAAAGAGGTCCACCTCTGGGGTCCCCCATGTCTGAATCAGAAGGTTGAAGGTGCTAGGCTCTAACTACCACACGTGGGTCTAGTAGATTCCTGCTCAAGTCGTCTGCCAGTAAGTTTTGTTTGCCTGGCAGAAGCTGATCTTGCAGATGGACTTACATGACCAAAGCCATGTTCCACAGGGTCATGGCTAACCTGCAGAGTGGGTAGGAATGGGTTCCCCCCTGCTTGTTGATGTACCACATAACAGTGGTGTTGTCTGTTTTTATTAGTAGTTGTCCTGGAAAGAGAAGGGATCTGAAAGCTGCCGGGGCGTTCTGCACAGCTAGCATCTCTTTTTGGTTGATGTGCAGATGAATTTGACTTGGGCTCCAGTGGCCCTGAATGCATTTGCCGTCCATGTGTGCTCCCCAGGCATAGTCTGATGTGTCTGTGGTTAGGGTCTGGGCAGCATGGGGTTGAGTAAAGGGCAGTCCCTTGTTGTGGATGCATGCTTCTGCCCACCAAAGAAACTCTGTCCTTAGACAGGGTATGATAGGAATGACTGTTTCCAGGTCCTGAGAATGTTGGCACCAAAGACTTTTTAAGTACCACTGAAGTTTCCTCATATGCAGTCTGGCATATGGAATTAGCAGTATACATGAGGTCATGAACCCTAGGGCCTGCAGTATTTTCCTTGTGGATAGCTGGGATCTGGTGGTCATTTGTTTGAAGTAGGCTGTCAGATAAACCTGTTTTTCTGAAGTGAGGAATGCCACCTGGGATGCTGTGTTCAAGCTTTCTCCCAGGAATACAATTTATTGACTGGGCACCAGTTTTGATTTATTTTTGTTGATGGTGTACCCCAGGGAAGTGAGAACGTTTTTCACAAATGGCAGGTGCTGCAACAGCAATTCCTGACTGTCTGCCTGAATCAGGCAGTCATCCAAGTATGGGTAAATTTGGATATTTCTTTGCCTGCAGTATGCAATGGCTGAAGCAAGGCATTTTGTGAATACTCTGGGCACAATGGATAAGTCAAAGGGAAGTGCAGAGAACTGATAATGCATAGATCTGGCACTGAAACGCAGATACTTCCTGCATAACTCACTTATAGGGATGTGCAGATAGGCTTCTTTTAAGTCTAAGGTGACCAACCAGGCATCCTTGACTAGCATAGGTAGAAGCTGTTGCAGGGTAAGAATTTTGAATGTTGGTACCACCAGGAAGGTGTTGAGAATTGAAAGAGCCAAGATTCGGCGCCACGAGCCCTCTTTTCTGGGTACCAGGAAAAGTCTGGAATAGAATCCTTGACCTATCTGTTTCTTTGGAGCCGGCTGAATAGCCCTGATAGAGAGCAGGGATAGGACTTGGTTTTGTGTGTCTGCTCACTGGTTTGGAGGAAGGTCTGGGAAACCTTTTGGGGTTGGCAGAGAATGGAAGTTGAATTTGTACCCCTAGGATATAATGGTGAGGACCCATGTGATGCACATCCATTTTTTTTGCATGAAGGGCAAGCTTTCCTCCTCAGGGCACAAGCTATTGGGCAAAGGTGGAGAGAGGAGTAGAGAAGTCATTGTGAGTTTTTTCTGTAAGGACGTGGCTTACCACTCCCTGTTTTGGGGGTGGCGCACTCCATTGCTTAGATCTCTGCATACCCTGAGACTGTAGTCTGGGTGGTCTGTTTCCCCTGGGTCTGGTTTGAGATGGCCTGGAGGGGGCTGGAAAGGACCAGTGTTTTGATGGGAAATGCCTGTTTTGGGGGTGGGGGCACTCCATTGCTTAGATCTCTGCATACCCTGAGACTGTAGTCTGGGTGGTCTGTTTCCCCTGGGTCTGGTTTGAGATGGCCTGGAGGAGGCTGGAAAGGACCAGTGTTTTGAGGGGCAACGCCTACTGAATCTAGGAGGTTGCATTTGTAAGAATCCTTTAACTGTCTGCATAGATTTAGCTTTTTCTTCCATCTTTTTAAGAACCTCTTCTGCTTTGGTGCCAAACAAATTGTCCTTGTTCACAGCAGCGTCTAGTAATAAGAAGTTATGTACTCACCATAACGTTCCATCTGAGTAGGTGACTTCATTTGGATGCAACCTGTGGGTATCGGATCCAACATCGGATCCGAGCTGGCAGTTCAAAAGCTTTAGTTTCCGAGCTCCTAGCTCCTCCCTCTACCCATAACCCCTTGCCAAGCCCTGACTGACCTCAGATTGAGTTTGCCGTGTATACCAGACTCCTGGGAAACCAGGACTAATATTGCTAATAAGGTCAGGGGGGTGGTTGCATCCAAATGAAGTCACCTACACAGATGGAACGTTATGGTGAGTACATAACTTCTTAATCTGAAGTAGGCAGACTTCATTTGTCTGCAACCTGTGGGACAGAGTCCCCAGCTACCTAAACCTTGGCCGTCATGGAAGGATGTTCCGAGCACCGAGCCAAAGGATGCTCTCCCTCTGGAAACAACATCCACTTTATAATGCGAGATGAAAGTATGAGATGAGGTCCAAGTGGCTGCTGCACAGATAACATCTAAAGGCACTCTAGACTTAAAAGCAGCAGACGTGGATACTGCCCTGGTAGAATGCGCTGTAATTCTCTGAGGCGCAGGCCTTCCTGAGGTGTCATAAGCCTGCAAGATACAGTTAGAAATCCACTTTGACAGGGTAACCTTAGAGACTGCCTTACCCAGTGCGAATTTTGCAAAGGAGACGAACAGTTGATCGGATTTCCTATGACCAGCTGTTCTGTGAATATAGAAGCGCAGCTGCCTGTGAACATCTAAAGAATGTAATTTATATTCTCCTTTGTTCTTATAGTTGGGGAAAAAAACTGGCAAATTAATTGATTGGTTGATATTGGATTCTGAAGAGACCTTCGGTAGAAAGGAAGGATTGGTCCTGAGGAAAACCCTATCCGGAAAAAAGGAAAGATATGGTGGTTTGACGCACAAAGCCTGGAGTTCAGAGACTCTTCTAGCCGATATAATGGCTACTAAGAAGGCAGTTTTCCATGAAAGGTATTTTAAATCCACAGAGGCTGCAGGCTCAAAAGGGGGAGAGGTTAGGGCCTGCAGAACTAGCGATAAATCCCAAGGTGGTATAGCTTCCTTAACCGGAGGCCTCAAGAGAAATGCACCTTTGAGGAAGGTTTTGCAAATTTTCGCAGCCATGAGAGGTGTTGAGTCAAGACCGACATGGTAATGGGAAATGGCTGCCATCTGTACTTTTACCGTGGAAGAGCTTGCTCCTTGCTGAAAAAGGTCTGTCAAAAAGTCCAGTACCGAAAGTGGTGCAGAAAAGGGGTCAAGGTTATTAAGTTCTGCCCAAATAGAAAACCTCTTCCATTTGCCATAAACCTTCCTAGTGGAAGGTTTATGGGCACCACCAAGATGGCTTTCACTGGTGACGAGATACCGAGAGTCCTTATCAGGATGGAATTGAGCAGCCAGGCTGTCAATTTCAGGTGTGAAGGTTCGGAGTTGGAAGCCCTTGAGGATGGGATATGAGATCCGGGATCGGATCTAGAATCCAGGGAGGATTCACTCTGTGAGACCACACGAAGGGGAACCAAGGTTGACGAGGCCAGAACGGGGCAATGAGAATCATTTTGCTCCCCAAGCTGTTAGCTTTCTGCAAAAGTTTCTGCATTAGAGGCAGTGGAGGGTGCAAAGGAGACCGGAGGCCAAGCATGCACCAGGGCGTCTCTCAGGGATTCCCGAGGGGAAATAGAGCGAAGAAACTGTTGTTTACATTTGGCATTTGAGGGAGAAGCAAAAGATCGCACAGGAAAGCAGTTCCCAGGCGGCAAAAATCTGCTTCGCTACTAGAGTGTTGAGAGACCATTCGTGAGGAGAAAGAATGGTTCGACTGAGCTTGTCCGCTAGGATATTGGATCTTCCCGGAATGTGCATTGCCACAAGAAAACGATTGGTGGAGATTGCCCATTCCCAGACTCTCATGGCCTCTCGACAAAGGGGATAGGACCTGGTTCCCCTGTTTGTTGATGTACCAGACTACTGGACATGTTGTCCGCCTGATAGCAATAGTCCCACCTGCAGGGAGAAGGCTGTGAAGTGTTGCAACGCTAATAGCACCGCCTCATCTCCAGTAACATTGCATATGCAGTGAGGTTCTGAACTGTTCCACTCAGAATCTGGTGCAGTAATAAAGACCTGAAGGCATTTATATGGGAGGAGAAAATGGCAAGGGTCAAATGGGATGAGTTGATCCTTCCAATAGAACAAGGTGGTTTAGAATTACCTGATTTGACGGGATATTTGGCTCATATATATAACACAAGCAGAAAGCTATAATTTAAAGTGGAAAAGGACGTTGACAAAATGGGGAAGCTGAAGAAATAAGGCGAGGGTTGGATTTTGGACAATAACAGCCATACAAAATAATAAATTAGATAGCGGACTATGTACACATTGGTTTACAAAGTCCATTGAGCATGTGGGAGAAGCAGACAAATGTAGGTTTTGTAAAACAGCATTGGAAACAGTCACATACCTTGTTGCTGGTTGTGACATACTAAAGGCAGAAGGACTGTATACTTAAAGGCATAATAATGTGGCAAGACTGTTGCACTGGGGCACTGGGGATTGTACTGAAGTGGCTGAAAAACATTGCAAACATGAGCCACAAAGAATCATAGAAAATGATGGTCTACTTCACATGGGATCACCCATTACCAACAGTTCAAAGATGATGCGTAGAAACCAGATATAGTGATCCATGAAAAGAAGACAAAAGAAGATTATCATTGAAATTGCTACACCCAGTGACTACAGTGTTTACAATTTGGAAGAAAGATACCCTGACAGTTCTGACAGTAGTAGAAGCAATGAGAAGTTATGTACCTACCATAACGTTCCATGTTAGTTGTCTTCTCGCCTCTTTCTCAGCTTTCTGATGGGTTCGGAGCCGATCCGGCCCAACTCACACCTCTGCTAAGCTCGAGTCACTTTTACCAGCTCGAGGCAGCCCCATATCCCATGATGCAAGGCTGTAAGTACCCGTGATTCCGTTTGATAACAAAAGGGCACAGCACCTAGTATAATAACTTCCCAAAGGAAGAAAGAAGGAGAGAAAACCTGAAGGATGCAGAAGGACCAGCCTTGTATGGACCCCTGAAGCATAATTCCTTGTAGAGAAGGGTCTGTCCAGGCCTGTGAGAAGGAGGGAGGGTCAAGAAAGAAGGTTACGAGAAGACAACCAATACGGAACGTTATGGTAGGTACATAACTTCCTCATCATGTTGTCAACTCGCCTCTGGCTCCCTGCTTGATGGATCCAAGCACCCCATCCTGGGTGGCTCAATGGAACAGACTTGAGGAACTAGAGAGCCAAACTGGTTTTATCCTGGAGGCCAAATCCAATTTGTAATGGGAAACAAATGTATGAGGGAGTGGCCCATGGCTGCTGCTGCACAAATAGTGTCTAAAGGAAGTCTAGCTTGAAAAGTTGTGGAAGTGGCTAAGCTTGGTTGAATGTGCTTTAGGTTTCGGGCAGCTGTTTTCCCCTGAGTTGATACCCCAGAGATGACTTTAGCTGAAAGCCATCTAGACAAGGGTCACTTTTGGAGACAGGAAGCCTTCTTTATATCAGCATAGGAAACAAAGAGTTGATCGATTTCGAATTGTTTTGTTCTGTCCAAATAATATCTGGAGTTGGCGGACATCAAGATAATGCACTTTTTGTTCCGATCTGTAGTATAATAGTTGAAAAAATACAGGAGACTAATAATAGCCTGATTCAAATTAGTCTTTGAGGCAACCTTAGCAAAAAGGTCGGATTAGTTCTCAATGATAATTCTGTCTTTGTGGAAGACCAAATAGGGGGGCGCAACAGATACAGCATGAAGTTCAGATAATTCTCCCAGTGGGTAGCGCTAATAGCAACTAGGAATAAAGCTTTCATGAAAAGAAATTTCAGGAACAAGAAACAGCTGGCTCAAGGGAGGAAGAATCAAGGATGTCAGCACTAAATTTAGGTCCCATTGAGGAGGAGGACCTTAACTGGAGGTTTCAGGAGGAAGATTCTTTCAAGAAGGCTCTACAAAGCCTGTGGGACATAATGTTGTGATTCATGTAACCCGATATGAAAGTTCGATAGCGCCAATTGAACTTTGACTGTGGAGGAAGAGGAGCCCTGGAAAAATCTCCGCTTGAAGAAATCCAAAACCGTTTACCGGAGCAGAAGGGATCAATATTGGCTTTAGCCCAATAAGAAAACGTTCTATTTGTTAGTATAAATCCTCCTAGTGGAGGATTTAGGAAGCTACTATGATGTTTCTAACAGGTCATAGAGACCAGAAAGCCTGGCTAAGGAAGGGAAGTGAGCCAAACTATGCTGTGAGGCTGAGAGAAGTGTATAGACCTGGGAAGGACCGGATTGGTGAATCGAAGATCTGGCACTGTGTCCAGATACACGGCTGCACCACAAAAGGTGGACGATGGAGAACGGAACCAAATTTGTCGAGGTCAATAAGGAGAAGTATAATCATTTTGGCTTCAAACGGTTGCTTCTGGAGGAACTGAGGGATCAGAGGAAAGGAGGAAAGGGCACAAGAAGTCCCTGGGGCCAATCCTGGGTCAGGAGCTGCCTCTTGGGGATGGCCCAGCAGGGGAAGAGAGAGAAGAAATTCAAGCATTTGCTGCTTTTGGGGAGTAGCAAAAGATCGTGAACATGGGCAATTCTATTCCAGAAAAAATCTCTTCCACTATAGATTGTTTGAGAGGCCACTGTGAGGTATGAGAATAGCTCTGTCAAATCTGTCCGGCTAAATGTTGGTTTTCCCAGGATATGTTGTTACCAGAAATGATGAGAGGAGATCGCCCATTGCCAAAGTCTGAGGCCGACACAAGGGGTAGGACTTGGACTTCTGTTTGTTGATATACCACACTGCTGGTATTAGCGCTGGTTCGTGTGGACTGCAATTGTTCCCAAGGGAAGAAGAAAGTCGTTGAGGGCTTGCACCAAGCACTGCTGCTCTCATCTCTAGGACATTTATGTGGTATTCTCGAAGTTGCCACGCCCCAAGAACCATCCTGCCCCGATAATGCCCCCCACCCCGATCAGGAGGCATCCGTAGTGACAGTGGCTACCGGGATGGGGCACAAAGGGTCTGCCTTGCGAATCTGGGTGGAGAAGTATCCACCAAGCAAGATGACTTGCATATCGGGTGTCACCAGTATCTGGATGACGACGTGAAGTTGTTGTAAGACCACTGAGTGAACAACATCCACTGGAAGGCTTATGGAAGCTTAAGTCAGGGAAGAAGGGTAATGCACAAGAGCTATGAGGCCCTAACACCTTTAGGAACCATCATTCTGGCTCAAAAATTTTCTGTTGGCTAGAATGATCCTGACGGACTTTGAACAAGGTTCGAGACTGATCTGTAAGGTAGCTGACATCCCAACAGAAAGGGCTCAAGTTTGGCGCCTATGAGCACATAGATCATAGTGGGCAATAAGGAGGATTTTCCTGAATTGATCGAGATGCTCAATTGAGAGCAAAGATTTATTGTATAATCCCCTGGCTTGAAGAAGCTGGATGCCTGGTGGTGGCTGAAAGGAGCTGAATGTCGAGACACGGAAACACCTGAACTTTGGACGCCTCAGGTGAGCCGCTAACACTGCCATACATTTGGTGAACACTCGGGCTGTAGTGAGACCAAAGGGCAGGGCTCTGAACTGAAATGACTGGACCTCAGCCGAAAGCGGAGAAATCTCCTGGAGCGCCTTGTGAATTTATGTGATAGTACGCATCCAGAAGACCATTGGTTATCCAGTTGTCCTTCTGTAAGAAGGCAGAATTGACTGAAGAGTGACCATTCGAATTTGTCTTCTCACAGACTTGTTGAGTCTGCTGGAGATCCAATATTGGTCTCTGTCTCCCCGCTTTTTTGGGACCAAAAGAACTCTTGAGATTCCGCTCTGAATGATCTGTTGTAACTGGCTGAATGGCTCTTTGCAGAAGTTTTAAGACTTAACCTTCTGCAATTTCCCCGACCGCAAAAGCACATCTGGAAAGGGAATTTGAGTGATAGAAAGGACTTTCCTCAAAGGAATTTTTGTAACCTCGGATATGATCGATCACCCATCTGTCTTGGAGTGAGGAACGCCAGGCTTCTGGGTAATAGCGATATCTTCTCTCGACTGCCTCCAAGGATGGACAGCCGGGCAACATTCAGGATGATGCTGAAAGGGCTTGTCGAGAGAGGCTCTCTTGCTTTCCCTGGTTTTTGTATTTCGTTTTCAGAGCGAAGGCTGTTATTGTGCCAATTTCTCTGCCTCTAGGGGGTAAACTGACCCACGCAATCCGGCTGTGACTTTTTGGGATTTATGAACTATTATTTTGCCAATCTCTTCTGCCCCTTTGGGGTAAGGTCTAGAAGGGTGGAAAATTGACCCCACGGCAGAAAGAGTCTGGTCATTCTGCTCACACCTGGTCAACGCTTCCTTCACTTTGAGGACCAAACAAAACCTGAGCCATCAAAGGGAGAGTTTGTGAAGGACGCCTTAAAGGATCTGCAATTACAGGAGCCGTGATCCAGGTTACGCCTAAGAGCCACACCTACCTGCGGCCCTACTCGCCCATCTGCAGCATATGATATCAGTCGTGATGGAGGAGTTAGCACAGAATTAAGGGTTCCTAGTCATGGCCAATTTTTTTTCTTGAGCCCCTGCAGCTGTAGATCTCAGTACTACCACCCAGCTCCTTATGACATCTCCTGGAGTCTGGTGAAGTGACATAGGTAGTTCAGACGCATAGCAAAGGTCGCTGAAGAGAACATCCGCTTACCATACCTATCCATGGTCCTAGAGTCCTTATTAGGAGGATGGACAGGTACGGAAGGATCTGCAAGTTCCTTCTTAGTGGCAGCCACCACCATGGCATCAGCAGGGACACCTTTGTGAGGAATTGCTTGTCCCGGGCAGTAATAAATTTAGAAGGCCTCCTAGGGACTGGCTCTACAGAGTCAGGAGCAGCCGCCTTCGAGCAATAACCTGCATAAGGGGTCGAAGGCGGAGACACCCAGGAGGTGGAGGGCCGAGATCCAAACGCCTCAGGTATACCGACTCATCCTCAGAGGGATTATTGGTGGCCAGTTTCCCTCTGTCTAAGGAGTTCTAGGATGTCTGAAAGGAGACATCCTCAGAGGGGATCTTGGGGATCCCTCTGACTCATCTAAGTCGTATCTGAAGTGACCTTAGGAGCTATGCTCCTCTACAGGACCTCTTCTGAGGATCTGACTGATCAGGAGAATCCTCGGAAGAGGGGACTTTCCCAGTGGGGAAACCTGAGGCGGAGGATCTCTGGGTCCTGGGAGCAAGAAGTGAAGATGACGGACATAGAGGGAGGAGCTAAGAACAGACTGCTGGCTGAGTCCAGTGGCCAGCACACATTCATCACCTCAAGGCTCCTCCCAGGGAGGTCCGAGAACCCGCTCAAGAACCAGGAACCCGGCCCACCGAGGGAAGGCTCGAGGCAGATGTCGGAGCCGAGCTCACCGGTCGAGGCTCCAAGGGGAAGAGTGGGTCGACAAGGGTCCGATGCCACTCACCCCTCGGAGGAGACCAGGAAGCCCGCCATCGAATCCGCTAAGGAAGGTCTCAGAGAGATAAGAGTAGAGGCTGAAGGAGCAGGAGAGGGTATCTCTGCCTAGCAGAAACTATTCGAAGACTCCAACTCCAAACTCTGGGGTATGGAGGAGGAATCAATGGGTGTGGACTAATAGTCGTCTGTTGAGACGGACTAGTCATCTGGGCCAGTGCCTGTGAGTTAAAATCTACTGACCATCCTCTAAATCATGGTCAGAAAGCCTGGATGACCTGGATGTCTCATCCGATGGCTCCGTCAGGACGGCGGAGCGCGAGTATCGCTCAAGGAAGGGACCTGGACCTCTTCCTCAAGGAACCATCGGACAAGAACTTGCATTCGAAGCATTTTCGGCACGAGAGTCATGCTGGCGTTCAGGCAGTGATCTGCTAAAATCGGTAGCCGGTAAATAATGAGCTGAGCCACATGGTATGAACGATGAACGCCAGAATGGGCGAAAAATCGACCGATAGCCATCGTGCGAGTATGCACAGGATGGCCCAGCGAGCGATCTCACTGAAAAGTGGGCAGAAAGGTTGACGAAGCTGGGCCTTGAAACTGAAGCTTGTTGGAGGGCAGGAGCGAAATAGGCTAAATTTATCCCTCAATTTGAAGGGACATCATGGTCACTGAAATGGAACAAAGTGTTTAAACGGTACTTCCAGATGCATCTCTCACAGGTTGCAGACAAATGAAGTCTGCCTACTTCAGATCTTTGGTTTGACATGGTCTTGCAAGGTCTGCTCCTTAAGCCAAGCATGCCTTCTCAGTACAGAACCAGTAACTGCTCCCCTGCACAATGCTTCTAGGGCATCAAAGCCACACTGCAATGTATGCTTGCTGACTTGTCTTGCAGAGTGCATAAGCTCCTGTAATTCTTTATTTTCTGCACAGTCTGTAAAGGTTGCGACTTTTTGCTTAATAAGTTCCATAATATGCTGCAGGTATTTCAGTATGTGAAACTGACAATTCAATGCCCTCATGGCAAGAGTTGCAGTGATATATACCTTTCTTACCCCATCTGTCCAGAGCTCTGGAAACCCTGTCCGAAGGGGTGGGATTCTTGGCTGTAGTTGCCTTGATACCTTTAGGCCCCTGGGAAATGATCTTTGGGTCAGCAGTAGGATTCTTAAAAAGAAACTTGTGAGTGTCAGGTACTCTGTAGTACCTGTCTGGTTTCCTACGGGCAGGGGGTAACATATCAGGAGTAAGACTGGATTCCATAAAGACATTACCTACAACATCCAGGACTGGGGGTACTGCTAAAGGCCTATACTGTGGCAAATCTCGAAATTCTCTAAGTCTCTTTTTGGACTGAGGATAGTCTTGGCATTCCCAGTGGAAATGCTCTCTTAAAGTATGGAAGGTTTCACCAAAAGAAAAATCCTCTGGGAGAGAGGCAGAGGGAATGGATTCCTCTGCATCTGAATCCTCATAAGCAGATAAGGGCATGTCTTCATAATTAGATACCTCAGAGTCATCGGACTCCTGGTCTGTAGAAGCTGCTGGGGACTGGTCTCTTTGTCTTAGCAGGGGAAGGCTGACTTCCCCTAATCAGCATAATAAGGTCTTCTGCCATTCTAAGCATTTGTCGTTGTGGCAAGGGAGCAGGTGCATGCGCGTTGGTCGTCAGTTTTCTAGGCATAGTGCGTACTCTTGCCCTTAGAAACTCGGTAGTTTTAGATAAAAATTAATTCGTAGGTTTGAGTCGAACATCGGTAATGCAAAGAACAGCCTCAGAATCTGGTGCAGTAATAAAGACCTGAAGGCATTTATATGGGAGGAGAAAATGGCAAGGGTCAAATGGGATGAGGTGATCCTTCCAACAGAACAAGGTGGTTTAGAATTACCTGATTTGATGGGATATTTGGCTCATATACATAACACAAGCAGAAAGCTATAATTTAAAGTGGAAAAGGACGATGACAAAATGGGGAAGCTGAAGAAATAAGGCGAGAGTTGGATTTTGGACAATAACAGCCATACAAAATAATAAATTAGATAGCGGACTACGTACACATTGGTTTACAAAGTCCACTGAACATGTGGGAGAAGCAGACAAATGTAGGTTTTGTAAAACAGTATTGGAAACAGTCACATACCTTGTTGCTGGTTGTGACATACTAAAGGCAGAAGGACTGTATACTTAAAGGCATAATAATGTGGCAAGACTGTTGCACTGGGGATTGTACTGAAGTGGCTGAAAAACATTGCAAACATGAGCCACAAAGAATCATAGAAAATGATGGTCTACTTCACATGGGATCACCCATTACAAACAGTTCAAAGACAGATGCGAGAAAACCAGATATAGTGATCCATGAAAAGAAGACAAAAGTAGCATTATCATTGAAATTGCTACACCCAGTGACTACAGTGTTTACAATTTGGAAGAAAGATACCCTGACAGTTCTGACAGTAGTAGAAGCAACGGGTCTTATAAAAAAAGAATCTACAATCGTACTTTGATATGTTACCAAAACATGTAACTCCATACGAATTTGCAGGAGTCATTATTGGCACATTATGGGTGCTGCAAAGAGCACTTCTGGCTGACATCAAAGACTGAAACAATACTAATTTCATGAACTTTAATCATACTTTTATTCATTTATTTTGTTAACTGGTAATGTCCAACTGGGCCAAATAGCCTGTTTTCAGTGGAGACCCAGGAAAAAAAATTCTCCAAAAAATGCACATAGCAAAACATTAGGAAATGTTAAAACAGAGCAAATACAATAATTACTGGATTAGATTAATAGCAAAATGAGATTCAAAAAACATAAATAAACATTAAATAAATATATATTATCATGAGTTAAAAAAAATAATAATAGTTACAAGAAATACAACAAACTAGAATGAATTGTTTTGTACAAGGAAAGTAGAAAGAAGAGTAATTACTATGATAGGTAGGCTAACATACTGAGAGATACACACCGCAGTATAACAAACCCACCAAAGTGGGAGGGCTATACCCCCACACTCCCCTACTTATATATACCAGCTCCGAGATTGCACTACAGTTGAGAAAAGGGCACATTTCCACATGTTGGCCAACTAACTCAGTGCCCTGGGGAAAAAGTTCACTGATGTGAATGTTTGATTAAAGGACATTCTCTGAATAGGGGTCGATGAACAGGTATTAGCGGAATTGGAGTTTCGATGAACTAATATAAACCCACTAATCTCCCATATTACTTTCTACTACTCTGTGTATTCCTTTATCAATCACCCACTACAGAACTTTCATGCAGTGTGACAAGAGTTTGATACCTCTTGTACTGCCTACAGTTGTGAATGCTCCCTTTGTTCTTGTACACTGACACTAGTATGCTTATTCTCCACTCATCTGGTATACTCCTTTCTCTTCATACTGATAGGAGTACCCAAAGAAGACATTTATCCACTATCTCACATAACATCTTCATCATATCTGCTGTGACATCATTTGAGCCTGCTGCTTTCCTTGACTACATTTTCCTTAGTGCTGTTTGTTCTTCTTCTAAGGTGGGCTCCTCCTCTTCTTTCATCATAGGTCGTGTCTGGGCAGTACAGTTTCTGTGGGGGTTTTCTTCATTCAGGAGCTGTTTGAAGTATTCTTTTCTTTGATGTCCTATGGACTAGCGAGCAGGTTGCTGCTGGCATCACATATGAAAGGTGCTTAACTATCTTCTTTATCTTTCTGTCTTTGCCTTGCAATCTAACAGAAGTTTTCTGCCACTTTCCAGAAGCTGGTAGAGTGCCTCTCATGTCTTGTTCTTTCCTCCTGCATCTCCTGTCTTAGACTTTTTGCTAGCCAACTAATATTCCCTCGTAGTCTTGTTCGTCTTTTCCCTCTCTTAGACTCTTTTGACCTTAGCGCCTTCTCTGATTCTGGAAAAAAGAAGTTATGTCTTACCATAACGTTCCATCTGTGTTGTTGATCTTCGTTCATTCATTACTAATGGGTTATTGGTTCCATCCTTGGAACCGAGCCGACCTTATACCAAGCTCGCGTCACCCAAAAACTCTCAAGCCAAGATCCTACCCACAACGCTCTGCTCCCTGTTACCTCAGATCGAGTTGCAAGTTGACAGGCAAAAAGTAGAGGCTACCACTGGTCATAATAGACCTACAATAATGGAAAAGGAGCATATGAAATCCACCAGGAACCTCCGGAGGGGGACGGAGGGTGGGAAGTAATGAATGAACAAAGATCAACAACACAGATGGAACGTTATGGTAAGACATAACTTCTTTATCTGATGTTGTTAATCTTTGTTCATTCCTTACTGATGGGACAGAGTCCCCAGCTACCTGTATCCATGGGTGGCCCTCATGGAAGGACATTCCTGAGCACCATGGAACCAAAAGAAGCTCTTCTTCTGGAGGCCAAATCCAATTTGTAATGAAGGATAAAAGTATGGCGTTTGGCCCAAGTCGCAGCTGAGCAAATGTCATTGCAAGAAGCCCTAGCATGGAAAGCTGCTGAAGTTGCCACAGACCTTGTAGAATGAGCTTTCACTTTGTGAGGCAAGGTGATGTTGTTCTTGTTGCAGATGAAGGTAATGCAATTTCTCAACCATGACGCTAATGTAGCTTTAGAGACAGGATGACCTAGTCTTGGTCCAGAAAAGGCCAGAAATAGTTGGTCTGATTTACGAGTAGATTTTGCTCTGTCCAAATAAAAATGGATTTGCCTGTAAACATCTAGGGAGTGTAGGGAGTGCAGGCAATACTCTCCCTTGTTAGGATGATTAGGAAAAAATACTGGAGGATCAATAGACTGGTTGATACACCACTCTGAGACCACCTTCGGTAAAAAGGAAGAATTAGCTCTCAGTGGACCCTATCCTTATGGAAAATAAGGTAGGGATGTTTGATGCATAAGGCTTGAAGTTCTGACAGACATCTGGTCGATGTGATTGCAACCAGAAACAAAGTTTTCCAAGAGAGGTACTTTAAATCACATGAAGACGCAGGTTCAAAGGGGGGAGCTGTTAGGGCTTGTAGAACCAATGCCAAATCCCAAGTTTGTACTGGTTCTCTAAAGGGAGGTTTTAGGTGAAAAACGCCCTTCAAGAAAGTCTTACAGAGTCTGTGTGACATGAGTGAAGAGTCCTGGAAATCAATGTGGAAATTAGAAATGGCAGCTAAATGAACACGAACAGTAGAGGCTGATACCCCAGATTGAAAAAGATCTGATAAGTAGTCTAATACCACCGAAACTGGGACTGACAAAGGGTCTAATTGTTTGTTCACTGCCCATAATGTAAACCTTTTCCATTTGCTGAGATAGATTAGCCTGGTGGATGATTTATGAGATGCAATAAGAATATCGTACTCCAGGGAAGAGAGGTTATCCTGCCTAGCAATCATTGGAAGTGGAAAAACCAAGCTGTCAGCTTCAGGTTTGTTAGATTGGGGTGAGTCAGACCCTGCGAATGGGAGATTAATGTTGGAGTTGGATTGAGAATCCATGGTCGATCTAGCAGGTGAGGCCAGAGGAAGGGGAACCAAACTTGTAGAGGCCAATATGGAGCAATGAGGATCACTTTGCTCTTCAACTGCCATGCTTTCTTCAAAAATTGGGAGATGAGGGGTAGAGGAGGATAAGCATAAAGCAGACCTGAGGGCCAAGAGTGGACTATAGCATCTCTCGGTGACTGTCCCCAAGGGGGGATCAGGGCAAAGTACTTGCTGCACTTGTAGTTGATTGGGGAGGCGAATAGATAGCAGCAAGGCTGACCCTAGCGGTTGAAAATTTTTGTCGCTATCACAGGATTGAGGGACCACTCGTGAGGTTGCAGAATGCACCTGCTCAATTTGTCCGCTATCACGTCAGAGCTCCTGGGAATGTGCATTGCAATTAGAAAGCGGTTGTAAGCTACCGTCCATTGCCATATTCTCAAGGCCTCTCCGCATAACGGGTAAGATCTGGTACCCCCTTGCTTGCTGATGTACCAGACTACTGACATGTCTGATTGGATTGCAATAGTCCCTGATGGAAGGATCGAGTGGAATGCTTGCAATGCTAATAGCACCGCCCTCAGTTCCAGGACATTGATATGCAAATGAGCCTCTGTCTCCAACCAGGTGCCTTGGACAGAGTTTCCCTGACATAGCCTCCCCCACCCCATCAGGGAGGCATCCATGGTCACTGTGGCTTTTGACTGATGGGGGCTGAAGGGGCGAGACTATTGTTGGGGATTTTGGGAAGTCTACCAGAGCAAATCTTGCTTGCATCTCTGAGTTACACTTATCTGAAAAGAAAAAGGATGTTGTAGAGGGTAGCACTGAGTGAGACGTAGCCACTGAAGAAGTCTCATGTGGAACCTGGCCAGAGGAACAATGGTGATCGAGGCTGCCATCGACCCCAAAAGTTGGAGTATGGACCGAGTAGAAGATTTGTGGTGACAGATTAGCGGCTGAACCTGTTGTCTTATTCTCTGAAGTCTGTGATCTGGAAGAGATGCTGTGCAATTTCTCGTGTCCAACAGAACTCCAATGAATTCTAAAGACTGTGCTGGGGTGGTGTTGGACTTCTTCCAGTTTACAGTGATTCCAAGGTGCTGAGCTGTGAGAAGAGTGTAGTCTAGGGCTTCTTCCAGTAGATGCTTGTTGGGGGTGGTAAGCAGCTAGTCGTCTAGGTATGGGAATGCCTGGAATCCTTAAAGTCGCAGGTCAGCGATAACCACTGCCATGCATTTGATGAACACTCTGGGGGCTGTAGAGAGACCAAAGGGCAGTGCTCGAAATTGGTAGTGACTTGCTCCTATGCGGAAGCGAACATATCTTCTTGAGCGCTTGTCCACTTTTTGTATAGTAATACGCATCTTGAAGATCTACAGAGCACATTCAATCATCTTCTTCCAGAAGAGGAAGGATAGACTGAACCGTGACCATCTGGAATTTCTCTGTTTTTACAAATTTGTTTAGTGTGCTGAGATCCAGAATTGATCTCCAGTCCCCTGTCTTTTTTTGGCACTAAAAAGAACCTTGAGTAAAAAACGGATCCTATCTGGTCTGGAGGCCCGTATGGATGACTCTTTTTTTGTAGCAGCTTTCGGATTTTGTGTGCTGCCGCTTCCCTTTGACTGGGTGGAATGTCGGGTAAATCTCTGGGTGAAGTGAGACAGAGATATAAGGGAATGCGGTAGCCTCTGGATATTATTCGTTGCACTCAAGAATCTGTGGTTATGGTTCACCAGGCAGTGGGATACAAGGAAGAACGTCCCCTGATCGCTTCCAGAGGTGAGCAGTCAGGCAACTCTTCAAGAGCGCTGGTAGGGTTGCCCAGAGAAAGAATCTCTGGAACCCCAGTTTTGCGGACCTCCCCTGCCCCGAAAGGGGCATCTTCCATTAGAGTTTCCCTCTATGCCCCTAGGGGAGAGTTCGGCATGTGCATCATGTAAAAAGCCCTGTGATTTCCTGTGCCACATCTTCCCGCTCCTCTGATTTCTGGAGTAGAATCATTGAGGGGTGGAGTGTTGGACACCAACGGCAGACAAGGTCTTACCATCTTGTTCGCACTTTGCCAGCGTATCTTTAACCTGGAAGTGGCCTCGATAGGGGCTTTCATAAAGGAAGTCGTAAAGGAGTCTGCAAAGGCGCATCCAGGCAGGACATCGCGTGACTATGGCTGCACCTGCTGCTCTAGCCGCTCCTTCCGTTGCGTGTTAAATGAGGCGCATGGAAGAATTGGATATCGATTCCAGGGTCGCTATCTGAGAAGCTAAGTTGTCGTGCACCTCATCAGAAACAGCTCCTGCCAAGGTTTCAGTGAGTTGGTTGATAAGGTCCCTCTGAAGCCTCATAAAGTGTGCCAAGTAGTTTAAAGACCTTACAGAGAAGGTCGATGAAGCAAACACACGCTTCCCGAGTCTATCGCCCAGGACTCGCTGAATGGATGGGCAGTCTGGTTCTCTTCTGCCAAGTCTTTTTTAGTTGCAGCTGCCAGAACCATGGCAGCTACTGGAAGACCTTTGGCTCAATGAGGATGTTCAGCAGGGGGAGATAAAATCTTGTCAGGCCTCCAAGGTATAGCTTCCAAGGTGTCAAGAGCCTTCCATGCACGCTGGACGATGAGCTGGACAAGCTCATCGGTTGGTGGGGTAACCCAGGAGGTAATGGGCCAGGCACGAAAGGCCTGCAGGAATACAGATTCCTATGAGGAAGAGTTGGAGGACTTCCAGTTGCCCCTCTGTCTTAGGATCTCAAGGATGTCACCAAAGGACACCTCATTAGAGGGTAACCGTGGGGACCCTTCCCCGTCATCAAAGTCCATATCTTTGGTCAGAGACTCCTCAGTGGAGTCCATGTGCTTCCTCTTGCATGAAGCCTTGCAAGGAACTTCCTTAGTGGGGCGCTCTGGGGAAGATTGCAAATAGGGGATCTCCTGAGGGGAAAAAACCTGAGGCTCTTGTGCCCTGGGTCCGGTAGCTGTGGCTTGCGACCATTGCAGCACAGAAGAAGGCAAGGACTCTGACAGGGAGGTTTTGCCAGCAGAGGCAAGTGCCCTCTCCATGACCTGGAAGGCCAGACCACCCAAAGAGGGATGGGAGCCCAGAACCAAGCACGACAACCTCTGAACTGGGGTCACACCCCACTCTGACGAGCCGACCCCCAGACCAGGAGTCTCAAGAGGACTGTGGAAGGTGAGAGGAGGAGGATTCCTGGAGGGTGCCATAGAAAAAATTGGCGTGGAACCAAGAACACCTACCCCCATGGCACAGCCACTAGCCTGAGAAGGGCCATAAAGACAACTCCGGCTCCAAAGTGAGGTCCACAGTTGGTGTCAAAGGAAGGGAAGCTGCTGTTGGAGGAAGAGGCTTCGATGCTTCCCTGGAAGTCGAAGGAGGAGTGTAAGTTGGAGTCTGTGGAGAAATATGGTCACCTGCAAGAGGAAGTGCAGCTTTAGACGGGTGAGAGAGTCCCCTGGTCACAAGCAACTGGTCAACAAGCAGCAACACATCCTGTTCCGAGAGGCTCCTGGTTGACCTCATAAAGAGACCTGATGGAGATTCTGGCCTGTCTAGAAAGGGGCTGTACTGATTTCCCACAAATGGATCCAAGGAAGGAGAGTACTTAGTTCTTGCAAGTTCGTGTGGTGCAGAGCTTGGAACCGAGGGTGTCTGCACCAAGGAGAATGGTGTTGAGGTTTTCTGTGCTGACAAAGGCAGTGCCATAGGCGTCAAGAGTGTCTGCACCATGAAGGGCGGTGTGACAAATGTCTGCGCTGATGAATACAGTGTCATCGAGGAAGGTGTCTGCACCGAGCAGCATGTCTGTGCAGAAGGCATCTGCACCGTAGAGGGCAGTATCCTGAAAGTTGACAGCATCGTAAAGGACGGAGCCGAAGGAGTCTGCACCAATGGTGCAGAAGGAGACTTTCACCTGTAGAGACGGTGCTGAGAGGGTCTGCACCGACGTCAGCGGTGCCGATAAAAGCTGCAACGAAACTGTCGGAGCCGTAACTGTCTGCACCTGGAACTCTGGTGCCGGTGGCGATAAAGAAGACATAGCTGGAGTGAGAATCAACTGGGCGGTGCTGAGGCTGGGGCCGAAAGGACCACAGATGGCAGCGCCGGGCTGGAAATTTTTACCTTTTTGTGAGTCGACTCCTTGCAATCTCCAGAGGGAAATGAAGTGAGCGACCTCGAGGAGTAAGAACACCTCTTACGGGGTTTAGCAGGAGAAGGTGAGCCCTCCGATCCAGAGATAGACTCGCAGAAAGGAGTTTTAAGGAGGCCTTTTAGAATTAATTTATTCTTCCTTTCATTTAGAGTCCTAGTCGAAAAATTTCTACAAATCCCACACGGAGGGTCCACTGAAAGGTGGGGAAACATTAAGGCAATAAACACATAAATCATGGCCATCAGAAAGTGGTACCATACGGCCGCATTACGTACATTGTTTGAAACCAACACTGCTTTTCTTATCTGACATAGTGATATAAAGGAAGAAGTACAACACTACTAAGAGGTTAAGAAAACTACCCAGAAGGGTAAGAAAGGGAGAGAAGAAGGATTACCAATGATGGTAATGAAGGATTACCAATGATGGTAATGAAGAATTACCTCAAAGGTAAGAAAAAGGAAAATACTATAGGGAGAGAGTCTCAAAGTTGTGATATGGTAGGAGGATAAAGATAGTAACTAATTGAAAACGTTCTAAACACTAATAATAGAAAAAATTGAATACTTAGCTGAGAGAATGGCTTGACAGGGCTGTACGGCAACGTGGCAAACGAGATCTGGGGTAACAGGGAGCACAGCATTGTGGGCAGGATATTGGCTCCAGACTTTTTGGCTGAAGCAAGCTTGGTATAAGGCCGGCTCGGTTCAGAGGACGGAACCAATAACCCATCAGTAAGGAATGAACAAAGATTAATAACATCAGATCTAAAGTTATGTACTTACCATAATGATAGATCTGTGTTGTCTGATTTTTATCTGGTTCAACATATGGGCTGTCCGATCCAGCTGGATCTGACCTCAGTACCAACTTGGAAGCTTTTACTGTACCAGAGCTCTGACTCCTCCTCTACCAATAATTCCTTGCACTCCATTCCCTTCTCTCAGATCGAGTTTGTCCCCATAAATACACAATTTTGTTAAATACAGAAAATATTATACATTTCATATTGCCAGCAACCCACAGAAAAGGTAATGACAACAGCCAACAGGGTTGTACACAGACAAGGTGTAAACTTTATTCCATTTGGTCATCTCGAAATTTTAGAGTTTAATTTGGAAAGGGGAGGAGGGAGGGAGGTTAAACCAGCCAAACATCAGACAACATAAATCTATTTTTATGGTAAGTATGTAACTTTCGTACCAGATATTGTCTATTTTCATCTGATTCAACATATGGGGCAAGTTCCCAATCTGTCCTTCTGAGTAGTGTCAAGGAAGGATATTCCTAAGAATGGTGGTACTAAATGAGGAACATGATCTGGCTTGTACATCAAACTTATGAGACACAAAGGTATAGAATGTTGACCAAGTTGCTGCTGCGCAAATATCCTCATTGAGCATTCTCTTATTGAAGGGTACTGAGGTAGTTATTTCTCTAGTCGAAAGAGATTTTGGACTGGATAGTAACGTCAAACTCTTCTTACTACAGACAAAAGAAATACAAATCTGGCAACCATCACAAAAGTGTTACTTTAGCCACAGCCTTTCACAACTTTTGTTTTGAGAAGATGATAAACAATTGATCAGAGTCTCTAAATTGCTTCATTCTACGGAGGAAAACTTGAGTTGATGAACATCCAGCATATGCAAAGTATATTCACCTTTGTTTGAGAATCCTGGAAAAAATACTGGTAACTCTATAGATTGATTCAAGTTTGCTTCAGATCCATCTTTGAAGAAAGAATGTGGAAAACCAAATATGGAAGCTTTCAAAAAAGTGTGAGAAATTATGAAAGTCTTCTGTCTGAAATAATTTCTATTAGAAAATTTGTTTTCCAAGAAAGAAATTTAAGGTCTGCAGTGGCCACAGGCTCAAATGGAGGTTGAGTCAAAACTTGTTGCATGATAAAAATGTCCCAAGGAGGAATCTGGATCTCTGACTGGTGGATGTAAAAGAAAGGTCCCCCTTAAGAAGGTATTGATAACTTTTATTGATGACAGGGAAGAATCATTGTAACCAGTATGGAAATTCAGTATTGCTGCCACTTGAATTTTGATAGTAGAATAACTAGAACCTTTATCAAAGAGATCAGCTAGAAATTCTAAAATGGATGGAATGGGAGCAAAGAAAGGTTCTCTACCCGTTGAGGCGGCCCAAGCTGAAAATCTTCACCATTTCTTCTGGTATATTTTCTTTGTAGATGGCGTCTGAAAAGCCAAAATAATTCTAATGACTATTGTAGGAAGCCTAGCATCTCTGGCTATGGTCAGAAGTGGAGAAAACATGCAGTTAGTTTCATAGACATCTGGTCTGGAGGAGGCAGTCTGGATGGTTAAGACAGAAGATCTGGATAATGATCTAACATCCATGTAAGATGCTGAAGTAGAGGCCACAGAAAGAGGAACCATGTTTGCCCAGGCCAGAAAGGGACAATGAGGATCACTTTGGCCTTGCACTATCTTGCTTTCTTAAAATATCTGTTCATTATGGGTAAAGGCAGAAATGCATAAAGGAGACCCGGGGAACCAATCGTGGACTAGATCATCCCTCTATGATTGACCTTGATGAGGGATCAGGACAAAGCAATGGCTGCTCTTGTTGTTGAGATAGGAGGCAAACAGGTTCCAGCATGGTTGGCCCCAGTGGCTGAAATCATTGTTGCCATTCATGAGAAGTAAGAATGACCCTGCTCAACTTGTCTGCTAGCACACTGGTAGACCCAGGATATTCATTGCTATGAGAAAACATTGTGAAGACATCCCCCATTTCCAAACTCTCATGGACTCTCGGCATAAGGGATGAGTGGGCTCCTCCTTGTTTGTTGATGTACCATACTACCACCATATTGTCCATTTGTATGAAGATCACACCCTTGTGGAGGGCATCTTGAAAAGCCTGCAACGTAATGAGGACCACCATCATCACCAAGATACTGATGTGAAGGTTGGCCTCTGTTGTGATCAGGTACCTTGGACCATCCTCTCTTTGAAATTCCTCCCAACTCTAGAAGGAAGAGATCCATGGTTTCTACCGCTGCCGTTAAGTCTGGATGAAAATGGTATCCTTTGATAAACAAAGGAGATGCTATCCACTATGCAATGTGTTGTTTGCAGTTTGTGAGAGACATATCTTGGTACGCAGAGGAAGAACCTTTTGGGACCACTGAATCACATGAGTCCCACTGAAGCACTCTCATATGATACTGGGATGAGGATCAAAGAAGCCACAAGTCCCAGAAGATGGACTATAAGCCTTACTGAAGGATAGGGGTGATGAAGAACTTGCATTGACACTGGACTGAGTGGAGAGATACAGTGTTATGGGAGGCTTACAATCTACAAATATGTGTTGGGGTGGCATCCTATAAATTATATTTGCTGTGCAGCTTGTAACTGTCATTTCTCTAGGTTTACTGTACTCCCTAAATCAAGTAAGAGCTGAAGCACTAGGTCCAGGTGGTGTTTGAGAAGATGCTCTGATGTAGCAGTTAGGAGTCAATCATCCAGACAGGGAAAAACTTGGATCACAAGCAGTTGCAGGTGTGCTGCTGCCAGTGGTATTATCTTGGTGAATACCCCGAGGGCTGTGGTGAGACTGAAAGGCAGAGCTCTGAACTGATAAATGATTGGTTCCAAGCTGGAAGCATAAGAACCTCTTGGATTGTTTTTCTATTTTCACATGATAGTAAGCATCCTTGAGATCTACTGACCACATCTAATCGTCCTTCCTCAACAGAAGTAGAACAGACTGAACTGTGACCATCTGGAATGGCATCTGTTTTACAAACTGATTGAGATGACTTAGATCCAAATTTGGTCTTAGGTTCCCTTGTCTTTTTTGGCACTAAAAAGAATCTTGAAAAGACTCTGGACTCTAATTGGTCTTGGGTGACCGGCTGGATGACTCTTCTCTATCAGCCTGAATATCTCTAGTGCTGTATCTCTCACTGACTAGGTGGAACATCAGGGATCTTTCTCTTGTTCTGAGGTGGAAGGGAAAATGGAATAGAATAACCTCTGGATATTATCTTTAACACACAAGAATCTGTTGTAATGCTTTGCCAGGTTTGTGGGTATCTAGATAAGCATCCCCTGACTGCTTCCAGAGCACAGCAATTGGGCAAACTTTCAGAGATGCTGGAAGGGCTTGTCAGAAAAAGGATCATGAAAGCCCTGACTATGCCATCCACCTCTGCCCCTAGGGCAGCGTTCATTAGAGTTACCTCCCCCTCTGTCATGAGGAAGCCTATCACCAGGAGGGTCATGGTAAGGACTCTGACTTCCAAAACCACATCACCTTCTCGACCTCTAATTCCTGGAAAAGGATCTTGAGGAGTGGAAAAATGTATGCCAATTGCAGAGATGGTCTTACCATCTTGCTGGCTCCTGGTTAATATGTCTTTGACTTTGGGTCCAAAAAGCATTGAAGCATTGAACCATCATATGAGACATTAATAAAGGACATCTTGAAACTTTTTTTTTAAAGCTCGCTACCCCCGACCAAATCCATCCTGCTCTGTTCCCATACCTTCCCTCCATTCCCACACACCCCAGATCACCTAAACTTATGATCACTCACCCAACACCCACTACACTCTCAACCAATCACATACCAGAGCCACCTCCACATTAAGTCCCACCCATACAACCACAGACTACTACCTTCACTAGTACTACACAACACACATCATATTCCAAATAATAATCACCCCTGTTCTACCTTATTTTTTCTTTTGAACAAATACAGCAAGCAAGTAAACAATCAACATTTCTACCTTATCACAAGACACCCTATATCACTACCTCTCCTCCCACTGCACTACTGATTCTTTCTTTCACACTTGCTTCTACCACATCACTATCCATATCATCCCCATCTTTTCCTTTTGTAGCCCACCAGTATCTCTTCTGTGACACTCAACATTAACTTGTTCCTACATTTACATCTTATTTCTCACATAAAAATGTCTCCTTTTACTACCAGACTCACTCATACACTCATCCACCACACTCTTACTACTACTACACTACTAATATTCTGCTCTTACCTTACTTCCTATCATATTAAACTACACAATCAGACTTATCATCCCTTACATACATCACATCCCCACAAACCAATACCTCACAACACTACTATCACTCTCAATCTCTACAACATTACATACATAAGATTATATTCTTATTAAATTCCTCCCACTGAATGCAAAATCTCCAACTTCTCTCTAGCACACCAAACTCGTACTTAAACTCTTAAAACTTCTTCCACACTTAATACTCAATTACAGCTCTCTGGGGACATTCACCCCAACCCAGGACCCAAGGTAGTACATTGCCATAATTCCAACCCTATTCCTTCACCACCTTTTACTAAATTATTGACTCATCACAGTAACTCCTACCTGCTAGTTCTTAACATTTATGTTAGGATCATCATAAACAAGGTCCATGAACTACATGTCAATCTCTCACTGTACTCTTCTGATATTGTGGCACTAACTGGGACATGGTTAAAATCAATCAACAGTAACATTGAGATTCTTCCTCCTGGATACAACATCCTACACAAAGAAAGAATAGCCAAAAAAGGAGTCTGGGTACCAATTCTATTTAAAAACAACCTGAAAGTAAATGCTCTTGATCCAAACATTCCCAACTTTGATAATGCAGAAATATTATTCTCCAAACTAGAAATTAACTCCAAAAAACTCATTAACATAATTGGGTGCTACATCCCTCCAGGAAACAATATAACTACCCTTGTAAACATACTGCATTGGACCTCCAACTCAATACCACATGAAATTATCATAATGGGTGATTTCAATATTGATTGGATGACCTGCTCCTCTCAAAACCCCACAAATTTTATCAACCTTTATGGATTTACTCAAATCATCAAATCCCCCACAAGAATAGATAAGGTAACCAAAAAGGAATCAACCCTTGACTGGGACTGGATACTAATAAATAGACCTACCCTCTCCTTTCAGTCTGGTTGCCTCCCTGACAGCCTGAGAGACCATCATCAACCTTTCTACTAAGGCATCAGTTTCATCATAACAATCAGCTTACCATCTAATAAGAAGCAAAAAACATTTTAACACCACCAATTACTTATCAGCATTACAAACCTGTTACTGGACACTTCTAAAGCTACTTCCTCTAGAAGAAGCAGTTCAACTCTTTAACAATATTTTTTTTAGATATCTTGAACACACATGCACCTCCCAGAGCCATTAGAACCAAATCAAAGGCTGCTCCTTGTCTAAGTAAAGAAACTACGTCACTACTAATAACTAAAGACAAAGCCTGTAACCACTGGCATTCTACCAGGTCCAAAGTATCAAAGCAATCATACTTAGAGCTCTGGAATAAAGCAAAAGATCAATTATACAAGATAAAATGAATTACTACCAGAATATACTACAAGTAAAGCACCAAAAACCCTCAAAATTTCTAGGCAGCCATTAACAATATTCTCCTTCCAGGAAAATCCACCACACCCTCCCCATCAACCAATGACACCACTGAAACCATAGCTACCCAATTCAACAAATATTTAACTGAAACCATGCTTGCCTTATTTAATCTTCAAAACTCCCCCCTTTCACTGAACCACCCAAGACAAACATTAACAACTCCTTTACATTCTAACCAGTCTCCATCAACAGCATACAATAATTGCTTAAAAAACTAAAACCAACAACTCTAGCCGCAGACAGACTTCTAGCAGAATTTCTGAAAATTGTTGCTGATGCAGCAGCCTACCCTGTACCCATCCTTATTAACAGATCTATGTTTGAGAATAAAGTCTCTGAGATTTGGAAAATCTCCACATAATACCCCTACGCAAAGGTGGTAATTCTACAGAATCTACTAATTATCATCTAATAGCCATGCTATCCCCTCTATCCAAAATCCCAGAAAGGTGCATACATAAATTATGGATCACACACACACACACACACACACACACACACACACACACACACACACACACACACACACACACACACACACACACACACACACACACACACACACACACTTATATCAAACACCCAGCATGGCTTTCATCCCTCCCATAGCACTACTACTGCATTAATGTTCTTCACCAATACAGTAAACCACCACAGAAACAATGGGAAATTTGTATCTGCTATCTTTCTTGACTTTTCCCAAGGCCTTTGACATGGTCGCACATAGTAAACTTATCCAAGGTTCTGAGTTTAATACCAGTCAACCCTCTATCTCTTGGTCCCAAAGCTATTTGTCAGCTCGCCAGCAGGCTGTCCAATGGCAGAATGATATCTCCTTTCTTTCAGTGAAAATAGGAGTTCCCCGACTCCATTCTAGGACCCCTACTCTTCTCACTTTTTACTAACAATCTACATACTTCCTCTCTTCATGCTTCTGTTATCCAATATGTAGACGATTTAACCTTAATGTGTTCTGCCTCCTATCTACAGGAGCTCCATTCAATCACACAAAATTCCTTTTTCTCGGTTGAAGCATAGCTCATAAACTCCAAGCTAATTCAAAACCTAACAAAACAAACTACTGTTTAACCCAACAAGATCCAACACATCAAGTCCCTCCTTCAATATTATGTCCAAGAACAAAACCGTCATTTCTCCTGTAACTCACACTAAACTTCTAGGTGTTGAAATCGACTATACTATGAAATTTGACATCCATAACTTCAGACCATAAAGAAAGTGCATAAAAAATTGGGTGTCTGTACAGAAATAAACAATTCCTTAATCTTCTTTCGGCTTTTCCCGGTTAGGGGTCGCCACAGCAGAACTCAGGTCCGGTAATGACTGGCAGTAGATTTTTATGGTGCTGAAGTGCCAGTTCAATGCGCAACCTTCAAGAAGGCACGCAATCCACCATTGCATGTACCCATCTCATATCTACACTCCTTTATGCCTCCCCAGTAATCACAAACTTAAGAAAGAATGAAATTGCCAAACTTGATTCCTGCTACAATAAAATAGCCAGGTTTGCCACAGACTCTCCTTTCAGGTCACATCATTGCTCAGCTCTTAAAGTTAATTGGCTTGAACTTCCCCAACTCCTCCTCTATAACCAACTGATTTTTGCACACAAAATCATTCACCAACCTGACAAAACCCCAACCTCCAAAACTGGATACTTCCACACTCAAACAATAGAATACACCACTCAAATAATGTATTACTATTACAGGTAACAACGGCCAACAACACAGCTGGTGATTCCCCTTTCCCCAACTTCATATCTAAAAAATGGAACGCTCTGTCCCAAAATATAGTATCCCATTCTTAGGTTCATACGTTCATAGGTAGGTACTAGGCTATTAGCCCTAGGGGCCTATACAAGCCTAGCCAAAAAGGTACCCTGGCTTTCGCCACCCAAGAAAATTATTTTCCTGTGCCCCTGTCAAGCAGAACCACAGAAGTGATCCCCGAGTTGAATTTCTTACTACCCATCCAATCATCAAGATTTTTCTTGAAGAGTGCTAATGAGGAGCTCTGTTTGACATAAATAGGTAGTCTGTTCCAGAGTATGGGAAGTCTCTGGGACAAGAATCTATCCCTCCAGCATGTTCAGTTTTTTGTGGTGACAAGGTTTAGGTCCCTAGAGCATGTAGCTCGGAGGGATTGGGATTTCTTTAGGTGGAGCATGTCCAACAGCTCTGGGTTTGACATAGCTTTGTATGTTAGGCAGAGATCGCCTCTGAGTATGCAATATGTGATGTAGTAATGCTGGACAAAGTTTAAACAAATGCTAAAAACTCATCTGGCAGATACATGGCTTTGCTCCTGCATCAACCCTGGTTAATTCATCCTCTTTTTCTGAAGCTATCTAACCCACTTGCATCAATTACACTACCAAACTACTAACTCAGTAATCTGAGAGTCTGATTTATCAACTACTTATTCATTCTGCAATACTATATATCAACAAGGCTAAGGATTTCCAGTGTATAATGTCTCTCAAACTTAGATTTAGTATGTAAAACTACAACAGGTCTTTTATCATATCCCTTACAAATAAGTCTATGTAGTGTGTTGCTATCTAAAATCTATGCCATGGGTCATC
The DNA here is from genome assembly GCF_019279795.1 of Protopterus annectens. Taxonomy (NCBI): domain Eukaryota; kingdom Metazoa; phylum Chordata; order Ceratodontiformes; family Protopteridae; genus Protopterus; species Protopterus annectens. Next base: position 592,176,553 of record NC_056739.1, read on the forward strand.
TCTAACCACAAATTATATAACTCTTAAACTGCATTTTTCTGTATATACTGTAATCTGTACCTTTCATCAACTGGATTTACTGTCATACTTTCTGTACTGCTGTACTGTATATTGTATGTTCTATGTTGTTATTTTACATTCTAGTTTTTTCAAACTGTAACTTGAATCATATGTGTATCTGGTATTTGTATCTTGTATTTGGAGCTTTTCTCCCCCGGTCTCCGCTGAAAAAGGGCGTGTGTCCAGTCGGACTTTCCCAGTTACCAAATGTAAAATAAATAAAAAATAAAATAAAGTCACAAAGACACATCCAGGCATGGCAGTGTAAAGTGATACCGGTACCTGCTGCTCTGGCAGTGCCATCAGCTGCATTAGATAATAGATGCATGGCAACATTGGAAGTCAGCTGGAGGGTGGTCAGTTGGGAGTTCACTGTCTTTTGGACATCCAGGGCAAGTTACCAGACAGTGACTTAGAGAGTTCCTTGACTAAATCTCTCTGAAACCTCATCACATGGGCCAAGTAATTCAGTGACCTAACAGCAAAGGCACTGAGGCATGTCTGCTTTCCAAATCTATCCATCGTCTTGAATTCTCTGTTAGGCGGATGAACAGACAAGCTTTCTTCTGAAATTCTTTCTTCATGGCTGGTGCTACCATTATCGCATCTATGGGAGGACTTTTGCTCCAATGTTTCTTGTCTTTAGGGGCTTACAAAATCCTGTTTTTTGGAAACAGGTTCCACCACATTAGGATCCTTCCATACCCACTGTGCCATGAGAGCTACAAGAAGGTCAACAGGTGGTACTACCCAGAATGAAGATACGCCAGTACCAAAAACTTCCAAGAACACAGACTCATCAGGGGAAGGATCTTGGGTAGACCATTCCCCTCTTTACTTAATTAATTCGAGGAGTTCACCAAAGATGACACCTTCAGAAGGGGATTTAGGGAAGCCTTCACCTTCATCCAAATCTGTGTCTTCCACTACGGACTCATGAGTAGAATCTATGATGGTTGCAATTGCACATCTGTTTCATATTAAACAACTCGGGGGGGGTTCAGTATGCAACTTGGACAGCTTGTGGTTCAGACTGACCCTGTCTAATAGGATGATATGAGGAAGACGAATCGGCAAAATCCTGTTGGGGTTTGGGTGGTACCAAGTTACAGGAATGTGTCTTCTCCTTGGGCAAGTCAAGGAACCTATGAAAAGCCTCAAAAGCTGAAGCCTCAATTGGCTCCCATCAAAGCACAAAACAGATTTCTTAGCTCTGATGCACCTTGACCCTGAAGCAGACATTGGATCCAAGCTGTCAAGTGTCGATGCTCCAAGTGGTAGGGAAGGTTCCAAAGCCCTCAATGTCAATCCCTCCCCACAGGCCTCAGCACTCAAGTCTATTTTCGAAATGACAAGCTAAGCATTGAAAGGGAAATGGATGTAGCCAGGTCGAAGTAACAAAGACCAGCGATGCTAACAAAGATGCACTGGAGAAAAGAGTGGCGGGTAAGTTGGGCCAGTACTTAATGTGGTCGCAGGGGACAGCACTAAGAGAACCCCCAAGCTGAATCTGTGTCTCAAGGAACCTCCGCATCATCCTATGAACATGTTGTTCTGTGAAGCTTTGTGATGACCAAATGGATGATGCCAACAAACGTGGATGGGATTAAAAGATTAATGCTTCTTCTGCAGGATTTGAGAGGGTAGTCTTGGGTTAACCTGATCTGTGCAGAACAGGACCATAGGATAGACAGACTGGTGCCAAAAGGCCATTGGCTGTAATTTGTAGGCAGTTTTAGGTTTGAAACTGACATTCTAGGATCTCGAGACCTTTTTTGAGTACTATCTGTTTTTTTCCACAGTAGATTTTGCTTTTTTCTTGCCAAATTTTCAGGCATCTTTCTCTCTGCCCTTATCAGTTTTCTTTACAGGACACATACAAGAAGTTCCAGCTGAAGGAGATACCCCTACCTGTGAGGAAGTATACCTCTCACTATCAGCTTTTCCCTTCTTGCTTGCAAAACCCTGGAAGTAAAGGGCAGCACCCAAACAATAAACACACTTAAGGTGTGGGTCTTGTGGTGTCAACTTGCACAAATACTGAGTGCATTTTCTGAAAACTTTGAGACACCGCCATTGTCCAATGAATAGCTATTGCAAACTCTACTTAGAGCCTACACAAAAAACACACAAACTCTCTATGCTAGAAATATCAGAACTACAATAATATTAATATCAAATCATAGTTACTAATTCTAAAAGACTATGATAAGATTGCACTAACTATACAGCCTATAAACACACCACACAATCTATCTAATTCTAACCTACTAGTCTAAAATACTCTATCAGGAAAAATAAACCTATAAACTGAAAAAGAGAGCAATTTTTTCATTAGGAGGAGAAAGGAAAAATTGCAACTAAAAGGACAGGATATTCAAATCCAGCAAAGAACCCTTGCACATGCATCTGTTAGCTTCGGGGTGGGGGTGGAAAACTAGATCTGAGAAGGGAGTGGAGTGCAGGGAATTATTGGCAGGGGAGGAGTCATACAGTAAAAGCTTCCAAGTCAGTGTCGAGGTCGGATCCAGTCAGATCTGACAACTCATATGTTGCAAATAGTCAACATTGGATACAGTGGTTTAAGCTGTGGGTTGACTGTTTCACTGGTATGACTTTGCAATCATGGACTCTACTCCAGTGCCCTTTTCTTACCTATGGAAGTCAACATGAGTTGCATATTGGTCACTCTTGTATGTGTGACCTGGTGACCATCTCTCTTGCTGAACCATGTGTTGGCCACCATCAAGCCATTTGCCAGACAGAAGTCTAGAATGGCTCTCCTGCTTCATTCCTGTTGCTACACTCATGTGGACCCCAATCAGTCCTCATATCCTGTTCTGTCTGACCTGATATGTACATTCAGGTCACCCATTATCAACATCAATTTATGTTGTCTTGCTTTATCTAGTACATCCTGCAAATGCTGTCTGAATGCCCTCTTTTCTTCACTATCACAACCCTGCTCTGGGGCATAGACTGAGACAATGAATAGCGCCTTATCCTTGCAATAGACTCTTACTGCCATGAGTCTGTCACTGACAACTGCTGAAGTATTAATAGGCAAGTAAGTCACATACTGCAAGTGGTGTACCTCATGAATGAGAAATTGCACATATGTGGAAGCAAGCATGTCCCTCCTGAGACATATACAGTAGAGGTCCTAAGGATGCTGCAGGGGGAAAGGATAGGACAAATCCACAGGATCTGCAGACTGACTCACACTCTAATACCAGACTCTCACCTCCACCTGGCAGTGAATGGGCTGGATGGCTCTCGCCCAGACAGAGGAACTAATGGGTCAACTGGATGAAGCTAGAGAAGCAATTAGACTAATCCTGCAGCTAACAAAACAAAAATAATCAGTAGAAATGTACTTATGCATGTTTTATTGATATGATAACAAGTACACAGTAGGCTCTGAATAATGATCTGAAAGATGCTGAAGTTAACTGCATGTAACTGAGGAACTGTTTTCCACTTTTAAAAGGATCTGTTATGCTTGGGTCTACTCTGACCCACTGAAATTAGTTTAGCGAGTCCATTTTCGTGACAGTGCATTTATCCAAAAAAGCACTTTCAAAAAAAATCAGTTTATCGAAGAGAAGTCGCCGGTTCTGAGATCCTGTGGTGGTGCCGGTACAGTGTTTCTACAATGGTGTATGGCAGGGGAGCTTGTTGTTGTAAATCGTGGTAGAGGGAGGATAAGGGAATATTTCCTGTTTCCCACTGTAATGCGATCTCGGAGTTAGTATATATAAATAGTGGGGGTGTGCCGGGGGGGCTTGCCCCCCTGAATAAATGTGTTTACTGTCTTTTTTTCTTTTGTTGTGTGTTTTGGTGAATTAATTTTTGTGAAAGTGCATTTTCAGATAAATGCACTTTCACAAAAACAGACCTGGTTAACTGCAGTTCAGTGAACTGTAATTTTGATGAGTCAAATTAGACCCATTATGCTTTTGTGCATGGGATGGAAACACATGATGTATGTGGTAAGAGAGAGAAGGGAGTTAAAATGATTTTTCTAGAATGAGAGGTTAGTAAGGCATTTTAGCATTTACAGTAAGGGGGGGCCCAGGCAGTCATGGTAACATAAATTAATTTTTTCGTATTTTTGTGATGTCCTGTTTCTTGTGTTCTTTGACATATAATGCTATGATACAAGGGGGTAGTAAAGTCAATATCTGTTCAGCATCTAAAATCAATATGTAGAAAAAGAAATAAGGCTGACATCAGAAAGTGGAGGCATAAAAGTCTGCTGAATAATGATATCATTATCTCTGTCTTCTAAGATGACCTTAGGCAGCTCACACCTCACCCAAATTACTGGAAAGCTCAACAAAATGACTTTGCACAAACCAAAATCTACCTAAAACAAGACAGCAATTTGCTGCACAACTGGAGAATGATTACACATGTGATATACTTAACCTGGAATGGATGCTATTTATTGGGTCTATATGACGCTATTGAATGGACTAAATAGTGAATGCTATTTAGTCGATCAGATACTGTCGAAATGGCAAAATAGCAAAGTCACGAAACATCAAATTTTTTCCCAGGTAAAAAAAAATTTGGTGGGCCATCTTTGGGACATTGCCATTTCCTCCACTACGGTGCGATCTCGGAGTTGGTATATTCAAGTGGGGGGGGGGGGCTAAGCCCCCCACTTAAATTTGTGTTTAACTTTATTTTTTTTTTTTTACGGATCAGCAAATTTTTTTACTGGGAAAAAAATCTGCTGTTCCATTTGTTCGATATTTTGTTTCGATATTACCGGTATGATGAAATAACGTTCGCTATTTACATCATATGATAATATGATATAGATGACATTTTTTAAAAGAATAAATGACATCCACCTAACATTCATGAATAAAATTGTACAAAATTGGAAAAAAATGTACAAAACTGTAAATCCTCCTCATTCTCTTCACTCCTGCCTAAATACAAAACTGGCAGACTCATATAATCCAATAAAACCCTCTAGTTGTGAAGAAATCATCCTCAAAAACCAGTGACCAACTTCCTAGCTTTTTCTTGGCTGAAACCTTGACCTCGCTTCATCAAGAACTGTGCGACACTGATAACTTCTTAACTTTCAAAAAATCATGTAAATCTCTCTACAAGATAAACTTATCTCACACTAAATGTGGTGTCACATAAAAGCAAACACACTTAACTTTTCACTCCCAACTTAGTAATTATTTACCATAGCACTGCTCTCACTACCCACTTTTCTACATTATCTCTTAATAACTACACTATCTTCATGCTGCCCCGGGGATCCCGTTTCTCTCACTTTACAGTCTTATTACTCACATTTGTCTGCAACTGATTTTTCAAATTCCTGGCAATACCTACCTGAATGTGAAAACTCTTCACCTCCACTCCCCTCCCCTTTCTTATGCCACTAATACAGTATTACTAAAATGTTCAACTGGCATTCATAGGTTCAGAGACGAGTACTAGGCTAATGGCCCTAGAACCTTTACAAGCCTAGCCCATAGGATTGCCCTGGCATCGTGCCTCCCGACATTAGTTTCTAGTGCCTCTATCTAGCAGAGCCACTGAAGTGATTCCCAGGGTGAATTTTTTGTTTCTCATCCACTCGTCAAGATTTCTCTTGAAGAGGGCTAGTGAGGTGCTCTGCTTGACATGTAATAGAAGTCTATTCCAGAGTATGGGCAGTCTCTGGGTTAAGAACCTATCCCTCCAGCATGTTCTGCTGATTGAGGTAATAAGGTTGAAGTTTCTGGAACTTGTGGTGCGGAGGGATTGGGATTTGTTTAGATGTAGCCTCTCTAACAGGGCTGTGTCAGACATGGCTTTGTAAGTCAAGCATAGATCGCTAGATACAATAGGTGATATGAGACAGAGAATAACTGGAGTTTTTTTAGCCTGTTCATATAGGACATGTGTTTAAGGCCTAGTATCCTCTTTGTGAGGTACTTTTGTGGTCTCTCCAGTTGTTATAGGTGTCTGGGTGAGGTACATGCCAAATGGGCACTGTATTTAATGATTGGTCTTATGAAGGAGGAGTAGAGAGAGATGATGACTTCCTTTTTCCTGAATGCGAAACCCTTAGTAATGAGATGTGCCACAAAGAAGGAATTTCTGACCACAGTGGTTATGTGGTGGTCATAGGATAGGTTGCTATCAACCTGTGTTCCCAGATCTCTTATGATGCCTTCAGTGTTCAGTGGATTGCCATTGATGTGGTAATTCATGAGCACTGAGTTTTTTCCAATGGGGATGACTACGCACTTTTTGGCATTGAGTTTAAGGCTATGGTTTTGGCACCAGTTGTTGGTCTCGATGAGGTCTTTCTGTAGGATGTCTACATCCCTTGGGGAGTTAATAATGGCTCCCAGTTTGCAATCGTCTGCAAACTTGTTTAGTCAGAGATCCTTCTTGTTGTCCTGGACTTCAGAGAAGTAGATGCCAAACAGGAGGGGACCCAGGACCGTCCCATGTGGGACTCCACTCATGACTGGTCAGCAGTCTGACTTGAGTCTGCTACTTTAACACTGTGGGTTCTACCTGTGAGCCAGTCTGCCACGCACCTGGTGATATAGGGGTTGATGCTTAGTTTAGTGAGTGTATCTATGATTCCTGAGTGGGGAATGGTATTGAAGGCTTTGGCCAGATCTAGGTAGGCTGTATGAACTACCTTGCCCTCATCCACAGCTCTGGTGACTGTCTCAAAAAAGTTAACCAGTTTGAGCAGGCATGATCTACTCTTCACAAAGCCAAATTGCGTGGGATCCAGAGTTAGGAGATTCCCTATGTCCTTATTTATAGGTCCATGATGATGAACTCCACAGCCTTACATATCAGACTCATCAGGCTAATGGGACAATAGTTCCCAGGGTCTGTAGTCGCTCCCCCTTTATGTAGAGGGATGACTGTAACAGTGCGTTATTTGGCAGGGACAAAGCCTGAGGTGAGGCTGTGATTGAACAGGGCGCATACGTGAGGTGCTAGTTCATTTTGTAGTTCATGTACAACACAGCCAGGGATGTTGTCGGGTCCCATGGAAGCTGTATTCTTGGCCTTGGAAAGTGCAGTTTTAACCAGTGCAGCAGTAATATTGGGTGCCTGGGATTATATTGGTATTGTGATAGGTCCCTTGGGGGGGGAGAGGTAAAGCTGGCACTGAATCTGATGGCCAGTACATTGGCAATACCTGCTGGCTGGGAGTAAGAGGTACCGTTGTGCAGTAGCTTGGAGCAAACCTGAGTATTGCCGTGGAGTTTTTTGACATAACCATAGAAGGCCTTGTGATTATCTTTAGTATCTGCTGCAGTATTTGTTTTGTAGCTAGCTTTAGAGGATTTAATGAGGGATCTCAAATTTTGTTGATGCTAATAAGGGAGTTTTTCCAGTCTTGGGACTTCATCTTTTTCTGCAACAGTTTGTTTCTTCTGTTGTAGAGTTTGTTTATGACAGGGGATCACCAGATTGGCTTCCTTTTTTGGAGGAAAGCGCCTTGGTTCTATTTGGTATGGCCAGATCCATGCATTTGTGTACGTGTTCGTACAGTGCACTGGTGTATGACTCAGCAGTCATGTACTCATTCTCCATCTGCATGGGTGTCGTGAAGTTTGCCACCTCTGTTTTTAGGATTCCAAAGTTAGCTTTGAAGAAGTTTTCCACAGTGGTTACCTTTGCGGGGAGTGTGGGTGGGATTTGGATATCCAAGGTGATTAATTTGTGGTCAGATCTAACCAGGGAGGAGCTAACTATTGGTGCGGAGCAACGGTCACCCAAGTTAGTGACAACCAGGTCAAGGATGTTGTTCCCTCTAGTGGGGGTAAGAATGAGCTGGTCCATGGCATTGGAATTAATGAATTCCAGGAAACATTGGGCAGGTGTATTTGTACAGGACTAATTTTCCCAGTCTATTGAGGGGTAGCTGAAGTCACTCAGTATGAGGGTGTTTGGACCCTAATATTCCCCAGGGTGCTTAGGAACGTGGAATGGGAGTCTTGGGACATGGTTGTGGACTTATAGCAGGTTACGACCTGAACTGCTGTCTTACCCAATGTTAGTTGCACATGAAGTATTTCTGCAGCATTACATTGGGCTACCAATCTGGAGGGGTGTATATCCTTTATGAATATGGACACACCACTGCCTTTGGAGCTTCTGTCCAAATTTTAGTGCCAGAAGGTGTGGAATGAATTATAGCCTGGTAGCGCAGGGGTGCTTTCTATTGCCTTGAACCAGGTCTCTACTATGGCACAAATGTCGACGGTCTCCATTTTAAGGATTGCATCTTGAGATTTAGACTACTAGCATTGAGCAGCATGACCTTCAGACTGCATTTATTTATAGCTGTTACGGTGGTAGTTTGGTCTTTGGAACATTGTCTAAAAAAGGCACTATAGGGGTGGCAAGAGCCCTGGCCAGGATACGGAATCCCAGGGCTGACAGATGCAGGCCATCTCTGGCGAAGCATCGAGGTCTGTCAATCATGTCATCCCAGGCAGATACTGCATCCCCTTAAAATGACACCAGAAACTTAGCCAATTGTTGAAGTAAATAATTTTCTGCTCATACTGTGGTATCATTCTGGGTGATGGTAGGATGTTGCTCAGGGCTACGGTCATACCTGCCTGGGGTACATGATCCGAGAGCTCCTCCCTGTCTCTTTTCAAGTAGTCCAGGGAGTTACGTCTCAAGTCGTTCACACCAACATGGACAATGACAGTGTCATATGTGGACCTGTCGTGGAGTGACCTGAGTGCGTGCGTTATGTGACGGATCCTGCTGACTGACAGTCAGCTGACTGTTACCTTCTCCTTATTTAATCTAGTGACTGGGATGTCTATGTGCCTCACTACTGAATCATCTATGACTAATGTACTGGGCAAGCTGTTTTGCCTTAGGGGCTTTGGTTGAGTAGCACACTGTTCAGGTGAGCTATGTATCTTGTGAGTTGTGCCATGCTGTGAGGGTCGAGCGGGTTTCTGCCATAGGAGGTCTCTGCTGTTTGGGTAGATTTCTATTGAGAGCCTCCATGACGGTGGGTGTGTGGCTTGTGTTTTTATGTGAGAACTGTGGTGATGCTTGTTCTGGAGTGCTATGCGTTCCATGTGGTGTGGTGCAAGTGTTGACCTTTTCCTCTTGACCAGTTATTCTGGTCATGGCTGGAGAGTGCATTGCTTCCAGTTTGGATATATAAGTGCATCTCTCGCAAGTCTGGGTATTGGGAGGTAAGAGAAGAGGGTTGTCAGTGTACATGAGGCAGTTGTTACATTGCCTCAGAATGCCCAGGTTCACCAGGTTAATAGGAGAAAGTGCAGAGAACTGACCTTTAGACATGCCTGGAGGGGTGGGTATTATTAATAAGTACTGGATCTGTTTCCTTACAGAAAGTTTAGTGAAGGTAGCACTTATGTGCGCTACAATAATTGCTACAAGAAGCCTGGTAAAGTGCTAGATGAGTAAGCTAGTTTTAGTGTGAGGGGGAAGAGAATTAGCAAGATCTAAGGGAAAATTTGAAGAGTAGACTTTCTGGCACCGGTAACAGTTTACCCTAGCTTAGGAGTACTGCGCGATGCACAAACATGCGCTTTTAAGGCAGAAAGTTAAAAGGGATAGAAATGCTGTGCAAATGACCAATAAGCTACAATTTTCGAGCTAGAAACCACTCTTCTTGTGGCAGATAAGCTACCTAGTGCTTACCATTCCCACTGATATGCAAAAAGGCTTCCTTCTATCACAGAAAGGTCTGGGGCACTCAGAAACTACAATACAGTCCTGAATACAGCAAATCTGTATCCAAACTATTCTAGTTTTTTTTTTTAGCTTTAGCACAGAAAATACTAAAGCAGTTGAAATAACTGCAATATCTCTATCACATAAAAGGTCTGAGGCACTCAGAAACTACAATACAGTCCTGAATACAGCAAATCTGTATCCAGATTATTCTAGTTACAGAAAAAGGCGGGAAAACAAGCTAGAACTTTTTTTTTTTTTTAGATTTAGCACAGAAATACTGTTATACCTGTCCACTTACCTTAACTGTTGATAGTATAAGTAACTCATAATTTCATTTGTATTGTTACAATTGCTGCTTGTATACACATAATATAGTGATTGCTTTTGTTGCATTATTTTAACTGTTTCTTTACATCATTATCTATCCTGGGTCACCTCCAAATATGGACCCTACCCAATAGGTTTATCCCAATCAACAAAATGTAAGAATGTAAGGAACTAAATAAACAGAAAAAGGGTTAAAGAATGTGGCTAGTAAATACAATGATAACAAACAAATTACGGTATAAATGCAAGATTAATACATGAGAATGTGGTACTAAAGGAGTAGCTATGAGAAAGAGGAAGAATAAGCTCATTCAATTACTACCTTCCCTTAAACCTCGTTCCTCTCCAAAACATTATTCTGCATGCATTGTTCCCATAATTCCCATATTTCTATGTAATTTGCTCTTACCCTTTTCTAAAAATCCTACTTGCAGTTCTTTTCTCTCTTTTGCTATAGTCACTACTTTTAGTATGGTTGGGCTTAGACTTTTATCAAGAAAAAGCTTGTGACTGAGTTACTGGTATAGAAAACTGTCCTATTCTTATGCTCTATGACTATATACCCAACCTGCTAAAGAAAATGGCCTGTATCTGCACTCTGTATAAAGTCCGTATTGTATGGATTACTTCCAAACTGGCATTGCTGAAATGTCCTTTCATACCACATTACTCCAGTAATGCTAAGCATTCCTTTGCATTGGAGGCAGAAAAGCTTGTGTCTGAAAATGTTATCTGTATCTATAATGTTCTCAAACTACACAAAAGACACTAATACTTCATTTTTCATAAGCATCAAGTTGTCCTCAGTCCCTATGAAATTCACAGTTCATAAGGTATATACCACCTTTATTTCATAAAATGCATTTCATATCACATTTTCTAAAACTGAGGTACTTTTTAACCTACACAACACCTCTCTGCTGCAATATTCAAGATACAACACAACAGAATATCGATTTTCCAGTGTAGCTTAAAAACATTTTTACTGTGTGGTTTACTGCTGTCTTACGGAATTATTTTCCTTCAGCATTTTATACTGTTCAGAATAACACACATTAACTTGCACTTTTCTTTAGGACTAAGCCCAGGCTGTGGCTATATAAAGTTAATAGGAGCAGTTTGAATAACTAAGTAATAAGATAAAAGCATGAGATGAAATGGCTGATGAAGTGCTGAAGTTGGCCTTACATGCCAATGTCCTTACCACTGTCTAGGCATGCAGTTTTCTGCTACACCTATACTCCTAAAATGCTGTGATCTGCAAAAAGCCTCACTTCTTGTCACCAAGGTACACTCGTGAACACTAAAACTTATACAAAGAAAATCAGGAGACTGATAAAAGCATTGCTGTTATCTGTATAGCATCTTCAACTCCTCCACTGAAAACAACAGGTGGATTCAACAAAACCAACTCCTGCCATGAGTCAGCAGTAAGTAGGAGGGTTGAAAGGCAACTGCTGTGTAAGAAGTATATATAGCGATGAATTGAGCTGAACCTGACTCAGTTAATGGATATATTATAGAAATGGCACAAGACAAAGGAGATTACTAAACAGACAGCTATAATGCTAATAACGACTGCAGTTCAGATTTTCAAGTGCACATCGCACCACATGTCATATGTAACAGACACTCTGTATTACAGAGATTTAAATTTACTGGCAGACTTCTCTGTCCTTGCTGTCAAACAACTAACTTGCTAATGCACTTGTGGGTTACTTGAGTTCAGTAACTTACAAAACTCAATTTCCAGTAAGATAAAATCCTGGCCTCCACACTACTGTAAAATCCAGTAATGATAAAGCATCTGTTCAGTATGGCTTGGTTACAGCCTAAAGCACAGATGCCAGTCTAGATGCCTTCAGTTCATACAGACAGAAAAGCTGTCCTCTCTGAAAACATCTGTCTAAAAGGAAAATGAATGGTATATATGTGAAAGGAAAAAAGAAAGAAAGCAAAGATTAGTTTACACTTGCCAAACTCCCTGGCACATTATCTCTTCACTCCTCTGGAAAGAAAGGGGTCCGAATGGCGAGATAAAAAGTCAGCAAGCAAAGGAAAGGAGTAGTTCTGAAATTGAATTCATCCTCAAGTCTTGATGAGTACCTTCACAAGGTGGACCCTGTTTTCACAAAATCTCACCAAGGCGACACTGATATATAGACTGTATTTATACAGCACATATCATGGACATAAGCAGGTCAAAAATTAAGAGAGATAGCTGGGTGCATAAGACCCAGGATAAAAAACTGCCTAATCCTGGTAGGTGCACTGGTGCCAGGACTGGAAAAACTGACAGTGTAGAATCCTCAAAATATGGAAACATTTCTACAACAGGACCAGGCCAGGCCTAGGGGGAGGATGGCCCCCTGCTGTAGAAGGAAGCAGCAGTCCACAAAAATCACAAAAAAACTGATAGGCCAAAGAAGAGCCATAAAGACAATAGAGTGGACTATTGAGGATAAGAAAGAAATTATTAAAATATATATTATTTTTTTATATAATCGCAATCATCACTGGTCTTACTACACTAAGTGGTCTCACTGGACACTCAAAAGCCTCTTCCTGCATCATTACTTCCTAAAGAGATATAAGGAAAGATATACATTGCTGCCTATAAAAGATTACTTGGAGTTAATACCCTTTCCTGCAGCTATGCATTTACAGGGTTGGAGTAACCCTATGGACTTATGTCATGCTGTAAATTAACTAGCCAGATTATTTTTTAGTACATTTCTGGTTATCTCTAGTTGGCTTAATGTCAAACGGTATTTCATATGCTGATATATAGCAAGACGCTTTAAATTAAAAAAAAAAAGTTTCAGTGCTCTTTTGTTAGAGGGTACATGTTTCAGTTTTAGGTCTCTCCGTTTCCTATATATTTTTTTAACATTACTATAGTAACTCTTGAACTGATGGCTTCATATTACCTACTGCAACACTGGTTAAACTTTTTTTTTTTTGTCAATGATATCTAGTATGAGTTACCATGGGAACAGAATTTTACAACGGTACTATCATTAATGAAATCTTTTCCAGGGACAACAAAATATGCAAAAACTAAATATAAGAGAGAAAATCTACTGAAAAAATAAATGAAAGAGATATAGTTCCACATCTAGATAACTATAACGGTAAGATTTTTCACGCAGGGTTGTGCTTGAAAATGCAAAGAAATACAGCTTAACCATTTACCAGAGTGGCATCATGAAGAGCAAGTTGTATAAGATATTAGACAGTAGCAACATCAGCAACAATTTTTACAACTTGTAAATAAGGTTGACAGATTAGTTGTGAAAGTTCTATTAAAAATATTTGTTTTCCTTAAGAACAATAATAAACCTAGGTACCACTAAAGAAGATATGTGTTGTACATTTCTTAGTAGGTTGGTTAGAGTAAGTAACTTCACTGAAGGCTATATACATTCTTCTTCTTTCGGCTTTTCCTGGTTAGGGGTCGCCACAGAGGATCATCCATCCGCTCATGATTGGCAGTAGAGTTTTACGGTACCGAGTTGCCAGCCCGGCGCCCATCCTTCCATGGAAGGCACACACATGCACACACTCATGCCTAGGGCCAATTTAGAGTACCCAATCCTCCTACAGCATGACTTTGGGATGTGGGAGGAAACCGGAGCACCCAGAGGAAACCCACATGACCACAGGGAGGACATGCAGACTCCGCACAGAAAGCACCCCAGCCGAGGATCGAACCGGAGAACCTCTTGCTGTGAGGCAACAAAGCTAACCGCTGCACCACCGTGGCCGCCCAGATAAAAGAATGTCAAACGTATTGCCAAAATAAACACATATGGCTCAATCACAAAACATCGAACACACATACACGAAAGCGCTTAACATCAAAAAGCGCTTCCGTGTATGTGTAGTTCAAAAAAAAATCTACGTTTCTGCAGGGGGACTTCACCCCCCCTGCACCCCCCACACACCCCCTACTTTATTATTCTCACTCTGAGATCACACTATAGTGGGGAAAAGAGAATTTTCCCTTACCTGCACTGTAGTCCGATCTACGAAACAGGCACACATATACAGAAGTGCTTGTCGATGTTAAGCGCTTTCGTGTATGTGTGTTCAATGTTTTGTGATTTGGACATATGCTAGTCGAGCATGTGTCTGGATCCCAACAAACATATACATATTCTTTCAGAGGGGTGGGTGGTTAGACATCTACATAGGGTTCAAAGGTTTAGAAGTCACCTTACTAAAATTATCTCCAAATCTTACAGTTTTAAGTACACACATACAGTCTTACATGTCTCAGCTAACCAATACTTTTAAAACAAATCTAGATTGTGATAATGATTACAATTGATTCATGGAATATAAAGGGGCTCTTAGATAAAAAAAAAGAGAAACTTAATAATGCACCTCACATTCCAAAGTAAATGTAATATAACATTTTTACAAGAGACCCATATGACTAACGAGCTTTGGAATAATGATAGAAATAGGAAATGGGTGAAGCAAATAATTGTTGCTGATTATGACTCATCATCTGGGGGCGTAGCAATTGTAATTAATAAATCTTTTCAAGGGGAGATGACCTCCACCGAAATTAATCCTAACAGAAGATGGTGTCTATTTACCAGTAACTACCATATGCTAAATAAACCTCTACTTTTTGTAAACGTACACAGTCCCTGCTCAAACCAGCATCTTTTCATTTACAACATCTTTAATATTTTAGCAAATTATCAAAATCATTTATGCATCATAGGAGGGGACTGGAACGATTTGCTCAGCCCAAACAAAGATAGGTCACATAAGGAAACAAGGCAATCTCAACATACTACATTAGCACTAGAAGAATTACAGAGCACCTTTGATCTAATAGACCATTATTTAAAATTTCAGCATGATAATTCAATACCTAGATTCACCTTCTTTTCAACTAGACATAAATCCTGGTCAAGAATCGACGCCTTTTTAATTTCCCAAACTTTCACCTGCTATAGACTGAACTATAAGGTCTCTCCAAGATCTATATCTGACCATTCCAAAATCAATATCTCTATTAACATCTCGACTTCTAACCTAAGATGATCTTATTTCAACAATTGGACCTAAATTCTAACATTATTCAAACAGAAGAAGTAATACAGGAAATGTTATCCTCGCCCAACTTGACAATGAGCTTATGCCTACTCAAATCCCCTATGAGGTGCAATGGGCTGCTACTAAATCAGTCATAAGAGGTCTCATTATCCAAAACTCCTCATGGTATAAGAAAAAAACATAACAATCTTAAATTCAAACTGGAGACTCAAATTAAGGATATTGAAATAGAACTTTAACTACTCAAAAGCTCTGGAAGAAACAATGGTTAATTTACAAAACAATTGCACAATCTCTACCTATAAAACCTCTCATTTATAGAAATGAGATTGCTTTACCAATACTCAGAATGTGCACAAACCCCCTCTAAAATTCTTGCCAGGTTAATCAATCAATATGAAAAATGGGACGCCCAGGATTAAAGAAATCAAACATAAAGGATTACTAAAAAATAAAGATCAAGACATTATAGACACATTTGAGGATATCTACCAAAATCTATATAATCTCCCAAATTCTCAGTCTAGGGACACATTTAATGAGTTTATGCATATGCTAAAATTCCCACAATGCAGTGACTCTCAAAAGAACTCTCTAAAACCGCCCCTCTGTTTAGAAGAAGTAAAAATTGTGACTAATAAACTCAGATTGGGTAAAGCCCCCAGCCCAGCTGGATACATTGCGGAATTTTACAAAAAATTCTCTGAGCCTGTCTCAAAAATTCTATTAAAAATATTTAATTACATCATCCAATATGGCATAACTGATAGATATTTAAATAAAAAGTCCTAATTCTCAAACCAAACTCAGATCCCTTAGATCCAGCTAGCTTACAGACCAATTGTCTTCATCAATATGGACTTTAAAATTCTAGCCCACGTTATTTGAAACAGACTGAAAAACATACTCCCCTCCATAATCTCACATGAACAAATGGGCTTTATGCAGAATATACAAATATGTGATAACCCTCTTCTTTTGGATACCATCATAAGACTTCTAGGTAACGATATACATCCCAGATACGCCCTTACTGCTGATTCAAGAAAAGCTTTTGACAGAGTAGACCTAAACATCTTATTCAATGTTTTATCTTCATTTGGAATCCCTCAAGAATTCATTAACATAATTAAAGTACTCTACCGGAAAGCCTCCACTACCATATACATAAAAAAATTAAAATCCAACCCTATTGCCATATCTAATAGAACAAGACAAGGATGCCCCCTTTCTCCCTACCTTTTTAATCTCTATCTGGAACCATTGCTTTTATGTATATCCCAAAAGACCTTCCATCATATACCTAAAATCTTAAATGTAAAACTTTTATACTCTGCATTTGCTGACGATCTAAATCTATACTACGAACTTCCCAATACTGAACTCCAAAAAGTACTAAATTCAATAGAGATATATTCTAATATATCTAATTACAAATTAAATCCAAATAAATCATATACATTTCCTTTAAATCCCCTAGGCCATAAGGAATTCTACTTCCCTGATATTGAGATTAAATCCAAATACCAGCTAAAATAACTAGGCATAAACTATACTCCTAACTTTAATGAGATCATTAAGATCAATTTACAACACACATGGTCAAATACTGAAAATGACATCAACAGATGGAGAAATATTAATCTGTCCTTATTGTCAAAAGCTAGTGTGGTCAAAATGAACTTCCTGCCTAGAATCCTCTTTCAGCTAAATGCTACACTCTGGATCATTCCACAAAAATTCTTCACAAATGTAGAAGAGGCCTTATCTAAATTCTTGTGGCACCTTAAATCTGTTAGAATAAAATATGACAAACTTTCTCTATCAAATGATAAAGGAGGGCTGGGTTTGCCAGATTTTAAACTTTATTAGAATGTAATTACTTCTAGCAGACTGATCCAAGTAATCAACTATGATCCTAAACTGAGTTGCTGGACACCTCAACGGATCAAAATCTAATACAATCAAATTAAATCCCTTGATATTAATCCAAAATGTCTCCCCTTTCTAAATCTAAATAAAACATTGCTTCACAAAGAACCTACATTCTCTTGTCAAACATATGGTCCTTACTTTTCAAAATCTGTTCAAATGAATACAGCTCTCCAATATTCTTGATCTCATTCAACCGTTTTACCTTAAACCAAACTTATTAATTAACAAACAACCAATAAACTTAAAAAACTTCCCTCACATAAAAGACATCACAGTTTGGGAACTATACAAATGACAAGAATCCAATATAACAGAACTAAGACAGAAGCTTGAGCTTCCAAAGAAATATATTACTTTTAGACCACTCATTTATTTATTAAAAACTAAATTATCTTCTATTAAAATTGATCACCAAGATATTAACTCTGCTACCTTAATTCTCAAAATGCTAGCAACTAAGAATAAAATGATTTCTAAGACATACAAACTACTAGTCGCAAGCATAAAATCCCAGAATGCCCTCCTCTTCTCAACCTTTTGGCAAGAGAAAAATCAAGTGATTTCTTATGAAAATAAAAGACTGGCTATTGAAAATATGACCAAGTTAATTCCCTTCAAGCATTTGCTTTACACACAAATCATGATTAACAGTAACGCTTACTACACACCATCAATTCTAAGTAAATTCAACCCCAAATATTCAGCATACTGTCCCTATTGCCCAAATCAAAAAGCTGACATGTTGCACATTTTCTGGAGCTGTAAAAGAATTTACAACCTATGTTCCTTAAGAGTGAGATTAGAAAAAATAGGATAAGAAAAATCCACCTTTTCATGGCAAACAGCTATCTTACATATCACTACAACTAATCTTCCCAAAATTCTTGAACACATTCTCATCACTATGTGTGCCCTCATTAAATTCTGCATCACTACGAACTGGATTGATAAATCCACAATCTCATGGGAAGATTTTCGTAACCTTGCTATCAAATTCATATCCTCCCATAAACTGGCAAACACTTCTATAAAACAAAAGGAATACTATCAAAAATACTATGGATACTTGCTGGACTTAATTCTAAAGAATTAAAAGCTGACATCAGTCCAGCCCAATCTTATAAGCTCCTGTAGTAAGCTATCACAACAACAATACAGTCTAAACTTTCCAGCAATTTATCATGTACTCATTTACAATCTAGTTGGAATTAACAGGGAGTCTGCATACTTCACCTGCACATGTTAATAAGCTATGCTCTCACTTTCATCTTCTTTTTCTTGTTATGAAAACTTAACCTAATAGGTATGACCTTCTACTGTATATAGTGTACATAGTTTTAAGTTTTTTCTTTTTGTAGTAATTGTTAATTTTTTAATTCCTTGTAATTATTGCTATATCCATTGTTGGTAATTGTATTGTTGCCTTTCTTCTTGTTGATTGCATATCTAAAAACTCAATAAAAAGTTTTTAAAAAAATATATAAATGAATGAATTCCACATAATATAAAGGCAAAAAAAGAAAGAAAGAAATTATGTAGTGTTACTATTATGCAAAAAGCCCAGAATTTCCAGACACAAAATATACAAAACGATTAAGAGAGAAATTAGAGGAGAGAAAAATACTTCTGCAAGGAAAAACTGTCAGGAGCTTCAAATGAAAATTTGCATTCATTAATACAATAGATTTGTGAAAAACAGTATACAGATGAAGAAACTTTGATCTGTTTGGAAAAAGAAGCATCTTTGGAAGTGTGAAAATATAAACAACAAAACCTAGAGATATTTGAACAATATAAAAAAGAAACATGGACATGGGAAAGAAAGGGAGATTTGATATGGTGCAATATTTATGCAAATGAGAAAGCCAAATGAATCAATATGAAGATGGCAGTCCCAAAGATATTCAAAGAGAAGTACAGCAAAGGCATCCGGATATGGAAAATTTTACAATTAAAAAAAATATCATCACAAAGATGAAACGTAGAAAAGAAGATTAGTAAAGTGGAAGTTAAAAAAAGAGAAGTTGGAAGTTATGGAGTGCCTACAAAGTGAAGGATTTGGTATAGAAGGTCTAATACTGGTTACATCACAGCGTGATGGAATGAGTCCCAAAAGTAAGGAGAAACAGGAAGATCAGGAAAAATCTGAAGAAGAAATATGGGCATGGGAAAGAAAAATAGATTTATTATGGTGCAATATTTATACAAAAGAGAAAGCAAAACTAACCAATACAAAAAGAGCAGTACCAAAGATATTTAAGAGAAATACAGGCAAAGGAATCCAGACATGGAAAAGTTTACATTACAAAAAATAAGAAGACAAAGTGGAAAAGTAGAAAAGGAGATTAGTAATGAAGAAGTTAAAGAAATAGAAACTGAGGTTATGGAGTACCTAACAAAGTGAAGGATTGAATGCAGAAAGCACCACAACAGGATAGAGCATTGGCTATCCAAATTAAGGGGAAACCAGTGGAACAGGAAGCAATTGGTCAGTTGCCATATCAAGATATTTTGGAGATTTCCTCAGGAAATCAGTATAAACATTCGCTTGAAGTTAGCACGGAAAGGAACAGGAAACTGTGGAAACTCTGATGCAGTCAATGTTGAGGAGTGATAGGGCAGTGAGTTCCCATATGACAAGAGCAACAGAAGGCACGGGATGAAACTAAAGAGAAGGTGCTACAGGAAGATGCTATAGAACTTTTTATAGAATGCCTACAAGAAATGGAAAACAAGGGATGTGCCCTCAGTTTGGAAGAAAATGAGGTAAAAGAAGAGTTGCTTCATTTAACAGACATGGATAGATATATTAATATCGATGAGAGAAATAGACTGCAGAAGGTCAAATAACTATGCACGAACTCCAAAACTGATAAGCACAGTGACAATAAAGTTGTTTGCTGTGGTAATTTCCAGTGTGGTTCCTGTCTCACTGTGCTTATCAGACTGCATAAGGTCAATAAAACCCAAAAAGTCAGAAGTCTGATAAAACAAATGAATGCAGTAATTAGAACTGTCCATGAAGATCCATGTAATATAATAAAAGTAAACAAGATATATTATTATGCTGCTAAATTAATAACTGACAAAGTTCTACCAGAAGAACACAGGATAGTGCGGGAAAGGAAGGGGAGAAATCGAATACCATCATGGCAGTACTGAATAGAGAAAAGTATAAAGCAATTAAGACAAGAAGTGTCACTCTTAGAAGACTATGAAAGAGGGAATAGATCAACAAAAATACAAAGAAAGAGAGATGTAATTAAAGCAATGCACAGTATTAGATCAGACCAGGATCATGCACTATCGCAAATAGCAAACTAAAAATTTCCAGCACAAGTGGAAAAACCTAGAAGATACACAGATAAAGGAAATGTACAAAATAAGCAATTTATTGATGACCCCAAAAGTATTATAAAAAATTGGGAAATAAGGTAAAATGAATTGAAAGACCGCCAAAAAAAGAGGAAGTAGATACATTTTGGAGAAGTATCTATGAAGATCCTGTGGAACATAACAAAGATGCTAAATGGATAGAAGAAGTAAAAGAAAGCATAAGAAGTTTAAAGGTGCAGGATATGAAATGGGATGAAGTAACAGCCAGAGAGATTGAGACAAAGTTAAGAAAAGCCTCTAACTGGAAACCCCAGGCCCACATGCAGTACCTAACTTTTGGTTAAAAGTATTAACATCTTTGCATGAGAATTTAGCCATGAGTAAGAACCATTTATATGCGCACCCTGAAAAGGCACCAACCTGGCTAACAACAGGCAAAACAATGCACCTTCTTAAGGGTGAACCTGCAAGCTACCCTAAATATTATAGGCCGACAACTTGCCTTCTGACGACATATAAACTATACATGGGAATTGATGCTGACGAGTTTACAGTCATTTAAAAGAAAACTCAATTATGGCAGTAGAACAAAAGGGCAATAAAAGAAAGTCATATGGAACAAAGGATCATTTGTTGTTAAATAAAGTCATACTAAAGAACTCTCAAAAGGGGAAGAATTTAAGCATGGCATGGATTGATTATGAAAAAGCATTTGATAGTATCCCACATTCATGCATAAAAGAGTGCTTAAAAATGTATAAGATATACCCTACACTGATTGACTTCATTACAGTGACCATGAAACAGTGGCAGACCACTTTGCAATTAAGCCATGATAAAGGCCAGATTATTATCCCAGGGATAAAAATTCAAAGTGGTATATTCCAGGGTGACTCTCTTTCGCCATTGCTATTCTGCCCTGCCATTAACCCATTAAGCTGCTTACTTAACAACTTAGGCCATGGCTACAATTTGGCTCCTAAAAAACAACAAAGTGTAAAGACTTCTCATCTTCTCTTTGTTGATGATTTAAAACTGTATAGCTCATCAGATGAGGAACCGAAAGCACAGCTGCAGGTTGTCATACTTTTTCAGATGATATTAGAATGTCATTTGGTCTTGATAAGAGTGTAAAAGCAACCTTTAAAGCAGGAAAACATTAGTTTGGGACAAGAATGTCATATGAAAGAACTTGAGCAAGAGGGAGTGCATAAATATTTGGGAATTGATGAAGGATCAACAACAAAACACAAACAAATGCGAATAAGACTTAGTAAGGAATACTTTAAAAGACTTAAATTAATTCTAAAAACAGAGTTGACATCTAGGAACAAAATCCAAGCTATAAACCACTTTGTTCTTCCTGTCCTAACTTACAGTTTTGGAGTGATTGACTGGCCCCAAAATGTGTTGGATAGATTAGATAGGAAAACAAGAAGGATGCTTCATGCTCACCAAATGATTTATAAAAATCAGTCTATACCAAGAGTATATATTCCCCGTTCCGAAGGAGGGATGGGCCTCCTTGAAATTGATTGCATGTACAGATCTGCAATTGTGGGGCTCCACACATATCTGCTGACCTCACAAGACCCAAATGTAGTGAATGTTTTAAAACATGAGGAAAATAAATCTAAGATGACTTCTCTGCTTAATTTAGTAAAAGCATATCGGTGCCAAGCAGGAATAGAAATCAAACCAGAAGTAGATAAAAATCAGGCAGCAACTGAATGTGCGAAAAAAGAAAAAGAAAGAATATAAGGTGAAGGACCAGATCAGAAGGCAAGAAATGTGGGAAAAGCATAAATATAGTTGCAAGTATAGAAAACTTCTGGAAGAACCTCATATTGATCAGGAATGAACAATTAAGGAGAGGCAAATTCAAACCAACAGATGAAAGGTTACTATTGCCAGCCCAAGATAGTGGGCTATACACACGCTGGTTACGCTGGTTTACAAAGTCTATTGAACATGTGGGAGAAACAGACAAATATAGGTTTTGTAAAACTGAACTGGAAACAGTTGCACACCTCATTGCTAATGGCAGAAGGACTGTAAAGAGAAAGGCATAATAAAGGGGCAAGACTGTTGCACTGGGGAATGTGCAAACATTATGATACTGAAGTTGCTGAAAAACACTGGAATCATGAGGCACAAAGTATCATAGAAAATGAAGTTTATATGATATGGGTTCACCCATTACCAACAGTTCAAAAGACAGATGCTAAAAAAACGGATATAGTGGTCCAAGAAAAGAAGACAAAAGTAGCATTGATCACTGAAATACACCCACTGATTACAGTGTCTTGCATACAGAGAGACACAAAGTCATAAAATGTCAGGATTTGCAGGCAGAAATGAGAGCAATGTGGAAGAAAGATACCCAAACAGTTCCAACTGTAGTTGGAGCAATAGGCCTTATAAAGATGAGTCTACAATCGTATTTAGATATGCTAACAATACATGTAACTTAGTATGAATTGCAGAAGTAGTCATTACTGGGCACATTGCAGGTGTTGCGAAGAGCACTACTGGCTGACATCAAAGAGTGAAACAATGCTCATTTCATGAACTTTAGTCGTATTTTGACTTAGGAATGGGGTCCATTCCCGTCACGGTATTAGAAACCCAAAAGACTTGAGGAAATTAAAAGACAGAAATCACATATGTGACCTTCAGTTCCAAATGGCTAAACCATCTGAACTCAATGCACAAACTAACACATCTTAGGACAGAAGCCATGTAACAGAATATATATATATATATATATATATATATATATATATATAAAAGTATGCACTATACATTGATGATAAACATTAAATATTCAACATTTACCTTTTGGACTCAATTAGATAAAGTGATGTAATGCGTCCTGTTGAGTCTAACGTGACTCTGAGGATCCCATTTTCCATGGTAACAGAACCATCCAACTACAATAAAAACAGCAAGCAGAATCAGCTTGTTAGCTTGTTAAGGGATAAAGCAAAGCCAGCACTGCATATTTTACCACATTAATAGATTCAGCCTTGTTCAGTTTCTTACTGTTCCCCAGCACGTAAGGGTCTCTGCATTCCATGCTTATTCAAAACTAGGGGTAGCAAAGGGATATTTTTATAGATACTCAAACTGTTTTTATTATAACAATAATGTCATGTACAAACTTATATGCTTTAAACATATCATATTTTAAGCTAACATTTCATTCTTTATGAAAAATGTTTTGTTCTATGAAAATTCATATCCATCAAATGTAGACCATACTTCATTAGGAAGGGCAGTCCGTGCTTCCACAGTCACTCTCCTGTAGTAACTGCTCATGCACAGCAAAATATTGCTTCACTGCAGGAGGTACTCAACAAAAAATATAGTGCAGAGCAGAAGGGTCCTTAAAACACTGCCCTGCACAAGCAAATACACCAAAGATTTAGTTAAGTGTTTAAAAGTGGTTATTGATTTTCAAGATGAAAAGTGACCACTTACCAGTACTGTCATCCAAAAGATCTGTCAGCTGAAATAACATCTTATTAGTTGTGACACTGCCAGCCCAGCTATCTGGAATTTTGTAAATAATTCTATGTCATTTGTGAATATTGATATGATTTATACAGAACTGTATGTTATGTACTGAGCTTCAAGAATGTAACCATAGCATAGCCTGCTGGAACACAGACGATTAACTTAACATAACTTCAAGAAAATAAGTTTAAATTAAGTGCTTCACTATATGCTATAAAAGTTAGTTTCACTGCAGCAAGAAGATAGGATGTCTAGAGTGAGAAGTTTTTTTCTATTATCCCCGAGAGAAGTATTTATTATATTTAAAATGTAAGGTGTTTTATTGCACTGTGACTTTACAGCAGCTGCACTTCTGAGAGATATGTACTTCTCACACAGAGATGTTAAAATTATGTTACTTTCTGTTAGACTGGGAACTGAAGGCAGGTGACAAAGAGTGATGTCATCCAGGCTAACTCAGCAGTAATATGTGATATTAATTTAACAACTCTCTCTGAGAGGGAGACTGGGCATTTTGTATCTTGTCTTAGACTTAGAAACATCCTTCATAATCATCTGCATTTGCCTTCCTAATAGTAAGTAACTAGGGTACAGTGATATCTCTTAGATACCTGCCACTCCTTGTAAACCATCTTCTGGTTTCTTTGTCCCTCCATTATCTACCTGCCCCCTCTGTCTGTTGTCCCCTCCCATTCCCACCTCATTTCCTGCCCTTAGGGCATATAAGGGGAAGACCTTCATGGCGCCTTTCCTTTTTTACTACCTAAACTCTTCCCTGGCTGCTGCGTGCTCCTGAACCCAGAGGAAAACTCACAACTGTAAGTACCTTCACGTTTTCAACGATGCTTATTGATTATGTATTTTCCCATTACTGTTTTAGGCATTTGTAACGCTATGTCTTATTGTGCTATTTTTTAATTACTGTGCCACTCTTATTGCGCTATTTTTTAATTATTGTGCCACCTGTGTATTAATACAAAGAGTACTGCAATTATTGTACCTGGTAATATACTACTTGTGTAGATCCTCTGATGCCGTTAGCATGTTACTGTCTAGCGTTATAATTTGGCTCAATTGGTTTTAGCGACTTAAAGGGTCTCAATCTTCCCAGCTTGTTACCAAATGAGAATGTATTACATTGCGCATCCTCTCTACCTCAATTGTCGAAATGCTAGCTGCTAGTATATTAATATAGAGAGTACTGCAATTGTGTAACCCGGTAATATAGTAATGGTGTGATGCCTTTAGTGTATTTAGTCTAGCATTCTAATCTGGCTCAATTGGTCTTAGCGACTTAAAGAGTCTCAATCTTCTTAATTTGTTAGTTAAGGGAAACGTACTACATTGTGCATACTCTCTACCTCAATTGTTGAAACACCAGCAGCTAGTGTTAAGCGTTCCAAACTGGCTAAATATTTTTGTTAACATCAGCGTTTCTGAAGTGGCTCACTCCTCTTATCTTGTTTTGACAAGTGAACTCACCATGTTGTATTATTCTCTCTACTTCAACTACTAAAACGCTATCAGCTACCTGTGCATGGTTCCTTCCACGTGGCCAGGGTTGAGCAGTTCTGCAAAGCGAGCATTTCAGCTCCCTTGTTGATGCCTTAGTAGTACGCTTAATCACATTTAAGAAACTAAGTCGGGGGCTTAGTAGCACGCTTAATCACATCCAAGAAACTAAGTTGGGGGCATATGTAAAGTATTTGGAAGCAGTTTGATTAACCTCTTTCACTGCATTAGTCGGGGATAAGGTTAAGCAATACACATTTTATAAGACTCTTGTGAAACTCGTTTCTTTTCTTTCCTTTAATAAATCACACGCACTGATTGCCAAACACGTCTGTGGTTTGTAATATTGTTATATTGATGGTTTAAGCAGTTCATTTTCCTGCCTAGTTTTAAATATTACACCTAACTTATTACTTGTATAACTGTGACGTGTTCCAGGGTGTTTAAATTGCTGCTAGAACTGGTGTTTTTTACTTAGCCTTTTCTGTATTGCTTGTAATGCTACTAGACTGAATGCTTTTTCTCCTAGCCTTTTTGGTGCAATTTCTGTAAGAAAGTATGATTACAACTTTATTATTATTGTAGTACTACTGGCCTACCTAATCTTAACTGTTTATTATAAGTACTTTTGCTGCCTTAATACAATATTAATATCCTTCCTACTTACCTTTTTCACCTTCCTAGCAATCTACCCACTGCCTTCCATTACTGGACCTACCTGGCCTTTAAGGACCGCCTGATCTACTTCAGGCTTTGCCAATTTGGACCATCTTGCTTTTCTGCTGCCCCACTGATTTCTCCTGTTTGTACAGTACTTGACAAAGTATGTTTAACTTTTGACCCATATTGTAAGATAATACCTGTTGATTGTCTTGTAATTTTTTGCCACTGAGTCAGGTAATCCAGCAGCCAGACTCCTCTCCCTGCCCAGTATCACCTGATGGTCCTTTTTCCCCTGTTACTAACTTTTTCTTTCCCCACCTACGTATCCTTGTCTTGGTTACCTTCTGTATCTTTCCTTCTGCCCACTAGGTGGCAGTACAATCCAGCTTTGTTCCCTCGCTGTCTCCCCCACTTGTGCTTGCTTTAGCTCAATATAATTCTCTTTTCTTCTATTTCTCATCTCTTGCCCTGCTGCTTCACCTCCTAGCCCCTACTCTTCTCATCCTTTACCTACTTTAGACTATATCCACTTCTAGCTTCCCTGCTTCATTATCCTCTCTCCTACACCATACCTGCTCTACTAGAAGCTACATACCTGTTACTCTGTCTCCTTCTCTTTGCCCCTTACTGATTGTCTCCTCTGAATCTTCCACCACTTGGTCTGACCCGCTCCGTTCGCCCTACGGGCTCACTCTGCCCCCCTACCCTACCCCTAATTCCCACCCACCCCCAGTGCAGTTAAACTTAAACATCTCTAACCACACCCACTTAACTACTCAGCCTATCCCATTAGACTACTACTTATCAACCCCACCCCTTCTCCAATTCTCTCTATAACTAACCCCACCCTTCAATAAATTTACTTTTCATCCCTCAACGTCTCTGTTACCCCTCCCATGTCACCTCTCATCTATTCTACCTTAAATTTCTCTTATCTTTACTTTGTTTAACCCTCTACATAATCTCTTAACCCTATCACAAATGACCTTCTTACTTAACTATACCCTTAAGAACTTTCTTCTTATTACTTCTTCAATAATATTCCTAACTTCACCCTATGCCCTAACCTACTACGAAAATCTCTCTTTAATTAATAATGAACCGTCCCATCAACAAACATTACCTATCACACAGCTCAACTTCTTCTCCCATAGTAATATAACCTCTACTTCAGTTTACTTACTCCCAAGGTTTCATATATCTTCCCATGTTACTTACTTCTCCAGCAAGATAAGCCCACCCAAGTACCTTAAAAGCATAAAGACTTTACTAAAATATCCCACTCAACTTCTATTAGATGGCGATATTCATCCTAATCATGGCCCAAACCCTCCAATCTACAACAACCCACAAAACGAAACAACTAATTGTGTCTCTACCTCTATAAAACTAGGTAATTCTCTTAGAATAGCTCATCTCAACATCCGTAGCATTAACAATAAACTTACTCAACTGCATGCCCTCTTACAGGTGCATGCATTTGATATCCTTTGCCTTACAGAAACTTGGTTGAAACCCTCTACTCATGACCTAGAAATAACCCCACCTGGATATAACATCCTAAGATGTGACCGTACCACCAAGAAGGGTGGAGGTGTAGCTATCTTATACAAATCTGAACTTCTAATTTCATGCTTCAATGTGTTACTCCCCTCTAATACCAACGCAGAAACCCTTACCATTAAACTCCAACTTAATAAATCTAAATCTGTTTATATAATCTGCACCTATATCCCTCCAGGAAATAATATTAACAATCTTGAAAAGATTCTCAGTAGCCTTTCCACCCTACTACCTCAAGAAACTATTGTACTAGGTGATTTTAACATTGACTGGACTACCTGTAACTCTCCTAATCCTAACTCCCACATAAATCTTTATGGCTTCACTCAAATAATAAACACCCCCACAAGAATCCACAAACCTAGTAATAAAGAAGCTACTCTTGACTGGATACTTATAAATAGTCATCCTGAAACCTATACTTCAGGAACACTTCCAGATGACCTTAGTGACCATGTACTTACCTATATAACAAAACAAAAGGCTCATACACCTATTAATAACACATTTATAACCTATCGTTCCAAAAAAACACTTTAAAGCAGAGAGCTTTCAGAATGAACTAAAGGCCTGTAACTGGTCACCTCTGAAACAACTCTATCTAGATGAAGCAGTTTCTTACTTTAATACCAAGTTCCTACAAATCCTAGATCTCCATGCCCCCCCCCCTTCGCTCTTCCCGAGTTAGGACTAAAACAGCCCCATGGCTCACAAAACAAACAAAGGACAAAATACTCCTACGGAACAAAATATGGGCCAGATGGAGAGCCACTAAGAGCTCTGCTGACCACCTATATTTTAAACAGCTAAGAAATGCAACCAAGAATGACATTATCTTAGACAAGAAAAACTACTATCTCCACCTTCAACAATCACACCCAAATAACCCTAAAAAGGTTTGGTCAGGCATTAAAAAACTTCTCCATCCAGGACATACCAAAACTCCAGCCCCATCTTCAGTTCCCCATAATAACCTTTTGCAAATAGCAGACGCCTTTAATAATTACTTCACAGAAACTATACAAACTCTTGCAAACACAATATCTCCCATTTCCCCCAGCACTTTACAAAACACAGACAGTTCAGTGCCTCCCTTCCATATACAACCTGTGCCAACATCCTTTATCTGTAAACTCCTTCAAAAACTCAAACCTTGCACCCCTTCTGCCGACCACGTACCAGCAGAATACCTTCAAATAGCTTCCAAAGTCATAGCATATCCCATATCCATCCTTGTAAACCGAACAATAATAGAAGGTAACATCCCATCCATATGGAAAGTCTCCCATATAATCCCCCTTACATAAAGGAGGCAAATCCACTGATATCTCCAACTTCCGACCAATTGCATTACTCTCTCCACTAGCCAAAATAATGGCAAAATGTATTCATCATCAACTACTCCAACATCTGCTCCACAATAACTTACTTGCCAACTGTCAGCATGGCTTTAGGCCCTTTCATAGTACAACTACCGCCCTTCTATCTTTTACTGACTGCATTAACAAGAATCTAAATAATAACTCTCTATCTTCTGCACTATTCACTGACCTATCAAAAGCCTTTGATATGGTTAACCACGACTTACTAATCAATGTCCTAAAAGCCCAATCTCTTGACCCACAAGCAATACTCTGGTTTACATCCTATCTAAAAAATAGACAACAAGCAGTGCTCTGGGACAATAATCTCTCCACACCCCTCCCTGTAAACATTGGAGTCCCTCAAGTCTCTATCCTTGGCCCTCTTCTATTTTCCATCTTTATTAATGATCTAAATACTGCTGTTCCTCAAGCCACATGCATACAATACGCTGATGATTCTACCTTAATTTGTACTGCTAAGTCATCTATCTCTCTTCAGACCCTTACTCAAGCAGTTTTTAACACCGTTGAAAATTGGTTCACCCATCACTACCTCTTCCTCAACCCTAAAAAAACAAAATTATTACTTTTTGCCCCCACTCAAAAGTCACCAGAGTTCCACTTCACAATTATCTCTAACAATGGAACTACTATTTCCCCTGACAATACTACACGTCTACTGGGTATAACCTTAGATAATAACCTCAGCTTCATTAACATATCAACAATACTATACAGACTGTCAATAAAAAACTAGGCTCTCTGTATAGAATCAAACCCCTTCCTCACACCACTAGCTAAAACCTCCATTGCCCAAACTCACCTAACTTCTACTCTATTCTATGCTTCCGCCATATACATCAATCTATCAAAACACAATCTAAGCAAGCTTGAAACTAGCTATAATAACATAGCTAGATGTGTCACTGCCACCCCTTTCAGAACCCACCACTGTCACAACCTTAAACAACTTGGATGGTCAGAACTACAAAACCATCTACTGTATAAGCAACTGCTTATCTCACATAATATTCTTCATCACCCAAACAATACCCCAATCCTCTCCAACCTGATCTCCCCATATAGAAATCTTGCAACACTTCGCTCAGCAAATAAGCTATTAATCTCCAATATAAAATCAAACAATAAAGCTAGGGACTCACTTTTTGCTAACATTGTGGGTAAAATCTGGAACAATCTTCCTAGTACACTCACGTCGCTCTCATCCACACCACTCTTCAAGAAACATCTCAAAGAACATCTGAAATTTCATTGGCTTTGTCCCTGTTCTAAACCAGACTAAACCCTACCTTTTCCCCTTAACGCTCTTTTTTTCTATACCCCTTCCTTCTAACCTTTGTCCCCTCTACACCTTTAATCAATAGAATCTAACCTTATTCTAGCCCTTGTGATTCTTGCCTTCTTCTGCTCTCTCTCTCTCTTTCTCAGACCTACTAATCATTATTTTCAGAATACTGAATGTCCTTGTACTCAATTGTATTTTAAACCTTGCACAGCCTGCGAGCTATTAATCACAGAAACAATTCTCTTAAATCTTTTTTAATTTCTTTGTATTTGAATTTAGTCATTTTTTAACTATTGTAATCTTTTTTGTAATTTACTAATGCTTGGAGCTTATCTCCCTGGGCCTCTACTGAAAATGGACATGTATCCAGCTAGACTAGCCCAGCCAACAAATGTAAAATAAAAAAATAAAAAATAAATATAGATAGGAATATAGTAAAAATTAGTTTAGATGTTTTCTGTATTTATTTGAGATTGTCCTGTAATGTTGTTTAAGAATATTTCCTGTGATTTTGAACTCCGAAGTAACTGTGTTGATTGAGTATTGTCTTGTTCTTTTATTATTTATTACTAAATATATTTAAACCTATCTTTGTGGCTGGTATTTATAAAACATATTTAAGCTCTTAGGGAACTTGCATATCTATTTGGTAATACTGTACAAGCCACAACTAAATAGCCTTGGTCACACTTACCATTTGGATAACAGTAACATTACACAGTAGGACTGGTCACCCCTTGTAAGGGCTGATAAGTAGGGGGTTGGTGGCAGAAGGGGGCTTAGCTAGTAAACCTGGGCCAGCCTTCCCTAGGAGTGCATGTGTGTTTGTATATAAATCAAATCGCAAAGTGTGTGTGTGTGTGTGTGTGTGTGTGTGTGTGTGTGTGTGTGTGTGTATATATACACATATATATGATTATGGTCACATTTGTCAAAATGCAAAAATATTGATGCATCAATACACATGTTAAGAACTGACACTGGCACATACAAAGTTAAAAACAAAGAACCAAAAAAGAGTGCATAAAAAACTCCATTTTCTTGGATGGCAACCTCCATCTGGGAGCTGCACCCTCCACACCCCTTGCTAACTGTATCCACTAACTCTCAGATTGTGCAATCTAGAAGAAAAGGAATATTCTCAAGCTCAGAGAAATGCACAATCTCGCACGCCTCTCTATCATGTACTTAGACAACCAAACATGGTCGACTAACTAGATCTCGACGAAAACAGTGCACCCATATGTACATGGGTATTGTCATGTTCGAGTAATGCATACATCAGCCTTCTAAACACTGACAGCAAAAGGTTGAGAATGTGAACATAAACACAGTGATATGCATGTACCAAGGAATACCCTTGATATATGCAATCTTTAAAAAATAATTAATTTTTGCCAGAGGCAAGACCCCTGCATCCCCCACACCCCCTGCAATTTATACTAACTCCAAGATCATGCAATATAAAGAAGTTATGTACTCACCATAACGTTCCATCTGAGTAGATACTTCATTTATCTGCAACCTGTGGGTAGTCGGATCCGAGCCGGCAGCTTTCCAAGCTCCGAGCTCCTAGCTCCTCCCTCCTACCCATAATCCCTTGCTACTAACCACATTACCTCAGATCGGTTATTTTGCCCTATAGGCTAAAGACGGAGAAAAATCTCCAAAGGAGCAATACCTTACCGAGGTTCGGGGGATGGCAGGGGGGGGGTCGGTTGCTGACAAATGAAGTATCTACTCAGATGGAACGTTATGGTGAGTACATAACTTCTTTATCTGAAGTAGTTACTTCACTTGATCTGCAACCTGTGGGACAGAGTCCCCAGCTTACCTAAAGACCCTGGGTGGTCCCTACGGAAGGATATTCCGAAGCACCACAGAGCCAAAGGAAGCCCTACTTCTGGAGATCATGTCCAGCTTGTAATGAGAAATGAACGTATGGGAAGAGGACCAGGTAGCTGCTGAACAAATATCGTCTACCGGAACTCTAGACCAAAAAGCCGTCGAAGTAGCCACAGATCTAGTAGAGTGCGCACGGACGCCAACTGGAGCTGGCTTCCCAGATGAAGTGTATCCCTGACTAATACACTGAGAGATCCAATTTGCCACTGTCACCTTAGAGATTGGTTTGCCCATGGCTGACTTAGCATAAGAAACAAACAACTGGTCTGACTTGCGAAAATCTTTAGTCCTATGCAAGTAAAAACGTAGTTGTCTGTGTACATCCAATTTGTGCAATGTGTATTCACCCTTGTTTTGGAAATTTGGGAAGAAGACAGGAAGGTTAATAGATTGATTAATGTTAGTCTCTGTGGCTACCTTAGGCAGAAAGGAAGGATTAGTCCTGAGGGCCACCCTATCTTTGTGAAAAATAAGGTATGGATGCTTAATGCACAAAGCTTGCAATTCTGAGACTCGTTTGGCTGAAGTAATAGCGACCAAAAAGGCCGTTTTCCAAGATAAAGATTTTAATGGCACTGAGGCCGCCGGCTCAAAAGGTGGCCTTGTTAATGCTTGTAAGACTAAGGTAAAATCCCATGGAGGCACTGCCGGCTTAACAGGGGGCTTCAAGAGAAACACGCCTTTTAAGAAGGTCTTGCATATTTTTGCTGATGCCAAGGAGGCTACGCCATCCCCTACGTGATAATGAGAGATGGCTGCTAGCTGGACCTTAATGGTGGACGCACTAGCTCCCTGTCTAAACAGAAGGGACAGGAAGTCCAGGATAGTAGGAATTGGAACCGTAACGGGGTCTAATTCCTTATCCTTTGCCCAAATGGAAAAACGTTTCCATTTACTGCTGTAGAGCTTTCTGGTAGATGGTTAATGAGCTGCTACCAGAATGGCCTTAACAGGGGACGAGATACCGAGAGTCCTAGCCAACAATGGAACTGGATCAACCAGGCCGTGAGTCTGCGGTTGACCAGGTTGGGAGTGTGGCATCTCGTCGGATGCGAGATCAGGTCTGGTCTGGGGTCCAGGATCCATGGGGGAGCCACACTGTGAGACTGCAGAAAAGGGAACCAGATTTGTCGAGGCCAGAATGGGGCTATGAGAATCACTCTGCTCCCCAACCGACAGGCTTTCTGGATGAACTTCATCATCAGAGGAAGTGGGGGATATGCATAAAGGAGACCGGGTGGCCAAGCATGAACCAGAGCGTCCCTGGGGGATTCCCCTCTGGGGGGAACTATCGCGAAGTAATCGCTGCATTTTGTGTTTAGGGGAGAAGCGAAAAGGTCGCAGCGAGGTTGACCCCACTTGAGGAATATCTGCTTTGCAACAGAAGGATTCAGAGACCACTCGTATGGGCTGAGGAATTCCTGACTCAGCTTGTCCGCTAATATGTTGGACCGTCCCGGAATGTGCATTGCTATCAGAAAGCGGTTGGTGGAAATCGCCCATTCCCACACTCTCATGGCTTCTCGACACAGGGGATAAGATCTGCCCCCCCCGTTTGTTTATATACCAGACAACGGACATGTTGTCCGTCTGGATCGCAATAGTCCCTAGAGGAAGAAGGTGATGAAGCACCTGCAACGCCAAAAGCACTGCCCTCATCTCTAGGACGTTGATATGCAATGCAGTCTCTAGGGGAGTCCACGTGCCTTGGACAGACTTGCCCGCGTAATGTCCGCCCCACCCGAGGCAGGAAGCGTCCGTGGTCAACGTGGCTTTGACTGGGGGAATCACAAAGGGTCTTCCTTCCTTGAGTTCCTGAGCCTGTAACCACCAAAGAAGGGAGTCCCTGCATGCCCTGCTCAGGGAGATCGGCATGTCCAAGGGATGGACCGATAGCAACCATTGGACCTGTATGGTCCATTGTAACACCTGCATTCGCAGACGGGCATGGACAGAAAGGCCGATCGCTGTTGACATAGACCCTAGCGCCCTCAGGACTAATTCTGCTGGAGGAGCGGGGCTCCGAAGAATCTCTAAGACATGTAGATACAAATTGTTCAGCCTGACCGATGTAAGAACCACTTTGCAGATCTGAGTATCCAACCTGGCCCCTATGAACTCTAGGGCTTGAGTGGGGCACAGGCAGGATTTCTTTAGATTCACTGAAATCCCCAAATGACGGAATAGAGATAGGGTGTAATCTCTCGCCACGACCAGTAGATGCCTGTTGGGGGTGGTGAGGAGCCAGTCGTCTAGGTAGGGAAACACCTGAATGCCCTGGAGTCTCAGGTGGGCTGCAACCACTGCCATGACTTTGGTAAACACTCTGGGGGCTGAAGTGAGGCCAAATGGAAGAACCCTGAATTGATAATGACTGGCTCCTAGCCGGAAGCGTGGGGAACCTCCTGGATCGTCTGTCCATTAGTATATGGTAGTACGCATCTTTGAGGTCCAACGAGCACATCCAGTCGTTCTCCCGCAGAAGGGGGAGAATAGATTGGAGGGTGACCATCCGGAATTTTTCCTTGGGTATGAACAGGTTCAGGGACGAGAGGTCTAGGATGGGTCTGAGGTCCCCCATTTTCTTTGGCACCAAGAATAACCTGGAGTAATAGCCCAACCCGGACTGATCTGGGGGGACAGGCTGGATGGCTCTTTTTCTTAGCAACTCTGAAATTTCCAGAGCTGCGGACTCCCTCTGATGGGGTGGAACATCTGGGAGACGTTTGGGTTTGGGGGTGGGTGTGTGAACGATATAGTGTATCCTCTGGATATAATCCGGAGCACCCATCGATCCTGAGTAATGGACTCCCATTTTGACAGGTGCTCCGCCAATCGCCCCCGACTGCCTCCAGAGAGGGACAGTCGGGCAAGCCCTCAGGGCTGTTGCGCGGGTCTATCCGAGAAAGGTTCTCTAGACCCGATGTTACGCGGCCCCCCTCTGCCTCTGGGCCGGCATCCACCTTGTCCTCCTCTGCCTCTAGAAGACGAGTTGTCCGCAGCAGGACGGGATTGCTGAGATTTATGGAACCACAGCTTCTTTTGCCCCCTCTGATTCCTGGAGAAGGATCTTTGGGGGCTAGAGAAGCGGACTCCGACGGCCGACAGAGTCTTCCCATCCTTTTCGCTTTGGACCAGCGTGTTGCGAACTGTTGAGCCAAATAAGGCCGAACCATCATAAGGGGCGTTCGCAAAGGACGCCTTAAAGGGTTCTGTGAAGTCGCAAAGGCGGAGCCAGGAGTGACGTCGCAAAACCACTCTAGCTCCGCTAGCTCTAGCGGCCCCTTCCATGGCATGGGAAAGAAGCCACA
Organism: Protopterus annectens; assembly: GCF_019279795.1. Classification (NCBI taxonomy): domain Eukaryota; kingdom Metazoa; phylum Chordata; order Ceratodontiformes; family Protopteridae; genus Protopterus; species Protopterus annectens. Next base: position 592,212,159 of record NC_056739.1, read on the forward strand.
TAGTTGTGTTTGATATGGACTTTAGAGTGGCTATTCGAGTCTCAAACACCTTTTTGTCTGGGACCGACATGGACTGCGGAGGGGCTGCAGCGTATTCTTTAAGTCATGCTGTAGCCTAATGGTGTGTGCCATGTAGGTCAGCGACCTTATGGCAAAGGTCGCTGAAGCAAATATCCGCTTCCCAATACAGTCCAATGCCCGGGACTCCTTGTCCGGCAGATGGACCGAAGAACTTTCTTGGGCAAGTTCTTTCCTAGTGGCCGCTGCCACCAACATAGCATCAACTGGTGTGCCTTTGGACCAAGAAAGTCTATCAGATGGAGGGCTGAGGACCTTGTCTGGGCGTCTAGGGATAGGCTCCACAGTGTCGGGCTCCCTCCAAGCCCTAGTGGTAATTAAATCCACCAAGGGGTCGGCTGGGGGAACACCCAGGAGGTAGATGGGCCCGCCTCAAAGGCCTCCAGAAATACAGACTCGTCCAGAGAGGGCTTTTGGGCAGACCACCCCCCTCTTATACGCAACATTTCCATGATGTCACAGAAGGAGACATCTTCAGGGGGTGACCTTGGGGAGCCCTCCATATCATCCAAATCCGTATCTGTGGTAATGGACTCGGGGGAGTCCAGGTGCCTCCTTTTGCACTGATGCTTCCGAGGTACCTCTTTGGCGGGGCTGTCCGAAGAGGGCTCATCCGCAGGGTGGTGTTCCTCCATGGGAACCAACTGGAGGGCTTGGGCAGGCTGTCCAGATGGACGGATGACCGAAGACAGACCCTGATACAGTGGGGGCACGGGTGGATCCGAAGGCCCGGTCGGGGACCTGAATGACCTTGACAGTACCCTCTCCACCACCTCAAAAGCCGAGGGAGATTCACTGTCACCAGCCTGAGAAAGTAACCTCCTCAGCTCCGAGGATAGGATCGGGGTCAGAGCCGAAGCAATCGGACCCGAGGCAGTGGTGTGCTCCAACCCAATCGGCGCCGAAGACACAACCACCCCCTCGGATCCGATGCTCAACCCTCGGCCCCGAGAGCTTGGATCCGACAAGCTCGAAGGTATAGTCGGCGTCGAAGACACAATAGCTATCGGCGCCGACGTATCCCCGGATCCGAAAGGGCCTGGATCCGACAACTCCGAGACCCGAAAACGGGTCGGAGAAGGAGCGATCGGGGCAAAAATGGGGGCTGCACTCCCTCCCAAAGGGGGGGAGGCAAGAGCATTCACATCTGCATCTGGGTCTGTAGAAACCTTCGCATCATCCGATCCATGTCTGCTTCGGAGATGCTTCTTGTAGATCGAGAAGAAGTAGTCGAGGCGGGCCGGGAAGGCCACCTCGAAGACCTCGAGGGAGACCTATCCTCCTCCTCTGGCTCCGGGGAAAAAGAAGGTGAACGTAGCCGAGAGGACGAGGATCCGGAGACCCTCACTGGGGACTTCAAGATTTTTTCAGGCGGAGCCGAGGGATGAGACTCGGCCCGCCTATTAGATCTGTGACCCTCTCTGTCTTTGTGCTTCTTCTCCCTGTGGGAAGAAGCACTAGACTCCACAGAGCTTGTACCCAATAAGGGAGGTTGAGTCCCGGGTACAGCTAAGGGAGTAGCCGGCGCCGAAGCTACCGAAGTAGCTTGAACCCAGCTGGGAGAGGAAGAAGAAGCCGAGTCCTGGGGAAGTTTTCCCGCCAGGATCAGCTTGTTCTTCCTGTCCCTGAGTGCCCGGGGGTTGAAGGCCGCACATATCTGGCAGGCCTCCGATAAATGTGCTGCCCCCAGGCACAAAACGCACTGAGTGTGGCCATCAGCTGGGGACAGCTTGTGGCCACACTCAGTGCATTTTGAAAATATGGCCTTAGAAACTTCAGCCATAATGCTGTCTCACACACACACACACACCCAAACACTAGGGGGGGGGAGAGATAAAATTAAACTAAGGAAAGATTAGTTTTTTTTTTTTTTTTTTTTTTTTTTTTTTTTTTTTTTTAGGGGTTTTAAAGGGTTTGGTTTAAAACACACACACACAAATTTAAATAACAAAAAAGAGTCTAAAACAGAACAATCTCACCAAGGCCAGGAGCTCTTCACTAAGAAGCAACAGTCTTTAGCCGTGGCAAAAAACGATCTGGGGTAATGTGGTTAGTAGCAAGGGATTATGGGTAGGGGAGGAGCTAGGAGCTCGGATCTTGGAGCTTGGAAAGCTGCCGGCTCGGATCTGAGGTCGGATCTGACTACCCACAGGTTGCAGATCAAATGAAGTAACTACTTCAGATCGGGGAAAGTACATATTCTTCTACCTCAAAAAATATACAGTCTTGCACATCTGTCGATCATCTGCTTAGTCAACCACATACGTTTGATTAAACAGATGTAAACCAATTACAAATTAGACCAAACACAGGCTACCTATATACATATATTTATATTTGGATGAAAAAATATAGATCTTTATAGATATATTTAATGTCACTCACTTTATTGATATGGCAGTGTGAATGATTCTGAAAACACCGAGTGTTCCATTTATCAAAATTTAAAGATGTGTTCCCAAGTCTCATACCACTGTTTTGAGCTTAGAGGAGTGCTATCTATATCATAATTAGCAGGGACTACTACTTTGGCAAAGGGGATAATGAGGCATTTTTTTGCGTTTAGTTTTAGTCTGTGACTTTGGCACCAGTCATTTGTTTGCATCAGCCAGCCCTTCTGTATTATGTTAACATCATTGGGGACTCTATGAATGCACTACATTTATGGTCATCTGCAAATTTGGTAAGACACAGGCCATCTACATTCACCTGGACCTCAGAAAAACAGATTCTAAACAGTAGAGGACCCAGCACAGATCTCTGTGGTACCCCACTGGTTACTGGTCTACTGGTGGAGGTGGACTTCCCAACTTTGACAGTGTGGGTTCTGTCAGTGAGGCAGTTAGCTACTCATCTAATGACATATGGGTTAATCCCCAGCTGGGAGAGATTCTCAATGATCCCTGAGTTGGGGATTGTGTCAAAAGCTTTGTCTAAATCTAGATAGGCAGTATGTACTGCTTTGCCATCTTCCAGGGCTTTAGTGACATTCTCACAGAAGTCCACCGGGTTTAATAAACAAGAACTACCCTTGACAAAACTAAGCTGTGTCAGGTCAAGAGTTTGAAGGTTGCCTCTGTCCTTTTTGATACAATCCATGAGGACTGTATCTATGACTTTGCAGATAAGGCTGGTTAGACATTTGGCTTAACAGTTCTCAGGGTCAGTTGATGGACCCCATCTGTGCAATGGGATTACTGTTGCTGTTCTCCACTCTGCTGGAACAAAGGCAGTGCTCAGCCTATGGTTAATGAGTGCCAAGTGGTTCAGCTAGATCTTGTTTTAGATTTAGTAAGCAGCCTGGGATGATATTTGGTCCCATAGAGGCTTTGTTTTTGGCCTTGGACAGCACTTGTGTGACCTGGTCTTTGGAGATATTCGGTAGGGGACTGGTGTCAGCAATACTTTGGGATATAACTGGTGGGGACAGGGGCAGGGGGTGCATTTATTGCCAAATCTGTCAGCTAGCAGGTTGGCAGTTTCCTCAGGTTCAATGTGATTGGTACCATCCACTACAAGTTTGGCACACAGCTGGGCATTCCCTTTTAGGTTTCAGACAAAGCTATAGAAAGCCTTATGATTGTCTTTAGCTAAGTTGCTAATTTAGTCTCATAACTAGCCTTAGAAATCTTTACAAGATATCCGATTTGTTTGTTCAAACTTTGGAGGGTATTCTTCCTCTGATTAGGTTTCTATGTGTTTTTAGATATCAGTTTTTTTTTGTTGTTGTTCTATAACTTATTTATACTTGCAGTCCACCAGGGTGGCTTTTTTTTGGAGGACCTGGTTTTGGTCCTGTCAGGCACTGCCAAGTCAGTACATTTTTTTAGGTGGCTATATAGGGCATTTATGTACTCCTCTGCACAGGAGTCATTGTTGGCTCTGTTGCATGGGCTTTAAAACTTTTTATACCTTCACTTAGCAGGCTAAAGTTTGCTTTTGAGACATTTTTTAAATTTTATTTACTCCTGTGGAGGTGTCAGGTCTGATTTTTACTTTAAATGAGATAGATTTATGGTACAACTTTACCAGGGAGGTCACCACACAGGGGTAGTGCAGTGGTCCCCCATGTTGGTGAGCAGTAGGTCTAGGATATTTGAGCCCCTTGTGGGGGTGCAGATCAAGTGTTCCAGGGTATTTGAATTAACAAAGTACAGGAACTCCCAGAGCAATCATGTTTGTGCTCAGGTAAGTCACCCAGTTGATGGAAGGTTAGTTGAAATCTCCCATGACCAAGGTGTTTGGCTATATGCTGAGCAACTCAAGCAAGTCCAGGCAGACTGCATGCTTCTCCTGGTTCGTGGTGAGAGACCTGTAGCTAGTGATGATGTGGTATGGTATTTGACATATAATTATTTGGACCTGGTGTAGCTCAAGAGAGTTGTACTGTTTTGTCAGTCTCTAGATGTATTTGGAATTAATGAAGATGGTTACACCTTCACCTTTGGTTCTTTCATGCTTGTTTTGGGGTCTGAATTTGTGAAAGACATTGTAGCCTATACATGGCCAGGGTGTTCTCTCTGTGGCCTTGAACCAAGTCTCAGTGACTGCAGAGACATTGTCATCTTCCCAGGTAAGTTGTGCAGTTTTAGTCTAGTAGCATTAAGCAGCATGACCTTGAGTTTGTCGACTTTTTTTACGTTGGAAGTTTTGTTTTTGACATTGCCTAAAAAAAGGTACTATGGGGGAGGCATAAGTCTTTGCCAGTATCCAAAAGCCTTGAGGAGAAGTCTCTCACATACCATATTAATTTGCTTGAGAATTAACTGGTTGTTAGTAAATGAGACAATTTCCACATTGCCTCAGGATGCCCATATCCCATCAAGCTGGTAACAGAGATAGTAGGGATGTTCATACCCATGGCAACAGACCCTTTTTTATTGATTAGACAGTTGGAGACATTTTATTTGTTTTGTTGAGTGTACTCATTTTTAATCATAAACAGTTTTGGAAAAAGGCTGTATTAAACATGATTTTTGGTCTGGTCTGTAACCAGTTGGGGCATGAAAAAAGGGGAAAAAGTGGCCCAGTCTTCTAAAATAGTAAACAGCTGCATATGAGTTAGCAAAATATGCATGTGTATGTATGTGCCATGTCTTTCAACATTTACCGTGCTGTTATAGACAAAGAAAAAATAATTAGGGAAAAGCTACTCTTAGTGGGTGGTATTCACTCACAATAATTTCCAAATTTAGGAGGGATGGAACAAAAGTTTGAGAACAAATTAGATATGTTCCCCCAAATTTGGTAGAGCTGATAGGTGTGTGTGTGTGTGTGTGTGTGTGTGTGTGTGTGTGTGTGTGTGTGTGTGTGTGTGTGTGTGTGCTCGCTTTGGACCTTTATGGTTTATGACTGAAAAATTATTAGTTTTTTGGTTTCAATAAATTCAAGAAATACATATATGCATACATACATACACACCCACACACAAATAAATGCAACATTTAGTAGCAAGGCTGCAATTAACAAGATGGGGGAGGGTTACTAGTGGTATTCAGTATTTTCACAGGAACCCGCTGGCTATCGTTTTATTTTGTAACTAGTGGTGATGGTAGATAACAGATAAAACGATGTGCTCATACCTTGTGTTTTTTTATTGCACTGGGATCAATTTGCACATATTTAAAGATCACCACTTATGAATGTTCTTCTTTGTTATTTAATGAGATTGCTTACTAAAGCTGAGGCCTATGCTGAGACAAATTTGAGTATGAATATGTTTTGTGAGTAAATGACTTGGACCTAAACTGGCTGAAAAAATGTATTATGAACTGCAATTGAACTAAGTAATACATTTTTATTATCATTATTTTTTGTATGTTAATCAGGCCATACATAACACTCCCAGACTCCCTAGTAGTTTTTCCCTGCTGGTAAATATAACCAGATCAGAAAAAATGAAACTCTGATTTCATCCACAAAAGACTGAAAGAAAATAATATTTATTTTTCTTTTGGGAGGGGAAAAAGTACAGTTTTGTACCTATCATAAATGTAGATGTTCGAGTGTATACACTGCTGCAGTCATTACACTTGGGTTATCCTGCCATCAGGCGGTTCCCCAGTCGGCCTGAGTTCCAAAGTCTTGGTCCGGCGTCAGTTGCTGTCACCTCCTCCCTGACGTCAGTGCGACAGGGGTATATAAGATGCAGTTGACGACATTTTCTTCAGTTGTTCTTGCCCCAGATGTCAGGTGCCCCCAAAAAGGTAGGCAATTCAAATTGCTAATAAAACATGCATAAGAAGAGCAATCAACAAGTTTCAGTTACCAGCAAATACTCCCCATAGGTAGTAAAGGGTAGAGGACATAGGTACGTACCCAGCAAGTAAGAGGGTAAGGAGGGAGGGTAACCTGGACTGCAGCAGTGTATACACTCGAACATCTACATTTATGGTAGGTACAAAAGTGTACTATGTTCATCATGTTACACTGCTGCAGTCATTACACTTGGGTAGAATCCCAAAGCCAAGGTAGGATGGCTGGTTCTATAAGGCATTGGGGTGGCTATAAGGCCCTGCAGCACTGCAGTGGTGACGCCAGCTCTGGATTTAGAGTATAGAGGCAGATGGTAATGCTTGGTGAAGGTATGTACAGAACTCCAAGTTGCTGCTTCCAAAATGTCCTTGGTAGGTACTCCTCTGAGGTAGGCAGTTGAAGTGGCTATTGCCCTGGTGGAGTGAGATCTAATGCTGTTAGGTACAGGTTTCCCATGGTGTGTATAGCAGAAACGTATACAGTGTCCTATCCATTTTGAAATAGTCTGTTTTGAAATGGCTTTTCCATGTGCTCCTACAGCATATGCTACCAATAATTGCTCAGATTTTCTGAAAGCTTTGGTTTTGTCCAAGTAGAAGCGTAACTGCCTGTGTATGTCCAGAGAATGCAGTAGTCTCTCCCCTCTATTCTGTGGATTTGGATAAAAGTTGGCAAGTGAATAGTTTGGTTTAGAGGCACACTTGATACCACCTTTGGCATAAATGTAGGGTTAGTTCTTAAAGACACCCTGTCTTGGTGGAAGATGATGAAAGGTTCCACTGCCATTAGTGTCTGTAATTCTGAAACTCTTCATGCTGATGTTATTGCCAGGAGCAGAGCAGTTTTCCAAGAGAGATATTTTAAATCTGCTGTGTTAGCTGGCTCAAAAGGAGGTAAAGTTAATTTTTCCAACACGAAGTTGAGGTCCCAAGTTGGAGTAGGTGCTTTACGGGGCAGTCTTATGTTTTTAGCCCCTCTGAGGTACTGTTTTAGCAAACAATTAGAGAAAATTGGTGGATCTGTGTTGTAATGTGCAGAGATGGCAGAGGCGTGGATCTTGATGAATGAAAAGGAGAGGCCTTTGTCCAGCATCTCAGTTAAATATTGCAGTACCTGAGGAATATTTAGGACAAGAGGGTCAAGGCTGTAAGCCTGGTTCCAGGCACAGAATCTCTTCCATTTATCCGAATAGGCTTTCCTGGTACTAGGCGTTCTGGCCTCCAAGATGAAATCCATAACAGCTTTGGAGAGAGGCATTGCTTGCTTGACTAAGGAATCTTCCATGCAGCCATGTTTAAAGTCTTTAGCTGGCTGTGCAGTATCTGACTGGTGTGCTGAATCAGTAGATGTGGGATTTGAGGCAAAATCCAGGGTGGTCCTTGTGCTAAGTTCTTTAAGATTGGGTACCAGTGCTGGCGTGGCCAGTCTAGTGCAATCAGGATCATCTTTGGCTCTTCTTGCCTGGCTTTTATGAGTACCTTTGGAAGGAGAGGTAGTGGTGGGAAAGCATATACTTGTAGGTTTTTCCAGCTGAATGAAAGGGCATCCACTTTCCATGCTTGTGGATGGTATGTCCTTGTGTAGAATTTCTGCAGCTGGCAGTTCATTGGGGATGCAAACAGATCTATGTCCGGGCTCCACCATTTTTTGTGTTATCATTCTGAATATTTGTGGATTCAATTCCCATTCGTGGGGATCCATGATGTTTCTGCTTAAGTCGTATGCTAGTGTGTTTTTCTCTCCTGACAGGAATTGTGCTTGCAGATGAACTTGATAGTCTAGAGCTGTGTTCCACAAGGTCATGATTTGTCTGCAGAGGGGATAAGAGTGAGTGCCCCCTTGCTTGTTTATGTACCACATAACTGTGGTGTTGTCTGTCTTTAGTAGTAGTTGTCCTGGATGAAGCAGGTCCTTGAAGGCTATAAGGGCATTTTGTACAGCGCCCAGGAATATTATCTCTTGTGACGGCACTAGTTTTGATTTATTTTCATTTACTGTGTACCCTAGGCAACTTAATAACTTTTTTACAAACGCCAGATGCTTTAGAAGAATGTCCTTGCTCTCTGCTTGAATCAGGCAGTCGTCCAGATACGGATAAATATGAATTCCTTCCTGTCTGCAAAATGCAATTACTGGTGCCAGGCACTTTGTGAAGACCCTGGGCGCAGTAGATAAGCCAAAGGGCAGTGCAGAGAATTGATAGTGCATTGAACCAGCTATGAATCTGAGGTATCTTCTGCAGTTTTGTCTGATAGGGACATGCAGGTATGCCTCCTTGAGGTCCAATGTTACGAGCCAAGCTTTCTTGCCCAGCATGGGAAGAAGCTGCTGTAGTGTCAACATTTTGAATTTCGGAACATCCAGGTAAGTCTTTAGAGAAGAAAGATCCAGAATGGGCCTCCAGGCTTTGTTCTTTCTGGTAACCAGAAAGAGTCTTGAGCAAAATCCTTGTCCTTGCTCCTGTGGTGGTACCTTTTGAATAGCTCTCATGTAAATGAGTGCTGTAATTTGTTTTTGAGCCTCTGCCCATTGATTTGGTGGCAGATTTGGCATTCCTTTTAACCTTGGCAGAGTGTGAAAGTGGAACCTGTAACCTTGAGATACAATGTTGAGAACCCATTTGTCTGTGGTGATCATATGCCAATTGTGATAGAAAAATGCCAGTTTTCCTCCCAATGGGGCTGGCAAGATAGAGTTGTTTGGCAGCTGTAGTGGGAAGTCATTGGGGCTGTTTTTTATATGGTTGGGGCCTGTCTTCCCCTTCTTTCTGGCCTGATGCACCCCATTGTCGAGGCCTGTAAGGACCTTGTGGTTGACCTCTACCTCTTGGATGTCTGTATCTGCCCCTTTGAGGTCTGTCTGTAACTGGAAAGGACCAATTCTTTGTTGGCCAATTTCTGCTAAATCGAGGAGGCTGAACCTGTAAGAAATCCTTCACCATTTGCATAGATTTTGCCTTATCCTCCATTTTCTTTAATACCTCTTCTGCCTTAACTCCAAACAACACATCCTGCTGCAAAGGTGCATCTAATAGTTTTGCTTTAATATGATCTGGTAACGTATGTTCTTTTAACCAAGCATGTCTTCTAATGACAGAACCTGTAACTGCTGCTCTACAGGAGGCCTCTAAAGCATCAAAACCACATTGCAAAGTATGTTTTCCCACTTGTTCAGCTGCATGCAACAAATCCTGCATTTCCTTAAAATTAGGAGGATCTGAATCTGGAAGCATTTTTTGTTTCAACTGAGACATCAAAAATTGCTGGTATTTTAGCATGTGAAACTAGCAGTTTAAAGCCCTCAGTGCTAAAGTTGCAGACGTATATACTTTCTTCCCCCATCTGTCTAATGCTCTGGAATCTCTGTCAGAGGGGACTGGATTCTTTGCTGATGAGGCCTTAACCCCTTTGGGTCCCTGAGAAATAGTTTCAGGGTCAGCAACAGGGCTTTTATACAGAAATTTGTGTGAGTCAGGGACTCTGTAGTATCTGTCAGGCTTAACTGGGACTGGAGGTAAAGAATCAGGATTTAAGCTGGATTCAGTATACACATCATCCACAATATCTAACAATGGTGGAATAGCAAGGGGTCTGTGTTGAGGTAATAAAAGGAAGTCTCTGAGCCTCTTCTTGGATTCTGAGTAATCCTGGCCTTCCAAATGGAAATGCTCCCTCATGGTGTGTAAGGCTTCCTCAAAGGAGTAGTCCTCAGGCGGAGATGCTGATGGAACTGATTCCTCAGCATCAGAATCCTCATAAGGGGGTAAAGAGTATCCTAGATCTGAGGATGAATCTGAGGATATGGATACCAGGTCGGATGAGTCATAGTCTGCATCCTGTCTAGGCCTTTTACCAGGAGGGGGATGGGACCCCCTGATGAGAGTCATTAGGTCTTCGGCCATTTTGAGCATTTGTTTCTTAGGCATGGAGGCCTGTCCTGGAGAATGCTGTATTTGTTTCTTTGTTTTTAAAGGAGGTTTAGACTTAGCAGAAGTTTTAATGCTTAACTGAGTAGTTCTGAAAACACCCTCTGAAGCTGCAGGTAGTTCAGCTACTCCGGATTCCTCTGAAGAGTTAGTTTAGGTAGGCTGAAAATCTTGTGCGTCCAAAGGCCCAGCCATCGCCACGTGGGAGTCAGAGGTGGCCTGTGGTTCTATAGAAGCGGTCGTCAGGGGCTGCGAAGGCACCTCGCTGAAAACTGGAGAACCAGCGACTGGCCTAGAAGAGGCTTCGTCGTCAGTTTTGGGCCTCGGATGCCTATCTTTGTCTTTGCGTTTTTTATGTATTCCGGTCGTCGGAAGTTCCGACGGCATGGTGTAATTGAATTTTCTGCCAAAATAATGTCGGGCAAAATCAAACTGACATTTAATAGTGTGCTTGTTAAACCTAGCACAAAACTGACAACCAGTGACGTCGTGGTCTGGGCCTAGGCATGGGATACAATAAGAATGGAAATCCTTATGAGGTATTTTCTTCCCTCAAGAAATACAGTTATTAACTTTTACTGACATCGGTCTGAGGCAAGAAAAAGTTTCCCCAACGGGGTACTTAGCTTTGTAGAAGACTTCGGTTTTGGATTCGGAATGAAAATCTCAGGAGTCGGCCGACCGGCACTTGCAAACTGCTTTTGCTTTCTTGCACCGCGCGGCAAGAAAGACTAAAGAAAATGGCGTTGGCTGCATCTTATATAACTCTGTCGCACTGACGTCAGGGAGGAGGCGACAGCAACCGATGTCGGACCAAGACTTTGGAACTCAGGCCGACTGGGGAACCGCCTGATGGCAGGATAACCCAAGTGTAATGACTGCAGCAGTGTAACACGATGAACATCAACACATTTTTGTAAAAAAAAAAAAATGGATTTGCTGTTATATTGGTTTTCTTCTGAATTCTTACAGTTACCCAAATTGATTACAAATGTTGCAAGAAAAGTACTAGGGCGGCCACGGTGGTGCAGCGGTTAGCGTTGTCACCTCACAGCAAGAGGTTCTCCGGTTTGATTCTCGGCTGGGGTGCCTTCTGTGCGGAGTCTGCATGTCCTCCCTGTGGTCGAGTGGGTTTCCTCCGGGTGCTCTGGTTTCCTCCCACATCCCAAAGACATGCTGTAGGTGGATTGGACACTCTAAATTGGCCCTAGGTGTGAGTGTGTGCGTGTGCCTTCTGTGGAAGGTTGGGTGCCGGGCTGGCAACTCGACACCGTAAAACTCCACTGCCAATCATGAGCGGACAGATGATCCACTGTGGTGACCCCTAACCGGGAAAAGCCGAAAGAAGAAGAAGTTGTTGCAAGAAAAGTACTGCGTATCACAGATTGGGTAAGGTAATTGTCATGCCGTCTGGTATTGTTGATGCGATATTATAGGTTTACAAGCAGTTTTATTGTGGTAAAGGTTCTTCATAGTATGAGAACTTTAGTGAATGTGACCCACTCAGGAATGTGTAAGACACTTTGTAGAGAGATGGTCTTTTGGTCTATCAGAGCAACTATGGTTAGTGAGACGTACAATCTTTTGGTTGAGGAAACAATTAAATATTTTGAGCTGCTTCCAATGCTTTGTGAGGTATGTGTTATTGGGGCATTGTTTTTAATGATGGGCCTAGTAAAGGATGAATACAGTAAGGGTATAACTTATTTAGAACCTGAGGAGATACCACAACGGATAAGCTGTGTATTTTACAACAGGCACACAGGCAGAGGCATGGTGGTCAAAGGATAATCTGTCAGGAATATAGAGACCCTACTACCTGGTGACTGTGCCAGAGTGAGATATCTGTATGGTGAATGGTACAGAAACAAGCTTTACCAACATAAACTATGTGACATTTCAAGGCATTGAAGGTAAGCCCATGATTAATACACCAAGCATTTTTTTTGGTGTTGTCCTTGCTGGAGATTTTGAATATCAGAATGGGATTGATAACTACACCCATTTCACAGCCATCATCATCAGACTTTATGCCAGGGAAATATATCTGTGTGTGTTTGTATATAGATATATATATAATACACACACATTATACATATTATATACGAAAAGAAACACCAAACCTGTTGTCGGTGACACACACACAACACTGACAGTACATACAAAGGGCCAGACACACTGACCCACATATGAGGATGTGCTCAAATGTAACTTACCCAAACCTCAAAGTCCTCTCAAACACAGTTCTCAGAAATGCTGCATGCACACAAATAAGACAACTACCACCACAACACAAACCCATATCTCATTGTGACTCGGTTATCAAGCCCATGAGGTGTAACAACACACAACCCAATATTTTGGTCTTAGCAGACTCCCTTGTATAACTTTTATTACTTATGAGAGGTTTCTTTGAACTATGATGAATTACTCCTTTTCAGATGTTGTATTTTGCATGCACATTGAGGAAGAAGTACGTATATGTTTAGTGGACTTTTTTTGCAGGTTTCCTTAAGGGATATAATGTTATGCAGTACTGGGATTTATTTCTGTACTTTCTAAGTTTCCTACTCTAACTGTGGTTTGGGAGAGGCTTTTCTGACCACTGGTGCTATATGATGGCTGAATGCACGACTGTCAAACTGAGTACACATGTCTCTCACCACAGCTTGTGTGCCTGGGGGGTTTGCCGTTGATGTGGTAATCAGTAGGGGGCCATCTTTTTGCTGAATGGTATGACAAATATTTTTGCATTTCACTTAAGGCCATGATGTTGGCATCAGTCATTTGTTGCTGTGAGACCCTTTTGCAGTATGTTATCATCAGGGGAGTCGATGACAGCACCCAGCTTACAGTCATCCCTTTGTTTCTGGAGCTAGTTTCGGCTCATATTTTGCTTTGGAGGTTTTCACTACTGATCTAATTTGCTTGCAGAGGCTGAGGAGGGTTTTTTTTCCAATTTGAAATTTGATCCTTTTCACACTTGGACAACAGTTTCTTTCTTTTTGTTGTAAATCATGTTGATAGAGGATGTCCACCACACAGGTTTGTGTTTCTTTGAGGAGCAGGAGTTAGTTCTGTTGGGTATGACTGAGTCCTTGCAGTTGTAGAGTTGCTTGTATACTGCACTGGCATACTGTTCAGCATAGTTGTCTGCATCATCTGTGGGGGGCGGTGCTGTGAAGCTACTGACACCCTCCGTTAGGAGGTTATAGTCAGCTTTTGATAAGTTTTTTTAGCATGGTTACAGCTGGTGGAGGGTTGGGTGGGATAGAAAGTTTGAATGATACAGACCGCCAATCTTATCTCACCATGGAAGAACTTACAATGGGAGTGATGCAGCGGTTGCCCATGACAGTTAGAAGCAAGTCCAGAATGGTCTCTCTCCCCTTGTGGGGGATGAGACGAGCTGGTCTACTGCATTAGAAGTGATGAAGCCAAGGAATCGTTGGGTGAGTGCATTAGTACAGGAATAGTTTACCCACTCTATGGTGGGGTAGTTGAAGTCACCAAGGATCGGGGTTCACCTGGATGGAGTCAGCTAGGTCCAGGTAGTAGGACTGGATGTCCTGAGTCATGGATCCAAGTCTATATCTGGCTATAACTTGATGTGTGTCTTGCCAACTATCAGTTGCTTCTAGAGTAATTCCAGTGCATCATGCTGCCAAACCAGTCTGGACGTCTGTATGTCCTTAATGAAGATAGAAGCTTCACCACCCTTACTCTTCCCAACCTCATTAGCATGTGTTAAATAGCTTTTCCAGTGGCAATGACTGTGGGTAGCCTGGCAGCAGGATAACCCAGGTGTAATGACTGCAACAGTGAAACACGATGCACATCCTATATAATCAGACTCCATAAAATGTGAACAAATTCGGAAAAAAGAAGTTATGTACCTACCATAATGTTCCATGTTAGTTGTCTTCATCTCACCTTCTTTCTTGCTGGTTGGGATTGGAGAAACTCAGCCATCTTCTATAGCTCGAGAGCTGTTTACTGGCTCGAGGCTACCCCTTATCCCATGATGCCTGGCACTAGCTACCCAGATCTCGTTTGTAATAGCTAACCCCAGACATAGCCAGAGAATCAACCTGTCCAAACAAACAGGTTGAGCATACCTGTCATACTCTCTAAGTCAGTAGAGGAAACAAACCACAGAACACTCAGCCAGTGAAACCAAAACTCCTCTCGATCCAATAGGACAGGGGGATGAAGGGTGGGACGCAAGAAAGAAGGCGAGATGAAGACAACTAACATGGAACGTTATGCTAGGCACATAAGACCCCAAGCATGGGGAACCATCTCTCCAGGGCACCCTGTTATGTTAAGTTGTCTATCTCACCTTCGTTCCTGCTGGTTGGGACAGCGTCCCTAGCACCTACAATCCTGGGTGGCTCATTAGGACACATTCTTCAGAACAGTGGAACCAAAGTCAGCTCTACTCCTGGAGACCATATCTAGCTAGTAATGAGAAATAAAGGTATGAGGATTTGCCCACGTAGCAGCTGCACAGATAGAATCCATGGGCAACCTAGATTGGAAGGCTACAGAGGTGGCCAAAGACCTATTAGAATGACCTTTTGGTTTGATAGGCAACTCTTTGTTTCTCAATTGATAAATGAAAGTAATAATGTGAGATAACCACCTGGATAAGGTCACTTTGGAAACTGGAAGACCTTGTTTGCCCAGAGCATAGGAAAGGAATAGTTGGTCCGACTTCCTTATGTCCTTCATCCTATGCAGGTAAAAACGCAGTTGTCTATGAACATCTAATTGATGTAATTTGTATTCTGCCTTGTTGGTGTGGTTGGGAAAAAAAACACAGGTAGGTCTATAGATTGGTTTAAATCATTTTCTGAGCAGACTTTCGGAAAGAAAGAGGGATTAGTCCTCAGAGCAACCCTGTCCTTATGAAAAACTAAGTATGGAGGACGGACACATAGTGCCTGAAGTTCAGAAACACATCTGGCTGAAGTAATAGCTACCAGAAAATGAGTTTTCCAAGATAGAAACTTAATGGAGCAGGATGCTGCAGGTTCAAAAGGGGGCAAAATGAAGGAGGTTAGTACCAAATTTAGGTCCCAAGGAGGAGGGGGATCTCTCACTGGGGGTCAAAGGAGAGTAGTCCCTCTTAGGAAAGCTTTACATAGCTTATGAGACATGATGTTTGCATTAGAGAAACCAACATGAAAGTCTGAAATGGCCACTAATTGAACCCTGACTGTAGCAGAAGCGGACCCAGAATGAAAAAGTTCTGCTAGAAACTCCAAGATTTTGTGGACTGGGGCTGAAAGGGGATCTATGTTCCTAGACTCTGCCCAACAAGAAAAACGTTTCCATTTCCTAGCATAAGTCCTTCTAGTGGCAGACTTGCGCGAGGAGACAATAATTTCAAATACGGCCGGGGAAATGCTGGGAAGCCTGGCTAAGGTTGGAAGTGGAGCAACCAAGCTGTGAGCTGGAGCGTTTGGAGGGATTGATGCAGCCCACCTGATTGATGAATCAGCAGGTCTGGAATCGGATCCAGAGTCCAAGGCTGATCAAGAAGGTAATGGTGCAGGAATGGAAACCATATCTGTCGAGGCCAGTAGGGGGCAATGAGGATCATTTTGCAACCCAACGATATTGCTTTCTGTATGAGTTTCGGTATCAGGGGAAACGGAGGGAAGGCATAAAGAAGTCCCTGAGGCCAATCGTGGACTAGAGCGTCTCTGGATGTGTGACCTGGAAGCAGAAGAAGGGAGAAGTAGTTGCTGCATTTGCTGTTGAAGGGCGTGGCAAAAAGATCGCAGCAAGGCTGTCCCCATTTGCGGAAAATAAGATCCGCAACTTCCTGACTCAGAGACCACTCGTGAGGCTTGAGAATAGCTCTGCTGAGCCTGTCCGCTGTGATGTTGGACCTCCCAGGGATGTGCAATCAGAAATCGTTGGGAGGAAATCGCCCACTGTCAAGAGTCTGAGTGCTTCTTGACATAGGGGGTAGGACCTGGTTCCGCCCTGCTTGTTGATGTACCACACCACTAACATGTTGCCCGTTTGAACTGCAATGGTCCCAGAAGGGAGAGAGTCCTGAAGAGCTTGCAACGCTAGGAGCACGGCTCTCATTTCTAGGATGTTTATATGCAGATAGTACTCGTGAGGTTGCCAAGTGCCTTGGACTGTCCTGCCTGATAATGCCCCCTACCCTATCAGGGAGGCGTCTGTGGTCACTGTGGCAACCGGAGGGGGCTGAACGAAGGGTCTGCCCTGAATCACTAGTGGGGAGACCATCCACCAGGAAAGGTGCCTTTTGCATGCTTCTGTAATCATGATCATGTGAGACATGGGCAGCTGTTGGAAAGACCACTGTGTGAACAGAAGCCACTGAAGGATCCTCATGTGAAAGCGGGCCAGTGGGATTAGAAGAATTGCCGCAGCCATGGAACCCAGAGTTTGAAGGACGAACCTGACTTGGATCCTTTTGCTCTGCATTAGAATTTGTACTTGCTGGCGAATTAAAGATACCCTGTCTGGCGGAAGCATTGCGGACATGTTCCTTGTGTCTAAGTCTGCTCCTATAAAGGTGATAGACTGAGAGGGCAACAAGGCAGATTTTCGAAGTTTATTGTGATACCTAGCTGGGAGCAGATTGTGATTGTGTAGTCCCTGGCTTGCAGAAGTTGATGCCTGGTAGTAGCAGTGAGGAGCCAGTCATCTAGATATGGAAACACCTGGAATCCTTGATGTCTCAGGTGAGCCGTGACCACTGCCATGCATTTGGTGAACACCCTGGGGGCTGTGGTGAGACCAAAGGGCAGAGCTCTGAACTGATAATGACTGGCTCCTATCCAGAAGCGAAGGTATCTCCTGGAGCACCTGTCCATTTTGATGTGATAGTATGCATCCTGAAGATCTATGGAGCACATCCAATTGTCCTAACCCAGAAAGGGTAGAATGGACTGTAGCGTGACCATCTGAAACTTTGTTCTTTGAACAGACTTGTTTAGTCTGCTGAGATCCAGAATCAGTCTCCAGTCCCTTGTCTTTTTTGGTACCAAAAAGAACCTTGAGAAAGTTCCGGATCCATGTTGGTCCACCGGGACTTCCTGGATGACTCTTTTTTCTAGCAGTTTTCAAACTTCTATGACTGCTTGGTCCCTCAGATTGGGTGGAACATCTGGAAGAGATTTGCTTGATGGTAAGGGGGGTTGAGAGAAAGGGATTTTGTAACCTCCGGATATAACTGACTGTACCCATTTGTCTTGCGTAAAAATTTTGCCAGGCTTTTGGGTACAGTGAAAGTCTTTCCCCGACTACCTCCAGAGAAGGGCAGCCAAGCAACCCTTCAGGGATGCTGGAAGGGCTTCTCAGAGAAGGATTCTCTGCTGCCCTGGTTCTGCGGACCCCCCCCCCTGCCACGAGGGCGGCATCTGTTGTTTCCTCCTCTGCCCCTGGAGGAAAAATCGCTATGTGTGTCAGGTGGGGCTCCCTGGGATTTTCGGAACCACATTTTACCAATCTTCTGACCCTTGGGGTATGGTCTGGAAGGTGTGGAAAAACGGACTCCCACGTCAGAGAGAGTCTTGCCTTCTAGCTCACACCTAGTCAAAGTGTCTTTCACCTGTGGTCCACAAAGAAAGAAACCGTCAAAGGGGGTGTTGGTGAATGACGCTCTAAAGGGTTCCGCAAAATTACACAGTCGTATCCATGCGTGTCTCCTAAGGGCCACTCCTGTACCTGCGGCTCTACTCGCACCATCAGCTGCATAGGAAATGAGCCTCATGGAGGAGTTGACTACAGAATTAAGGGTCGCCAACTGGGAAGCCACTTTAGCTTGAGCCACGTCAGCTGATGGAGCTTGAAGGGTATCTCCGAGCTCTTTAAGGAGATCCCTCTGAAGCCGGGTAAAATGGCATAAGTAATTCAGTGACCTCATAGAAAAGGTCACTGAGGCAAACATTCGCTTCCCGTATATATCCATAGTCCTAGACTCCTTGTTAGGAGGATGGACAGATGAAGAAGTTTCCGCTAACTCCTTTTTAGTGGCTGCTGCTACCACCATAGCATCCACAGGAACACCTTTGGTAAGGAACTGCTTATCAAGGGGTGCAGTGATAAACTTGCTAGGTCTCCTCATGGTTGGTTCCACTGTATCTGGGGCTGACCAAGACTTTCGAGCCACCACAGACATAAGTGGATCGAAAGGAGGGGAAACCCAGGAGGTGGAAGGTCGGGAACCGAACGCATCCAGGAATACAGACTCATCCTCGGTAGGGGCTAGGGGATTCCAGTTCACCCTCTGCTTAAGCATTTCCAGGATGTCCGAAAAGGAAACATCTTCAGAGGGGGATCTCGGGGACCCTTCCGAATCATCTAAGTCTGTATCAGAAGTGACAGACTCAGGGGAGTCAATGTGTTTCCTCTTGTACTTCTTCTTACGAGGGGGCTCCTCTGAGTGATCAGGGGAGGCCTCGGAAGAAGAGGAAACACCCAATGGGGTGCCCTGGAGAGATGGTTCCCCACGCTTGGGGTCTGAAGGAGGAGCAGAGGATGTCGCAGGCACTACAGTGGATGGAGCCGGTGGGGTCGATCATGGAGCTGACTCAGAGGCCAGCACACTCCTCATGACATCGAAGGCATCCCTGCCATGATGCAGAGAAGGATCCGGTTCCAAGGAAATCAGAATTCCTCTCCGCCCCGAGGGAGACGGCTCCGAGACCAATGAAGGAGCTGAACTCACCTCCGCCGAAGCTCAGAGAGGGAGAACGGGGTCTGACAAGGGTCCGATGCCACTCGCCCCCTCGAAGCCGATGAGGAAGCCTCGGCGCCCAGATCACTCGATGGACGGTACCATCGAGGGAATCGGAGCCGACGACGGAACCGAAGGAGAAATAGTTATTGCAGCCGACGGTTCCATGATTCGAACCCCCAACGAACTCCGGCTCCGATATCAAAGGAGTCGGAGGAGGAACATCGATAGAAGTGGACGGAGCCGACACCTGTTGAAGAGGGCTGGACAAGATCTTGGCAAATGCCTGCGACTTCAGCAACCTACTGACCACTCTCTCCATGTCGTGATCCGAGAGCCTAGAGGACCGAGGGGAGTGGGAAGATCTGTGCCTGCGCTCACTCTGAAACAGGGGAGACCGAGAAGCCGAATGTATGGATTCCAGAGAAGGGGACCTTAGCCTTTTGTGGCTCCGCGATGGCTCTGAAGATTCTGATGGAGCCGACATGGAGATAGTCTCATCGGTTCCAGCCGGAACCGAAGTAGCATGTAAAGTTTGAACCAATGACGGCTCCGAGCTTGGAGCCGAAGATTTGGTCGGTTTTGTGGATTTCAATGGCTGAGTCTTGGCCTGTGAATCCTAGGGCTTTAAAAGACCCCTAAGAATAAGCTTATTCTTATGCTCCTGCAGAACTCTTGGACTAAATGCATGGCATACAGAACAAGAGTCCTACAGGTGCACTGCGCCTAAGCAATAGATGCAAGAAGTGTGCCCATCTGTCAGAGACATTTTCTGACAGCATGAGTCACACTTCTTGAATCCAGACACCTTGGATTCTTTAGACATTCTGTATCCAACAAAGAACCTCAAGAGATACTACACTGATCTTAGCCAAAAGGCCCATAAGCAAAAACAAAATACCACAACACCAATATCAACAAAAGGAAAAAAACACAGTATACTACAGCTAAAGCTAAAGATTTTTTTTTCTTTTAACTAGGAAGCCTCTAACTTAAACGGCTACCTAAAAGAGTAGAAAGAGGGGGGAGGGGAAGAACTCCCTAAATTAAACGAGTTCTAAAGGGGAGGAAAGGAACTACTACAACACACTAAACTAATGACAATAGTATAAGACTAAAAGTTAACTATAACTCTTAAGAAAAAAGCTATTTCTGAAGAAAAAAGTTCGATAACAAACTTATAAAAGCCTGAGCCAGTAAAACGACACCTCGCAGCTGAAGAGGCAAACGAGATCTGGGTAGCTAGCGCTAGGCATCATGGGATAAGGGGTAGCCTCGAGCCAGTAAACAGCTCTTGAGCTAAAGAAGATGGCGGAGTCGGAGCCGAGGATCTGCTCCAATCCCAACCAGCAAGAACAAAGGCGAGATAGACAACTTAACATCATACTTTACAATGTAGTTATCCATCATTAAATGATCTGTTATATTGAAATAACTGTGTGCAGCAGAAACACCTGGAAAATGACAGTGGGCCGGATTTAAGAAAGCTTGCACGGAGTTGTAGAGAAGAGTAAGACATCAGACAGCCGATATGTCTGCCGAGTGATCCAGCAACAGCAGGTAGGGACGTGCATGAAAGCTTCTAAAGCTACTCTCGCATGGACAGCATCATGGTATGCAAATTACCTCATTTGCTGCTGAAAGATATGCAAATGAGGTAAATTTGCAATCCAGGAAACACTAACCTGTCCATGGAAGAGTAGTGTTATTTGCAGAAATGTACTCCGTTGGTAACGGAGTACCATTCTACAAACTGCTAAACGGAGTTATGACAGCTCCAAATAAAGGAGGCATCCAGTTGAGTAAGCATGTCAATGGCCAAATATAAAATGTTAAATTAAATGTTTAAAATTATTAAAAATCTCATTTTTTTCCCCGATCTACAATGTTTAAGCATAGCGCAGCACCGTGCAAACGTGCGGCGCTTAAAAAAAAACAATAAAATAATTTCAAAATAGCCAAAAATAGGCATTTTCACTAAAAAGCTTATCCTGCCATGCAGATGAATGGCAGGCTGAAGACAACATGGCCACTGAGTAGTGGTTGCTAAGGGAGGGAAGCTCAGTGTGAGAGATGTAACCAAGCATTAGTAGGCAATCCTATGCAAATGAGGATAAGGATAGTGAATCACAATTTTCCCCAGCATGTGAACCATGTCCCAAGAGTGTAAGTGTAGGAGTAGGTGAATAGTAGAGTAGAAGATAGGTGACATCATGAGGGGGTATGTCATAAAGGCTGAATGCTTACTGGAGCACAGTGTCCTGTGTTTGCCCTGAGTTGCTCAGGATTGTAAGAGGCGTGTCTAAAGTTGTCCTTTTTGAAAACCAGAAACCAAAGTTTTATGTAGTGAAAATATCTGAAATTTCTTGCAAACGGGCACACAGGGTGTGTGCGCGTTTGTGCCCATGTGCACGTGTTTGCGCTTGTTTGTGCGGCGCTGCCCCGGGTGGAAACAGAAAGGGAAAAGGAAGGAAAAGAAGTAGTAGGAAGTTAACCAAGGAGAACTAGCAGAGCTGCCAGGTGAAATATATCAGAATCAGCCAATTACACAGGCAGCAGACTAGCCCAGCCCAGCCCAGCACTTTAAACTCTGCAAATAGCATTCTTCCCTGTTTTTACCAAGAACTCTGCAACACTGCAGTATACAAAGAGGGAAAGCTTAAAAACTTTAAAGTCAAACAAAATGCTAGGGGCTGCTCTTGCTATCATAAACCAACATGTGCAAGGTGCTGAGGGTGGTGATGTTGTGAATGCTGCTGAGCAACCCACAGTGAGGAGAAGGAGAAGAGTGTACAGACCCAGGGTAACCTACCAGGGGCTACATGAGCTGGAGACAGTGGAGTGCTATAGGGTAGACAGAGACCTCCTGCAGCAAATTGCTGAGCTGTGTCGGCCACACCTCACACACAGAACCAACAGAGGGGAACCCATCCCAATGGATACCAAGGTATGTGTTGGCCTAAGAATACTAGCTACAGGTACCTTCCAGAGACCAACTGGTGATATGATGAGGATTTCACAGGCATCAACATCCAGGGTACAGCATCGGTTCCTGGATGCCATATGTCAGTGAGCACATATATTTCCCCAATTCCCATGAGGCATTGGCCAGCAATATGCATCTTTTCCACCAAATAGCAGAATTCCCTGAGGTAGTGGGTGCAATAGACTGCAAGCACATACACATCAAAGCACCACCCGGTGAGCGGGGTAGGGTCTGCATTAACCGCAAGGGCTTCCCATCCATCAACTGCCAGGTCATGCGCGATGCCCAGGGCATAATAATGAATGTGTGTACTGGCTGCCCTGGAAGCTATCATGATTCCCACATCTGGCATCTGATGCAACTGTACCAGAGATTTGCCAATGGGGACATCCCTGACGGTCACCTAGTGGGGTATGCTGGATATGCACTGGAGCCATGGCTGATGACACCCATCAGAAATACACACACACCCAAACAAGAACTCCATGATGAGGCACACGCACAAACAAGAAACATTACTGAGCGTGTGTTTGGGTTGCTCAAGTCACGGTTCCAGTGTCTGGACACATCTGGTGGAGCCTTGCAGTACTCACCAACTACATGTACCCAAATTGTCATGGTATGTGCCATGCTACACAATATGATCCTGTGAAAACAGCTGCAGCAGGAACAGCATGCGGCAGGGCCAAACAGCCCCCCACCATTGCCAAGGCCTGCACAGGCACAACATGACTCGGAGGAGGAACAACCTGAGCCTGCCCCAGTAGGCAGAAGGAGGCGTGCCCAGTATGCCCTGGCTTTGGCAAAGAGGCAAAGCATAGTACATACACTGACTCAGTAGGAATCCTGGAAATGACACCTCTCTCTGACTCGCACATACATAAAAAGGGATGCCTAACTTGGCACTACCTGTTTTCAAACATGTATAGGGAGTGTACTATGTGTATCCAACATAGGCAGCCCTGCAACACCACCTGAGGCATGAGTGCCCTATTTTAAGCAATATAAAGCACTGCTATGCACATTTTACCAGTATTGAGCATATTTAAATACAGTTGCGTGTAGCTGCTCACCACGCTAACCAGCGCAAAGTCGGGCAACGTTGAGCAATGTTGGGCAAGGTCGGGCAAAGTTGAGCAAAGTCGGGTAAACACACTCACACCTACTTTACTGTTCCTTAAGCAGTCTGGTCTGCCCAGCAGGAAAATAAAAAGCAGTAAAAGGGCTCGAACTCAGGATACTGTGCACTACAGTCACAGTACTGAATCACTAAGCCATGACAGCATTTCACTGGCACAGACACAATTTAACTCACTCATACATACCAGTTGGGGAGGGGGGGGTCACATACCTAACAGTCACAGCCAGCAGGACAAATTCAGACAAATGCAAACACAAACAAATGCTGTATCATGCCCTCTGAAGAGGCATATGAGTAACCACCCCCCAAGCCTATGCAGACAGATAACAGCAGGCCAGATGTGGGTTGGGTAGGCTATGAAGTCACAAACTAATATGCGTGTAATTGGAAGCTAAGGTCTGTAGTGCAGTTGTATGCCTCAAGCCAGTACGATAGGCAACAGTACAGACTGAAATGGAGTACCTGACATAGCAGTGCAGGCCTAGCAAATGTGTATAAGTGTCAGGTGAACCCTTCCTCCTATGTACACCCACAGTAACAATCAGGTGTGCCCCCCCCCGGTAGAAATGAACAAATAATAGCTGTCCCCACTGTATGTAGAATGACTCATGGAAGCCCTACAGGCACACTGTGCTTCCTGTCGATGTACAACACAAAGGTGAGCCCTGAAGTAAAAAACAACTTGATTTTCACACACATATAGTATATATGCTCATACTGGGCATGCTCACACAAACAAATTTAGCAAATTTCAGTCAGCAACATACTGAAAGGTCATACTGGGCATGCTCACACACTTAAGCCATGTCTGAGCACAGCAGTGGGCCACACATATCTGTCAGTTGCAGTTCTTACTCCAGACACTTGTCACTATTCACCAATCCTGCCTTGTGCACACACTGACATGAAAACAGACCCATATAATATATTCAAGCCATGGTCAAAGAGTCCATAGAGAACCATGAAGCAACTGTAAATGAATACATGTACATGACTGACATTATGGGATAACATGGTAAACAAACAGACCCTGCACCTGAATAGTCTGTTGAGACTCACCATCTGTACAGGATATGAAACTGATGAATGGGTTAGACCATGGGTACTATTTTCTCATGGAGTCCATCATTATGGAACTCCCAACCCTACCCATTTTGGTTTGGTCAGGGGCAGATCATGGTTCCTAAACCTGATAGACAGTTTTCAAGGCAGTCACCAACATCCCTCCTGTTCAAGCTGGTAACAAGTGCTGTCCCCATGGCTCAGTCCTGGGACCCCTCCTGTCTGGTGTATACTTTTCAGAAACACAGTCAAAAATATGGAGGTAATAATAAGGGATCTATGGGACCCATCAGAGAGTACCACAACACATTTGCAATGAATCTGACTAGGCACCTTCAGCAGCTGGCAACAAGACTGAATTTAACTCAATCTGTACTCTGTTGCATACTGTCTACTCAGGTGATCTCTGCCCAACAGACAGGTCCATGTCCAATGCAGAACTGATGTACATGTGCTATCTGAAGTAACCCCAAGCTCACTGTACTACATGCTCTAGGGATATCATCATCACAACAATAAATAGAACATGTTGAACAGGCTGCCTCCCAGCCTCACTGACACTCTTCCAGAGGAGCCTTGATGAGTGTATGTATATATATATATATATATACATGTAAAGATGGATGGGCAGACACATCCCAATGGCACAAAAGACATGAGGTGCACATCTCACCAAGTGTACATAACAGCCAACAATATCTGTAAGCATTACAGTGTATGTGGTCCATGTGCCTGCTGTATAACATGAAGGTGCTGATGTGATGCCTGGCATGAATTGTCTGTTTCCCATCCACTTATCAAGGTTCCTATAGAAGCTGATGTACATTGGGACTCTGTTCCACAGTAAGGCAAATGTCTGTGATGGTACTCTATCCCACCAGCATGTTGTATTCATTGCTGTGATGAGGTTCATATCCCTGGAGTGTGTAGGGTGACTCAGTTTTGTTACCTGTAGATGGAGCATGCTCAGCAGTTATGTAGGCGGTACGCAACGAAGAACAGATTTAGTTTTACCAGTTGTGTTGCATAACACAACTGTTTGAGGCCAGTAATCCTCTTGGTGAGGTACCTCTGTGGTCTCTACAGCTGCTGGATATGCGTAGTCGAGCACATACAAAATGGTGCATTGTACTCAATGATGGGTCTGATGACTTAAGAGTAGAGGGCCACCACTACCTCTACAGATCCTGATGCAAACCCTTTGTTGATTAGGTGGGCCACATAGGATTTCCCAATCACTTTGGCAACATGGTTGTCAAAGGAAAGATGACTATGTAGTTGTGTCCCCAGATCCCTTATTACCTTGTCAGTTTTAAGGGGGTAATACCTATGTGGTAGTTTGTGTGTACTTTGTTTTCACCAAAGGGGATCACTATGCATTCCTCCACATTGAGCTTGAGGCCATGATTCTGACACCACACATCTGTCTCATAGAGTCTCTTCTGGAGAATATTTGTATCATCCGGGGAATCTATTATGGCAAACACTTTACAGTTCCCAGCAAACTTAGTCAACCACAACCCTCCTGTGTTGGCATGTACATTTGAGAAGTCTATACCAAACAGGAGGGACCCCAGGACTGAACCCTGGGGGCCAGCAGTTGTTCCCGGTGTAGAGTCTGACATGTAGCCAGCAACTCTTAGTTTGTGAATCTATCTGTGAGCCAGTTTGCAATCCATCTTGTGATGTATGGATTCATGCCCAGGTTGGTGAGTTTATCTATGATACCTGACTGGGGAATGGTGTCAAAGGCTGTAATGAGGTATAGGTAGGCTGTGTTGAGCTCATTTCAATCATATGTAGCCTGGGTAACGGTCTCAAAGAAATCCACCCAGTTCAGGAGGTGTGATCTGCATATGATGAAGTCAAACTGGGTGTGCTCAACTGGTTGAAGGTTCACAATCTCTTTATTGTTGACTTCCATTATGATTGGCTCCATTGCCTTAAAGAGCAGACTTGTCAGGCTCATAGAGCATGAATGCCAAGGGGTTTTGTGGCCCCACCCCTGTGGAGTGTGAAGAATGTTGCTGTGCAACATTCTATGGGTACATATCCTGTACAGAGCATGTAGAGAGAGAGAGATGTAGGTATCCTTGATGAATATGGATACATCCCTACCCTATGTGCTATGATCCAGGTCCTGATGCTGGAAGGTATGGAATGAGTAGTATCCTGGTAGTGCTGGTGTGCTCTCTGGAGCCTTGAACTAGGTTTCTGTTACTGCACAGATATCAATATTCTCCATACTGAGATGTGCCTCGAGTGTGTGCATCTGGAGGCTGAGACTTCTGGCAATGAGTAGCATTTAGCTAACTTTGTGGTTATTTGTGTTGATTTGTCCTGAGTGACTGGTGTTCCACACCTGAAGTCAACGGCTTACTGGTCCCATCTGACCATAAGTCAGGGTTCAGTCCTGGGTCCTGTCTTGTTTGGTATCTACTTCCCTGAAGTACAGGTTAACATGGAAGGTCTCTGGCTAATGAAGTTCCCAGATGACTGCAAACTAGGAGCCATAATCGAGACTACTAACGATGCAGACATCCTACAAAAAGGGCCTCAATGAGACAGATGCCTGGTGTCAAAGCCATGGCCTCAAGCTCAATGCCAAAAAGTGCACTGTCATCCACTTTGGTAAAAACACTGTACCCATGAACTACAACATAGGTGGTAGTATACTTAACACCGAAAGTGTGATAAGATACCTTGGGACACAGGTGGACAGTAGACTCTCCTTTGATAATCACATCGCCACAGTAGTCAGGAAATCATTCTACGGGCACACCTCATCACAAAAGGTGTCTCATGCAGAATAAAAGAGATCATTGTTCCCCTCTACTCATCACTCATTAGATCCATTATAGAGTACAATGCCCCTTTTGCTTTGTAACTCACAAGACATCTACAACAACTGGAAAGCCCACAGAAATACCTCACAAAGAGGATTAGCAGCCTCAAATACATGCCATACACAGACTGTCTCAAAACACTACAGCTTTACTCTGTCACATAACTCCTACTCAGAGGTGATCTCTGCCTAACATACAAAGCTATGTCAAACACAGAGCTGTTGGACATGCTCCACTTAAAGAAATCCCAATCCCTCCGAGTATCAGCCCCAAAACCCAGACTGAAATACTAAAGGAGGGGGTGTATCCATTTTCATAAAGGATACCCACACCTCCAGGTTAGTGGCACAGCACGAGGCCTTGGAAACCATGCAAGTACAAGTAACATCGGGCAAAGCTGCTTATCAGATCGTAGCCTGCTATAGATCACATACCTTGTCTCATAACCCTCACTCAGTATTCCTGAGAACACTGGGAAATATAAAGGTCCTACCAAACACCATGATATGAGGATATTTCAACTACACAAACACTGACTGGGAGAATTACTTGAGTATAAAGTCCTTTGCCCAATGCTTCCTAGAGTTTATAAACTCAAATGGCCTGGAACAGCTGGTCACCACACCCACTAGAGGTGAAAACATACTGGACCTGATCATCACCAACATGGGGGATCAATGTTCCACACCAGAGGTAAACCCCTCGCTGGTAATATCAGATCATGAAGTAATCACACTGGACATCCACATCCCGACCCCCTCAGTCAACAAAACCACTGTGAAAACTTTTCAAAAGCAAACTTCACACTTCTCAAGACCGAAGTGTAAAGATTCAAAGCCTCCTTGCTAAAGGATAATGCTATCCAATCTGCAGAATCCTTTACGAGTGCATTCTATGAGCATCTACAGGGATGCATGGATCGAGCCATCCCAATTAAAACCAAGACTACTCCTCCAAAAAGAAGAAGCCAATCTGGTGGTCTTTGCCCATAAATAAGCTGTACAACAGAAGGAGGAAACTAACACATGATAGAGCAAAATTCCAAAAAGGAAAGGCATCACTGATCATTATTAGCAAGAAACTACGAAAGCTCATAAAATAATCCAAGTCCAGTTTCTAAAGAAAAACTGGCAAGGAATCTAAAGATAACCACAAAGCCTTCTTTAGCTATATGTGGCAATAGGTGGCAACTCTCAGATATGCTTTCAGCTACTGTAAAATGGCAAAACATACACTGAAACAAATGACATTGCCAACATCCTGGTGGACAAGTTCAGTGCAAACTTCACCCCCCTCACCCCCAAAAGGGCCTGTGTCCATCCCAGAAGAATGCAGAGCCCCAGACTTCATGGACATGCAGGTAAAAACAGCCCTCTCCAAAGCAAAGAACACAGCATCAATGGGACTGGATGGTGTCCCAGGCTGCATCTTACACGAGCTCCAAAAGGAACTAAACCCTCACCTACATTCACTGTTCAGACTCAACCTTACCACAGGCTATGTACCCAAAGAATGGTGTACAGCAACAGTCATACCACTCCACAAAGGTGGTGCCACAACAGAACCTGGGAACTATCACCCTATAAGCCTGACCAGCCTGGTCTGCAAAGCTATGGAGCGAATTATCATGGAACTCATAAACAGAGACATTGGGAACCTCCAGATACTGGACCCTACCCAAGCTGGCTTTGTTAAAGGCAGATCCTGCCTCCTAAACCTAGTTGACTTCACTGAAACAGTTACCAAAGCCATAGATGAAGAGAAGGTAGTCCACACAGCCTACCTGGACCTAAGGCCTTTGACACCATTCCCCACTCTGGCATCATAGACAAGCTTACCAGTTTGAACATTAACCCCTATGTCACGAGATGGGTGGCCAACTGGTTCATGGATAGAACACACATGGTAAGAGTTGCAGGTGCTATGTCCGACTCTAAACCAGTCACAAGTGACATCCCACAGGTCTCGGTCCTGGGACCCCTCCTGTTCAGTATATGCGTCTCTGAGGTACAAGCAAGCACGGGAGGACTATGGCTGACCAAGTTCCCAGATGACTGTAAACTGGGGGGGGGTCTATATTATATCATCGAATGCTTAAAAAAGTGAATGCTGATTGATCGATCTAATTTAAGCGAAAGCTTACAATCTCGAACTGTCAGATCGGCGATTTTTTTCCCAGGGAAAAAAAATCGCTGATCCAAAACACATACACACAACACAAGCACACCAAACAAACAGAAATCCACACACATACACCTAAAATCTGATACCTAACCCTACACTAAACTATGCACACACCACTAACTACCCACTTACCTTAACCCAAACCCTAAGGTCCGTCACTATTGCACACTCACCTCACCCGCTCCCTAACCCTAACTCACTTAAATCCGCCCTAACCCTCATGTCCACTCAATCGCACACACACCTAACCCGAGCCCTAACCCTAACTCACCTAAATCACCTAACACTCACATCCACACAATCGCACACTTACCTGAATCTGACCGGTAACTTTCCACCATAACAATGAAAATACCGAAGCAAGAGAAACAGACAACCAAATTCTTTCCCTAGGAAAAAATGAGAGTTTCTGCTGCTTCGATATTTTGCAGTTTCGCAAAAATAAGTTCGATCAACCAGCGTTCGCTTTTTTAAGCGTTCGAGGATATAATATAGATCCAACTGGGGGCCATAATCGACTCTCTGGCTGACACAGACATCCTCCAGAAAGGTCTTACAGAGACAGATACCTGGTGTCAAAACCATGACCTCAAGCTGAATGGCAAAAAATGCATAGTCATCCCCTTTGGAAAAAACAAAGTGCCCACAATATTACCACGTAGGTGGTAATCCACTAGGTATGGAAAATGTAATTAGGGACCTGGGCACCCACGTAGATAGCAACCTCTCCTTTGATACTCACATTGGCAAAGTGGTTAGTTATTCCTTCTATGTAGCCCACCTAAAAACAAAAGGGTTCACTTCTAGATCAAGAGAGGTCATTGTGCCCCTCTACTCATCACTCATTAGGCCAATAATAGAGTACAATACCCCATTTGGTATGTACCTTAACTGGCACATGCAACAGCTGGTAAGACCACAGAAGTACTTCACCAAGAGGAATCTTGATGAGTGGATGGGAAATTGTAAATTTACCCCTGGGAACACTTCAGTGGCCCTGCTAGACAGAGGCCCAGGAAACTAATATAAAAGGGAGGCGAAAGCCAACACATTCTGGCTAGGCTTATAAATGCCCTTGGGCAGATAGCCTAGTACCTACCTATGAACCTACACGCTCTAGGGACCTAAACCTTGTCACCACAATAAACAGAACATGCCGGAGGGATAGATTACTGTCCCACAGACTTCACATACTCCAGAATAAACTACCTATGTATATCAAACAAAGCTCATCATTAGAACTCTTCAAGGAAAATCTTGATTATTGGATGGGAAATAGGAAATTCACCCTGGGGATCACTTCTGTGTCTCTGTACGACAGTGGCACAGGAAAATAAATTCCTTGGGTGGCAAAGGCCAGGGTACCTTTTTGGCTGGCCTTGTATAGGCCCCAGGGCCGATAGACTAGTACCTACCTATGAACCTTTGAGCCTTGCCTAAAAAAGGTAATATGGGGACAGCACGAGCCTTGGCCAGTATTCAGAAGTATAGGGGCGACAGGTGCAAACCATCTGTAGTGAAGCAACAAGGCTTGTCTATCATGTCATCACAGGCAGACAGAGACTGGATCCCCTTTGAATGACACCAGAAGCTCAGCCAATTGTTGAAGTTTATCATCTTTCTGTTATACTGCAGTATCATGTAGGTGAAGGTAAGATGCTACTCAAGGTTTGACCCTGTGTGTGCCAGCATGTGGTGCATCAACCCATATATGATATGGTCATGGCCTATGCATACAATACACTCATAATACACCTAGTATGATAAGCCTGCTGAGGTTAGCAAATGTGAGAAAAACCTTTGTGCAAACTGTCAGCAGGTAATGTCTGTATTGCACCCTGTAACTCCATATTGCTTGCTGAAGTGTAAAGATGTACTTAGTTTGGATTAAGAACACCGCACTTGCCAACTGTGTGCATCTCCCTGGGGAGAAGCAACCTTTTTGGAGACTACTCAAACACCTTAAAAGTGGTATACTCATCTTTGTCAAGTCCGATGATGTCACCAGGAACCCCACTCGGCCTTCGTGAGAACACTGGAAAATATGAAGGCCTCTCCAAACACCATTATATTGGGTGACTTCAACTACCCAAACATAGACTGGGAGTATTTCTCTAGCTCCAACACCCTAGCCCAAAGGTTCCTAGAATTTATAAACTCAAATGCTATGGAACAACTTGTTACCACTCCCACAAGAGGGGAAAACATACTGGACCTGATCATCACCAACATGGGGACTCTATGCTCTAGAACAGAAGTGTATCCCTCACTGGTAAGATCAGACCATAAACTAATCTCACTGGATATTCACATCCGACCCCACCCCCTGCCCTGAAAACCACAGTGAAAAACTTCTCTAACGCAAATTTCACACTCTTCAAAACTTTTTTTTTTAGGCAGGTGGTAATGCTTGGTGAAGGTGCGTACAGAACTCCAGGTAGCAGCTTCCAGGATGTCCCTGGTAGGGACTCCCCTGAGGAATGCTGTAGAGGTAGAAGTTGCCCTAGTGGAATGTGTTCTGACCCCCTAAGGGGTTGGTTTCCCATGGTGCTTGTAGCAGAAATGGATGCAGTGTGCTATCCATTGGAAATTGTTTGTTTTGAAATGGCCTTGCCCTCTGCCCCTGGTGCAAAGCTGTCTAGTAACTGGTCAGATTTCCTGAAGGGCTTAGTCCTATCAAGGTAGAATCTGAGGTGCCTGTGCACATCCAAGGAGTGCAGGATCCTTTCCCCTTTATTTTGAGGATTAGGGAAGAAGGTTGGCAAATGGATGGATTGGTTGAGAGCCACACTGGACACCACTTTAGGCAAAAGGAAAGGTTAGTCCTGAGGGAAACCCTGTCAGCATGGTAAATAATTAAGGATTCCACAGCCATAAATGCTTGTAGCTCAGACACTCTTCTAGCTGAAGTGATGGCCAGAAGCAAGGCTGTTTTCCAAGAGAGGAAGTTTAACTCTGCTGATGCTGCAGGCTCAAAGGGGGGTAGCGTGAGCTTTTCCAGTACAAAGTTAAGATCCCAAGCAGGGGTGGGTGCTCTCCTTGGTGGCCTTAAGTTGTTTGCCCCTCTCAGGAACTGTTTGATAAGAGGGTAAGTGAAGAGAGGTGGCTCAGTGTTGTAATGAACCGAAATGGCAGAGGCATGGATCTTAATGGAGGAGAAGGATAGGCCTCTGTGGAGTAGGTCTGCTAGGTAATTCGGGATTAGAGGTAAGGAGGTTAGTGCTGTGTCCTCTCCTTTAGACTGAGTCCAGCAACAATACCTTTTCCACTTGTCAGCAGAGGATTTCCTTGTACTGGGTCTTCTGATTCAAGAATGACGTTCAGCACCTGCTTGCTTAGGCTGGTCACTGGAGGAGAATTTAAAGAATAAGTCAGGCTGCAAGATTCATGGTTTGCAGCTGTGGATGCAAGATCTGTCCCACCAGTGAGTGAGGAGGGTTGGGATCTGGGGTAGGTGCCAGGGTGGCACCGGTTACAGGCTGTGCAGTAGAGGGTACCAGTGCTGGCATGGCCAGTCCGGGGCAATCAGGATTGTCCTTGGTCTGTCCTGTCTTATCTTGAGTAATATTCTTAAGAGAAGAGGCAGAGGGGGGAATGCATAGATTGAGAGGTTTTCCCACTGGAAGGATAGGGCGTCCACTTTCCAGGCCCTGCTGTGAGGCGTCCTGGTGCAGAATTTGCTGAGCTGGTGATTGCAGGGGGAGGCAAACAGGACCCCCTCTGGAGTCCCCCATTTTTGGATTAGAATACTGAAGGTGCTGGGGTCTAATTGCCACTTGTGTGGGTCTAGGAGATTTCTGCTTATGTCATCTGCCAGAGAGTTTTGTTTGCCTGGCAGGAATTGAGCTTGCATCTGAATCTGCATGTCCAAGGCCATGTTCCACAGGGCCATGGCTAGACTGCAGAGTGGGTAAGAGTGGGTTCCCCCTGCTTGTTGATGTACCACATAACTGTGGTTTTGTCTGTTTTTATTAGCAGGGATCCTGGTGAGAATAGGGACCTGAAAGCTGTCAGAGCGTGCTAAACAGCTAGCATCTCTTTTTGGTTGATGTGCAGATGAGTTTGACTTGGGCTCCAGTGGTCCTGAATGCACTTGTCTAGGTATGCTCCCACGCATAATCTGATGTGTCTGTGGTTAGGGTCTGGTGGCATGGGGTTGAGTAAAGGGAAGTCCCTTGTTGTGATTGCATGCTGCTGCCCACCAAAGAAACTCTGTCCTTACACAAGGTATGAGAGGTATGATGGTTTCTAGGTTCTGAGAATGTTGACACCAAAGACTTTTTAAGTAACATTGAAGTTTCCTCATATGCAGTCTGGCATTTGGAATTAGTAGGATGCAAGAGGCCATGAACCCTAGGGGCCTGCAAGATTTTCCTTGTGGATAGCTGGGTTCTGGTGGACATTTGAGTGAAGTAACCTGTCAGATATGCTTGTTTTTCTGGAGTAAGGAATGCCATCTGGGATGCTGTGTCCAAGCTTGCTCCCAGGAATACAATCTTTTGACTGGGGACTAGTTTTGATTTCTTTTCATTGATAGTGTACCCCAGGGAGGTTAGAAGGTTCTTTACAAAGGTCAGGTCCTGCAACAGCTGTTCCTGACTGTCTGCCTGAATCAGGCAATTGTCCAAGTATTGGTAAATTAGAAATTTTCTCTGTCTGCAATAAGCAATGGCTGGAGCCAAGTATTTTGTGACTACTCTGGGAGCAGTGGATAAGCCAAAGGAAAGTGCAGAAAACTGATAATGCATAGATCCTGCCCTGAAATGTAGGTATTTCCTGCATGTAGGGACTGAACTTGGTTAAGTGCCTCTGCCCACTGGTTTGGAGGACGGTCCGGGAACCCTTTTGGGGTTGGCAGTGAGTGGAAGTAACATTTGTACCCCTGGGATACAATGTTGAGGACCCATCAGTCTTTGTTGATGGAGGTCCAGTTTTTTGCATGACGGGCAAGTTTTCCTCCTAGGGGCACAAGCAGTTGGGCAGAGGTGAGGAGTGGAATAGAGAAGTCATTGTGAATTCTTTCTGTAAGGGGGTGGCTTAGCACTCCCTGTTTTTGAAGTGAAGGCACTCCATTGCTTAGATCTCTGCATACCCTGAGACTGAAGTCTGGGGGGTCTGTTTCCCCTGTGTCTAGTTTGAGATGGCCTTGAGGGGGCTGGAAAGGACCAATGTTTCGAGGGGCAATGCCTACTGAATCTAGGAGGCTGCACTTGCAAGAAATCTTTGACTGTCTGCATAGATTTAGCCTTTTCTTCCATCTTTTTTAGAACCTCTTCTGCTTTGGTGCCAAACAGATTGTCCTTGTTCAAAGGGGCATCTAGTAATTTTGATTTGACATGGTCTGGCAAGGTCTGCTCCTTAAACCAAGCATGCCTTCTCAGTACAGAACCAGTGACTGCTGCCCTGCAAGATGCTTCTACGGTATCAATACCACATTGCAAAGTATGCTTGCTGACTTGGCTTGCAGAATGCATAAGCTCTTGTAATTCTTTATTTTCTGCACAGTCTGTAAAGATAGCTAATTTTTGCTTAATATGTTCCATAATATGTTGCTGGTATTTCAGCAAGTGAAACTGGCAATTCAATGCCCTAAATGCGAGAGTTGCAGAGGTCTATACTTTTTTACCCCATCTGTCTAAAGCTCAGGAATCCCTGTCCGAAGGGGTGGGATTCATAGCTGTAGTTGCTTTTATACCTTTAGGCCCCTGGGAAATGACCTCTGAGTCAGCAGTAGGATTTTTGAAAAAAAAAATTGTGAGAGTCACGGACTCTGTAGTATCTGTCTGGCTTCCTTGTAGCAGGGGGTAAAGTATCAGGAGTTAGGCTGGATTCCATAAAAACATCATCCACAACATCCAGAACTGGAGGTATTGCTAAAGGTCGATATTGTGGCAAATCTAGAAATTCTCTGAGTCTCTTTTTGGACTGAGAATAGTCTTGGCATTCCCAGTGGAAATGCTCTCTTAAAGTATGTAGGGTTTCACCAAAAGAAAAATCCTCTGGAGGGGAAGCAGAAGGAATGGATTCCTCTGCATCTGAATCCTCATAAGCAGATAAAGGCATGTCTTCATATTCGGAAACCTCAGAGTCATCGGACTCTTGGTCTGTTAAAGCTGCTGGGGACAGGTCTCTTTTTCTCTTAGCAGGAGAAGGCTGGCTTCCCCTAATCAGCATAATCAGGTCTTCTGCCATTTTAAGCATTTGATGTTGTGGCAACGTAGCAGGTGCTTGAGTTTGGGTCATCGTTTTTTTTTTAGACATAGCTCTTACTCTTGGCCTTAGAAACTCTGTAGTTTTAGACAGAACAGAAGACGCGAAAGAAGTCATTGGTTTGTGTTGAATATCGGTAGTGAAAAACTTCCTCAGAAGCCGGTGCCTGCACAACGGCTCCGGACCCATCCAAGGTAGAGACATCCACAGGTTCCATAGTCAAAGAAGAGTCTCGTGGCATACCAGACTCTGAACGGATCTCGGTAGCAGCCTGCGAATCCATCGAATCGGGTATCAGGGGCTGCAAAAGCTCCTCACTGAGTACCAGCGAACTGGCGACTAGCTTAACGGACGTGTCGTCGGCAGTTTTGGACCTGTGCAGTCTGTTTCTGTCTTTATCCTTACATTTTATCGGTAGTCGGATGGCTTACCAAAGCCATTTCTGAACACGGAGATCGAGAGCAAAAGTATTTACCACAATAAGGGCCGAACAAATAGTTAGGGCATTGAACAAGGCAGAAAACCAACAGCGAGGTACGTTGTGGTCTGGGCCTAAACAGGTGACCCAGTAAGAATGGAAATGTCAGTGGGGTATTTGCTTTCCACAAGCAAGACAATTGTTAACTTTTTCTGACATCGGTTAGTGCAAGAAAAAAGGATCCCCCACTGGGTACTTAGCTTTAGAAGACTTCAGGATGATTTAATTCGGAAACGAAAACTCATATAGTGGCTAACCAGCACTCTTGCGAACTGCTTCTGCTTCAGGCTCCTCAGCCAGAAAGACTGATGTAATGGCGTCGGCTGCCTGTTTTTATACCTCTGAAGACCTGAAGTAAGTCCTGGAGCGACAGCAACCAACGCAGAAATACTAAGTCTCTGGTATTCGGGCCGACTGAGGGCTACCTGCAGGCAGATAATCCAAGTGTGATGACTGCAACAGTGAAACACAAAGAACATCAAACAGTTCTTCAATACTTGATTAAAGGAAATAAACAATCAACAAATAAGTAAAACAAGTTTGTGTGGCAGATTCATATCCCTCCTTATTCCCCAGATCTGGAACAAAATTTCACTACATGTCAAGCAGACTCAAGTAGCACCCTTTCTACCTTCAAGGAAAACCTAGAAAATAGGATGGGCAGCCTCAAATTCTCCCCTGACCTATCTTGTGTTACTTCTGAAACTTTTGAATACAGGTTATTGGCTAGGTTTGCAATGGTCTGATGACTGACTACCTAGTACTTGCTAATGAAATTATGAACCTATGACAATTTAGTACTAGCCAAAAACACTTGCTACACATATAGAAAAAAGTTGCAGTAAGAAAGTCTAATTTGACTTACATGGGAAAGCTCATAAAACAAAGTAATATGAGAAATACTAACATAAACATCATGTTTTTTGCACTGGACACACACAGCTCCAGTTTATATGAAGACACTTTTCTTCATGGCTGAACCTTTCCTGAAGAAAGCTAGCTGGTTGTCTGACAGATGAATTCCTCAGCTCACTAATGAAACTATTATCAGAACCTGTGACAAGCCAAGATGTAAGAAGGAAAAGTCCACAGTGAGACTTGCGGAAATTGCCCCAACTCTAGAGCTCAGAAATAAGGGTACAACACCACCAGAATGCAACAGAAGATATTCTGGTTTTGGATTAGATGATACCTCATTGTCACATGAAACATCAGCATTCTCATACAGGTAACTCTTGGGAGAGGAACGTGATATAAAGGAAGCACAGAAGGAGGGACTGTATAAATATTGAATAGTGGTGCTGCGGTAGCGTTGTCACCTCACAGCAAGACATTGTCGCGTTTGATTCTCAGCTAGAGCATCTTCTGTGTGGAGCTGTGAGTGAATGGGTGTGCCTTCATTGAAGGTTGTGCGTCAGGGCTGGTAACTCAGCATGTAAAAATCCACTACCAAACATTAGCGGACCGGAGTTCCGTTGTGGCGACCTCTAACTGGGATAAGCCGAAAGACACAACAACTTCCAGATATGGAATATTTCACAATACAAACAATCACAAAGGGAAACAGAAAACTAGTAAAATAAAAGTTAAATAGAAGCTGAAGTTATGGAATATCTGCTAGGTGAAGGATTTAGTGTAGAAAGTCTAGTACAGGTTATGTCACAGCATGATGGAACAATGACTTCTCAAAGTAAGAAGAAACAGGTGCAGCAGGAGGCATCTGAAGAAGAAATGTAGGCATAGGAAAGAAAAAGAGATCTAATATGGTGCAATATTTATGCAAAGGAGAAAGCAAAACTAATCAATACAAAATAACAGCATCAAAGATATTTGAAAAGAAATACAAGCAAAGGTATCCGGATATGAAAAATTTCACAATATAAAAAAATATAAAAACAAAAGGGAAAAGTAGAAAAGAAAATTATTAACAGAGAAGTTGAAGAAATAGAAACTGAAGTTATGGATTACCTGCAAAGTGAATGATTAAGTGTAGGGGATTCATCTCTGGTAACGTCACAGCATGATGGAACAATAAGTCCTCAAACTAAAGAGAAAAGTACAGTTGTGTACACTTACCATAAATGTAGATGTTCGAGAGTATTCACTGTTGCAGTCATTACATTTGGGTTATCCTGCTGGCAGGTTGCCCTCAGTCGGCCTGAATTCCAAAGTCTTGGGTCCTGCGTCGGTTGCTGTCGCCTCTTCCCTGACGTCAGGTCGTCAGGGGTATAAAAGATGCAGCCGACGCCATTTTATTTAGTTTTTCTTGCCCCAGATGTCAGGTGCCCCCAAAAAAGTAGGCTAAAAATATGTAAATAAAACATACATGCACCAAAATAAGCTTTACCTTCATCTATAAGCAAATACGCCACCTAGGTTGCATAGATTAGAGAAGAAAAGATAAGTTCCAGTAAAAATAAGGGGGATGGTGGGTCTGTAACCTGGACTGCAACAGTGAATACACTCGAACATCTACATTTATGGTAAGTGTACACAACTGTACTATGTTCTTCGTGTTTCACTGTTGCAGTCATTACATATAGGTTGAGTCCCAAAGCTATGGTTGGGGGGCTGGAGCTAAACAGCATTAGG
Organism: Protopterus annectens; assembly: GCF_019279795.1. Taxonomy (NCBI): domain Eukaryota; kingdom Metazoa; phylum Chordata; order Ceratodontiformes; family Protopteridae; genus Protopterus; species Protopterus annectens. The sequence goes on from NC_056739.1 coordinate 592,250,644, forward strand.
AGCGGCTATGAGGCCCTGCAGAACTGCAGTGGCAAAGCCTGCCCTGGATGTAGAGTAAAGAGGCAGATTGTAATGTTTTGTAAAGGTATGCACTGAACTCCAAGTGGCAGCCTCCAAAATGTCCTTGGTTGGAACTCTCCTGAGAAAGGCTGCAGCTCTGGTTGAATGTGGCCTAATGTCCTTAGGCACTGGTTTGCCATGCTGAGAGTAGAAGAAACAAATGCAGTGACCTATCCACTTTGAAATAGTCTGCTTGGAGAGAGCCTTTCCTTGTGATGCTGTGGCATATGCCACTAGTAATTGCCCTGTCTTTCTGAAAACTTTAGTTTTGTCCAAATAGAATCTAAGTTGTCTGTGTACGTCCAAAGAATGCAGACTTTTCTCCCCCATGTTCTGTGGATTTGGATAAAAGGTTGTCAAATGAATTGTTTGGTTAAGGGCTACAATGGATACCACCTTAGGCATAAATGTAGGGTTGGTTCTCAGAGAGACCCTGTCTGGATAGAAAATGATAAAGGGTTCCACAGCCATGACAGCCTGTAGCTCTGAAACTCGTCTTGCAGAAGTTATTGCTAGGAACAGAGCTGTTTTCCAAGATAAGAACTTTATGTCCGCAGTAGCAGCTGGCTCAAAAGGTGGTAAGGTGAGTTTTTCCAAGACATAACTGAGGTCCCATGCAGGTACTGGCGTTCTCCTTGGAGGCCTTACGTTTTTGGCTCCTCTGGGGTACCGCCTTAATAAAGGATGAGAAAAGAGTGGTAGCTCTGTATTGTAATGAGCCAAAATGGCAGAGGCATGGATTTTAATTGATGAAAAAGATAGGCCATTGTCCAGCATCTCAGTTAAATATTGCAAAATCTGAGGAATATTTGGGACAGCTGTATCAGTTCCTTGAGCTTGGTTCCAAGCGCACAATCTCTTCCAATTCCCAACATAGGATTTTCTAGTACTAGGCCTTCTGGCTTCTAAAATGACATCCATCACAGCTTTACTGAGAGGTGTGGTTTGTATGGCTACATTATCTGCCATGCTGCCAGGTTTAGGGTCCTGAGTTGGCTGTGCAGAATCTGATTGTTTTTGCTGGGACAGGACAGTAGATGAGTTATTTGAGGTAAGGTCCAGGCTGGGCATTGGGACAAGTTCCTTAAGATCGGATACCAGTACTGGCATGGCCAGCCTGGGGCAATCAGAATCATTTTTGGTTTCTCCTGCCTGACCTTTAGGAGTACCTTGGGGAGGAAAGGCATATACTGATAGGTTTGTCCAGTTGAAGGATAAGGCACTCACTTTCCAAGCTTGTCTGTGATAAGTCCTTGTGCAGAATCTTTTTAGCTGATTGTTTTGAAGAGAGGCAAATAGATCTATGTCCGGGCGTCTCCATTTCACTGTTATCATATTGAAGACTTGTGGATCCAGGTGCTACTCGTGGGGATCCATGAGGTTTCTGCTTAGTTCGTCTGCCAGAGTATTTTCCTTTCCTGGCAGGAATTGTGCATGCAGATTAACTTGGTAAGTCAATGCTGTGTCCCATAAAGCCATGGCTAGTCTGCACAGGGGGTAAGAATGAGTGTCACCCTACTTGTTTATATACCACATGACCGCGGTGTTGTCTGTCTTTAGTTGTCCCGGATGAAGTAGGTCCTTGAAGGCTGTCAGGACATTTTGAACAGCTAGCATCTCTTTTTGACTGATATGTAGATGCTTTTGGTTTTTGGACAAGGTGCCCTGAATGCCTCTTCCTGCCATGTGTGCCTTCCAGGCATAATCTGATGCATCTGTTGTTAGGCTCTGCCTGGCTGGGGGTAGTGAGAATGGCTGTCCCTTGTTTTGGTGACAGGCCTTGGCCCACCATCGAAATTCCTGTTGCAGGCAGGGAATTAGAGTAATCGTTTCCAGGCTGTGGCAGTGTTGTGTCCAGACACTTTTTAGGTACCACTGAATTTTCCTCATATGCAGTCTTGCATACGGAATTAGTAAGATGCAAGATGCCATGAAGCCCAAAGCCTGCAGAACTTTTCTTGCAGATAACTGGGCCTTTGTTGCCATTTCCTTGAAATAGGTAGTCAGTTGCCTTTGTTTGTCTGGAGTGAGATAAGCCATCTGGGCAGTTGAATTTAAGCTTGCACCCAGGAATATTATCTCTTGAGAGGGTACAAGTTTTGATTTATTTTTGTTGACTGTGTACCCTAGGCCTGTTAAGAGTTTTATCACAAAAGTCAGATGCTGTAGTAGAATGTCCTTGTTCTCTGTTTGTATGAGGCAGTTGTCCAAATAAGTATATATTTGTATTCCTCTTTGTCTGCAGTAAGCAATTACTGGTGCCAGGCACTTTGTGAAGACCCTGGGCGCAGTAGATAAGACAAAGGGCAGTGCAGAGAATTGGTAATGCTTTGAGCCAGCCTTGAACCTGAGGTATCTTCTGCATGATTGTCTGATTGGGACATGCAGGTAAGCCTCTTTTAGGTCTAAAGTCACGAGCCAAGCCTTGCTGCCCAGCATGGGCAGAAGCTGCTGTAAGGTCAACATCTTTTTGGTATATTCAGGAAAGTGTTTAGAATAGAAAGGTCCAGAACTGGTCTCCATGCTTTGTCCTTTTTGGGTACTAAGAACAGTCGAGTAAAATCCTTGTCCCTGCTCTTCCTGTGGTATTTGCTGAATAGCCCTCATGTCCATGAGAGCTGTGACCTGTTTTTGAGCCTCTGCCCATTGATTTTTTGGCAGGTCTGGCCAACCGATTACCATTGGCAGGGTATGGAAATGAAACTTGTAGTCTTGTGACACTATGTCTAGAACCCATTTGTCCTGGGTTATTACGTGCCAATTTTGAGAAAAAAGTGCTAGTTTTCCCCCTAAGGGTGCTGCCAGAAGATAAGTGCTTGGCGCAGGCAGGGGGAAATCATTGGGACTGTTTCCTTATGATTGTGATTTGTCCTCTCCACCTTTGGAGGTAGAAGCACTCCACTGCTTAGACCTGTAGGATCCTTGCAGCTGTGATCTGCCTCTAGGGCATCTGGATCTGCCCCTTTGAGGTCTGTCTGAGACTGGAAAGGACCAATTCTTTGTAGGCCAGTGTCTGCTAAATCTAGGTGGCTGTACCTGTAAGAAATCATTGACCGTTTGCATAGATTTAGCTTTGTCCTCCATTTTCTTTAACACCTCTTCTGCCTTAACACCAAACAAGGTATTATGTTGTAAAGGAGCATCTAATAATTTTGCTTTAACATGGTCAGGCAGATTTTGTTCCTTTAACCAAGCATGCCTCCTAATGACAGAACCCATAACAGCGGCCCTGCAGGAGGCCTCCAGAGAATCAAACCCATATTGCAAAGTATGCTTTCCAACTTGTTCAGCTGCATGCAATAAATCCTGCATTTCTTTGTTTTCTGCACATTCAGAATTTGCCATCATTTTCTGTTTAAGCAGTGTCATGATATATTGCTGATATTTGAGCATATGAAACTGGCAATTTAAAGCCCTTATAGCCAAAGTAGTAGATGTGTAAATTAGAAGTTATGTACCTACCATAACGTTCCATGTTAGTTGTCTTCTCTCACCTTCTTTCTTGCTGGATGGGTTTGGAGCCGATCCTCGGCTCCGACTCGGCACTTGCTAAGCTCAAGAGTCACTTCCACCAGCTCGAGGCAGCCCCATATCCCATGATGCAAGGTGGAGATTACCCAGATCTTGTTTGGTAGCTAGAGGAAAAAATACCTACTATCTTCCCCAAGGGAAGAAGAACAACTAACCTGAGAAAAAACTGTAAGGGGAACCCAGGTAACTAAGTGCAGAGCTAAAAAGAAGTTATGTACTCACCATAACGTTCCATCTGAGTAGATACTTCATTTGTCTGCAACCTGTGGGTAGTCGGATCCGAACCGGCAGCTTTCCAAGCTTCAAGATCCGAGCTCCTAGCTCCTCCCCCTACCCATAATCCCTTACTACCAACCACATTTACCTCAGATCGGTGATTTTGCCCTAGAAGCTAAAGACAGAGAAACAAACTCTCCAAAGGACAATACCTTACCGAGGTTAGGGGGATGGCAGGGGGGGTCGGTTGCAGACAAATGAAGTATCTACTCAGATGGAACGTTATGGTGAGTACATAACTTCTTTATCTGAAGTAGTTACTTCATTTGATCTGCAACCTGTGGGACAGAGTCCCCAGCATACCTAAAGGCCCTGGGTGGTCCCTACGGAAGGATATTCCGAAGCACCGCGGAGCCAAAGGAAGCCCTACTTCTGGAGATCATGTCCAGCTTGTAATGAGAAATGAACGTATTGGAAGAGGACCAGGTAGTTGCTGAACAGATATCATCTACTGGAACTCTAGACCAAAAAGCTGTTGAGGTAGCCACAGATCTAGTAGAATGTGCCCGAACGACAACCGGAGCTGGCTTCCCAGCTGAAATGTATGCTTGTCTGATACATTGAGATATCCAAATCCAATTTGCTACTGTCACCTTAGAAATTGGTTTGCCCATAGCTGATTTAGCATAAGAAACAAACAACTGGTCTGACTTGCGAAAATCTTTAGTCCTATGCAAGTAAAAACGTAGTTGTCTGTGGACATCCAATTTGTGCAATATGTATTCACCTTTGTTTTGGAAACTAGGAAAGAAAACAGGGAGGTTAATAGATTGATTAATGTTAGACTCTGTGGCTACCTTAGGCAGAAAAGAAGGATTAGTCCTGAGGGCCACCCTATCTTTGTGAAAAATAAGGTATGGATGCTTAATGCACAAAGCTTGTAACTCTGATACCCGCTTGGCAGAGGTAATCGCTACCAAGAAGGCTGTTTTCCAAGATAAGAATTTTAAAGGCACTGAGGCCGCCAGCTCGAAAGGTGGTCCTGTTAATGCTTGTAAGACCAAGGTAAGATCCCATGGAGGTATAGCCGGCTTAATGGGAGGCTTTAAGAGAAACACACCTTTTAGGAAGGCTTTGCATATCTTTGCTGACGCCAACGAATTTACGCCATCCCCCACATGATAATGAGAGATGGCTGCAAGTTGTACTTTAATGGTGGACGCACTAGCTCCTTGCTTAAAATGGAGGGATAGGAAGTCCAGTATAGTGGGAATAGGAACCGTACAGGGATCTAATTCCCTATCCTTTGCCCAGATGGAAAAACGTTTCCATTTACTAATGTACAGTTTTCTGGTGGACAGCTTATGAGCTGCCACCAGAATGGCCTTAACCGGGGACGAGATACCGGGAGTCCTTGCCATTAACGGAACTGGATCAACCAGGCCGTGAGCCTGAGGTTGACCAGATTCGGAGTGTGGCATCTCGTCGGATGCGAGATTAGGTCTGGTCTGGGATCCGGGATCCAGAATCCATGGGGGGGGGGGCCACACTGTGAGACTGCAGAAAGGGGAACCAGACTTGTCGAGGCCAGAATGGGGCAATGAGAATCACTTTGCTCCCCAACCGACAGGCTTTCTGGATGAATTTCATCATCAGAGGAAGAGGAGGATATGCATAAAGAAGACCGGGCGGCCAAGCATGAACCAAGGCGTCCCTGGGGGATTCCCCTTTGGGGGGAACTATCGCGAAGTAATCGCTGCATTTTGAGTTTAGGGGCGAGGCAAAAAGGTCGCAGCGAGGCTGACCCCATTTGAGGAATATCTGCTTCGCGACAGAGGGATTCAGAGACCACTCGTAAGGGCTGAGAAATACCCGACTTAGGCTGTCTGCTAATATGTTGGTCCGCCCCGGAATGTGCGTTGCTATCAGAAAGCGGTTGGTGGAAATAGCCCATTCCCACACTCTCATGGCTTCTCGACACAGGGGGTAAGATCTGGTCCCTCCCTGTTTGTTTATGTACCAGACAACAGACATGTTGTCCGTCTGGATTGCAATAGTCCCCAGAGGTAGAAGGTGATGGAGAGCTTGCAACGCCAACAGCACTGCCCTCATCTCTAAGACGTTGATATGCAATGCAGTCTCTAGAGAAGTCCACGTGCCTTGGACCGACTTGCCTGCGTAATGCCCGCCCCACCCGAGGCAGGAAGTGTCCGTGGTCAACGTGGCTTCGACTGGGGGAATCACAAAGGGTCTCCCTTCTTTGAGTTCCTGTGCCTGTAACCACCAAAGTAGGGAGTCCCTGCATGCTCTGCTCAGAGGAATCGGCATGTCCAAAGGATGGACCGAAAGAGACCATTGGACCTGGAGAGTCCACTGCAATACTCGCATTCGCAGATGGGCATGGAGAGAAAGGCCGATCACCGCCAACATAGATCCTAACGCCCTCAGGACTAATTCTGCTGGAGGAGCGGGGCTCTGAAGAATGTCCAAGACTTGGCAGTACAAACTGTTTATCCTGGCCGGTGTTAGAACCACTCTGGAGATTCGAGTATCCAACCTGGCCCCTATGAATTCTAGGGCTTGAGTGGGGCACAGGCAGGACTTCTTTAAATTGACTGAGATGCCCAGTTGACCGAACAGAGATAGGGCATAATCTCTCGCCGTAACCAGAAGATGCTTGTTGGGGGCGGTGAGGAGCCAGTCGTCCAGGTAAGGGAACACCTGAATGCCCTGGAGTCTCAGGTGGGCTGCAACCACTGCCATGACTTTGGTAAACACTCTGGGGGCTGAGGTTAGACCAAATGGAAGAACCCTGAACTGATAATGACTGCCTCCTAGCCGGAAGCGGAGGAGCTTCCTGGACCGTCTGTCCATTAGTATATGGTAGTATGTGTCCTTGAGGTCCAACGAGCACATCCAGTTGTTCTCCTGTAGAAGGGGGAGAACAGATTGGAGGGTGACCATCCGGAACTTTTCCTTGGGTATGAACAGGTTCAGGGATGAAAGGTCTAGAATGGGTCTGAGGTCCCCCGTTTTCTTTGGCACCAAGAAGAACCTGGAGTAATAACCCGATCCGGACTGATCTGGGGGGACGGGCTGGATGGCTCTTTTTCTTAGCAACTCCGAAATTTCTAAAGTTGCAGACTCCCTTTGATGGGGTGGAACATCGGGGAGATGTCTGGGTTTGGGGGGGGGGTGCAAGAACGGAATTGTGTAACCTCTGGATATTATGCGGAGCACCCATCGATCATTTGTAATGGACTCCCAATTTGATCGGTGCTCCGATAATCTCCCCCCGACTGCCTCCAGAAAGGGACAGTCGGGCAAGCCCTCAGGGCTGTTGCGCGGGTCCCTCCGAGAAAGGTTCTCTCGACCCGAAGTTACGTGGGCCCCCTCTGCCCCTGGGCCGGCGTCCACCTTGTCCTCCTCTGCCTCTAGAGGACGAGTTGTCCGCAGCAGGACGGGATCGCTGAGATTTACGAAACCACAGCTTCTTTTGCCCCCTCTGATTCCTAGAAAAGGATCTTTGGGGGCTAGAGAAGCGGACTCCGACGGCCGACAGCGTCTTCCCATCCTTCTCGCTTTGGACAAGCGTGTCGCGAACTGATGAGCCAAATAAGGCCGAACCATCGTAAGGGGCGTTCGCGAAGGATGCCTTGAAGGGATCCGTGAAGTCACAGAGGCGGAGCCAGGAGTGCCGTCTTAAGACTACTCCCGCTCCGCTGGCTCTAGCGGCTCCTTCCGTGGCATGGGAAAGAAGCCGCATAGATGTATTTGAGATGGACTTTAGAGTGGCCATTCGAGTCTCAAAAACCTTTTTGTCTGAGACCGACATGGACTCCGGAGGGGCTGCAGCGTATTCTTTAATTAAGTCACGTTGCAGCCGGATAGTGTGTGCCATGTAGTTCAGCGACCTTATGACAAAGGTTGCTGAAGCAAACATCCGCTTCCCAATACGGTCCAAGGCTCGGGACTCCTTGTCCAGCGGATGGACCGAGGAACTTTCTTGGGCAAGTTCTCTCTTAGTGGCAGCCGCCACCAACATAGCATCAACTGGTGCGCCTTTGGACCAAGAAGGTCTATCAGAGGGAGGGCTGAGGACCTTATCCGGGCGTCTAGGGATAGGCTCCACGGTGTCGGGCTCCTTCCAAGCCCTGGTGGTAATTAAGTCCACCAAGGGGTCGGCTGGGGGGGACACCCAGGAGGTAGATGGGCCTGCCTCAAAGGCCTCCAGAAATACGGATTCGTCCAGGGAGGGTTTTTGGGCAGACCACCCCCCTCTTATACGCAACATTTCCATGATGTCTCCAAATGAGACATCTTCAGGGGGTGACCTTGGGGAACCCTCCGTATCCTCCAAATCCGTATCCGTGGTAATGGACTTGGGGGAGTCCAGGTGCCTCCTTTTGCACTGGTGCTTTCGAGGTACCTCTTCGGCGGGACTGTCTGAAGAGGGCTCGTCCACTGGGTGGTGTTCCTCCCTGGGAACTAACTGGAGGCTTTGGGCAGGCTGTCCAGATGGACGGATGATCGAAGACAGACCCTGATACAGTGGGGGTACGGGTGGATCCGAAGGCCCGGTCAGGGACCTGGATGATCTCGACAGTACCCTCTCAACCACCTCAAAAGCCGAAGGAGATTCACTATCACCAGCCTGAGAAAGCAACCTCCTTGGCTCCGAGGAGATGATCGGGGTCAGAGCCGAAGCAATCGGATCCAAGGTAGCGGTGTGCTCCGTTCCAATCGGCGCCGAAGACACAACCACTCCCTCGGATCCGATGCTCAACCCTCGGCCCGAGAGCTTGGATCCGACAAGGTCGAAGGCATAGTCGGCGTCGAAGATACTAACCCTGTCGGCGCCGACGTATCCCCGGATCCGAAAAGGCCTGGATCCGACAACTCCGAGACCCGAAAACGGGTCGGAGAAGGAGCGATCGGGGCAAAAATGGGGGCTGCAGTCCCTCCCAAAGGGGAGGGAGGCAAGAGCATCCCCATCTGCATCTGGGTCTGCAAAAATCTTTGCATCATCCGATCCATGTCTGCCTCGGAGATGCTTCTGGTGGACTGCGAAGAGGTAGTCGAGGCAGGCCTGGAAGGCCGCCTCGAAGACCTCGAGGGAGACCTATCCTCCTCCGGCTCCGGAGAAAAGGAAGGTGAACGGAGCCGAGAGGACAAGGATCCGGAGACCCTCTCAGGGGACTTCAGTAACTTCGCAGGTGGAGCCGAGGGATGAGAGTCAGCCCGCCTTTTAGAAGAGTGACCCTCTCTCTCTCTATGTTTTTTCTTCTCCCTATGGGAAGAAGACCCAGACTCCACAGAGCTAGTACCGGATAAGGGAGGTTGAGTCCCGGGTACAGCTTCCGGAGTAGCCGGTGCCGAAGCTACAGGAGTAGCTTGGGCTCGGCTGGGAGAGGAAGAAGAAGCCGATTCCTGAGGGAGTTTTCCCGCCAGGATCAGCTTGTTCTTCCTGTCCCTAAGTGCCCGAGGGTTGAAGGCCGCACAGATCTGGCAGGCCTCCGACAAATGTGCTGCCCCCAGACATAAAACGCACTGAGTGTGGCCATCAGCTGGGGAAAGCTTGTGGCCACACTCAGTACACTTCGAAAAAATAGCTTTAGATTCAGCCATTATCCTCTCACACACACACCCAAACACTAACAGGGGGGAGGGGGAGAGACAAGTTAAACTAAGGAGAAAGAGTTTTTTTTTTTTTTTTACAAAGAGTTGAAGGGTTTGATAGTTAAACAACACACACACGCACTTAACTAGAATAGAATTATCTAATATTTAAAGAATATAGATTATCTGTCGAAAAAAAAAAGGAACAATCTCACTAATTGCTAGGAGCTCTTCACAGAGAAGCAACCGTCTTTAGCCGTGGCAAAAAACGATCTGAGGTAAATGTGGTTGGTAGTAAGGGATTATGGGTAGGGGAAAGGAGCTAGGAGCTCGGATCTTGAAGCTTGGAAAGCTGCCGGTTCGGATCCGAGGTCGGATCCGACTACCCACAGGTTGCAGATCAAATGAAGTAACTACTTCAGATCTGGTGTTCAAGGGAGAAATCTCCCAGAGAAGAGGATAGTTCAAGGTCTGTCCAGGCTAGGGGGACAGGAGGGAGGGACGCAAGAAAGAAGGCGAGAGAAGACAACTAACATGGAACGTTATGGTAGGTACATAACTTCTAAATGTTAAGTTGTCAATCTCGCCTTCATTCTTGCTGGATGGGACAGCGTCCCTAGCACCTCTATCCTGGGTGGCTCAATGGAACAGACTCTTGAGAACTGTGGAACCAAAACTCGCCCTGTCCCTGGAGGCCAAATCCAATTTGTAATGTGAGACGAAGGTATGAGGAGTGGCCCAAGTGGCTGCTGCACAAATAGTGTCTAAGGGTAGTCTAGCCTGAAAGGCTGTAGATGTGGCTAGGCCTCTGGTAGAATGTGCTTTTGGTATTGAGATCAGCTGTTTGCCCCTAAGCTGATAAATATAAGAAATAGTGGAAGACAGCCATCTGGATAAGGTCACCTTAGAAACAGGGAGACCTTTCTTATTTTCAGCATAAGAAAGAAAAAGCTGATCAGACTTTCTAGATTGCTTTGTTCTGTCCAAGTAATATCTGAGTTGGCAATGAACATCTAGGCAATGCAATTTTTGTTCTGCCCTGTCAGAATAATTGGGAAAAAATACTGGAAGATCAATAGATTGGTTTAAATTTGTCTTAGAAGCAACCTTGGGCAAAAAGGACGGATTAGTTCTCAAAGATACTCTATCCTTGTGGAAGACCAAGTAAGGGGGACGAACACAGAGAGCATGAAGTTCAGACACCCTTCTAGCCGAAGTAATAGTGACTAGAGTGTCTTCCAAGAGAGACATTTTAACGAGCATGTAGCAACAAAAGGGGGAAGTATTAAGGATGCCAGCACTAAATTTAGATCCCACTGCGGTGGAGGATCCCTAACAGGGGGTTTAAGTAGGAAGATCCCTTTGAGAAAGGCTTTGCAAAGTTTGTGAGACATAATGTTCTGGTCTGCAAATCCGACATGAAAATTCGAGATTGCTGCCAGCTGGACTTTAACTGTGGAAGAAGAAGAACCAGAGTGAAATATTTCAGCTAGGAAATCCAAAACTGACTGAATAGGGGCAGTAAAGGGATCTATGTTCTTAGACCTTGCCCAAAAGGAAAAACGATGCCATTTGCTAGAGTAAATCCTTCTGGTAGAGGACTTTAGAGAAGCTACTATGATATCCCTAACGGGATTAGAGATCATAGGAAGCCTGGCTAAGGAATGAAGTGGAGCAACCAAGCAGTGAGGTTGAGGGAACGAATGGACTGGTGCAGTTGACCCGACTGGTGGGTCAGAAGATCTGGAACTGGGTCCAGATGCCAAGGCTGCACTAAGAGATGTCGATGAAGGAACGGGAACCAAATTTGTCGAGGCCAGTAAGGAGCAATGAGAATCAGCTTGACTCTCAAGTCGGTAGCTTTCTGAAGCACTTGACGAATCAACGGAAAAGGGGGAAAAGCATAAAGAAGTCCCCGGGGCCAATCCTGGGTTAGAGCGTCTCTGGGGGGATGGCCTGGAAGTGGAAAGAGAGAGAAGAAGTCTGGGCATTTGCTGTTTTGGGGTGTAGCAAAAAGGTCGCAGTAAGGAGGGCCCCACTTCTGAAAAATCTCTTCCGCTATAGATTGTTTGAGAGAACACTCGTGAGGCATGAGTATAGCTCTGCTCAACCTGTCCGCTATGATGTTGGTTTTCCCGGGGATATGCATTGCTATCAGAAACCGCTAAAAGGAGATCGCCCATTGCCAAAGTCTGAGAGCTTCTCGACACAGAGGATAGGACTTGGCCCCGCCCTGTTTGTTGATATACCATACTACGGACATGTTGTCCGTGTGAACTGCGATAGTTCCTAAAGAAAGAAAGTCGTTGAGGGCTTGCAACATTAAAAGCACTGCTCTCATCTCTAGGACATTTATATGCAGGTGGTATTCGAACGGTTGCCACGTGCCATGGACCATCCTGCCCTGATAATGCCCCCCACCCGATCAGGAGGCATCCGAAGTGACCGTGGCTACCGGGGCCGAGGGGACAAATGGTCTGCCCTGATGGACTAGGGGGGGAAGAAATCCACCAGGATAGGTGGCTCTTGCAGATCTGTGTGACAAGGATCTTGTGATGCATGGGCAACTGCTGGAAGGACCATTGGGTAAACAACATCCACTGTAGGAGACGCATGTAAAAGTGGGCCAGAGGAAGAAGTGTGATGGCAGCTGCCATTAGGCCTAACACTTTCAGGACCAACCTGGCTTGTACCTTTTTGCTGAATAGGATGATCCGAACATGATTTTGGATATCCAGGATTCTTTGATTTGTTAGATTTGCTGACATCCGAGTAGTGTCTAGATCTGTGCCTATAAAGGTAATAGATTGGCAAGGCGATAAGGAAGACTTTTCGAAGTTGACAGAAATCCCTAACTGGCTGCAGAGACGTAGAGTGTAATCCCTGGCCTGGAGAAGTTGATGTCTGGTGGTGGCTGTGAAAAGCCAGTCGTCTAGGTACGGAAACACCTGGAATCCCTGACGTCTCAGGTGAGCCGTGACCACTGCCATGCATTTGGTGAACACTCTGGGGGCTGTGGTGAGACCAAAGGGCAGGGCTCTGAATTGAAAATGACTGGTCCCCAGCCGAAAGCGGAGAAACCTTCTGGAGCGTCTGTGGATTTTTATGTGATAGTACTCATCCTGAAGGTCTATAGAGCACATCCAGTTGTCTTTGTCCAGAAAGGGCAAAATAGATTGAAGTGTGACCATCCGAAAACTCGTCTTGACAGACTTGTTTAGTCTGCTGAGGTCTAATATTGGTCTCCAGTCTCCCGTCTTTTTGGGGACCAAAAAGAACCTTGAGTAGATTGGGGATTCTAAATGGCATGCTGGAACTGGCTGGATGGCCCTTTTCTCTAGAAGTTTTGAAACCTCTAGCTTTGCAATTTCCCTTAGACCGGGTGGAACGTCTGGAAGGGATCCTTTTTGAGGGAAGGGGCTTTTCTCTAAAGGTATTTTGTAACCCTCGGATATGATCGACTGTACCCATTTGTCTTGAGAAAGGGAAAGCCAGGCTTCTGGGTACAGTGCCAATCTCCCCCCCGACTGCCTCCAAGGGTGGACAGTCGGGCAACACCTCAGGGATGCTGGAAGGGCTTGTCAGAGAGAGACTCTCTGCTGCTCTGGTTCTGCGGACCGCCTCTGCCCCTAGGACGGCGTCTGTTATTACCTCCTCTGCCTCTGGGGGTAAACTGACCACGTGCGTCAGGCGTGACTCCCTGAGATTTTCGGAACCACATTTTCCCTCCCTTCTGACCTTTGGGGTAAGGCCTTGAAGGGGTGGAGAAATGGACTCCTACGGCAGAAAGAGTCTTGCCGTCTTGCTCGCACCTGGTCAAAGTGTCCTTCACCTGAGGTCCAAACAAAGTTGTCCCATCGAAGGGAGAGTTTGTGAAGGACGTCTTAAAGGGGTCTGCAAAATTGCAAAGTCGCATCCAGGACTGACGTCTGAGAGCCACTCCTGTGCCTGCAGCTCTACTCGCTCCATCGGCTGCATAAGAAATGAGCCGCATGGAGGAGTTAGTTATGGAATTTAGGATTCCCAGCTGAGAGGCAATCTTCTCTTGAGCCCCAGCAGCTGACGGATCCTGTACCATCTCACCCAATTCCTTAAGGATATCTCTTTGAAGTCGGGTGAAGTGACATAGATAATTCAGCAAACGCATAGCAAAGGTCGCTGAGGAAAACATCCGCTTACCATACCTGTCCATGGTCCTAGACTCCTTGTTAGGAGGATGGACCGGTACGGAAGGATCTGCAAGTTCCTTTTTGGTGGCGGCCGCCACCACCATGGCATCAACCGGGACACCTTTGGTGAGAAACTGTTTTTCAGTGGGGGCCGTGACAAATTTAGAAGGTCTCCTGGGGACTGGTTCCACAGAATCAGGAGATGCCCACGCCTTTCGAGCCATCACGTCCATGAGGGGGTCGAAAGGAGGAGAAACCCAGGAGGTGGAGGGTCGAGATCCAAAAGCCTCCAGGTATACCGACTCATCCTCGGAGGGGTTAATGGAGGGCCAGTTCCCCCTCTGTTTCAGGAGTTCAAGAATGTCTGAAAAGGAGACATCCTCAGACATCCTCAGAGGGGAATCTTGGGGACCCCTCCGACTCATCTAAGTCAGTATCTGATGTCTTAGACTCAGGGGAGTCTAAATGCTTCTTCTTGCAAGTCCTCTTACGCGGGGGTTCCCCTGAAGGATCAGGAGAAGACGCGGAAGAGGAAGGTATTCCCAATGGGGAAACCTGGGGCGATGGATCTCTGGGTCCGGGAGCAAGAGAGTGGGAAGAGATATCTACAGGCACTGAAGAGGGAGGAGCTAAAGGGACCGACTGCTGACTCAGCTCGGGGGTTAGTACACTACTCATCACCTCGAAGGCTCCCCTCCCGGGGAGGACCGAGAGCTCCCGCTCCGAGGAAACAGGAATCCCCGGCCCCACCGAAAGGGAAGGCTCCGAAGCAGATGTCGGTGCCGAGCTTACCAAAGCCGAAGCTCCGAGGGGGAGAACGAGGTCGGACAAGGGTCCGATGCCACTCGCCCCCTCGGAACCGACAAGGGAATCCCGACGACCGGATCCCTCCAAGGACGGTCTCAAGGAGGAGATAGGAGTCGAAGACGACGGAGCCAAAAGGAGTGGTATCGGCTCCGAAGCACCAACAGTCACAGTTCCAATAAGCTCCGAGCTCTGAAGGAGAGTCGAAGGAGGAATTTCTGGGGGATGTGGAATAGCGGTCGTCTGTTGAGATGGGCTATGAAGTATCTGGGCCAGTGCCTGTGATTTCAGCAGTCTACTCACCACTCTCTCCAAGTCATGGTCTGAGAGTCTGGAAGACCTTGAGGATCGGCTCCGATGGCTCCACTCTGAAAGTAAGGGAGGGGCCGGAGCCGAATGAATAGACTCCAGCGACGGAGATCTGGATCTCTTTCTCGACGGAGCCATCGGAGCCGAAGAACCTTCGGTTCCAGTTGGAGCCGACAACTTGTCGGCTCCGAGCTGGGTCAGAGATGTGTCGGCTCCAGCCGGAGCCGACACAGGCATGGAAGCAAGAGGCGCTGATACCGAACCTTCAGAGAAGGAAGGATTGTCTCCAGCCGGAGCCGATCTCGACTCTGAGGGAGTCGGAGCCAAGGCTGAAGGCTTAAACACTGAAGCCTGAGCCTTGGGAGGCTTCCCCGAGCCGGACTTAGCTGGGGAGCTCTCAGGCTTTAATAAGCCCCTGAGAATAAGTTTATTTCTACGTTTCTGCAGGACTCTCTGGCTGAAGGAGTGGCAAATAGTACAGGAGTCCTGCAGGTGTAGAGGTCCCAGGCAATAAATACAAGAAGTGTGACCGTCTGTCAGAGACATCTTCTGACAGCACGAGTCACACTTCTTGAAGCCTGAGACCCTAGCCTCTTTAGACATGACTGAGTACCTAATCACACACACACTACACAGTCAGTCCAAAAATTAAACTAGATTAACAAAACCAAGTACAGGGAAAAAACACACAGACACACCCAAACAAACCCTGACAGGAAAAATATAGGAGGGGTAAAGACCTAAGGCCCGACTAGCAAAAATATGAATAAAGGGAATGGGACACTAACGGGAATAGGGCTAAGTGAATCGGGAAGTTAACAAAGTAATATATATATAAATATAAAGTACTGGGGTGGACTAAAGTCTCAGAAAAAAAGGTAGAAAAATTCACTTACCAGGAGCTGGTAAAAAGTTACCTCATGAGCGAAGCGGCAAACGAGATCTGGGTAATCTCCGCCTTGCATCATGGGATATGGGGCTGCCTCGAGCTGGTGGAAGTGACTCTTGAGCTTAGCAAGTGCCGAATCGGAGCCGAGGATCGGCTCCGAACCCATCCAGCAAGAATGAAGGCGAGATTGACAACTTAACATCCTTTTTTTCCCATCTATCCAGAGCCCTGGAATCCCTGTCAGAGGGGGTAGGATTTTTTGCAGTAGAAGCCTTGACCCCCTTCGGACCCTGAGAAATAGTTTCTGGGTCTGCAGAAGGGTTCTTGAAAAGAAATTTATGAGAGTCAGGGACCCTGTAGTATCTGTCCGGCTTAACAGGAGCTGGAGGTAAAGAGTCAGGGGTCAGACTAGACTCCGAGAACACATCATCTACAATGTCCAACACAGGTGGGATAGCTAGAGGCCTGTGTTGAGGTAGTAAAAGGAAATCTCTGAGCCTTTTCTTAAATTCTGCAAAGTCTTGGCTCTCCCAGTGAAAGTGCTCCCTCATGGTATGCAAGGTTTCTCCAAAAGAGTAGTTCTCAGGAGGAGAAGCTGAAGGAATTGATTCTTCAGCATCAGAATCCTCATAGGGGGGAAGAGAACATTCCTGATCAGAAGAGGAATCAGAAGAAATGGAAACCTGATCTGAAGATTCATAGTCTGTCTCTTGCCTAGGCCTCTTATCAGGAGGGGGATGGGAACCCCTGATTAAGGTAATTAAGTCATCGGCCATTTTGAGCATCTGTTTTTTGGGCATGGAGGCCTGTCCTTGTGACTGGTGAACTTGTTTCTTTGCCTTTGAAGTAGGTTTAATATATAATTGTTTAGGTCTGAATACACCCTCAGAACCCGATGCCTGCTCAGCGGCTCTGGACCCATCTGAGGGAATAGTCTCCGAGGCTCCAATACCTTGATTTACCAGCGGCCTGGCCGACTCCACATGGGAGTCGGTAGCGGCTTGTGACTCTAAAGTAGCGGACATCAGGGGCTGCAAAAGCGCCTCACTGAGAACCGGCGACTTGCTTAGGAGAAGCTTCGTCATCGGTTTTGGACCTCGGTTGCTTGTCCTTTTCTTTTTCTTTGCGTTTTTTGTGAACTCCGGTAGTCAGATGGCTATTCGACGACATTGTATAATTAAATCTTCGCCCAAAATAGCTTAATGCAAAATCGTACAGATGCTTAACAGTGCGTTGGTTAAATCTAGCACAAAACCGACAACTAGCAACGTCATGGTCAGGGCCTAGACAAGGAATACAGTAAAAATGAAAGTCCTTATGAGGTATTTGCTTCCCACAAGATATACAATTATTAACTTTTTGTGACATCGGTCTGGAGCAAGAAAAAAAGTTTCCCCAATGGGGTACTTAGCTTTTAATGAAGACTTCGGATCTGAAACTCGAACACGAAAATCTCAGGAGTCTGCCAACCGGCACTTGCGAACTGCTTCTGCTTCGGGCACCGCGTGGCAAGAAAGACTGAATAAAATGGCGTCGGCTTCATCTTTTATACCCCTGACGTCAGGGAAGAGGCGACAGCAACCGACGCAGGACCCAAGACTTTGGAATTCAGGCCGACTGAGGGCAACCTGCCAGCAGGATAACCCAAATGTAATGACTGCAACAGTGAAATACGAAGAACATCAGGTGCAACAGGAAGCATCTGATTACTTGCCACATGAAGATACTCTGGAGCCTTCAGTAGGAAATTAGTACAAAAGGTCTGTTAGAGTTGCACAGCAAGGGAAGGAGCAGGAAACAGTGGCAAATCTGACAAAGTCAATGTTGTGAAGTGAGAACAACAGATAATGCAGAAGGCAGTTGACTAAGATAAGTCACAGGAAGATGTTCTGGAACTTTCTGTAGAATGCCCACAAGAAAGAGAGACACAGAATGTGCCCTTAGTTTAGAGGAAAATGATCCATAGGAACAGCTGCTTGATTTAATAGAGATAGCCACCTGGTGGTGTAAAGCTTGGCTCTAGATGACTGTCACTGTTAAAGTGACATCCCAACCCCATATGCAAAAAATGGGAAAAAGGGTTGTGGATGAATAGGTAGACAAATTAAAATCGCTGAAAGAAACATATTACAGAAAGTCAATAATATCCAAAATGTTAGAAGTGTGATAAAACAAATGAACACAATAATGAAGACTACTAACAGAAATGTATGTGATGTAACAGAAGTAAATACGATATATTACTGCACAGCTAAATTAACAAGTAAAGTCTTACCACAAAAATACAGGACAATAAGGGAAAAGAAGGGAAGAAAACAAAGAAATTAAATGTCATCACGGAAGTATTAAATAGAGAAAACTATAAAATAAGATAAGAAGTGCCACTGCTAGAAAAGTATAGAAGGAACAGATCAAGAAAAATACTCAGACGTGATAAAAGCAATGAGCAGTATTAGAACAGACCAGGATCTAACATACACTATTGCATATAATAAACTAAAGATACCAGCACAGGCAGAAAAACTTACAAGATATGCAGATAAACATAAAGAAAAATTCCTAAATAAGCACTTCAGTGATGATCCAAAAATGTTTATACAGAATTAGGAAACAAAACAAAAGGAACAGAAACACCACACAAATAAACATTTTGAAAAAATATCTATGAAGATCACGTGGAAGATAAAGGTGCTGAAAGAATAGAAGTATTAAAAGAAATATACAGGATATGAAATGGGATGAAGTAATGTCCAGAGTAAATAAGAAAAGCTCCAAATTGGAAAACCATAGGCCCAGATGTAGTTCCTAACTTCTGGCTATAAGTATTACCATCTTTACACAAAGCTTTAGCCCTGTGTAAGAACTATTTACATGTACACCCTGAACAGACACCAACCTGGTTAACAGGAAAAACAATACAACTCCTTAAGATGGAACCTGAAAGCTATCCTAAAAACTATAGACCAATAACTTGCCTTCCAATAATGTATAAACTACATACTGGAACTGATGCCGACAGCGTTTATAGTAATTTAGAATAAAACTCAATCATGAAAACATAAGGGTAACAAAAGAAAGTCATATGGAGCAAAGGATCATTTGATGTTAAAGTAATAACAGAGGATTGTTATAACGGGAAGAATCAAAGTATGGCATGGTTAGATTACAAAAAAGCATTTGACAGCATACCACATCCATGGACAAAGGAGTGCTTACAGATATACAACATACACTTTACATTGATCAATTACATTACACTGACCAAGAAACAGTGGCAAACCACTTTACACTTAAGCTCTGATACAGGACAATGTATTATTCCAGGGATAAACATTCAAAGGGAGATATTCCAAGGTGACACTGTCACCGTTGCTCTTTTGTCTTGCCCTTTACCCAATAAGCTGTTTGCTTAACAGATTAGGTCATGGTTACAATCTGGCTCCCAGAAAACAACAAAGTGTAAATACTTCTCATCTTCTTTTTGCCGATGATTTAAAACTGTACAGTTCATCAGATGAGGAGCTGAAAGAAGAAATGGAAGGGGTCAAAACTTTCTCAGATGATATAAGAATGTCATTTGGTCTTGATAAATGTGCAAAAGCAACATTTACAGCAGGAAAGTTGCAACACCAATAAAAAAATCAGTCTGTGACAGTAGTGTTATATAAATGAACTTGATCAGGAGCAAGTACATAAACACTTGGGAATTGATGAAGGACCAATTCCCAACATGAATAAATGCAAACAAAAGTCAGTAAGGAATATTTTAAAAGACTAAAATTAATATTGAAAACAGCCCTGACATCTAAGAATAAAGTCCAAGCTATAAACCAATTTGTTCTTCCTGTTCTAACTTATAGTTTTGGGGTGAATGACTCGTCCCAAATGGTATTGGATCAACTGGACTGGACATCAAGAAAAATATTTCATGCTTATTCTATGACACATAAAAATCAGTGCATATCAACATTATATATTCCTTACTCTGAAGGCGTCATCGGCCTCCTCGAAAATGATTACATGTATAGATCTGTAACCATAGGACTGCATACAGATCTGCTGACCTCAACAAATCCAAACAGAGTAAAAGTTTTAAAAAATGTAGAGAACAAGTCTAAAATGTCTTCCCTGCTAAGTTTAGCAGAGGCATATCTGTGTCAAGCAGAAAAGAAAATCAAACCAGAAGCAGAGAAATCAGGCAGCAACTAAATGAGAAAAAAAAAAAAAGAATACAAGGAGAAGAAGGCAAGAAATGTGAAAAAGGTATAAATACATATGCAAGTACAGAAAACTCCTGGAACAAATTCATGCCGATCAGGATCTGATGCAGGAATGGTTAAGGAGAAATGGTCCAGTATAGTCCATTGAACATTAGAGAAACATACAAATGCAGGCTGGAAACAGTTGCACATCTTGCTGCTTCTAGGTGTGATGCACTAATGCCAGAGGGCCTAATAATAATAATGTGGCAAGACTGTTGCAATGGGGATTGTGCAAACATTACATTATTGAAGTAGCTGTGAAGCACTGGAAATATGAGCTATAAAGGATTACAGAGCATGATGAAGTTTATATCACGTGATAACCCATTACCAACAGTTCAAAAAACAAATGTGCTCACTTATGTTACTGACAGCCAAGATGGAAAATGTTCCTGTTCCTTTCGGAATAAGTAAAAGTGGGTGCATAACTCTTTGTTTGTCTTTGAAAAAGGAAAGGGTTCTATGCTCCCCTTGTACAGTACAGTTTAGGACAGTTCCAAAAACTCTGAGGAGAGTAATTGCTACCTGAATGGAGCTTCTTCTGGAAAACAGTGTAAAAGGTCTAAGTCAGGGGCCATCTGTAAACATGAATAAGGCCCACTGGCCCACTGTGACAGTTCTTTAAGATGGCGCAAAGCTGATCTGCCATTAGCAGTACCCTGCAACATCAAAGATATTATTACTGTTCCTAGCCATGTCATCCTTCTAACAGACTTATCAAGTTGGGAGAAGCAACATCATATGAAGCTTGGGAGATTTTCTTATTCAACATGGCTGCCTTCTTCTTGGTACTTTGAGGAGACCTAAAAGAAGAAAAGGACGGTGGGGTATCACAGACACCCTCAATGTTGGTCAGCAGCTCTTTCCATTACAGAAATCTTCAACAGGTTCTAGCAAGATTGCCAAAACAGCACAGCACTTGAATCCATCAAAGGTGAATGATGGATTTCGGTCAGAAAAAAATACTTTGGGTGGAACACAGCTCCACCATGCCTTAATAAAAGCAGAGAAGGCAACCATCCTTACAGGCATTTTGTATGCCAATATTTTTTTAAACAAGAAACATCTTTATTGAATTATCTCTTATGACATAGGCAATCATGCATTTACTTAAATGAAAACAAACGATACAGATATTTTCAGTTGCAAACATTACACATTACATATAATCTTCTATACAGTAATTATCCCTCAAACATTACATACCGCGCTCAACTCCTGCCTTCCCTTAAACCTCATTCCTCCTCCAAACCATTACTTTGCATGTATTGTTTCCACAATTCTCACTTTTTTCTATGTAATTTGTTCCTACCCTTTTCTAAAGACCCCACTTCCAGTTCTTATATCTATGTTACTATACTGACTATTTCTAGTACTGTTGGTTTAGACTTGATTTCCATTTTCTAGTAATTACTTTTTTGCAACCACCAGAATTAAACTCTATAAAGCATTATTATGTCTAGGCAATTCCAATTCTGTATCACAGCTCACTTCTTAGTTACAGCAATTTGTTCATCCAGTATTTCTGACAAAATAGTCTGCAGGGGAATTTTTAAAGTCTGCTAACTCGTTATATATATTTCTATTATCTCTTTCTTCCCGGTCACACCTCCAACATTTGAAATCTACCTGAGGAAAAAAAAATCTTTGAAGTTTAACCTCTTCTGACTGACTCCTATAGTTATCATGCAATATTTTATAAACCTTACTAATAGCACTTTTTATAATAGCAGTTTCCATTCGAGATTCTACAAAAAATCTACCAGTGCTTGTCATTCGCTTAAGACCCCCATATTCCTTTCTCTTTGTCTATACTATGATATCAATCCTTGATAGGGAAGGCAATCTTTAGCCCACAGTCCAAATTAATTCTTGGCCTCTTCTCATTCTGTTATGTCTCCCTCTCTTTTCTCTTATTTGCTCTCAATACCTTGGTCCCTTTTCCAATTTTCTCCAGTAAATTCCAGAATTCATCCCTATCGGCAGAATCTCCTTTCTCCATTACCATATTGGTTTATTTCTCAGAATACTTTTTGATATTTTCTGAATATAATATTCTGCATGGTTGCTATTCTCCTTAAGGATCTGCATACAAAATCCCAGTCACTCCTCATTTCTTGAGCTTCCCCCTGTTTTGTCATCATCATCCATTTCCACTTTGAATTTTAGCTTTCTGCTTTTACTATGCATATGAACCTTAACTGTGTAATCCTGAAATACCCATTCAAATCAGATAATCCCAAACCACCTTGCTTTATTAGAAGAATCCACTTACTCCACTTGACTCTTGCCCTCTTACCCTCCCAGATAAAATCCTTCATCTCTTCATTAATTGCTATCCACAACTTTTCCTTTGGTTGATAAAAATATGCCTGATGTGTATAAAATTAAAGGGGCTAAAAACATGTACATCCCTTGTATCTTTCTACAACCACAAAACAGTGGTTTCACTTTCTCAGTTTTATTTAACCTATACTAGTTCATACTTCATTTTATTTCCCCATAAATATGAGTATTGCTGAACCAATTTGTGTGAGGGTACATGGTTTACAGCTATTGTCTTTGTTTTATCTTCACAAATTTTGTATCCAGAAAAGACTTGAAACTGTCTCAAAATGGACCAAAACACTGAAATGACCTTTTCTGGTTTCATCAGGTACAAACATAACATCATCTGCAAATAAAGCCAACTTTTCTTGATTATCATACCAATTATATCCTTGAATTTCCGAGTACCTTATTTTCTTCGCCGACAGTTCTAAATATAATGCAAATAACAAAGGGGACAGAAGACACCCCTGCCTTTATCCTTTGTTCAAACAGAAATTATCACAGAGGAACCCATCACACTTTAATATGCACCTTCGATCCCTCATATATCCACCTAATGAACCTTATTATTTTGTCAGAAAAAGCAAATTCTTCCACTGCCCTACTCATACAATCCCAGCTTGCTCTGTCAAATGGTTTCTCTGTATCAAGACCAACTCACTATAGTATTTTCTTATATTCTGCTTCCATCTTGATCATCATTGTCCTATTAATGTTGCCAAATGAGTACCTCCCCCTCCACAAAACCACAATGATCTACATCTATCAAGTTTGGCATCACCATTGCCATTCATTTAGCAATTACAGTCAAGCACTTTATGATCATGGTTTAGAATCAAAATCGGTCTATATAAAGCTGGATCTGAAGGGTCTTTACCATCTTTAGGTATTACACCCATCATAGCTTTCTTCCAGGATGTTGATGCTGCTCCTCCTTTTAAAATAATGTTAAACAAAACCTTCCAGATATTTATCACTTAATTCCCTCCTAACTTCCAAACTTTCGTAGGAATAACATTTTCCTGTAGTTTAGTTACACATCACCAAATTTATCTAATTTCCTCTATTATAATTGTAAGGAATTGAGCCTCAGCCACCTCCAACCTTGGCATACTTGATTTTTCCATAAACATTTCCATTTGTAGTTTTTCTTTATTTCCACATTTCTCTGCTTTATACAGATTTTCATAAAATTTTCAAAATATTTCTAATACCTCTACAAGATCTCTGGTTATTTTCCTTGTTAAAGACTCATATGCTTGGCAACAACCCTTTCTACTTTCTGTTGCCTAAGTCGTTGTGCTAAAAGCCTTTGTGCTCTGGAGTTATCAAAACAGTTGCTTAACAGCAATCTTTCTAAGTTCATGCATTTTAATAGGGAGGTAGTCTCTTATTTTCTCTTTAGCACTCTCCAGTTGTACCTCTTCTTGTTCTGTGAGATTCACCTTATTCTGCAATACTTTAACTTTTGTCAGTGCCTCTAAATAATACTTGTTATTTCTTAACCATATCTCTTTTTCTTTTACTTCTACTCTATTTTTAAACTCTATTTTAACCCACTCCTTAGCTATCTTTTTTGAAGAAATTTCTGTCTTCTCTAATAAACCCTCTCTATTTAAGAGATAGGTGGAGAAGTGCCAGAGTCTCATTTTTATTTCATTATCCTGCATTTTTATTTTAGTTATTACTGGCATATGATCTTAAATAGTTACTGGATGTGTATCAAAACTTTCAATTAAATGTACATATTCCTGTGAAATATAATTTCTGTGAAGGTTAGCCCAGTTTTTGTACACTGGAGAATAATATGTAAATTCCCTGAGCTCCTACTAATGAATTCACATCTGCTATAGCAAACATTTTACTAAACGTCTTCAAAAATTTACCCTCATGTGTTATATTTTCCATTCTAGGCAGAGGTGCCAGTAGCTATTGAAGGCTGGGGAGGGGGAGGAGGGTGAGAAGGGCACTTAGTAATCTAAAACGGGCAATTTTTTAAAAACTATTTACTATCACAACATAGGTTTACTTGGAGGACATTTTAAGCTTAGCCACTATCCCTTTTGGTGCTTGAATTAACATTTCCTAAGTGGTCTTACTCATCCCATGGCTGATAACTGTATATTAGACCTTAGCGAGAATAACTGTGATCATACCATAGATAATTTGAGAGGATCCCATGTAAGGGATGCAGCATTTCGGAACTGCTTCTATCCATTAGTGGCACGAGGTGAAATCCTGGGGTGCATTTTCTATTACTCATCCTTAGATCCAATTTGCATTTGAATATGGGCAGGGATGAGCTTTGTTTTACTTGAATGGATAGTCTGTTCTGGAACAGTGGTGATATATATCCATATCTCCACACCATTCTTTTTAGATACCTGGACTGAGAATTTCTGATGCCATTTGATTTGCTGATGTTCAGCAGGTCCATCAGTATTGGGTTGGGGGATGCCTTGTATGCCAGACACAGGTCACCTCTTAACACTCTGTAGGATACACAGTATAGTGATAAGGCTTTGAAGTAGTCCATGCAAGACCTATTGTTTAGGACTTGTATTCTTTTAGTAAGGTATCACTATGGGCATTTCGGTTGTTGCATGTGTCTGGACAGATACATGCCAAAGTGGGCACTATACACAATGACTGACCTAATGAGGGCTTTGTAAAAAGGGACAATAACATCTCTATATCTAGTCTCAGTCAATTTGTTCATAAGCTGTGTAATATAGAAAGACTTTCGTATGACACTGAGCACATGCTGGTTGAAAGTTAGGTCACTGTCCACACAAGTTCTCAAATGCCAAGCAAGTGGGTCAGCTCTGAGGGGGATATTGCCAATTTGGTAGTTCCCTGGGGTAGGCCATTTTTGTCCACTGTACTGCTACTCAGCACTTGGACCTTCAGTAATCAAAACCCCACCATCTACCTCAACAAAACTACACCAAATTTCCAGACACACTTGTACTTCACTCCAAATACATATCTGCAGTATCGCAAAATTAGCTCCAAGTCTCTACTTTACCTTATGTGCAAAATTTATTAGCAATTAAAGTGTTATACTGTTATCTGTGTAATCAACTGATGTCCAATACAAAAATATAAGCAGAGTTGCAGTCAATATACCAGTCACTATCAGCCTAACCATTACATAAAAAGCAGCATCCACTCTGTAATAATGGAAAAAGAAATGCAACCTAAACATTTCTTACACAAATTAATCTAATCTTAACAGTTAACTTCTTCTCCTAACTCTACTACCATTCTCTATTAAATAAAACCTATTATTACCATCATGCACCCCAAATAAGTACCCAATCTAAAAACTACTAACAGTGCAATAAATTCCCAGATATTTTGATCTAACAATGACCTGTTAAGGGTACAATATCTACACAAAATCAAACACGAAAAATTAGATAAACCAAATGTATATAACCCTTATTAAAAACTTTAAACTGCTGCAGAAAGCTAAGTACATTTTTTAAATATAAGGATATTCACTGAAAACCACAGCCTGTCATATATAATGCGGTTTTGAGCTATCCTGGCACATTTAACTGGGGATACACGTTTTCCAGATACCAGAAGTATGCACATTAAAATAATACACCTACTCAGCTGGATATCTCTGTACACCTGTGAACCTGCCTTGAATAACTTCCTGCTGGTGCAGGGGACTAAGGCTATGAGCCATTAAGAAACTGTTCATATTAAACCTTGCACACAGGAAGCAGTCTTCATTTGCCTTACTCAGACTCTTAGCAAGTCACTTAACCAAACATCACTCCTAAGCAGAATCTATAAGTCCATGAAGATCAGTTATCCACCCCATTTAACAAATACAAATTAATTGAAATCACTCACAAATGAAGAAATAGTCTTCGGGCGAAGATTCTGTAATGAATGTACTAGGATGTCTGTTGTTATCACAATTATATATCTATAGCTTGCTGTGCATTCCCATGCAAACAGCAACATTAACAGCATTGAAGACCTAGTAGCTATGCTTAAAGTTAACTCACAAAATCAATATGCATAGTAACAAAGCATGTAGCGCATACTGTGGACAAATCAGCTTCAGAAGACATATCCTGGATAACTATAAACATATTACTTGTTAACAGTAATCCTAGGTGATCTTAATATTGATTGGTTCAGTAGGTACTCACAAAACTTCTACACCCTGTTATCAATCTATAAAGATTAAGACAACTAAGATATGGATTGCAAAGAGACAAAGGTAATGGAAAGGAAAACATTTTGGATTGGATATGAACAGGCACCAAATATAATTTCACAAGGAGGAATTATGCTAGACACAACCTTTTGTCACATGGAAACATATCATAATACATAGAAATATCTAATAACATTGTCAGAAATGCAACCAGTTTCAGTAAGGAAACCCGGTCAGTACTTAAGTATAGCAACTGGGACACAGTAATTCACTTCTATCGCCACATCAAATACCTAAGCACCTAAATGCAGAAGGAGTGAAATAAAACCCTGCATCATAACCTGTACAGTAATTAAAATAAATGTAAATCAGAGACAAAGCATGGGAAAACTTGCTTTAGAAAATACAGTGAATAATCTGCAACGATACTGACAGAAGACTGATCTACAAGAACACATTAAGTGTTACAGTTTTGATCAGTGGTCAAACTTTTATAACACATTTTTATCAAACTGTTTTTCAATATTTTGTCAAAAATCACTCTGATGATGTGAGATAGTATCAGCATAGCTAGCTGGAGTTTTGTAAAGAATTATATGTCATATTTATTTTATTTATTTTTATTTATTTATTTTACATTTGTTGACCGGACTAGTCTAGCTGGATACATGTCCATTTTCAGTAGAGGCCCGGGGAGAAAAGCTCCATGTGCGAAACAATATGAATAAAACAATAAACAATATATAATAAACCAAAGTAGAATAGAACAAATTATAATAAAAAAACATTTTAAGTATGGCCATGAAAAAGTCTACAGACTAATATAATAAAAACACATTTTAAGTATGGTCATGAAAAAGTCTACAGAAGAATATATGCAATGTATACGACGGTAAAGCAGTTAAACAATGATGATAATAAAGAAGTAAATATGAAGAATTCAGTCACAGGATTCATAATAAGCAGATTTAGAAGGGAAGGATAGTTGATGCAGGTGGTTGTAGTGAGAAGAAACAGCAGTTAGTCAGGGATAATACAGGAACATAACCAGTGTTTCTTGAGATGAAGCTTGAGCTTCTTTTTGAAAAGTTTATGAGAGCAGAGAGTTGTAAGTTCAGTGGGTAGAAGATTCCATAGCTTACCAACGGTGTTACAGAAGAGGGAGTCGCCTGCTAAATTGTTAGCTCTGCAGGTGTTAAACAGTAGTTTATTAGCAGAGGGTAAGTTTTTAGGATTATGGTAGGGGGTAAGTAGGCTTGAGAGTATAGGAGTATTCGAGGGGTGATACAGTCTTTTATGGGCAATAGTAAGCTGTGAAAAATGAAGATGCTGCAGAAATTCTAACCAATCAAGTTGTATAAGATTTAGACAGTGATGAGTTCGGAAAGGACAGGCAGCAGCAAATCTGGCAATATTATTATAGGATACAGTCAGCTTGTGAATGTTGGTTTTAGAAAGGTTTGTATAGATGGGTGAGGCATAGAGTAGAGAAGAAATGAGATGAGTTCTGGCTATAGCAGTCCTGGCTGTTGGAGTAAGAAAGGGTTTGATTCTATAGAGGGATCCAACTTTCTTGTTGACTGTTTTTATTGTACTGTTAATATGTGTGTCAAACTTGAGGTTATTGTCAATAGTTATTCCTAGGAGCTTGGTAGTTGGGTCTGGAGAGATAATAGTACCATTGTTAGATGTAAGTGTAAATTGTGTGGGGGTGGACTTGCGTGTTGGGGAGAAGAGTAGCAGTTTTGTTTTCTTAGGATTTAGGTGGAGACAGCGGTTTGTAAACCATTGTTCCACAGTGTTAAATGCGTTCTGGGTTATGGTTTGCAGTTCAATTTGAGAGGTAGCTGAGCAGATAATAGTGGAGTCATCTGCATACTGAATGCAGGTAGAATGAGGAATTGCTGAATGAAGATCATTAATATAGACGGAAAATAGGAGTGGCCCTAATATGGAGCCCTGAGGGACACCAAGGGAGATAGGTAGGAGATTTGATAGATTACTGTGCCAGAGTACCGCTTGTTTTCTGTTATTAAGGTAAGATTTGAACCAGTTGATGGTTAATGGGTCTAGGGACAGAGATTGCATGATATGCAAGAGCAGCTGGTGATGAACCATGTCGAAGGCTTTGGATAAATCAACGAATACTGCAGAGGAATGAAAGCCGTTTTTATGATTATTGTTAATACAGTCTGTAAAAGATAGCAGGGCAGTGGTGGTACTATGGTAAGGTCTAAAGCCATGTTGACAGTTAGCCAGTAGCTTATTTTGGAGAAGGTGGTTTAGAAGTTGTTTCTGAATACATTTTTCCATATTTTTTGCCAGGGGAGATAGCAAGGCTATGGGACGAAAATTAGAGAAATTATTTGAGTTCCCACCTTTGTGTAGAGGAATAATATAAGAAATTTTCCAGATGGTCAGGATATATCCTTCACTAATGGTTCTATTGATAAGAATGGATATAGGGTAGGCTATAGATTTGGCTCCTATTTGAAGGTATTCTGCTGGGAGTTGGTCAGCTGAGGGGGTGGAAGATTTAAGTTTTAGTAGAAGAGAGCAAATAGTAGAAGTAGACACTGGTTGCAATAGAAATGAAGGAGGAGGATTTACAGAAGAATTAGGCAGGTTTGCGGTGTCTGGTGTAAAATGGCTAGCAAGAGATTGGATGGCATTGGTAAAGAAGGAGTTAAAAGGAGTTGGCAGTGTGAATGGGATTATCTGGGTTGGATCCTAGAGGGTTGGGGTGACTGATTGTCCTGGATGAAGAAGTTTGTTAATGCTGTTCCAGAACATTTGTGGTTTATTAAGATGGGTTTGCTGTATTTGGAGGTAAAAGTTCTTTTTGTCTAGCACTATGGCTTTTTTAGTATCATTTCTTAGTTGTCTGAAAATTAAGTGATCTAATGGGTTTTTAGTAGAATGCCATTTAACCCAGGCTTTGTTTCTCAGATGGATTTTATGCCTTGAAGTGTTTGAGAGTCAGGGTGCAGGTTTAGCTTTACATCTAATAGAACGTAATGGGGCATGGTGGTTCAGGATAGATAAGAATGTGGAATTAAAATATGCTACAGCTTCATCAAGTGGAAGATGTTTTAGTGGTGACCAATTACATTGTTTAAGTTCTGTAAGGAATAGATCGTGGTTAAATTGTTTTTTGGAGCGAACAGTTCTGGCAATGTTGGGATGTGTAAGGTTGGTTTTAGATCTAATAAAATAGGTTAGGGAGTGGTCACTTAGATCATCTGGGAGGGTCCCTACTTTGTAGGTATGTAGAGGATTATTAGTAAGTATCCAGTCCAAGATAGTTTCTTTGTTGCTGGGTTTGTGAGTTCTGGTAGAGGAGATGATAGTTTGAGTAAAGCCATATAGGTTAATGTGGGTAGAAGGGTGTGAACTATTACAGGACTGCCAATCAATATTGAGGTCACCTAAAATTATAGTTTCCTGAGGGAGGTTGATAGTAAGCCAATTCAGGATATTTTCAAGGGTATTAATATTGTTTCCTGGTGGTAGGTATAGGCAGATGACATTTATAGCTTTATTAGGGTTGACTTGAAGTTTAGTGATAAGCAATTCAGCTTTGTTGTCTAAGAGTGGGTTAAGGTCAATGGTGCTAATTTGTAGTTTGATTTTTGTAGAGGATTGCGACCCCTCGTCCCTTTTTGGTAGTACGGTCTTTTCTACTGATATTATAACCAGGAAGCCTAACTTCATTATCTTTGATTGTGGGTTTAAGCCAAGTTTCAGATAGGCATAGGATATCAAATTGGTGGACATATAATAGGGCATGGATGTGTGGGATTTTATTATTAATGCTGCGTATATTAAGATGTGCTATGAGGAGAGAGTTTGCTGGCTTGGAAGGGGTTATGGAGCTACTATTAATTAGAGTATATTTATCAGTGGTAGAGGTATGATTAGGACCAGGGTTTGGGTGAATGTCTCCATATAGTAGGGAGTGAAGGTATGTAATGTATTTATGGTAAAGTAGTTTGTAAGAATTGTTAAGTAGTTTTTTGTTATTGGTATGATTATATTTAATGGGAGCTAGTCTATGAAATTTGGGAAGTATGTAGATGGGTGCGGATGTAATATTTAGAGAGATTGGAGTAATGGCTAGTGGTAATGTAGAAGTATATTTTGCGGGAAAGGGAGTAGAGGAGTAAAGTGGTTGTTCGTACGAGGTTAAGAGATAGATAGTAAAAAGAGAAGGAAGTAGTGTGAGAAAGAGAAGTAGTTGAGTTAGGAGGTGGGTGGGAGATGTTGGCATTGTGGAGTTAAATATTTGGTAGTTGAATGTGTGGTGTGCTAGGTAAGTTGGTGTAGTGGTGAATGTAGTGTGGGAAGTGAATAACAGAGTTAATTGGGGGTGGGTGTGACTAATAGTAATGTGTTGTGGGAGGTGTGATGTGATAATGATGTGAGCAGTGGTATTGGTGCAGTGTTAAAGGGGGGTGTGGTGTAGGAGGAATAAGTGTAGGGGCCCTGGGGGCAGGTGGAAATTGGGGGCAGGGCAGGGGAGTGGAGAGAGCCCGCAGGGCGAATGGAGAGGGAAGAGACAAGGAGTCCTATATCCAAGAAGACAATCAGTGAAAATAGGGAGGCAACAGGTGAGTATAAAGGCGGAAAGTGCAACAGGGAGGTGAGAGGCTTAGCAGTGGGAGATTTAGGATGCTTAGAGGGGTGAATAGAGATATTAGACACTTAGGGCACGGTAAAACTATAAAGAGACAGGGTTTAACTAGAGCTAGGAATTTAGTAATGGTGACCTAGTACGAGAAGAGCTATAGTTAAGAACAGAAGGTGTAGCTAGTAAGATATAAAGGGAGAGTGTAAGGATATAAGGTAGACAAAAGTAAAGAGGCGCCACCTAGTGGGCAGTCACCAGTATTACGGAGTATGCCGCAGCTGAGGTATTTCCAGGCTGAAGGAGAATGAGGAGATAGAGGATAGGATCCAGTATAGAGTTGGGCAGGCAGGAGAAAATAATGGGAAATAGAGTGTGAGATAGGCTAGAAGTGGGGATATGACAGACTGCTATGGGGGGGGGGGGATTGGCTGCTGCCATACCAAACTCGGGAGACTCACCTAACCTGGCAGAGTAGTTATGTATTATTATGGATACAGTCTTTAGTTGACTACAGCAAACCTACTTTCTGTTTCAGTGTTCCTGGGTGTACTCTCAGGGAGCTGATAGGTGAACTACTTTACACTGAGAGTGATTCCATGTGAATCAAGGCATGGCAGTTTCAGGAAGTCAGGCTTAGAGCAAGGAACTCAGAGCTGCAGTGTATAGAGAGAGAGAGAGAGAGAAACAGGTAGTGAGGGAAGCAATATAATAGCTAGACAACACAGGCAAACCTTTAAATCGACATTATAGTATATAAAAACTTAGCAGGAAAGACAATAGTATACTACACAGGCAAAACATTTATATAGTGAATTTACTATATGCAAACTTGATGTAAAACAACAGGGTACGTGTGTGGCAAACATATAGTGATAGCACATTTGTAAATCAAAATGATTTTTACAGGTGCTTGTATTGAAAATGTATTTGTAAAGTTGCTTGTGTTAAAAAAATGTACCAACAGCAGGCCCTGCTGGACAAAAAAGAAATACACCTGTATGTCAGACTGTGTTGCAACTGTTGAAATGAATACATTGCAACAGCTCTTCTGTTACAATATATTAATTTCAACTGTTACAACACAGTCTGACATACAGGTTATTTCTTTTCTGTCCAGTTGTTACAATATATTCATTTCAACAGTACCAACAGTTTTTACAGGTTTATAGGTAA
Source organism: Protopterus annectens (assembly GCF_019279795.1). Classification (NCBI taxonomy): domain Eukaryota; kingdom Metazoa; phylum Chordata; order Ceratodontiformes; family Protopteridae; genus Protopterus; species Protopterus annectens. The sequence goes on from NC_056739.1 coordinate 592,282,820, forward strand.
CTACTAGGCTAACTGCCCATGTGGGCCATTTTAAGTATAGCCAATTGCCAACTTCCATTTTGGTGCTTAAGTTAACATATCCTATTAGGAATTAAAATTGGCCTTACCCATCTTGTGGTCAATAATTGTATATTATTCCATAGTGACCATTTTAATATCCCATGCAGTACCATTTGTTGTGTAATGTTCAAATGTAGAGTATGGTCTTACAACAGTTTTCCACTTTTGGAAATTAAAGGTATATGACAATTCATTTAACAGCCTGCATTTATATTATATATCAGTGTCAGTGGTGCAATACGTAGCACACTCACCTCTGGTACAGAAAGCTGTGGGCTGTATTCCCACACCAGGAAGATGGATTACTGACACTGCAGTGCAGCATAAGAGGGGTGCTGCACTTTAGATGAGATGTTAAACTGAGGCTCCATCTGCTGGTGTTAGAGGTAACTCCGGTGGATGTAAAAGACCTCATTGCACCTATCAAAAAGAGTAGGGGTCCTTTATTTTACACCACATTAAAAAAATACTATATACATATTTACAAAATGTACGTACTTACAGGCATACATACATACATTATTTGTTTCCTATTTATTATTTTTCTTATAACACCTTCAGTGTTATCCTTCCATAATTGACCCCTACTCCTTATATGACCATAATCTATTTTTTTGCAACATATCTGCCAAAATCCATTTTCTATTAAAAAAATGTTATTCAGTCTTTCATTTCAAATAACCCTCATTTGATATACAATATATTATCATCTACCCTTCTCACATATTCTTTTTTCTTGTTCTTACAATATCCATACATAATTGTGAAGAAATTAGACACTATCATCTGTGCTAGCATGTCTGGCTGAGTTTTTGCACATAATTTCAGGTCATCCTGTGTATTATATGCCAGCATGACTACCTATGATATTGTACATAAGTTCTTACATGTCGATTTATAATCTGTTTGCAGAGAATTCTTTAAATATTTGAAAGTGTTCCTTTACATTTCTAACTGCAAATATTTGTGAAGAAGATTGTAAATGCAGGTTATCTCAGAATCAGCTGATCTGCAGATGATGTCATCAGAATGTTGACAGTTGCTATGTGTTACTGTCAGAGGCTGAAAGACAGGAACAAACTTTAGTAAACAGCTGTTGGTTGACTTTTAAAATACAAAATAAAAATTAGAAATGGAACAGTTGTGACAGTTAAGCTAGTCTAGAACACAGCCTGCTAAAGACAGTTGAAGTCAGTTGTGTTCCGTAGTTGCCAGTTAACAGCCAGTTAACAGTCAGTCACAGCTGCCAGTTGTTCACAGTTGTACTGTGCAGTAGATACCCAAAATGACTCACCAACAACTGCAAGCCTTTCTTTGCTCTGTTATAATAATTTAATTGAGATCACGGACAATATTCTTTAGTCATATAGGAAAATTATAACTAATCGGTTAGAGTTTTTCCTAAATGTTGGATTTCTATCGTACAGTACTGATTTCATTTTTCATGTTGATTGAGTTCTGTTTATTGCAAATTACTGTTTTATATTTTTAATAATTTTGCCCATTATTAAAGTTTTTTTATTAATTTACACTGTTGGCTGGTCAATTCTGTTTTCTTTAGAGATTTGAGTAAGCTTACACCTGCTTTGATAACTTCCCGGGCCACTCCAAAAAGCCTGGCTGCTTTAGGTCATTTGCTATCATCTGTTTTAATATCTAATTTTCACAATGGACACCCCTTTAAAAGGTCACGTAGGCTCTCCTTCTGGTGGCAGCATATTACCATATTATTTTGTGGAAGGGGAAGTCTATGCCAGACTTTCCCAGAAGTGTTTGGATGTGTGAGATTTAATTTATTTAAGTGTGAGCGCATCAGAGGTCTTAAACTGGGACACACTGTTCTGAAGTGTGTAATAAGGAGATATATTTGGAGTGGACAGAAATATACAGTCCAGTTCCAGGTTAAAGAATATGTTCCTGTTATGCCCTTAGGGGAAATTGTGAAATATTAATCCTGTTTAAGTGATGGTCTCCTACTGGAGTCTGTAGTGAGGATTGAAGTTCCTGAGTTACTAACCCAGGAAAGTAAGGGATGTCACATTATTGTTGCCAGTCTGGTGGAATACTGTCCGGACGTCACAATCATATTCATGTCTATATTGTTTATGTCATTAATATTCTCAAAAAAATTATCATGCAACTTTTTCTAAAGTTTCACACTCTTTTGTTGTTGTTGTTGTTGTCTTTCGGCTTTTCCCGGTTAGGGGTCGCCACAGCGGAACTCTGGTCCGCTAATGATTGGCAGTAGATTTTTACGTGCCGAGTTGCCAGCCCTGACGCATAACCTTCAACTAAGGTACGCCCATTCACGCATGTCTCCACACAGAAGATGCTCTAACTGAGAATCGAACAGGACGTCTTACTGTGATGTGACAACGCTACCCAGCAGCACCACCACCACATTTCAAAAAACATGCCCTGTTTTGTCTTCCTCCCCACAAACCAAACACAATCCCTTAATTTTCTTTTTCTATGGCATATTCTCCTTTACTGGTAACTTATTACCAGTCTCCATACGAAATCCTAACACTATCTTAAAGGAGAATATGCCATAGAAAAAGAAAATTAAGGGATTGTGTTTGGTTTGTGGGGAGGAAAACAAAACAGGGCATGTTTTTTGAAATGTGGTGGTGCTGCTGCGGTAGCGTTGTCGCCTCACACTTTTTTCCTTACTTTAATGGCTTTAATCACTTCTGGTAAATTTTCCCAGGGATTTACATAATATTGTGCCATCACATTATTACAGCACATTCTTTTGTTTTTACATCAGTTTTTATTGTCTGTGTTATTTTTTCTTGATAATTTTCAATTTATTCATTTACATGTTTGTTTCCTCTTTTTATTATTCTCATCTCCCAGAACATTATGTACTTACATTTAAAAAAATCTATTAATTTCTCATTCTCTTCCTTTAACTACTTTAATACTCTCTTGTATTATTATCTTAATTATCTAAAACATTTCTGTATACATCACTTTCTCTTCCTTTCATACATTATCCTGCCATTGAAAAAAAAACACTTTATTCTTTTTAAGTTCAGTCCACCAATCAGACCAGTTTTTATAGAAGTCCTTCATGATTATATGATCATTCCATAACTGCAATCCTTCCCTCTCTCCAATTTTATTCCATAATCTCTCGTTTTTTCTTTTTATTATATTTTAATATACTTAATTTATTCCATCACCTCCATCCATAATACTAAATGGTCTGAAAAAAAGTCACAACTGTACCAACATCTGGATTCCTAAACCTTCTAATAATACAAAATAGTCAATTTCAGATCCAAGTGCCCCCTTATACATGCCCACTGAATTTTGTTCCACACAGTTAAGTTATCATGTTGTATTACTTCCTGTATTTTTTATATATTTGCCCCTTATATCACAATTAAAGTCCGCTGCAATTATAAATTTCACGTTAACCACCACATATATAATATTTGACGAAACAGTATCACCATCCTTGCTAGTTATACAAGCATACAATGCTATAATTTAAAAACATGCTCTCTCCACCTCACATCCACAACAGTTAACCTCCCCAACGCAAAAATGTTGCAGCTAGCATTTTCACCATTTATTTACATAACACAGCCAATCCAGATCAATGTTCACTTCCTAAGTTCCATATTATATTTCCACCCCCACAAATTTTATGTTTGCAGTCTTTTCTAACTTGTCAGGAATCTTACATCCTCTAATAGAATAATATCCAAATCAAATTAGTACACATTTCAGTATCCCTACCCTTTTTTTTATAGTGTTACTAATACTGTTCACATTTACTGAAAGTACTCTAAAGTTGTTTTTCCTTCTTACATTTTAGGGGAATGTTTTTAAATCTTTGTTTTCTTATTTTTACTCTTTCCCAGACTAAGTATTTTTCCCTGGGTTTATATACAAACAATCCTTGATCCTCAGAATCAAATTTTATTTTACAGGCTAGAACTTAAAAATATTAGTGTCTATCCTTTCTCCTGACCTCTGTTCCTGCATGCACTCCCTCTCTCCTCATTGCCCCCCTTGCTTGTGTATGTTTTCTTCCCTCTCCCCTTCTTTTTCATTATTTACTGTTTGCTTGACAATCCATCCAAAAGTGTCCATTTTTACACAACCTGCATTCAAGGCACACACCTTCTTGCTGTATGTCCTTTACCTTCTTGCTGTATGTCCTTTCTCTCCATATAGGTTACATTGTACCCTGTCACACTCATTAATTAAATGAGAAACATCCCCTATGACCAGCAACAAGAATTACACTTGGCAAATGTTTCCCCATGTTTGTTTTTTTTTTTTTGCACATTTCAAAACAGCTTCCAACCTCCACACTCACTCCATAAGTATCTCTCATGTCCAACTTTCACTGTATAATCAACAGTTTCATAAAGACCCTTTGTGCATTTTTTTACAATTTCTTTTTCTAGTTTATCACTTCTGAACTGCAAAGTAACATTTTTTTAACAAATTACTACCAGAAAACAGACAGTTGTTCCATGGATAAATGTCTCTTTTGCTATACAGTTCCAGAAATTTCATCATCAGTCCACCAGTTTCAAATATTAAGTCACAAAACGTTTCTTCCCAGTATGTATAAATGACTGAATGTCTCACTTTAAAACCATGAACAGTTACCATATTGTCCCACACATAACATGTCTACTACAGTGTCATTTTTGTTCTTATTCTCAAAGTTGGTCTTCTATTTAAAAAAATAAGAAAAAAGTTTTACTTACAGTTTGTTGCCAATTTTTTTTTTTTTTTGCCTGTTGCCACTGCTGCATAAGTTTTAGTTACTGCATTAGCTGCTGCCACAAAACAAGACACCTTCTCAATTTGTTGCTGCTTTCTCTCACTACTGCAGAAGTTTTAACTACTGCATTCTCTGCTGTCACATCACCTGGATTCTTTTCCACATTCCCATCCTCATGAAAAAGCAGCTGTCACCTGGATCATCCTGCCTGATTATTTTTAACAGAACTTATGCAGGCATTCCTAACACCAATTATGTTATATGCACTACTCAACAGACTTGTTTACTTCCTTTTCCAGTGAGACAGCTAAATTCTGCTCATTTGTGACATCCACCACACAGGAATCTTTATTTACATTCTGAAGCTCCATGCTGAATCAAAATTCCTCCAAATCTTCACTTTCCACCTTACAGTTGCCACCCCTCCCATTATCAGTGGGACATTCTCAGGTTGAACTACCTCAGCCCATTGCATGCTGTGTAAAGCAGTGGGACTTTAAAAATTCCACTTTTCAATTGCACTGAATAGCTGTGGAAAGCCACAGATACTTTGTTTTTTCACGGCAATTTGGTTACATCATTAACCCGGAGCTATTCACTGTTAGGTCTGGATGTTGTATATCATGCAACAATTGGCAGCAATTCATGAAATGGGGTGGAGATTGTGGCAGGAAGAGCCCTCTTCTACAGCTGCTAATAGAGGACTGGGATTTGTGGTCACTCCAGCAGCCAGAGCAAGCCAGCCAGTTAGCCACTCCAGCAGCTAGAGCCAGCCACCTACCCACTCCAGCAGTCAGCCAGCCACTAGAGCAAGCAGGAAGCCAGCCAGCCTGCCCACTCCAGCAGGCAGCAAGTCATCCAGCCTTTCACTCCAGTAGGCAAGAAGCCAGCCGGCCAGCTAGCCACTCCAGCAGGCAGGAAGGCAGCCAGCTAGCCACTCCAGCAGGCAAGAAGCCAGCCAGCTACTCCAACATGGCCAGGGAAGCTATCCAGCCAGCTAGCCAGCCAGCCATTCCAGCAGGGAAGCCAGCTAGCCAGCCAGCCATTCCAGCAGGGAAGCTTTTTTTTCTTCTCCTGAAGGGGACAATCTTCATGGATAAATGTAGTGTGATTGCTATATTTCTATTGTTATTGTGGCTGTTTCAGGGTAGTCTGTGTTTACAGATGGAAATGTTTCAAGATAGTTTGCACTTTTTGGGTGGGAATGTGTGTAATTTATTTTTTTAATGCTGTCTTCAAGAATTTAAGATGCACTGCTTGGGATATTTTTTATAGTGATTGTTTAGTGATGCCTTGCAAGAACTACAACTACTTTTTGCATGTGTGTATAACTTTTTATTTTTTTTGAGGGGACATGTTCATAGGTGCATTTGGTATTCTACTAGACACATTGGGGCTGTTTCAAGACAGTTTGCTTTATAAGCGAAGTGTGTGTATTTTATTTTTTATGCTGTCTTCAATAAGTTTAAAATGTACTGCTTTGATTATAATGCAAATATGGCTGTGCTTCTACTGGGCCTGTTACTTATGGCATCTTTGTGCTGGGTCAATTACTGCCTCTGGTTTATTTCTATTTTTCTTATTTAAGACGCTGTCCGGTTCGATTCTCAGCTAGAGCGTCTTCTGCGTGGAGACATGAGTGAATGGGCATACCTTCGTTGAAGGTTGTGCATCAGGGCTGGCAACTCGGCACGTAAAAACCAACTGCCAATCATTAGCTGACCAGAGTTCCGCTGTGGCGACCCCTAACCGGGAAAAGCCGAAAGACACAACAACAACAACACTGTGTTCATAGGTAAATACGGTCCATGGGGTTTGCTGTGCATTGTTATTTATTTTAGACTAGCTGTTTAGCGATGTCTTGCAAGAAATACTTTTAGAAGGGAAAATGTTTGCTTAACTTTCTTTTTTTTTGGTGGGGGGGAAGCATGTGCTAAAACATGTCATTGTTGTTTCAGGATAGTTAACTTTTATAAGTGGAAATGTGTGTATTTTGTTTTTAATGCCATCTTCAGTAAGTTTTAAATGTACTTCTTTGAGTATAGTGCAAATACAGCTGTGCTGCTGCTGTTGGGCCTGTTCTTTATTTCATCTCTGTGCTGGATAAATTAGTGCTAAAGGTTTACTATTTTTTTTAATTGCTGTGTTCAGAGGTAATTGGGGTCCTATGGAGTCTGCTGTGCATTCTAATTCATCTTAGAGTGGCATTTTAGTGATAACTTGCAAGAAGTACTTTAAAGTGAAAACGTGTATAACTATTTTTTGGAGGGGTGGGGGGGCAAGTTTAGTGGTAAATATAATGCATTTGGTCTACTACTAATAAATGTCACTGAGATTGTTTCAAGATAGTTTACTTTTACAATTGGAATGTGTGTATACTTATTAATTTTTAATGCCATCTTCAGAAGTGCACTGCAGTTTGGATATAATGGTAATAGATTGCCTTGTGGCAGTCTTAGTATCTATTATTTTTCTCTTTGTTGTGCAAGGCAAACCATTAATGTTAGTGCTTTAAAATATTTTTCCCATCCTGCTTAGTTGGAGTGTACTGTAGTTACAAAGCTAAATCTATAGCTGTTGTGTTTAAATATTTTTAATGGTTAAAAAGCTGAATGGTTTGTACGGGTGCTTTTTTTAAAATCTTAGATGTTTTTACTGCTACAGGGGCATACAACTGCTACGAACATACTTCTCAAGAGTTCTGATTTTTGCAGAATGTCCATTTTTAGTCTCATATTTTTGGTCTGTTGCCAATAAAATTTGAGGTTTTCTGGCAAATCGTTTGGGTTTGAAGTTACTAATGTCATTAGTTTAAGAACAAGTTTCATACTTTATATATTTCAGAAAATTAATGCATATGTAAAACCTAGCAACTTTCTGAGTTTATAAGAGCAACATTTAAAATCTGTCCCATATTTTCAGCACCCCCCCCCATTATTTTTGGTTTTGTTCAGATTTCTTGCTCCCAAGAGGCTGAGAGCTATGGCTGCCAGCTACATAAATGTCAAGTTTTCAATAGCTAACATGCACCACATTACGTCATTAACTATTCTACCTTTTTAAATGGTTTGTAATGTTAATTCCTTTCTGCTCCATTTCTCAGGTTTTCAGTGAATCTATATCATAGAACTATTTTATAAACTGCTTCATGTTTCAGATGCTAATGTCTTTATGACAATTTTCAGATGCTGTTTTTTTTCAAACCATTTTTTTTCAGATGCCAGTGCTTCTAGCCAGTTCTTTCACATGCCCCTGTTTCTAGCCAGTTCCTTCACGTGCCATTATTTTACTGCACCCTACTAACACAGTTTTGCTAAATATGTTGTTTAGCAGATAAGTACAGATTCAAGAAGGAAGAGAACAGCAGCTTCATCACAGTCTATTGTTAATAAGAGAACGTGCGAGTGGCAGGATGTTTGGAAAATGGAATTTGACTGTATCACAAAATGCAATGATATAAAAGCATTCTGCAGGTACTTCAAAAAGGAATTCCTAGTCACTCATTGTGGAAGAAATGATGTTGCACAACATGAGGCAACTGAACACAAAAGACTGCTATTCTGCAAGCAAAATCCAGTCACTTGATGACAAAGTGGGCAAGGAACACAAACCTTGAGGGATCAGAACTCAAGATCATTGCAGCTATTCCATTCTATTAAGCACAATATAACATTTTGGAATATGTAGTAAAATTGACCAGCCAGTTGTACAGTGACTCAGATATCACAAAAAAAACTACCTTGCAGAAGAACCAAAGCTGAAGTCACTGTTTAAAATGTGTTGGTAATGCACTCATTGGAATGCCTCTTGCATAATCTTTAGAAACCTGCAACTTAATTTGCATTATCATCGTATGCTTCAATCAAGGGAAACATAAAATTCTTTCTACTTATTGTGAGGTATTTTTCCATAGAAGAAGGGGTGGTGAATGGTCTTTTGGACCTCTATGAAGACCCCATGAATCTGCTCAAGCTATATCACAAGATTTTGAACATTATGGAAAAGCGCTCCTTGCCCTGGAATAGCATTTCAGCATATGGGGCTGATAATGCCAGTGTGAACTATGGAAAGAAATCTGGTGTGTTTACCAGATTAAAAGAAAAGTGCCCATCACTCCAGAAGGCTAACTGTGTTGCTCACATTATTCATAATGCAACCAAAAAAGCTGCAGCACAGCTATCTTATGATGTGGACGTGTTTGTGATGAAACCTTTCAGTAATTTCTCAGGTTCTGCCACAAGGACCAAAGATTTGAAAGACTTCTTTGAGTTTTGTGGCATGGAATTTGAGTCTCTTAAGGTATGTACCAACAAGATGGCTGTCACTCCTGCCAGCCACTGATAAAGTAGTGAAAATTCTCCCAGTACTCCAGTCATATTTCTGTTCCCAGAGAGAAGAGAAGACTGCCCACCCCCCACCCCCGTCAGATATGGCAGTACTTTTCAAATAATGGGGATGGCGAGAATGCCTCAGTACTATCTACACTTTCTCAGTGTTTTTCTCTTAAGTTTCAATGAACATATAAGTATACTAGAAAAAGCAGCACTTACTGCCATGGAAACATTTTCAGTAATGGTCTCTTTCAAGCAAAAACTGCAGGCAAAAGCTGAAAATGCTTTCTGTGGAGGAAAACTTAGGGCACGTATGAACACATCAGACTGCACTTCTTTTAACAAGTTGAATAGTGACTTCATCATGTTCTTGGAGACATAAGTTAAGTACTTAGAGCACTGGTGAGAACTACTGCTACTACACCTTATCTTTCAGCCCTTTGTTTTCAGTGACTTACTCAGTGTGATCACTGCCTTGGATCTGCAGGACATAAATGGCCATCTTTCCAGGACTATTTAGCAATCTAGCCTTTTCTCCAAAAATTATGTACCACACAGGCTTATCTCCAGGAGAATAGAAGGGCCTGAGCTGACTGCACTATATCTGGTAATTGCTAGGGTATTATCTATACCAACATCAATTGCACTTCTTAATGCCGTCAAATCAAATGCAAAATACACATATAAAAATAAGTGATTTAATTTAGTTTTCTTGTAGTGTGCAGTATACTGAGGAAAATACTGTCAGGAACCACCACGATTAATAAAATAGAGTTTTATTTTTAAAACAAACGAGCGCTTTCACGCATTAATATGCGCTTCATCAGGTTACAATATGTACAAGAAATGAATTCCCTTTATATAGTAAAACCAGGATCAATTAAGAAAACAATTATCAATCTCTCAATTAATTGAAACATAATTGCTAGGGTGGAAACACCCATTTTTACATCATCCCAGTGAGCAAGTTAAACACTGAATTGCAAGTAAAAGAAAGCATTTTTTACATTTTTAAAAACAGTTCTGAATATACGATAGCAAAGCTTCATAAATTATAAAGCCAATAGCATCTATCTCTAAGATAGTTCATAACCATCTAATGTGGCGTGTCAAATATAGATTATATAGAGCTGCATGTTCAAAATAGTATACATTGTATCATTTAAAATAAAACAGCCTAAATTTGCTAACAGAGATAGGTAAAGTTGCATCTACTAAATGTTACGCATTGTGCTGTTCTAAATAAGGCAACCTAAACATGTTGTCAGATGTAAATAAGAACAACTAGTAGTTGTTTCTATACTTTATACAATCAATTGAGTCATGAAAAGCAGACAGGTTTAAAAACGCCGATGTAACTATAGCATATAGTAAGCTGTAATATTCATGTCTCAGTCACCTCTTAGTGTGGCGCTTACTATAAAGATATCATCAATTATTCATACTTGATTAAATAAAACATCCTAAACTTGTTTTCAAAATCCATGAGAAACCGGCAACATTAAAAACGCCGATGTGGCTATAGCATTTAGAAACTGTATTATTTATATCTTGGTCACCTCTTAACGTGACGCTTACCGTATAAATCATCAGCCATCATAATGCATTTATAAAATAATGGTTAAACAATAACCTGTAGATTCTACTAGCTGATGTTAGTGCCAGTAGGTGCTGTTTCCATATAACAGGAAAAATAAAACTAAAAATTAAAAATTTTTTGAAATGGCATTCCGTTTGTTTAGGGAATATAGGAGCAATGTTTTATATCTATGTTAAAAGCATTGACATAATATGTCAGGAACGTAAGAGGCACTAGTATTATATGTATGACACAAATCTTATAATATATCCTATACCATGCATAGTAAAAAGGTGCTCTATACCAATAGAACACAGGTAATATCCTATTATAATCCAAGATGGTACATAATAAAGGGGAGATGAAATATATGTCATCCAATTGGATGAGAATCACTCTTGTAACGATATAAAAACTATATACTATATTTCCAGGTATAGGACGGTCATACGGTTATAGACGAATCTCCAGAATTCTGTATATTTGCCGTAGTCTATTTAAGCCTATGTTTTCAGCCTTATTTAGTAAGACTCATGGTTATGGAAGGGAACAAAAAAGTGTGCTTGTTTATATTATAAGCATAGCCTTAATGAAAAAATAATATACATCATTAAGCATAATTAGTCAATGATAAGCATATAACATTCATTTGACTATACACATAGTCTCATTCATGGTCAACATTAAATATATCTTGTAGAGCATGCAATGAATAGATGTAAAACTTCGTTAACTACTTGGTTTAACGAAAGAGTTCGCTCCCATAGAACACATTTGGGAGCATGGCAACTCAGCTTCCCGGTATAAATCAAGCATCTTTTCCGGGTGTTATAATGACCAACACAAATTAATATATATTGATGGTCCCTAATAGATCTATATAGACAACAAAAGGAAATATTTCATCAATATTCACTCACATTCAACAGACAATATGGCAGCATACTAAGGCTGTCAAAACGTAAAGCCACTGACTTTAGGCAAGTCAAAACAATGAGCTCAATATTGTCACGATATAAAGTCACTAACCTTAGCAAGTCATAACATCAATGTATAACACTTAAGCATGAGTTAGACATTAAATAGCCACAGAATGGCCCTTAGGCCATCTGCATATAGTATATAAATAAAAACATTGTATTTTATTTTTATTTATATTTTGGACCTGATACTGTGATACTTATTAAACTCCAGTGTCTCTTATATAAAATTGATAAAGAACCAACTTGTCAGGCATGCATAATTGCATATTGTCAAAAGATATTCTTGAAATATTTACATAACTAAGATGTAGCTGTATGTCCAGCTATACTACAAATTGAGATATTATTATAGGTCCAAATGTGCTGTAAATATAGGCGTGGTATTATATCTGTTATGAGGTCACTAAAGTAGTATAAGATCTTAGAACGACCCTAATAAAGCAGGACGTATATTAATGGCAGTGTTAAGCCCTGGAGGTACATGCGCCCTTAGCCTTAAAATCCATTTAAGCTCAAACATTTCAATGGTGCCAATGTGATCTCCCTCTCTCCTATTCTGATTAATAACTTGTAATACCTGGAAACTGAACCTATGTCCAGAGTTCTCATTACAATGTATGGCTAGTGCACTAGTTGAATTGCCCTTTCTAATATTGTAGACATGATTATAGACCCGATCTCTGAGCTTTCTAGAGGTCATGCCTACATAATAGCTGTCACATTGGTCACATTTTGCGTAATAAATGACATTTCGAGTGTTGCAAGTTGCATAGAAAGTGGCTCTAAAATTTAGATTAGTGCCCGGGACCCTAAGATCCTGTTCCCTACTTATAAATGTACATATAGAACATTTGCCACATGCATATGTGCCCGTTTTTATCTGAATTCGAATATCAGTTTGTTTCACCTCATATTTGTCTTTGCATAAAAGCCTCTTTAGATTCATACAGTTATTAAATCTGAAACTAGGCTTATTGCCTAATAATGTGTGAAAATATGGTTCAGATAATAGAATTTTCCAATTCCCCTTTATAATTTTAATAAGTTGTTCAACATCATTAGTGTATTTGATATCATATTTAATTATGCCATTTCTCTCAAAATCATGTTTTGCTTTCCCTCTTGAGTTACCAGAGGTGGTATTGTTTATAGCAGCATCTATTACTTCATTAATCAAATTCATAGGATATCCTCTATCCATGAAGAAGTCCTTCTGTTGCTCAATCAAACACAAGGCATCCTGTCTGTCTGTGCATATTCTTAGTATCCTATTGATCTGCCCTTTTATGATGTTACGGAAGATATGTCGGATGCATACTGTCATAGTGGAGGATACTATTTCTCCAACAGGGCTTACGATATAAGGTAGTAACAAGGCAATTATTGCCATTTTTTGCTATAGAAATATCTAGGAAGTTAGCTCTAACTAAGGAATATTCATAGGTGAACGTAAGAAAAGATGTTGTACCATTCATATAACCTACAAAATCTTCCAGCTCTTCCGCACTACCATTCCATAACATAATGACGTCATCTACAAAGCGTCTGTAGATGATAACTTTATCAAATCTGAAATCACAAAAAACATTCTCCTTCTCCCATCTATGGACAACCAGATTGGCATACGCGTTCGCACAGGGAGTGCCCATGGCTACTCCCCATGTTTGCGCATATGTCATATCATTGAACAAAAAAACATTGTTGTTTAGAACCAAATCTAAAAGACAGCAAATGTTCATAATCTCATTGCTATCTATAGTTCCTTGTTCAATTAGATGAAACCTGATAGCATCTAGCCCATACTCATTGGGGATGCTGGTAAAAAGACTCTATGTCCATTGTGACAAGTAATGTATTAACATTAAGTTTTTCAGTTACCAGATCTTGCTTCAAGTCTTCTGATAAGTCATAAGAATTTTTAAGAATGGTTGGTATTTCTTTGGTCATCAAACCCAGCTTAGACTGTATATATAGGGATGCATTCTCGGTGACCCAATGGTCACCCGATACTATAGGTCGTAATGGTGGAGGGTATTCGCCCTTGTGCAATTTTGGCAAGCCTTTTATGACCGGTATGAGAGGTGATTCTACCTTCAAGAAGTCATATAATGGCTTATCTATTGATCTTGTCATGAGCATATCATATAACGTATCATGTACATAATTAATTATAGATGTGACCTTAGATTTATCAATGATTTTATAGGCTTTATCATCATTGAGCATCGCATTCATCAGCTGGTCATAAAAGCTCTTGTCAAGGGCGACAACTCCCCCTCCCTTATCCGCTGGTTTAAATACAACATTCTTATTATTGATCAAAGCATCTAGAGAGTGTTTCTGTATGTGATTCAGATTTATAAAGATGTTACTATGTTTATCACATTCATAATAACTGTAAAAGTCCTGTTCACATGTTCGCATAAAGCACTCTATGGTTGGTGTTAGTGGAGGTATAAACGAACTTCTCCTTTTATATGCTGTTACATTACAGGCTGAAGTGCAGCTATCAGATGGATCATCTTTAAAGAACACTTTAAGGGATAACTTCCTTGCAAACAAACGTAAGCCTATGAGAGTGTCAGATAAAACGCTACGACAGGAGGGTATGAAGGATAACCCTCTATTAAGTAATGATTGTTCTTCTAATGAAAAAGATCTATCTGTCAAATTAAAGAATAGAGAATTCAGTTCTTCATTCTTCTTCTCCGCTCTGGTGTTTCTTCCGAAAGTTTTCTTTTTCCTCTTCCCCTGCTCCCAGAACGTGTGCGTGTTGTGTCCTTGTAGGGGAGTGGGAAGTTTAAAGGCATAGGTACGATGAGAGTATTATTCTTGCTGAAAGTTTTGGGTTTGGCACCTGAGCTTTCTGATGTATTCAAACCAAGTTGGTTACAGGGTAAAGACAAACTAGGTGTATTGGAAGCAACAGGCTCATGATGATTAGTGTCATCCACTTGTGTAGGAAGAGCTGTTCTGTTATTTGATGGTTCTATTAAAGTAGTGACTGTGCCTTCACTGATTACATTCGTAGTTGACAAAGAATGGGTGACATGAGCACTAGATTGTGTATTAGCTCTGGGCCATATAAAAATGCGCCCTAACTGAAAATCTTCACAGTCACGTTTAAGCTTCTTAATTTTCACTTGCTCTAATTTATTACTATACAGCATTAGCTGTCTATTCATAGACTGTATTTTAGAAATACAGAACTCAGTCTTAAAGTTAGCAGTTAAATAATCATATTGTTCCTCTACCTTAGCCAATAGTTCCTTTTCGATGGGTGTAAAATACTCCAACAGAAGCTGTATATATTGATTCCCAAAGTCAATGTTTAACCGCTGCCACCTGCGAAGCAATTCAGGATGACTATCCCCGTAACTTGGCATGCATAGAACACGATACCTCGGGAATGACCTTGAAATGTAGGCAAGCCTGAGATGTCTTCTTTGCCAGACAAACCTATGCAATCGATACATATCATTTTCCAAAGTTCTCAAATGTCCAAAAAATCATGTAAGTTCTCACTGTTCGTTGAGGTATCATCCAGAGTCTCTTGGCTAGTATCTAGCCGCAAAAGTGGGTTATCTTTTTGATAAAATAAAGAGTTCCAACCATCGGTTCGCAACACCTGTTGGGTTATAATCCAATTCAATATTCGCACATCCATCGTGTGAGGAACGGCTAAGTAAATCAGAAGGAATACCAGCAGCAAAAAGAAGAAGCCGATCATCCAAAGGTTCCGTAACACCAGGTGAGGAAGTAGACTGAGGAAAATACTGTCAGGAACCACCACGGTTAATAAAATAGAGTTTTATTTTAAAACAACGAGCTTTCACGCATTAATATGCGCTTCATCAGGTTACAATATGTACAAGAAATGAATTCCCTTTATATAGTAAAACCAGGATCAATTAAGAAAACAATTATCAATCTCTCAATTAATTGAAACATAATTGCTAGGGTGGAAACACCCATTTTTACATCATCCCAGTGAGCAAGTTAAACACTGAATTGCAAGTAAAAGAAAGCATTTTTTACATTTTTAAAAACAGTTCTGAATATACGATAGCAAAGCTTCATAAATTATAAAGCCAATAGCATCTATCTCTAAGATAGTTCATAACCATCTAATGGCGTGTCAAATATAGATTATATAGAGCTGCATGTTCAAAATAGTATACATTGTATCATTTAAAATAAAACAGCCTAAATTTGCTAACAGAGATAGGTAAAGTTGCATCTACTAAATGTTACGCATTGTGCTGTTCTAAATAAGGCAACCTAAACATGTTGTCAGATGTAAATAAGAACAACTAGTAGTTGTTTCTATACTTTATACAATCAATTGAGTCATGAAAAGCAGACAGGTTTAAAAACGCCGATGTAACTATAGCATATAGTAAGCTGTAATATTCATGTCTCAGTCACCTCTTAGTGTGGCGCTTACTATAAAGATATCATCAATTATTCATACTTGATTAAATAAAACATCCTAAACTTGTTTTCAAAATCCATGAGAAACCGGCAACATTAAAAACGCCGATGTGGCTATAGCATTTAGAAACTGTATTATTTATATCTTGGTCACCTCTTAACGTGACGCTTACCGTATAAATCATCAACCATCATAATGCATTTATAAAATAATGGTTAAACAATAACCTGTAGATTCTACTAGCTGATGTTAGTGCCAGTAGGTGCTGTTTCCATATAACAGGAAAAATAAAACTAAAAATTAAAAATTTTTTGAGATGGCATTCCGTTTGTTTAGGGAATATAGGAGCAATGTTTTATATCTATGTTAAAAGCATTGACATAATATGTTAGGAACGTAAGAGGCACTAGTATTATATGTATGACACAAATCTTATAATATATCCTATACCATGCATAGTAAAAAGGTGCTCTATACCAATAGAACACAGGTAATATCCTATTATAATCCAAGATGGTACATAATAAAGGGGAGATGAAATATATGTCATCCAGTTGGATGAGAATCACTCTTGTAACGATATAAAAACTATATACTATATTTCCAGGTATAGGACGGTCATACGGTTATAGACGAATCTCCAGAATTCTGTATATTTGCCGTAGTCTATTTAAGCCTATGTTTTCAGCCTTATTTAGTAAGACTCATGGTTATGGAAGGGAACAAAAAAGTGTGCTTGTTTATATTATAAGCATAGCCTTAATGAAAAAATAATATACATCATTAAGCATAATTAGTCAATGATAAGCATATAACATTCATTTGACTATACACATAGTCTCATTCATGGTCAACATTAAATATATCTTGTAGAGCATGCAATGAATAGATGTAAAACTTCGTTAACTACTTGGTTTAACGAAAGAGTTCGCTCCCATAGAACACATTTGGGAGCATGGCAACTCAGCTTCCCGGTATAAATCAAGCATCTTTTCCGGGTGTTATAATGACCAACACAAATTAATATATATTGATGGTCCCTAATAGATCTATATAGACAACAAAAGGAAATATTTCATCAATATTCACTCACATTCAACAGACAATATGGCAGCATACTAAGGCTGTCAAAACGTAAAGCCACTGACTTTAGGCAAGTCAAAACAATGAGCTCAATATTGTCACGATATAAAGTCACTAACCTTAGCAAGTCATAACATCAATGTATAACACTTAAGCATGAGTTAGACATTAAATAGCCACAGAATGGCCCTTAGGCCATCTGCATATAGTATATAAATAAAAACATTGTATTTTATTTTTATTTATATTTTGGACCTGATACTGTGATACTTATTAAACTCCAGTGTCTCTTATATAAAATTGATAAAGAACCAACTTGTCAGGCATGCATAATTGCATATTGTCAAAAGATATTCTTGAAATATTTACATAACTAAGATGTAGCTGTATGTCCAGCTATACTACAAATTGAGATATTATTATAGGTCCAAATGTGCTGTAAATATAGGCGTGGTATTATATCTGTTATGAGGTCACTAAAGTAGTATAAGATCTTAGAACGACCCTAATAAAGCAGGACGTATATTAATGGCAGTGTTAAGCCCTGGAGGTACATGCGCCCTTAGCCTTAAAATCCATTTAAGCTCAAACATTTCAATGGTGCCAATGTGATCTCCCTCTCTCCTATTCTGATTAATAACTTGTAATACCTGGAAACTGAACCTATGTCCAGAGTTCTCATTACAATGTATGGCTAGTGCACTAGTTGAATTGCCCTTTCTAATATTGTAGACATGATTATAGACCCGATCTCTGAGCTTTCTAGAGGTCATGCCTACATAATAGCTGTCACATTGGTCACATTTTGTAATAAATGACATTTCGAGTGTTGCAAGTTGCATAGAAAGTGGCTCTAAAATTTAGATTAGTGCCCGGGACCCTAAGATCCTGTTCCCTACTTATAAATGTACATATAGAACATTTGCCACATGCATAAGTGCCCGCTTTTATCTGAATTCGAATATCAGTTTGTTTCACCTCATATTTGTCTTTGCATAAAAGCCTCTTTAGATTCATACAGTTATTAAATCTGAAACTAGGCTTATTGCCTAATAATGTGTGAAAATATGGTTCAGATAATAGAATTTTCCAATTCCCCTTTATAATTTTAATAAGTTGTTCAACATCATTAGTGTATTTGATATCATATTTAATTATGCCATTTCTCTCAAAATCATGTTTTGCTTTCCCTCTTGAGTTACCAGAGGTGGTATTGTTTATAGCAGCATCTATTACTTCATTAATCAAATTCATAGGATATCCTCTATCCATGAAGAAATCCTTCTGTTGCTCAATCAAACACAAGGCATCCTGTCTGTCTGTGCATATTCTTAGTATCCTATTGATCTGCCCTTTTATGATGTTACGGAAGATATGTCGCGGATGCATACTGTCATAGTGGAGGATACTATTTCTCCAACAGGGCTTACGATATAAGGTAGTAACAAGGCAATTATTGCCATTTTTTGCTATAGAAATATCTAGGAAGTTAGCTCTAACTAAGGAATATTCATAGGTGAACGTAAGAAAAGATGTTGTACCATTCATATAACCTACAAAATCTTCCAGCTCTTCCGCACTACCATTCCATAACATAATGACGTCATCTACAAAGCGTCTGTAGATGATAACTTTATCAAATCTGAAATCACAAAAAACATTCTCCTTCTCCCATCTATGGACAACCAGATTGGCATACGCGTTCGCACAGGGAGTGCCCATGGCTACTCCCCATGTTTGCGCATATGTCATATCATTGAACAAAAAAACATTGTTGTTTAGAACCAAATCTAAAAGACAGCAAATGTTCATAATCTCATTGCTATCTATAGTTCCTTGTTCAATTAGATGAAACCTGATAGCATCTAGCCCATACTCATTGGGGATGCTGGTAAAAAGACTCTTTATGTCCATTGTGACAAGTAATGTATTAACATTAAGTTTTTCAGTTACCAGATCTTGCTTCAAGTCTTCTAATAAGTCATAAGAATTTTTAAGAATGGTTGGTATTTCTTTGGTCATCAAACCCAGCTTAGACTGTATATATAGGGATGCATTCTCGGTGACCCAATGGTCACCCGATACTATAGGTCGTAATGGTGGAGGGTATTCGCCCTTGTGCAATTTTGGCAAGCCTTTTATGACCGGTATGAGAGGTGATTCTACCTTCAAGAAGTCATATAATGGCTTATCTATTGATCTTGTCATGAGCATATCATATAACGTATCATGTACATAATTAATTATAGATGTGACCTTAGATTTATCAATGATTTTATAGGCTTTATCATCATTGAGCATCGTGATTCATCAGCTGGTCATAAAAGCTCTTGTCAAGGGCGACAACTCCCCCTCCCTTATCCGCTGGTTTAAATACAACATTCTTATTATTGATCAAAGCATCTAGAGAGTGTTTCTGTATGTGATTCAGATTTATAAAGATGTTACTATGTTTATCACATTCATAATAACTGTAAAAGTCCTGTTCACATGTTCGCATAAAGCACTCTATGGTTGGTGTTAGTGGAGGTATAAACGAACTTCTCCTT
This sequence comes from Protopterus annectens, assembly GCF_019279795.1. Taxonomy (NCBI): domain Eukaryota; kingdom Metazoa; phylum Chordata; order Ceratodontiformes; family Protopteridae; genus Protopterus; species Protopterus annectens. The sequence goes on from NC_056739.1 coordinate 592,302,593, forward strand.
TTATATGCTGTTACATTACAGGCTGAAGTGCAGCTATCAGATGGATCATCTTTAAAGAACACTTTAAGGGATAGCTTCCTTGCAAACAAACGTAAGCCTATGAGAGTGTCAGATAAAACGCTACGACAGGAGGGTATGAAGGATAACCCTCTATTAAGTAATGATTGTTCTTCTAATGAAAAAGATCCATCTGTCAAATTAAAGAATAGAGAATTCAGTTCTTCATTCTTCTTCTCCGCTCTGGTGTTTCTTCCGAAAGTTTTCTTTTTCCTCTTCCCCTGCTCCCAGAACGTGTGCGTGTTGTGTCCTTGTAGGGGAGTGGGAAGTTTAAAGGCATAGGTACGATGAGAGTGTTATTCTTGCTGAAAGTTTTGGGTTTGGCACCTGAGCTTTCTGATGTATTCAAACCAAGTTGGTTACAGGGTAAAGACAAACTAGGTGTATTGGAAGCAACAGGCTCATGATGATTAGTGTCATCCACTTGTGTAGGAAGAGCTGTTCTGTTATTTGATGGTTCTATTAAAGTAGTGACTGTGCCTTCACTGATTACATTCGTAGTTGACAAAGAATGGGTGACATGAGCACTAGATTGTGTATTAGCTCTGGGCCATATAAAATGCTCTAACTGAAAATCTTCACAGTCACGTTTAAGCTTCTTAATTTTCACTTGCTCTAATTTATTACTATACAGCATTAGCTGTCTATTCATAGACTGTATTTTAGAAATACAGAACTCAGTCTTAAAGTTAGCAGTTAAATAATCATATTGTTCCTCTACCTTAGCCAATAGTTCCTTTTCGATGGGTGTAAAATACTCCAACAGAAGCTGTATATATTGATTCCCAAAGTCAATGTTTAACCGCTGCCACCTGCGAAGCAATTCAGGATGACTATCCCCGTAACTTGGCATGCATAGAACACGCATACCTCGGGGAATGACCTTGAAATGTAGGCAAGCCTGGAGATGTCTTCTTTGCCAGACAAACCTATGCAATCGATACATATCATTTTCCAAAGTTCTCAAATGTCCAAAAAAATCATGTAAGTTCTCACTGTTCGTTGAGGTATCATCCAGAGTCTCTTGGCTAGTATCTAGCCGCAAAAGTGGGTTATCTTTTTGATAAAATAAAGAGTTCCAACCATCGGTTCGTGCAACACCTGTTGGGTTATAATCCAATTCAATATTCGGCACATCCATCGTGTGAGGAACGGCTAAGTAAATCAGAAGGAATACCAGCAGCAAAAAGAAGAAGCCGATCATCCAAAGGTTCCGTAACACCAGGTGAGGAAGTAGACTGAGGAAAATACTGTCAGGAACCACCACGATTAATAAAATAGAGTTTTATTTTTAAAACAAACGAGCGCTTTCACGCATTAATATGCGCTTCATCAGGTTACAATATGTACAAGAAATGAATTCCCTTTATATAGTAAAACCAGGATCAATTAAGAAAACAATTATCAATCTCTCAATTAATTGAAACATAATTGCTAGGGTGGAAACACCCATTTTTACATCATCCCAGTGAGCAAGTTAAACACTGAATTGCAAGTAAAAGAAAGCATTTTTTACATTTTTAAAAACAGTTCTGAATATACGATAGCAAAGCTTCATAAATTATAAAGCCAATAGCATCTATCTCTAAGATAGTTCATGTACCACACAGGCTTATCTCCAGGAGAATAGAAGGGCCTGAGCTGACTGCACTATATCTGGTAATTGCTAGGGTATTATCTATACCAACATCAATTGCACTTCTTAATGCCGTCAAATCAAATGCAAAATACACATATAAAAATAAGTGATTTAATTTAGTTTTCTTGTAGTGTGCAGTATGCAATTTTGTTCTTTTGTGGGTTTTTTTGCTTTAATTTACAATAAACATCCTCAAGTATACACGTTTAAAAAAATGTTAGTGCGTGCCCGTATGCAGATTTTTTTTGTTTTCTTGTTTCAGAACAGTTATGGTTAGTGCAACATGTAGGATTTAAGAGTATTTTGCTTTTTTTAAATAAACATAACTGTCTGTTTAATATGAGTAGTGTTTTTTTCTGTAAAGGTTATTTACTGTTACAACTGAGTAATTTGTGTGTTTTGCAGTAATACTTCACTTTTACTGTTAAAGCTTCATAATTTAAATGGTTTGTGAGATTTTAGTATACTGTAATAACTTCACACTGTAGTATCCATAACTGCACCTCCTTCACCACTCCTTTGGTGATGACATGTTAGGGTATGGCCACTGTCATATTGGCCACACCCCCATGTCCCGCTTTGGCCTGCTTAAAAGGTTTCAATCCTATACCATCTTCAAACTCCAAAGCTTTTCTCTCCTCCTCGATGCTGCTGCTTCCCTTAGGCCTTTTCCTTGCTGCTGTTGGAGACCTCCAGCACCATCTAGCAGATCCAAAGTGTAGTGGAAGTTCCCTAATGCTCTGCCCAAATGACTCCTAATGGTATAAATGCCACCTTGGGTCTCCTTTGAAAAGAGGCTACTAACTTAGTGGGACTAACCTGGTCAACAAAAGATAAATAAATAAATAAAATATATAAAAGCAGTTGAGATATGTTTCACAGAGTGGAAAGTCTGTTGGTAAATGAAAAAGTGTATGTTGCATGTAATTTCTGCAAGTTGAATAAATTATATGAAAAAGGAAATGGGAGTTCAGGTAGCCATGTACTAAGTTCTATGAACTGCACAGAATGTGCAGTCCAAAACTGTGCTGAACTGCATTAAATTTTCAGATAAGGCATAGAAATTAACTCCTAGTTATGGTAGATTAATATTTTGCATAAAAGATGTGAGCGTGTTGTGGAAGAACTACCCCGGCAAGGCTAGCCATTTGATGGTGTAAACCTTGGCTCTAGATGATTGTCACTATTGAAGTGACACCTCAACTCCATGTGCAAAAATGGGAAAAGGGGTTGTGGATGGATGTTCACATTTATCATTTTGAAACAGACTAGAAGACATTTGAAAGTCTGACATTAATGCGGAAGTTATGTAGGGGTGTAAGCACATACACAAACATATGCAATCCACACACACCTACATGTAAAAGTACATACATGCACACACACACAGGTATATGTGTGCATACTGATGGGGATAGTAATCCATTTTTATTATTTGTTTACTAGTTCAGAGCACCATTCTACATGAAGAACCATATGTGATATACTTGCATCATATGGGGCTGAAACATCATCCTTTCTCTTCTTCTGGTCATCTTCTCCTCATTCTCTTCCTCTGTTAGTCTTTCTCTCTTCTCCGCTCATCTTCCTATTAGTATGCCCCTATCTTCTATATTTTCCACTGTCCCTCCATCTCTTTTTAATAAGGACTCACTGCAAAGCTTAGTCTTAGCTCTCATCTATAAACAAGCAAGCTCTCAAATTGTAAACGCTGTAGAAACACAATAATGTTCAGGTAGGTACAGAAAACTGTAAATACTTATAAATGTAAATAATGTACTCTTTCTTCTGCCACCTCATTTGTATTATGTAAATATTGCACTGCTGTAACTTCTGTCATCACATTTGTGTTACAAATTGTGTATTACTGTAAATGTACATGTATTAAATGTCCTGTTATTGGAGCTTTTCTCCCCATGCCTCACTGTACAAATTCTGTATTACTGTGCATGTATTAAATGTCCTGTTATTGGAGCTTTTCTCTGAGGCCTCCATTGAAAATGGATTCTATGGGCAGTCAGATTTTCCAGTAAACAGATGTCACACAAATATATAAATAAATAAGTGATGCAAATTCAGGCTCAGCCATGTTTGAAGAAGGCCACGATCCTGTCTCCAAAAGCAATGCTTGGAGATTTTATCAACATATAAGTCTGAAGAAATAAAAGCTGCATAACTTCACCATGGTTAAGGTGCAAGGATACAGCACTGAAGGCTCATAGTTTGAATCACATCACTTCTTACTTGCATACGGTATTACTATAATTCATTTTCTTCATTTTATCTGCTGCCACATCACCTCAAGAAACAGACTTATAGTGTCAAAAACCCAAACAATTAAAAGCAATCTAAAAAGTCGCGCACAAATGTTGGTGATAAAGCAGTGACAAAGACAGAAGGACTGGAAATGACATGGGGTGTAAGCATATATGAAAAGGAAATACTTAGGAAGAAATGAATCTGACAAATGGTTCACACAGGCTAATGGAGGACACACTTACGGAGCTTCTGTTTAGACTCACATGTTTACAGTTACGCATTGTAATTAGTAAAAACACTTTTACAAGACACAGGCTAATTTCAAGAAACATTTCCTGCTAGACCGAAATGGATCCGAAGTGTTACAGACACCCAGCATTTACAAACTAAGACCTCAACAAAAAAGTTATTTTACACATACAACATACCTGTTTAGAAATGGTAACGGGATGTGGTGGTACCAGTGATTCTGTCACTGTTGTATAACCCATGCTAGGAACTTTCACAAGAACTAGAAATGCAGAGGAAAACATTATTACATCTGGAAATCGAATTTAGAAATACATTCTTCTGGACTATTGAACCTTTTAAGTTGATGATGCTAATGCAAAACTGTTGAAAAGCTGGAAACATCTTGAAGAAAACTCCAAAATGATAACAATTACATACAATTTACTTTTTATTGGAAACAATTTGTGACTTGGGTTATGCATGTGTTAAAGAACACCGCACTTCTGCTCCAAGACAGGGTCTTAAGATACCATCTATTAAGAGATAACAGCAAACATTTTTTCCCAAGTTATTTGCTGTCCACTGATCTTTCCTTAGGTTTGATGTGCTCTTCTCTTCATTTGTAACAATTACAGTCTTTTTCACACTGCCTGACATAAATACAATATGGTAACTGTGACGACCCTGCACTGGCCCAGTAATCAAGGAGCCTCAATTGTCACCACTAGCACCAGTGAGGGACGTGCATAATGGGAGGATGACAAGTACACACACAGTAAAGTACAATTCCCTTAATTAACACAGAGATCACAGTCAGTCTAGGGCTTGTTTCTCCCTCTTTCTCCAGATCCCCAATAGACTCCCCTGTGGCACAGCTATAAAGGTGAGTCTTTAGCCAGGGTTCCAAGCCAAGTCCTCCCAACTCCCAACACTCTCTCTGTTCAACCAGTGCTTCCTGTCCCTCCCCAAGTAGCTGATATGCACACACTTTGAGATTCAATTTATAAACACACACACACACACACACACACACACACACACACACACACACACACACACACACACACCTGGGAAAGGCAGGCACAGGTTTACTAGCTATGCCCCCTTCTGCCCAGACCATAAGGTAGTTAGCACTGCCACCAGAACCCCTTATCAGCTACTTTAAAGGGAAACTCCACCTTAGAACTAAAAAAAATATTGTTTTCACTGCATCTTTATTTCTGAGATAGTTTAATGCCTGAAAATCACTCCAACTGCTTATTTTACAATTTTAATGTGTTTCTCTCAAAATGGCGGATGATGGGGCCTGCCTTGGTAATGTGATCTTATCTTCCTGATTTCCTTCCTTCTTTCCAGAATACATTTTAAGTCCTCTTTATATGACTCATGCCAGACATAAGGAAGTGGTGCCGTTTTCTCATGCCATTAAAATATAATGGCAGGACTGTGAAGCACTGTCATCTAAACACACCTTCTGTAACAGAGCTGCTTCTATGTTTACTTGACTGAGCCTCATTTATGTGTCTGTCAAAGCTTGTTCTATGCTATAAATAGCTGTTAGCTACTTGCAGCAAAAGAAAGCAGATAAAAAACATGTTTTCGTAAAAGGAGTATTTTGTAGTCCTAACAAACTTGATAAACCCTCCCCCACACTCTCATGCTGAGGTGTGAAAACTTTCACTGCAGTAAATGATCCTTGCTGTACAATTACAAGTCACAAGTAGTAGGACTCTAAACTTAGTCTGTCTGCTACTTCCCAATGTCTTCAGTGGGAGGATTCTTCTCTCTCATGAATGATGCAGACTTAAAATGTGCTTTACTAATTCCTTAATTATTTCTGTCATGTTCCTCCTCCTTTTTTCTATTTCATATTTATGTATACTTTGGTAACCAGGAAAGTGAACTGGTCCCAGGACCCTTTTCTGCCACAACTTAGGCTACACTGGCAAAGATAATAACAATCACTAAATGCACTTATCAATACAAAGAAAAGAATACTGACAAAGACAATGACCAAGACTGCATGTGCAACACAGAGCCAATGTGTGACAGTGACCAAGTAAATCATTGAGCAGCATTTACTACAATGTTTACATTAATAGTGCTTAGCTATACTATGTTGTCTGTTATAAATAATTCATTGTATGCCCACATATTGCACACACACACACACACACACACACACACACACACACACACATATATATAGTGTGTCTGTGTGTGTGTATGTGTTTCTGTATATGTGTATGTATATAAAGTAGATGTGTACAAAAGCATATATCTGTGTGTGTGTGTGTGTGTGTATATGCATTTAAACACAGTTAAGTACTTCTGATTTCCTTTTCTTAGTGCTCTTAATGCAAGGGCACATAGAAAATGTATGTTAAAGTAAATTCAGCTGTATATTATGGTTGCACTCTGACAATGCAAGGACCGACTCAAAGTCAGTGAGAATTTTATACAATGGATCTGCATGTACCAGATATGAATCCCCCTCTGGAAGGATGTCACACAAAGCATAAAATACATTTGTTATGAACAGTATCAGTGCATGTAGTTGATAGGGTTGCCACCTGACTCTCTTTCTGCAGTTCTGGCCTGTGTGTGTGTGTGTGTGTGTGTGTGTGTGTGTGTGGGGGGGGGTTAAAAATGGTAAAAAAAATTTACTGACTTTTCTCTAAATGTCACAGAAATCTTTGCTACTACACTTAAGTTATCTTAACACAAACTATTATAAATAATATTTAAAGCTTAGAATTTCAGTACTGTGTTGCTGCTTTTGTAAATTTGTCAGATGAATTGACAATTGCCTTTAAAACCGACTGATCTAATTGCTTTGTTTTGCTATGAAAGGGGAGTGTTAAGTTCTCCTCCCCTCTGCAATAAAAACAGTGGAAACAGTTCCACAGCTTTCTGTCTTTTTTATATCAGCTGCTGACATTAGCAGGAATAATTGCCCATCTAAGACTGACAGCAGTACCTGACAGGGTAAACTACATATTTAACTGTGTCTATATGTCATGCAGGTGGAGATGAATTTCTCTGCAAAGTATGTGAGAAGTTGAGTTTAAAAAAAAAGGTGGGCTTTCCCTTCATTTGACCCCAATGCAAGGAAATAAAAGTTTTAAAAAGTACAAGCAGGTTTCTGGTACATACACAGTGTTGGAACCATATTGTAGGGAGAAAGGAAACCTAACAATTGAGTTAAACTGTATGAGAGGGTGGAGTTTTCCTTTAAGGCCCTTCCCAAAGGGTGACCAATTCTACTGTGTAATATTACTATTATCCAAATGGTAAGTGTGACCAAGACTAAGGCTACTGGAGTGGCCCATCCAGAGTCACCAAATACATATGCAAATACTTATTTATCTCTAAACAACCCAGCCACAATTAAAATGTTTAAATATATTTAATAATAAATAATAAAATATAAAGATATCTAACTAAAAGAATCTCTTGCCTGAAGGAAGCTATCTTAAAAAAACAGTACCCACAAACAATGTACCTGAAGTTTGTTCTACAATTGGCTAAGGTTAATATGTTAAACTGTACTGAAATACTATGTACTGTAAACTGCTGCCCTGGGTCTAAAGCCACCTTTAGTTTGTCCCCATAGTAATTTGGCTCCCTCTAAGTTTTTAATTAAACTAGTTTGCCCCAACATTATTTCTTAACCTAAATGTAATCTCTGAATATTGTAGTTTTCCTCTGCTCTCCCACACATAGCCCTGAAAATGATACTTTGTACCTATAACCTGCAGTTAACAAATACCCTGCATGAGTATAAAACATAGTCTAAACATAGTGTATAACTTAGTGCAAAAATACAGTTTAAAATAAAGCTTAAAATGTTAGTTTAAAATACAACCATTAAGTTAACACTACATATATGCCATAGCCTAAGAAAACACTTGGAGTGAGTGTTAGCCCCGCTCTGCTCACCCTCACTGAGCTTTGGCTCACTCCGCACCCTCCTCTGCCCCCAATTCCCACCCGCCCCCACTACATCTAAATTTATAGGTACTTAACCACACCCCTGCTACACTCATACTATCAGCTTTCACCTTCATACTCTTTCCACCCTGCTTTACCACCCCTATCAGCTTTCACCAAACATATTTTCTCCACCCACTCTATTACCTCTAAATTGACCATCAGAACTTCTACTGTTGTGTCATTTAAACAACAGATCCTAACTACTATACTCCTTCTCTCATAATGTTACACTACTCTTTACTACCAATTCTGCTAGCCACTTATGTACTTAACTTGTATGAAAACCATTTGCTTATTGTTTATCTGTACCCTAAAGGCCATACTATCACCCCAGCTGTAAAGCATCCCACCTTTAGCCATGCTAACAACAGTGGGCACAACTCAACATCTTGTTCACTCTTTCAGCACACCAACCCCTGGCACATTAGCTCTAGATCGAGACAATGCTACAAACTTTTAAACAAACTCCTGAGGCTTATCACTAAGTACAGACCTAGCCCCATACTCGGTGGTGACATTCACCCCAACCCGGGCCCATCCACCTCTGATACATATACACCCTCTACCTGTAACCTCAGCCATAAAACTATAATCAGAAGACCAACTAACTCTCTCCTAGTCTGTCATCTCAATATTAGGGGCATTAATAACAAGGTACATGAACTGCATGCCCTCCTGGCTGTCCACTCCTCTGAGACTCTCTGTCTATCTGAGACCTGGTTAAAACTTAACACTACTGACAATGAAGTGTTACCACCTGGGTATAATATATACAGGCTGGATCGTGATTCCAGGAAGGGGGGTGGGGTAGCTATACTCTACAGATCTGAGTTGAATGTGACCATAGATGTTAATCAACCACCTCAGATTAATAACTACGAAATTCTTGCCACTACACTGCAGCTTAACAGTGCAGAGCTGTAGTAACTACAGAGGGATTAAACTGATCAGTCACAGCATGAAGTTATGGGAAAGAGTAGTGGAAGCTAGGTTAAGAAGGGAGGTGAAGATTAATGATCAGCAGTATGGTTTCATGCCAGGAAAGACCACTACAGATGCGATGTTTGCTCTGAGAGTGTTGATGGAGAAGTACAGAGAAGGTCAGAAGGAGTTGCAATGTGTCTTTGCGGATTTAGAGAAAGCATATGACAGGGTGCCTAGAGAGGAGTTGTGGTATTGTATGAGGAAGTCGGGAGTGTCAGAGAAGTATGTAAGAGTGGTACAGGATATGTACGAGGGTAGTGTGACAGAGGAGAGGTCTGCAGTAGGAGTGACGGATGCATTTAAGCTGGAGGTGGGATTACATCAAGGATCAGCTCTGAGCCCTTTCTTATTTGCAATGGTGATGGACAGGTTGATAGTTGAGATCAGACAAGAGTCCCCGTGGACTATGATGTTTGCAGATGACATTGTGATCTGTAGTGAGAGTAGGGAACAGGTGGAGGAGACCCTGCAGAGGTGGAGATATGCTCTAGAGAGAAGAGGAATGAAGGTCAGCAGGACTAAGACAGAATATATGTGTGTGAATGAGAAGGCGGATAGAGGAATGGTGAGGATGCAGGGAGTAGAGGTGGGGAAGGTGGATGAGTTTAAGTACTTGGGATCAACAGTTCAGAGTAATGGTGAGTATGGATGAGAGGTGAATAAGAGAGTATACGCAAGAGGGAGTGGGTGGAGAAGAGTGTCAGGAGTGATTTGTGACAGACAAGTACCAGTAAGTGTGAAAGGGAAGGTAGTGAGACCAGCTATGTTATATGGGTTGGAGACAGTGGCATTGACAAAAAGGCAGGATCCAGAGCTTGAGGTGGCAGAGTTGAAGATGCTAAGATTTGCACTGGGTGTGACTAGGATGGACAGGATTGGGAATAAGTATATTAGAGGGTCAGCCCAGGTTGGAAGGTTTGGAGACAAAGCCAGACAGGCAAGATTACGTTGGTTTGTGCTGAGGTGGGATGCCGAGTATAGTGGGCAAAAGATGCTAAGGATGAAGCTGCCAGGTAACAGGAAAAGAGGGAGGCCTAAGATAAGGTTTATGGATGTGGTGAGAGAGGACATGCAGGTGGTTGGTGTGACACAGCAAGATGCAGAGAACAGGAAGAAATGGAAACAGCTGATCTGCTGTGACGACCCCTAATGGGAGCAGCCGAAAGAAGAAGAAGACTGCAACTTAACAAAAGTAAATGCATCAACATCATTTGTATGTATATTCCCCCAGGTAATAATATAGCCACACGTGAAGACACCCTTCACTGGCTATCATGCCATTACCCCCAGGAAACCCTATTACTTGGAGACTTTAACATTGTCTGGGGCACCTGTTCCTCAGAATCCCCTTCTACCCACATCAACCTGCATGCCTTTACACAAACCATAACCACCCCTACCAGGCTAGGTAAACCCAACCAAAAAAAAGCATACTCGACTGGGTACTCGTAAAATAGTAACCCCCAACTGTACACTGCTGGTACCCTCCCTGATGACCTAAGTGACCACCTTCTCACTTACATAGTTAAGAAAAAAGCCATTAATCCACAACTCCTCTTACTCAGAAAAGTCAGCAACAAAAAAGACTTTGAACCTGCCAAACTCCAACAGGAACTTAACTCCTGTAACTGGTATATGCTAAAACACTTCCCCTTAGAGGAGGCAGTTGTATATTTTAACAGCAAATTTCTTGAAATCCTTGATTTGCATGCACCTGCCCGCTCAAAGCAAACAAAAGCAAAAATGGCACCATGGCTTTCTAAAGAGTCTAGGCTACAAATTACCAGTAGAAACAAATTTTGGGCTCTATGGCGCTCCACTAAAGACCCCCATGATCATGTTAAATACAGGCAAGTTAGGAATGAAACTAAAAAATCCATTCTACATGACAAAAAAAATTACTACTGTAATTTACAGACAACTAACCAGAACAATCCTCAGAAGTTGTGGGCAGGTCTGAATAATCTACTTCATCCTGGAAAAACGTCTACACCTATCCCATCTGCTACCATTGATAAATCTCCTGAGGAGGTCTCAGACAGTTTTAAACGTCTCTTTACTGAGACAATTCAAGCCCTAGCTAGCCAATTACCTCCTAGCTCCCCTGGCCCTGATAGTACCACCTCTAAAAACAGACTTTCGTTTAGCTTCCAACCAGTATCCACATCACTTATCCGTACCTTGATCAAAAAATTAAAACCCACCACACTCTTCGCTGACCAATTTCCCGCCAAGTACCTTAAAAAATCAGCTGATGCCATTGCCTATCCAATATTGTATTGATTTATGTGTGGAGCTTTTCTCCCCGGGCCTCTACTGAAAATGGACATATATCCAGCTAGACTAGCCCGGTTAACAAATGTAAAATAAAAATAAAAATAAAATAAAAATAAAATAAAATAAAAATATCTATACTAATTAATTGTACCATAGCAGAGGCTAAAATTCCCACCATTTGGAAAACAACCTACGTAATATCTCACTACATAAAGGAGGTTCCCCCACTGAATTCTCCAATTATGGACCAATAGCTACACTTTCTCCACTTGCAAAGATTATGGAAAAATGTATACACAAACAATTGATGCACCACCTAATCCAAAATCACCTCATGGCCGATACCCAACACGTCTTCCGTCCACACCACAACACAACTTCAGCCCTACTGGCTTTTACCAATACTATAAACAATAACCGTAACAATAATCACATATCTTCAGCCCTCTTCTTGGATCTTTCCTAGGCATTTGACATGGTTGATCACCCTTTGGAAATCTTTCTTCACTATCCCTCTTCATAAAGGTGGAAACTCCACTAACCCCTCAAACTACCGACCCATTGCCATTCTGCCCCCCCTCCAAGATATTAGAAAAATGTATTCACTCACAGCTTCTCAATCACCTCCTCACACACCACTTACTTACCCCTTCCCAACATGGATTTTGTCCTCACCACAGCACCACCACTGCCCTCCTCTCCTTCACTCATATCATTGCAGAGGCCCTAGACAACAATAAACTCATTTCCTGTCTCTTCCTAGATCTCTCCAAAGCCTTCTATACTGTCTCTCATCCTCTACTACTATCCAAACTCGCAAATCTCCACCTATCCCCCTCCACACTTGCCTGGTTTAATAGTTACCTATCTGGCAGGGAACAATCTGTCAAATGGCTCTCATCCTCCTCACCTTTCCTTCCCATCTCCACTGGTGTTCCCCAAGGCTCCATCTTGGGACCCCTTTTGTTTAACATCTTCACCAATGATCTTTACACCTCATGCAAAGAATCCTCCCTTATTCAGTATGCCAACGACTCCACACTTATATCCATCTCAAATAACATTCCTGAACTACACTCCCTGACCCAACAGGCCCTACTATCCACTGATCAATGGCTCTCTCACAACCTATTGATCCTAAATCCCAAAAAGACCAAACTCCTACTTTTCCTTCCCCGTTCTCTTTCCCATCACAAAACCTCCTTTTTTATTACATCTTCTAACAATACAAACATCCAACCTGACACCCACACAAAACTCCTAGGGGTCATTATCGATGACGAACTCAAGTTCACCCTACACATACTCCAATGTATAAAAAAAAAAAAAAACCCATAAACTAGGTCTGCTATATCGGAACAAAAAATTCCTAACCCCTGAATCTAGACTTACCCTGGGCCAGGCACTCCTCCTCCCCTCCCTCTTATACGCCGCCCCAGTTCTTACCAATATCCAGGCCTCCACGCTAAACAAGCTGCAACAGACTTACCATAAAATAGCCAGATTCATTACTAACTCCCCATACAACTCACACCACTGCATTTCTTTAAACTCTCTTCAATGGCTTGAACTTCTCCAGTTTCTGCTATCTTATCAATTTCATATGCTACACTCTATTTTTTATAAACCCTCCTTCTGTCCATCTCTATCTTCCTTAGTCTCCATCTACATCCCATCCCGGACCCTCCATACTTCTAACCAACAATTACTTGATATCTACCACCCAAAAAGGTCAATAGGCAAACTACTCCACAAACACTCCCTTGCCCATGCTTGGAACAAACTTCCCCTTGAACTATGTTCAATCTCCTACACCTCCCACTTTATACTTTATGCATGTAACCCAACATATATGTACATCGTTTTGCTATAACTGCTATTATATCAATATTGTTTAAAATTGTACTTGTTTTAAAATGTAGTACTGGAGCTTTTCTCCTCGGGTCTCCACTGAAAATGGGCCACAAGTCCAGTTGGACAAACCCGATTAACAAATGTCAATAAATAAATAAATAAATAAACTTTTGATTCACATCCTGCAAACTTTCTGTCTAGATTCTAAAGCCATTCAATGGCTTATATCCTACCTCAATAGGAGGCAACAGGCTGTTCTCTGGCAGAACAAGCTCTCTAACCTATTACCGAACACCCTTGGAGTACCACAAGGCTGCATATTAGGGCCCTTACTGTTTTCCATCTTTGCTAACGACTTATATACTGTCATCCCAAGTGTCAGCTGTATCCAATACACTGATGACTCCACCCTGATTTGCTCAGCTACATCTCCTACAGACTTGAGGTCTGCTACCCAGTCCACCTTTAATACTATAGAAAACTGGATCTCTGAATGTCGATTGTTAATAAATCTCAAAAAAACTAAAATGCTGTTATTCTTACCAACACAAAGGTCTGCCACTTTTACCTTCACCATAAATGTAAAAGATGGCACAACAATCTCCCCCGACCCCTCTACAAAACTTTTAGGTGTCATTATTGACAATAACCTAAAATTTGACCTACATGTAAATCTAACGATCAAGACCAATCAATAACAAATTTGGGTCATTATATAGAATAAAAGCCTTCCTAACCCCTCCAGCTAAAATGGCCATTGCTCACTCTCACCTACATTCAACAATTCTATACGCTTCCCCCATTCTCTCCAATCTAAACAAATTTGTACTTAATAGACTGTCAACCTGTTACAATCACATTGCCAGGTTTGTCACTGGCCTGCTTTTTAGAACACACCACTGCATCAACCTTGAAAAGCTTGGGTGGCTAGAAAGTACAGTTTTGTACCTACCATAAATGTAGATGTCCGATAGGTATGCATCTGCAGTCCTAACATATGGGTTGTCCTGCCTCAGGCAGCCCTTCGGTCGGCCGGATTCCAAAGTCTGGGTCTGGCCTCGGCTGATGTCGCACTTCACCCGACGTCATAGCTGCTGTTTATCGGGTATAAAGGCATCAGCCGACGCCATTTTCCTCAGTGTTTATTGCCCCAGATGCCAGGTGCCCTCTAGTAAGGCTAAATTTGGATAAATGCAAATAATTCCAAACAGTAGAGAGCAAACAATATAAAAAAAAAAATATATATATATATATATATATATATATATATATATATATATACATATATATAAACAAATACACCATAATAGATTCCCCCAGCTAGCTACAAGAGGGGTAAATACCCTAGGAATACCACAGAGGGGAAGGAGGGTGGGTAATCCTGACTGCAGATGCATACCTATCGGACATCTACATTTATGGTAGGTACAAAACTGTTCTATATCCTTCAAGGATGCATCTGCAGTCCTAACATATGGGTAGAATACCAAAGCCAAACTGGGGGAGGAGGCACTAAGATAAAGATGGTGTAGTTAAGATCCCTTGCAAAACAGCAGTTGCAAAACCTGCTCGGGATCTAGAGTATAAGGGAAGATTGTAATGCTTGGCAAATGTATGCACGGAGCTCCAAGTAGCAGCTTCTAAAATGTCTTTGGTAGCCACTCCTCATAGGAAAGCTGTAGTGGTGGCTGTAGCTCTTGTGGAATGAGGTCTGATATTATCAGGAGTTGTCTTTCCATGAAAAGAGTAGCAAAATCGAATGCAATTTCCTATCCATTTTGAGATTGTCTGTTTTGAAATTGCTTTTCCTTGCATTCCTGTTGCATATGCTACCAGAAGCTGGTCAGTTTTTCTGCTGGTCTTAGTTCTGTCCAGATAGTAGCGTAATTGTCTGTGCACATCCAAGGTATGTAGCAATCTTTCCCCCCTGTTCTGTGGTTTGGGGAAGAATGTAGGTAAATGAATTGCTTGGTTCAATGATACTCTGGAGACCACTTTTGGCATAAAGGTAGGGTTAGTTCTCAGAGAGACTCTGTCCTGATGGAAGATAAGGAAGGGTTGTACTGCCATTAATGCCTGTAACTCAGATACCCTTCTTGCTGAAGTAATTGCTAGCAGGAAAGCAGTTTTCCAAGACAAGAATTGTAATTCTGCTGTTGCTGCTGGTTCAAAAGGGAAGTGTTAACTTTTCCAGCACAAAGTTGAGATCCCATGTAGGTAAAGGTGGTTTCCTTGGAGGCTTTACATTTTTGATTCCTCTCAAGAACTGCCTGAGAAGAGGATGAGAGAAGACAGGAGGATCCATGTTGTATTCTGCTGAAATTGCTGATGCATGAATCTTAATGGAGGAGTAAGACAGGCCATTGTGGAACAGCTCTGCTAAAAATTCCAGGATGTGTGCTATGTTTGCCAATGAGACATTTTCTCCCTTTGCTGCACTCCAAATGAGGTATCTTTTCCACTTGGCTCAATAAGTCTTCCTTGTGGAGGGTCTGCGTGCCTCCAGGATAATGTCCTTAACCCTCTGAGATAAACCTGGGTTATTTTGCTTTATGGAATATTCCAAGCAGCTAGCTGCAGTGTTTTCAAGTTTGGATGTAGGATCTTGTAGTTGTCCTGTGTTAGTAGTAAGGGACATAGAGGTAGATGCCATGCGTGTCCGAGACATGCTTCTCAGTAGCGGGTACCAATGTTGCCTCGGCCAGTCTGGAGCTATCAGAATTACCCTTGGCTGATCCTCTCTGATCTTCAGTAGAACTTTGTACATCAAGGGAAGAGGTGGAAATGCATATGCTGTCAGGTTTTTCCAGCTGAAGGAAAGGGAGTCCACCCTCCAAGCAAGTGGGTGGTATGCTCTTGTGCAGAACTTCTTCAATTGGTGATTGTGTGGGGAGGCAAACAGGTCTATCTGTGGTAGTCCCCATTTCTTTGTTATGGCTTTGAAGATATCTGGATGCAGCATCCATTCGTGAGCATCCGTGGTAGTTCTGCTTAAGGTGTCTGCTAGAGAATTTTCTTTTCCTGGTACAAATCTGGCCTGAAGTTGAATGTTGAGGTTCAGAGCCACATTCCACAGGTCCATTGCCATCCGGCATAGAGGATATGAATGTGTACCTCCCTGTTTGTTGATGTACCACATGACTGTGGTATTGTCCGTCCTTATCAGCAGATGACCCTGTTGAAGGAGTGGTCTGAATGCCTGGATTGCATGTTTCACTGCCAGCATCTCCTTTAGATTTATGTGTAGATTCAGCTGGTCTTGGGTCCATAGGCCTTGTATACACTTGTCCACCATGTGTGCCCTCCATCCTAGGTCTGAGGCGTCTGTGGTGATGGTCTGGCTTGGCTGTGGTTTGTGGAAAGGCAAGCCTCTGTTCAACTGACAGGCCTGAGCCCACCACAGGAATTCTTGCTTCAAGCATGGAATTATTGGAATCTGGGCTTCTAGACTGTGCTTGTGTTGAGACCATACATTCCTTAGATACCATTGTAGCTTTCTCATATGCAGCCTGGCATGTGGAACCAATATTATGCAGGATGCCATGTAACCCAGGGCTTGCAGGACTTTCCTTGCAGTAAGCTGAGTTTGTGTTGTTAATGTCATGAAGTAGACTGGTAGTTGCTTTTGTTTTTCTTCTGTGAGAAAAGCCATCTGAGTTGATGTGTCTAATTCTGCACCCAAGAATGTTATCCTTTGGGATGGTACTAGTCTTGACTTTTGCATGTTGACTGTGTATCCCAAGGCTTGCAACAGTTGTATGACATTTTCCAAATCTTTTGTTAACTTTGCCTTGTTGTCCGCTTGTATTAGGCAGTCGTCCAGGTATGGGTAAATCTGAATTCCCTGAAGTCTGCAATGAGCAATTACTGATGCCAGGCATTTTGTGAATACTCTGGGCGCAGTAGATAAGCCAAAAGGCAATGCTGAGAATTGATAATGCTCTGATCCTGCAAGAAAACGGAGGTGTCTTCTGCAATCTGGTCGTATAGGGACGTGCAGGTATGCCTCCTTGAGATCTAGAGTCACCAGCCAAGACTCCTTGCCCAGCATGGGAAGAAGTTGCTGGAGGGTCAGCAATTTGAATTTTGGAACAATGAGGTATGTGTTCAGTGCGGACAAATCTAGAATAGGTCTCCATTGATTTTCTTTTCTTGGTACAAGGAAAAGCCTGGAGTAAAATCCTTGGCCTTGTTCCATAGGTGGCACCTCTTCTATAGCTCTCATCCTTAGTAAGTTGTTGATTTGTCTTAGAGCGTCTGTTTTTTGGCTTGGTGGTAGGTTTGGCATTCCTCCCTTTTTTGGTAGAGTATGGAAGTGAAACCTATAGCCCTTGTCTATTGTTTGTAAAGTCCATTTGTCTCCTGTAATGTAATGCCAGTTGTCGGAGAATAAGGCTAGTTTTCCGCCCAAGGGTGCTTCCAGTTGTTCCCTGGTAGGCGGAACTAGAGCCAAGTCATTGTGTCTGCCCTGTAGAAGTGGTTGTAGTTGATTCTGTGGCAGTACTTCTCTGGTTGGAAGGTTGCCACTGACGTCCCCTGTAGGCACCCCTAAATTGACCTCTGCCTCTTGGGCGTCTATTTCTGCCTCTCTGTGCTCTGGAGTTGTCTGGAAAGGACCAATTCTTCGAAGGCCAATTTCTGCTAAACCTCGGAGGTTGGACCTGTAAGAAATCCTTGACTGTTTGGACAGATTTTGCTTTTTCTTCCACCTTTTTTAGAACCTCCTGTGCAGGGGAGCCAAACAAACTTTGTTTCTCCATGGGAGCATCTAGGAGTTTTGACTTAACATGGTCTGGTAAGGATTGTTCTTTTAACCAGGCATACCTTCGAATCACTGTTCCAGTCACCGCTGATCTAAAGGAAGCCTCCAGTGCATCATAGCCACATTTTAAGAAATGGTTACTGACCTGCTGAGAGTTATGTACCAAATCCTGAAGGGACTTGCGGTCTAAAGGTTCAGGAGAAGATAGTTTTTTATTTAGCTGGTCTAACAAAAATTCCTGGTACTGAATCATGTGAAATTGACAGTTCAAGGCCCTGGCCGAAAGAGTAGCAGAAGTATAAACCTTTTTACCCCATCTCTCTAATGCTCTAGATTCCCTTTCAGAGGGAAGAGGGTTTTTGGCAGAGGCAGCTGCCACACCTTTAGGGCCCTGTGAAATGGTTTCAGGGTCTGTAACAGGAGCCTTATACAAATGGTAGTGTGTGTCCGGGACCCTGTAATATCTGTCTGGCTTGGCAGGGGCCGGAGGAAGAGAATCAGGAGCAGTACAGGCATCATTATATGCATCATCAACAACTGTTAGTACTGGCGGAATGGCTAAAGGCCTATGCTGTGGTAAGTGTAAAAAAGTCCTTAGCCTTTTCCTTGAATCTGAAAAATCCTGGCCCTGCCATTGGAAGTGTTCCCTCATAGCATGCAAGGTTTCCCCAAAGGAAAATTCTTCAGGAGGAGAAGCAGAAGGAATGGAGTCTTCTGCATCAGAATCCTCATAGGGAGAATATGGGCCTTCGTGAGGGTCTGAAAGGTCTGAGTCATCCGAGGAATAATCTGTAGACACAGGTTCGGGGGGTTCAGTCCTAGGCCTCTTGTCTGGAGGGGGCTGAGAGGCCCTGTCTGGGTGAGGTTGAGATCCTCTGATCAAAGAAATGAGATCCTCAGCCAGGCTGAGTATTTGGGAACTAGAGGTAGGCCTATGTGAAGGTGTTTTGGCAGGCAAGGCCTTAGAAGATTTAGCTGCCTTAGCCCTGGCAAACGCCTTGATAGACATGGAAGCAGGGGGTCTAGCAGCCCCACGTGCAGGGGTAGTTATGTCTAAAGGAATAGTGTCTGATAAATCCTGGGTGGCTGCTTCTGTAGCAGTAAATTCAGTAGCAGATTCAGCCATGCTCTGTGAGGCCTCGGCTATCGGAAGCATGCTTTCGGCCGAAGGAAGAACCGGGGGCTCGGTTTCAGCCGAAACCGAGACATTCACGGTTGGCCTAACTGTGGTTTCAGCCGAAACCGCGGGCCGAGAATGTCGGTCCTTTTCCTTGTGCTTTTTAGCTAATTGAGTAGTCGGAGTCTCCGACGGCATTTTGTATGCAAAAGCGGGACCAAAAAACTCCTCTGCAAACTCCGACCGACGTCTAAGTGTCCGTCGGTTGAAGGAAGCACAGGCTAGACAAGCTGATACGTCGTGGTCTGGGCCTAAGCAAGGAATGCAGTAAGAGTAGAAATCCTTATGAGGTATTTGTTTCCCACAAGTTAAACAATTATTTACTTTGTCTGACATCGGCTGAGGCAAGAAAGAGTCCCCAACGGGGTACTTAGCTTTTTAGAAGTCTTCGGTAGTAGAAATCTCTGGATCTGACCGACCGGCACTTGCGAACAGCTTCTGCTTCGGGCACCACGCAGCAAGAAAGACTGAGGAAAATGGCGTCGGCTGATGCCTTTATACCCGATAAACAGCAGCTATGACGTCTGCGACATCAGCCGAGGCCAGACCCAGACTTTGGAATCCGGCCGACCAAAGGGCTGCCTGAGGCAGGACAACCCATATGTTAGGACTGCAGATGCATCCTTGAAGGACATCTACCCAGTCTAATCCAATATATCCTTCTGATCATGGCTAATAAAATCCTCTATAATCCAGATAATACACCAGCTCTTAGAAATATTATCAACCCCCATAACAATCCAAGAATGCTTCGATCCTCGAACAAACTACTAATTCAGAAAATAAAAATTAACAATGCAGCTGGTGATGTACTCTTTGCAAACTCTGCAGGCAGAGCCTGGAACTTACTTCCATCTGTTACTTTGCTCTCCTCCTTAGGCCAATTTAAAATCAAACTCAGACAACATCTGGCACTAAACTGGCTTTGCCACTGCAACAAGCCTGAATAATTCTCATCATGAATGCAAATAATCTATTACTCTAGCTACTGTTAATTTTCCCCTGACTGTAACCAGGAGTAACATTTAACCTGTGAACTTGTCTATTCATGTTTGCCTGTATATTCTTTGTAAATACCATATCTGTACCTATGTCTTCGTTGTTTTTTATTGTATCTGTTTACCTTGGAGCTTTTCTCCCTGGGCCTCCGCTAAAAATGGATATGGATCCAGTTGGACTATCCCGGTCAACAAATGTAAAATAAATAAATAAATAATAAAAGAAGAAGACAATATTCAGTAACTCAACACAGTGACTACAGGGTTCAGAATCACAGGAAATATTTCAAAACAACATTGTAGGACAGTCTCAAACAAATACGGAAAACATCTAAACTAATCTTTACTATATTCCTATCTATAGCTAAAATAAATCACTTTAATCTGGTTACTTACTATTAGCAAGGCAAGTGCCCGATGAGAGAATATTATAAGATCCAAAGACAAATACAAAATGCACAGACTTTCTCTCTGAGAGTGTTCTTAAATTAATATCACAATTTACTGCCGCGTGAGCTTGGGATTACCTCACTCTTTGTCACCTGCCTTCAGTTCCCAGGCTAACAGAAACTTAGAATTTAACACCTCTGTGTCAAAAATACACATCTCTCAGAAGTTTGCCTAGAACCGGAAGTCGTAAAACAGTTAAACACTTTTACATGTTAAACCTAGTAATTATTTCAGTTTTAAGACAAAAGAAATAAATCTCTAGCTGTAGACATCCTATCTTTTTGCTGTGTTAACTAACTTTATAGGACACCGTAAAACTCTCTACTTTCCAACTTATTTTCTTAGAGTTTTGCAAGTTAACTCTATATGTTCCAACTTCTACTATGAAAACATCCATTTGCAGAGGCATATAGTTTATGCACATTTCTGTTCTTTTCCAGCTTAGTACATGCCATACAGTTCAACACACACTTCTGCACCAGTAGTTTAATACCACATAACATATAGTTCTCTTACATCTGTAAGACATGCCTAAGGATCATATTAATATTCACAAATAACATATGATTACTTACAAAATTCCAGAAGCTGGGCTGGCAGCCTCACAGTAACCATCTGTACTTCACAAATGTGGAAGCTGTCAGTAACACTTCATAGGGTCCTTACAATTGAGATTCAACATCTGATTTCCTCTGGAGCATTAGATTATTACAAGCTGTCCAAGTTGGAAAAAAATGGCAGCTGACCTCTGGATGATAATAACACTCTCGCTAGCTGTAAACTACCAATACCCATTCACAATTAACCAAACTACACTGATATCAGATTTTGTCAATAATGAAATTAATCATGTCAACACAACAATTTTCAGACCTTCAAACAAATGACTAAACATTGTATAAAGTTATCATATCTACCATAACACAAGTTACATCATAAAAGTACTAGACAAAATTAAGTGAAACTTAAAATCAAATAACCTTATTCACACATCTGCTCCACTGTGGACATATACAACCAAATCCTGGTCCTACATACTAGAATTAAACATATTTCAGCCACGATTCTTCTCCAGGATATTACCACACAGGCCTCAAAAATATGCCACATAAACAATAAGCTTCCAAATTTTATATATAAAGTATTAATACCCACAAGTTTGACATAAAAACTATAACAGAAACCTGGCCAAAACCAAAAATTAAACACGGAGATACAACAACCAGCCTACCGTTTTGGTAGAACTGACCACCGATTCAAAAATGATGAAGGCCAAATTGTAACCTCTCTTTCCTTAGACTTAATCCAAGACTTTTAATGCTGTATGTTATTAAACAATTCTCCGCACACTATCAATAGTTAACATAAGCTATAAACTGGTTTAAAGTTAACTTAGTCATTCTCAGACTGTACAAGAGATATCTAGTGCCTATCAATTACAGTGGGAGCACCAAAAGAATCAAACCTAGCTTTGTCACTATTCACCACATTTATCACTGATGTACAGTGTTACAAAAACAGATATAACTATACAAATGATTCAGCATCTCCATACAGTTACACAAGAAGAATGGCTGACACAATCTCAGTTACTAATAAAGACAAATATATATATATATATATATATATATATATATAGATATATATATATATATATATACATACATACACATTATATACATATATATAATTATAGATAGATGTAGATATATATGAACCTATTTGCCCCTGAAATAGTACACGAAAAAGTACTACCACCAGTGTCATCTGTCAATAACTCTCCCAAAAATCCCATAAAACAGGAATCTTAAATCAAATGACAATAAGTTATTATTTCCCCAAATGACCAAAATCTAAATCTAAAAACTGACTGCCACATATTCTATGTAGTTAGAAAAATAACCAAATACTTTGAATGTTATACAACACCAGACCACACCTCTTGGAATCTTCAGTATTAACTGCTACATGTATACATCTACTATCAAGTCCATCATACTCCTCACCTATTCTTAGTAAGATCCACAAAAACAAACTAAACAGACTGCAACACTTCTACAGTTAAGTTGCCAGATGACAGAAAACCTTCCACTCATTACTGTAACAGCTGTAAGAAAATGTCCTGGCTAGAACTTCCAAAACACTCAGACAATATGTCAACTAAAAGTAGTCCATGATAGTGCAGAAGTCCACCATTAAAAACTTTTTTCAAATACATAAACAATAAGGCAAGTCTGATCCCAAAATAAATATCAAGTACTTAGTGAAAAATCTAATAATTACTTTGGTGACTGACTTTTGTCTATACATCCTTTAAGCTATACATCTGGATAAGAAATTACCTTAGATTGTTGTATTCTTAAAGGAAATAAAGAAATTCCCTTAAAGTGACACGGAAATTATCATGTTGTAAAATACAGTAGAGCGTTCCACAAATTAACTATTAACATTTTAGTCATCAAATATCAAAAGTGTCGACTTCACTTTTGTAAAGTAAAATGCTGCATGAACTTGCAACACCTTATTAAATATGTATTTCATTTACTATTGACCTTGACTTCTAACCCTACTCTCCAAAATTATCATACAGTTCACAGGTCCATATCTGTGTACAATGCTAATGAACACAAGGACCTTTTTAAGCCTAGCCATGAATTACAAATCTCTTACAAGTTCTGGTACCCTTGATAAGTGTAAACAGGGGCTTAGGAGATGAAATATTTACAAGCAGGGGCCTGTGAAATGAACCATTTACAGGCTGCCTGTATCCATTACATGCATATGTGCCAAACCAGGGATGGACTTCCTGTTCCCCATACAACTATAGAAGTTGCACTTGAACTGGGTTAGGAAGGAACTCAGTTTCACGTGGATGGGAAGCCTGTTCCAGAGAAAGATAGTTGCCGGGAGAGATACATGTCTCTCCAGCAGGTCCTGTTTATATCACAGGCAAAATTTAAGTCTTTAGAACTGGTAATTCTGGTGCTGTTTTACAGAAATACAGGAGGTCTATCAGGGTGAGGTCGGACAATGACTTGTACGCAGAGATCCCACCTCAACAACCTGTAGGAGATAGAATACAGAGAGGATAGGGCTTTGAGGCAATCTGCACAGAACGTTACTTATGCGCTGTATTCTTTTAGTAAGGAACCTCTGTGGATGTTCCATTTGTTGGATATGCCTGGTTAAGTACACACCAAAGGGAGCATTGTACTCAATGACAGGTCTGATGAATACTGAACACAGTGGTACAATGACCTTGGACCTAGATGCCATACCTTTGTTTATGACTTAAATAACAGAATAATTTCCTAACTACTGTAAACATGTGGTGGTCAAAGGCTAGAGTACTGTCTGTGTCCCTGACTACTGGGTTGACTGTCAGGGGTGTGTTGTTAATATGATAATTACTAGGGGTGGATGTCTTCTCAAAGGATATTACGCATTTCTTGACATTTAATTTTAGTCCATGTCTCTGACAAAATCTGTGTGTCAGCCTTTCCTGCAGAACTTTAATGTCAGTGGGGCATTCTATGACTGTTCCTAATTTGCAATCACATGGAAATTTAGTCAGCCAGAGGAATTTGGTATTGACCATGACTTCAGAGAAGTAAATACCAAAAAGGAGTGGCCCCAGGACCAATTCCTGACTAGCCTCACCTCTTGGAACTGTAATCATCTGTAACCAAAGAACCCAATTCTAATTTCCTGGATCCTGTCTGTGAGCTAGCTGGCTATCCACTGGGTGACGTAAGGGTTTACACCTAACCATCTGAATTTGTCAACAATGCCTGAGTGGAGTATTGTGTCAAATGCCTTGGCCAGATCAAGGTAGGCAGTATGAACAGTTCTGCCCTCATCCACTGCTGTGGTGACCTTCTCAAAGAAGTCCACCATGTTGAGTAGGCATGACCTGCCATTAATTAAACCAATTTGGGTTGAATCGAGTGTTTGGAGGTCTCTTATATCATTATTGATTCATTTCCATTATAATTCTTTCCATGGTTCATAGGTTCATAGGATCATTCACTAGGCTATCGGCCCTAGGGCCTATATAAGCCTAGCCAAAAATGTACCCTGGCTTTCGAGACCCAAGAAAATTATTTTCCTGTGCCCCTGTCGATCAGAGCCACTGAAGTGATCCCTTGGGTGAATTTCCCATTTCCCATCCAATCATCAAGATTTTTCTTGAAGAGTGCTAATGAGGAGCAATGTTTAACATAGATAGGTAGTCTGTTCCAGAGTATGGGAAGTCTCTGGGACAGGAATCTATCCCTCCAGCATGTTCTGTTTATTGTGGTGACAAGGTTTAGGTCCCTAGAGCGTGTAGCTCGGAGTGATTGGGATTTCTTTAAGTGGAGTATATCCAACAGCTCTGGGTTTAACAAAGCTTTGTATGTTAGGCAGAGTTCGTCTCTGAGTAAGCGATATGCGACGGAGTAAGGCTGGAGTTTTCTGAGACAGTCTGCATAGGGCATCTGTTTGAGGCCAGTAATCCTTTTTGTGAGGTATTTCTGTGGGCTTTCCAGTTGTTGTAGATGTCTTTTTAGGTACATACCAAAAGAGGCGTTGTACTCTATAATGGGTCTAATGAGTGATGAGTAGAGGGGAACAATGACCTCTTTTTTTCTGGATGAGAAACCTTTGGTGATGAGGAGAGCCATGTAGAAGGATTTCCTGAACACTGTGGCGATGTGATTATCAAAGGAGAGACTACTGTCCACCTGTGTCCCAAGGTCTATTATCACATTTTCGGCATTAAGTAGACTACCAGCTATGTGGTAGTTCATGGGTACAGAGTTTTTACCAAAGGGGATGACAATACACTTTTTGACACTGAGCTTCAGGCCATGGCTTTGACACCAGGCATCTTTCTCAGTGAGGCCCTTTTGTAGTATGTCCACATCGTTAGGAGTTTCGATTATAGCTCCTAGTTTGCAGTCATCTGCAAACTTTATTAGCCAAAGACCTTCTGTGTTAGCCTGTACTTCAGAGAAGTAGATACCAAACAGGAGAGGACCCAGGACTGAACCCTGTGGTACTCCATTTGTCACTGGTCTGAAGTCGGATTTGGAGTCTGCTACTTTCACAGTGTGGGTTCTGTCCGTGAGCCATTTGGCAACCCATCTTGTGACATAAGGATTTATACCTAGTTTAGTGAGCTTATCTGTAATTCCAGAGTGGGGGATGGTGTTGAAAGCCTTGGCGAGATCTAGATAAGCTGTGTGAACCACCTTACCCTCATCTATGGCTTTGGTGACTGCTTCAAAGAAGTCAATCAGGTTTAGGAGACATGATCTGCCTTTTACAAATCCAAACTGGGTAGGGTCCAGAGTTTGGAGATTACCAATGTCTTTGTTTATGAGTTCCATGATGATATGTTCCATGGCCTTGCAGACCAGGCTCGTCAGGCAAATGAGGTGGTAGTTCTTGGGGTCCATCGTGGCTCCCCCTTTGTGGAGTGGGATAACCGACACAGTGCGCCATTCAGTGGGCACAAAGCCTGAGGTGAGGCTATGATTCAACATGGTACTTGGGTAGGGTGCCAGTTCATTCTATAGTTTGTGTAGAACGCAGCCTGGGATATTGTCGGGTCCCATGGATGCTGTGTTCTTGGCTTTGGAGAGAGTGTTTTTTTACTTGTGCAGCCTTGATTACAGGAACTTTGCATTCTTCCAGTATAGAGATGGGCCCTCTAGGGGGTGAGAGGGGGGTAAAGTTAGCACTGAACCTATCTGCCAGGATGTTGGCAATATCAGCTGGTTCTGTATATTTAGTGCCATTGTGCTGTAACTCAGAGCAGATATGAGTGTTGTCATTGAGATTCTTGACATAGCTATAGAATGCTTTGTGGTTGTCTTTAGAGTCAGTGGCAATTTTGTTTTTGTAAGTAGCGTTGGAGGATTTTATGAAGGATCTCAGCTTCTTACCGAGGTTGACCAGGGAGTTCCTCCAGTCATGGGATTTTACTCTTTTTTGCAGCCGTTTCATTCTTCTGTTGTAGAGTTTGTTTATGGCAGAGAACCACCACATTGGCTTCCTTTTTTGGAGGATAGCATCTTGGTTCTATTAGGGATAGCATGATCCATGCACTCATGTAAGTGCTTATAAAGTGCATTTGTGTAGGATTTGGCAGTTGTACCTCTATTGTCCATCTGCATGGGTGTCATGAAGTTTGCCACTTCTGTCTTAAGAAGTGTGAAGTTGGCTTTGGTGAAGTTTTTTACGGTGGTTTCCCCAATTGGGGGTGGGGGCAGGATGTGGATGTCTAGGGTGATTAGCTTGTGGTTGGATCTGACCAACGAGGAACTGACCTCTGGTGTGGAACACCAGTTGCCCATGTTGGTAATGACCAGGTCTAGGATATTGCTGCCTCTGGTGGGGGTGTGAATAAGTTGATCCAAGGTGTTGGAATTTATGAATTCCAGAAAACGTTGAGCAAAAGAGTTGGTACATGAGTAGTTTTCCCAGTTAATGGTGGGGTAGTTGAAATCGCCCATTATTAGGGTGTTGGGTTGTGCCCTAATACTTTCCAGTGTATCAAGAAATGAGGAGTGGGAATCCTGGGGCATGGTGGAGGGTCTGTAGCAAGCTACAATTTGGATTGCGGTCTTGCCCAGAGTTAGTTGCACTTGGATAATCTCGGATGCATTATGTTGTGCAACTAGCCTGGAGGTGTGGATATCCTTAATGAATATGGACACTCCTCCACCTTTAGTGCTTCGTTCCGGGTTAGGTGGCCGAAAGGTGTGGTATGAATTATAGCCTGGTAATGCAGAGGTGCTCTCTGGAGCTTTGAACCAGGTCTCTGTCACTGCACAGATGTCGATGTTCTCCATTTTAAGGAGTGCCTCGAGTGAGTGCATTTTGAGGTTTAGACTTCTAGCATTGAGTAGCATTACCCTCAGATTTTGACATGGCTTTGAATATGAGACGTGTGAAACTTACAGGTCTGTAGTTTTCAGAGTCTGTAGATGGCCCACCTTTGTCTGTTCTCCATTCATGTGGCATGAAGCCTGTTTGGAGGCTAAAGTTAAACAGCAATTCCAGATGGTCTGATAGGTCAGGCTTCACGCTATTAAAAAGGCATCCTTGGATGTTGTCTGGGCCCATAGGTGCAGTATTCTTGGCCTTAGAGAGAACATTGAGGACTTGTTGTTGGTGATATTTCCTGAGGGGCTGGGGGGGGGGTAGAGTTAGACTTGAATTTGTCTGCCAATAGGTTTGCTATATCTTCTCGCTCAGTATAAATGGCTCCATTAACAATGAGGTCTGCATACAATTTTGTATTACCATTGAGTTTGCAGACATAGCTACAAAATGCCTTGTGGTTGTCCTTGGCTTGGGAGGTCAAAGTTACCTCAAATTTGGCTTTGGTATTCTTTGTCTTCCGAGTTGTTTGATGAGAGTGATTTTACCCTGCTGGGTGTTACGCCACCTAATTTTTGACATAATATTCTTCCTTATGTTATACAGCCTATGGATGTTGTGATTCCAACATGGTGGCTTGTTTTTTTGAGTTGGTTCCGTATTTTGTCCTGGTGGGTACAGCTTTCTCTGTGCAGCTATTAACATATTTGCGTAGGGTTTCTGTGAACAGTTCTGCATGGGCAGCAGTGTTCTCAGGGTTTATGGGGACTTGAAATTTTGCCAAGTTATAACTTAATGGTAGGAAGTTAGCCGTAGAGTAGTTCCTGAACATTTCAGGGCTAGCTGGGGTTCCGGGTTTTATTTTCACTTCAAAGGAGACCGTTTGTGGTCTGACCTTACCAGAGAAGACATTACACTACGGGTTGTGCAGCACTCTCCATATTAGTGTGGACCAGATCTAGTTTGTTTTCACCCCTGGTCAGTGTTTTGACAATGTGCTCCAGGGAGTGTGTTTACCAAATCCAGGAATCTCTATGCATGAATGTAATGTGTCATATGATTAATTAAAGTCGCCCATGAATATGGTATTGGGTTGGATAGTGAATGTTTCCAAGAAGCTTAAACACATGTGTATCCTGGGTCATAGAGGGGGACTTATAGCTTGCAAGGAAGTGGTATGGGATCTTGCCTATGGTGATTTGAACATGGAGAAGCTCAAGTGCATTGTCCTGTTATTGAGGTATATTTATTACTGATGTAAACTGAGACACCTCCACCTTGAGTCCCTGTCTATGTAGTAATTGATCTAAATGTGTGGAAGGCATTATAGACTCACACTGCAGGTGTGTTCTCCATGGCTTTAAACCACATCTCAGTGATTGCACAGATGCCAGGATTCTCTAGGGTTTGGAGAGCTTGTAAGGAGTGGAGCTTTTTGTTTAGATTCCCAGCATTAAGCAGCAGCACCTTTAGATTTTCTTGGTTTTGATTTGCTAAGCAGAAAGCACTTTCAGTTTGGCATTGCCTAAAAAAGGCACTATGGGTGAAGGACAATGTTTTAGCTTATAATCGTACGCCTAGAAGGAAGAGTTGGAGACCATACCTGGCAAAGCAGCACTGTCTGTTGACCATCTCCTTCTGTGCTGACAAATATTGCACCCTCTTAAAATGACACCAGAAACTGAGCTAATTATTAGTTATTTATGATCTGTTCATATTGTGGCAACATCCCTGGAGAAGGTAAAATGCTGCTCAGTGCTAGGTTCATACCAGTCTTGGACACATATTCCGAGATGTCTTTCTTCATAGAGTCTAGGGCAGTATGTCTCAGGATCATTTACACCCACATAGACTATGCCTGAGTGATACTGGTACTTTTGGTTCAATGGCCTGAGTGTGTGTGTGTGTGTGTGTGTGTGTGTGTGTGTGTGTGTGTGTGTGTGTGTGTGTGTGTGTGTGTGTGTGTGTGTGTGTGTTTAATGTGGCGGATCCTGCCCTTGATGTGCAAATGATTCCACTTATTAAATGCCACAATGCAGTTATGAGTATAAACAAATCACTATAATTTTAAACTTCCTTCTGTAGATTTATTTTTTCTGTGTATTTGCCATCAAACTTATCTACATAATAATTCTGCCTCTGTATGATGTATGTATTTTATTGTGAAGTTTGCTCCCAGGACCTCAGCTGAAAAGTACACTCAACCCAGACATAACTAGATACATAGATAAACGAGGTGTACTAAATTATTTTACTTCTTTGTTTGCTATTTGAAGGAAAGCACCATTTAAACATATCATTAATCATGTGTTCATTTTTAGTATACTTATATGATATATGAAAGTTGTTTTGCAGTCTGAGTCATTGGCCAAGGCTTAATCATTAACATTAACTAATGTGCACATAATTTGACCACCACAAGGAGCTAAGCAGTAGATGTTCTTAACATGAATTACTGTTGCAGTAGTACTTGTAACAGCCACAGGTGAACATCCATCTGTTTTGCCCGACTCCTACAACTTTATAGTTCTCCTAGTAAGGGTTAGCTACTTTCTGATGCAGGGATGTATCCCCTTCATCATACATAAAAGAGGCAGTCAAGTCTGCATTATCTTCAGTTCTTTTTTGCCACAGGCATAAAGCAAGAAAGTTCAATGTCACTCTGTCTGGTCTTGGCCCCAGAACATCTATTAACAGAAAAAGATGTGCAGTTGTGGGCATCAAATTATGTGTAAAGATTTCTATCCCAAGGGTTTTTTTTCCTTTTCTTTTGATAAGGAGAGTCATATATCTTAGTAAATTGTCACATTAGAATGAATTTCATTAATAAAAGCCCTCATGCAAGCCAGACAGCTGGAAAAGCCATCTGCTAGCATGGGATAGTCATTGCCTTCTAAGAAGCGTCATACAAAGGTGTATCACCAAAAAGAATTTGAGGATAATAGGTCCCTAAACAAGATGCAACAATGATCAGAAAGACACTCTCCTATGTGCCTAATAGGTCCAAGGACAGTGTAACTACTGTGACAGTTTCCCAGCCCTTGGGTTAAGCATCTTAGCTTGCTGCCCTTTGCTCAACCCCAACTGAAGCAGATATCTCAGCAGCTTTCAGCAAATGTTCCCAGGCCTCATATCACTTTGTTGGCATGTCAGATGTGGTGGCTATTTTCAGCAAAGTGACCGGCTCCATTTGCACAGAAATAGTACCTCCAACAGATGATAAAAAAAAAGCTGCTTAACTCTCACAGTATAATTCTTGTTCTAGGGACAGATCTGAGATGGCAGTCATTCTTCCAAAAAGAATAATTCAGCTAGTGGCTCCACACCGCTCTTTTTTCCCCATAAATACAGATGAAAGAGCAATGAGTGATGTTGCAGGACTTAGACGCTCCAGAGATTCTGATGACTGTAAGCATACACTGGCAGCATGTCCTTGCCCTGCAATCTTAGTTTGCCAAAGAGCTTTCCACAATGTGGCAAATCTCACCAGAGGCCTCCACTCAGGCCCTCGGCCCATAAAAGTAAAAATAAATCTCTCATCTCTTGGAGAATCAGTCTTCCTCAAAATATGAGGAAAACTTAGCAAATAATTCTCAGATATCCTGTCTTCTCCTCTCGGACAGAACTCAAATAATAAACTATTTTGTCACACTCACCTCTCAGATGCATCTCATTTAGAAAGGCCCTCAATCATATGAGGTAACACTTCAAATGGGAGTCCAATGTCAGAGGCAAAAACAGAGGTACCTGGACCTGCTAGGCTGAGATGAGCCTAAGACTACTGCTGTACTTCCGATATTTGAAGCCTTCAAATATGTTTATATGGCATCTTTGGATTCACAACCCCTGGCTTTAAGACTGCTATAACTGGTTCTGTCCATCCCAAATGGCTTCCCAGTATCTATACAAGAATTCAGTGATGGACCTGGCTGTAGTTTCCCTTGATGGTACTAGGGACCTGAAGTTAGCTACAGGCCACAAAATTCTTCAAAATAACAGGGAGAGTAGGTTGCTAGGTACGTTTGAGAAAGTCTACACATCTGCTACCCTCACCTTCAGGACCATACATTCCCATACCTGTATGACTAAATATTAATGAGAAATCCTGAAAGATATTGAAGAGCTGATAAAGGAGATTAAAGAAGACATCCTGAGGGTTTAGATGCCCAGGTTTGACCACACAAACCAGCAAATGGGCAAAAATCTCTTCTCACTAAATCTTACTTCGCTTCTAAGCTATACCCTCTACCTTTTCCTTCACAAACATCTGCCTTTCCTTCCCACCTTTCTTTTACAAATAATCCCTTTTTTCTTCACTGCCTCACACTCAATTCCCTTCTCCAACTCACTTATCTCTCTTCCTTTTCAACCCTAATTCATCTCCTCATGCTATTTCATCTTCTTTCTTTCTTCCAACTATCTTTTATTACTCTCTCACCCCACATCTCCCTCTTATCTACTACCATAAACTAGTTTTGCATCTCTAACACTCTAATATACCCCCATCCCATCTCACCCTCTATAACTTCACACAAATTTGATACCTCCTCTTTTTCCTCTGTACAGTTTGACATAGCCTAACCTACTTCTGATTTTTTTTTTAACTTTCTTATTACTCAACAACTGTTAACTATATACTTCTCATTGCAAAGTAAATGTCTAAATTGGTCTTACTCTTTATGCATCAAATACGAAAGTTATGTACTTACCATAGCACTAGATCCATGTTGTTTTCTCTGGCTCAATGAATGGGTTATCGGATCTGACATCAGCACCTTTTCAAGCTCTTGGGCTCTTCCTTTACCCATAATTCCCTCTTGTCCTTACAATGCCTTAGATCAAGTTTGCCTGCTGATATCCAATACCTCTCCTAAAGGCAATAAAAGGGGCAAAATAGACAGTGATGTGGTCAGGCTGCATATCAGACAAGGTGCTGGCCAGGTTCAATTCAGTAAAGGGGACAGTAGGAGGGAAGGTTGTGCTGGATGGAAAAAGACAACATGGATCTAACGTTATGGTAAGTACATAATTTTCATATCCAATGTTGCATTTTCTATCTCACTAAAAGGATGGACCACATTCCTCAGCTACTAATAGTCTAGGGTGGTCACATGAAAAGGTATAAAAGGGTATTCCAAAGAATGGTGGAGCTGAAGGATGCAGGGGATCTAGAGTGCGTACCCAGCTTATTGTAAGAAACAAGAGTGTGAACAGTAGACCTGGTAACAGCAGCACAAATCTCAACTAAGCACTCTGGTAAGGTAGGCTGCAGAAGCTGCAACCACTCTGGTGGAATGAACTCTTGACTTGTGAAACAGAGACATACCCTTTTCTTTGTAAACAAATTTGATACTATCAGAAAGCCACTCAGACAAAGGAACACTTGTGACATCATATCCCAGTTTGGATCTTGAGATAGAGAGAAAAATGTATCTGTTTTCCTAATTGCCTTTGGCACAATGCAGGTTGAATCTTAAATGGTGGTGAACATCCATCAAATGCAAAATATATTCCCCTTTATTAGAAAAAATTGGAAATAAAACTGTTAAATTAATAGGGTGGTTAAGACAGGCTTTCAAAGTCATGTTTGTATGAAAGGTTGGATTGGTTCAAAAATATATCCTGTCCTTATTAAAAATCAAGTAAGGAGGTTTGCAAGATAAAGCCTATAATTCAGAACTCCTCCTAGCTGATGAAAAGGCCACTAGGAAAGCAGTTTTCCAGGACAGAAATTTTAATTCTGCTGATGTTGTTGGTTCAAAAGGAAATCAGGTTAAAGACTGAAGTCACAAGGTAATATCCTA
Source organism: Protopterus annectens (assembly GCF_019279795.1). NCBI lineage: Eukaryota > Metazoa > Chordata > Ceratodontiformes > Protopteridae > Protopterus > Protopterus annectens. The sequence goes on from NC_056739.1 coordinate 592,335,951, forward strand.
AGGAGGAGATGGATCCATGATAAGAGTGTCTAAGAAGGAAGGCTCCCCTTAAGAAGCCTTTGAGAGTTTCAAAGACACAGTGGAGCTCTGGTTTTCTCCCACATGAAAACAGGATATAACCACTAAATGAACCTTAATGGTAGAGAAGTTAGCAGACTCTTGAAATAATCCTGCCAAAAAAAATACAGAATAAATCGTAAAGGTGCTAAGAAATTATTTAAGCACTTAGGAGAAGGCCCAGATAGTGAACCCCTTCCATTTACTTTTGTAAACCTTTATAGTATTTAGTGTTTGGAATGAGAATAACATACGAATAACTGACACTAAAAGCCTGCATCCTTGCCATCACTGGAACTGGAGGAACCATGTGGTTAGTTTCAGGGCTTTTAAGTCTCAGTGAGGCTGACCATATGGTGAAATAAAAGATCTGAATGAGGGTCCAGAATCCAGGGGGGGATGTTTTGGACAAGGCCAAATTACAGGGAACCAGGCTTGATGAGGACAATGAGAATCAATGTTGCCTTACACCGAATGGCTTTCAGAACAAATTTTGTTTTATGGGGAAATGTGTAAAGGAGATCAGGTGGAAGAGGCAATTGTGAGGTACTGCATCCCTCTGTGGTTTTCTTTCTTGACAGATCAGGCAAAAGTATCTGCTGCACTTGGTGTCCAGGTGGGATGGGAAGAGACTGCAGCATGGCTGGCTCCTGTGACTGAAAATCATCATTGCTAGTGACAGGTTAAGAGACTACTCGTGAGGCAGAAGAAGAATGGATCTGCTTAGTTTGTCTGCCAAAACAATGAAGCTATCCAGGATATCCTTTGCCACTTGAAGGTGTTGGGAAAACTTTGCCCATTCCTATTCACTCATGGCTTCCTGACATAATGGGCACGAACATGCTACCCCTTGTTTTTTGAGGGTCTATATTACACTGACAAACGCTTAAATGTTCGAATCTCTAAAGGTCGACCTTTAGAGATCGAACATTTAAGTGTTCGAAAATGTAATAAAACAAAGCAAAAAAAAAAAAAGTAAAGTGAAAGGGTATTAGCAGGGGGGCAAGCCCCACTGCACCCCCCCCCACACCCGCGCTACTTAAATATACAAACTCCGAGATCTCACTTCAGTGCACGGCAGAGTGGAAACGGGAAATTTACCATTCCCTACACTGTATCGTGATCTTGGAGTTGGTATATTTAAGTAGTGGGGGGTGTGGGGGGGGGGGTTGCCTCCCTGCCAACACCTTTTAGTACTTTTTTTTTTTTACTTTTATTTTTTTTTAATTTCTAAAGATATTCGAACACTTAACTGTTCGATCTCTAAAGGTCAGCCTTTAGAGATTCGAACATTTAAGCGTTCGTTTATCTAATATAGACCCTTTTTTGATACACCAGACCACAGCTATGTCATCCTTCTGTATGGATATACACCCTTGGGGAGGAGGTCCTGCAAGGCCTGCAACAATAGCAGGACAGCTCTCATCTCCAAGACACTGATGTGAAGTTTGACCTCTATTGTTGACTACATGCCTTGAACAGTCTTCCCTTCAAAATGCCACACACACCCAGAAGGGAAGCGTCCCTGGTCACCGTGACTTTTGGGGATGGAAAAATGAAAGATCAGCCCCAAGTCATTAGTGGAGAGGTTGACGACCAAAAGATGTAATTCCTATATATACTGAAGTAAGACGTATGGGGAATTGCACGAGCATTGGACAAAGACGGTCCATTGCAATACCCTTATGTAATATCTTGCCTGGGGCACTAGTATAGTGGATGTGGCCACTGATCCCAGAACTTGAAGAATCAGTCTTGCTGGGGGATTTGAAGGAGACAGGACCTCGTAAGTCTGGTAATGAAGAGAAAGTTACTAGCGAGTCGGGTGGTTTGGCAATTTGGGAAGTCAGGACCAGGTGGGACCCTATGAATTCTACTGTCTATGTCATCAGCAGCCTTTTATTTTTGTTCACAGTGATCAACAAGTGATAACAGAAATGGAGCTAGAAGTCCTTGGACTGAATAAGCAGATCCTTGGTGGTCTGGTACTGAGCCACTCTAGGCAGAGGAACACCCGGACCCCTTGTAGACCAAGACACACTGCCACTACTGCCATTCATTTGCTGAACAACCTAGGGGCTGTAATGACACCAAAAGGCAGTGCTCTGAACTGGAAGTGACTGGCTCTCAGCCTTAAGTGGAAAACTTTCTAGACTGCCTTGTTATTTTGATGTGATAGTAGAGATCCTAAAAGTTTATCAAGTACCTATTTCTCTAATGGACACAGATAACCTGTAAATGGTTCATCTCCCAGGCTCATGCTTACACTTATCAAGGGTATCAGAACTTGTCAGAGATTTGGGATGAATGGCTAGGCTTAAAAAGGCCCTTATGGTTGTTAGCCTAGTAAACACCTACGAACCTATGAACCTACATCTAGTCATTTGTTCTCAGAAGAGGCAGAATAGACTGAACCATGACCTTCTGGAATTCTGCTTGTTTCACAAACTGATCGAGGCAACTGAGAATCAGAATAGGCCTGAGGTCCCTGGTCTTCATTGGAACTAAAAAGAATCTTGAATAGACTCCGAATCCTCCCTGGTCTGGTGGACCTCCTGGACGACTCACTTTTCTAGCAGCTTTGAAACTTCTGCTGCAGCCAATTTTCTTTGACTGGCTGGAACATCAATAATGCTTTTCTTGTCTACTGGGGGGAAGCAAAGGGAATAATGTAGCCTCTGGTGATTATCTTCTGCATCCAATGGTCTTGGTGGCTAGGCAGCAGAGATAACTGCCCCACCACCAACTGCCTACAGAGTGCTGCAGTCAAGCAACTGTTCTGGAGTGCTGCAAGGATTTCTTGTCAAAGGGACCTCAAAATCCTTGATTATGCACTCTGTCTCTGCCCCTTGGGCATTGTCCATTAAAGGTGTTTCTCCCTCTGCCGCATGATTGGGGGGGGGGGTTGTCACCAGAAGAATCCTTAGCAAAACTCTTGCAATGGAGCCATTACTTGTTTTCACTATTTTGGTTTGAGGAATAAGTGCGTGGGGAGGGTTTGAAAATAAATGTATGCCTATCGTAGAGTTTTATCCTCCTGCTAACTTGTGGTGAGTGTATCTTTAACTATGGGTCCAAAAATGTGTGGAACTGTTAAAGGGAGCCTTGACAAAGGATATCTTGAAGTTCCCCGCAAAATCGTAGAGAAGCATGCCATAGAATAACAATGCTAATGCCTGCTGCTTTTGATTGGCCATTAGCTACACTGGAGAGAAATTTTATGGACATGATAGACATTGACTGAAGGACAGACTGCTATGATTCCACAGTGTTCTATATATCAGCAAGCAAGTTACCAAACAGAGATTTGGAAAGCTCCTTGGGTCAAGACCCTCTGGAAATGAGTTATATGGCTAGATAATTCAATGCACCAAGAGCAAAAGTTAATGAAGAGCAAGTCCACTTTTTGCAAATCTGTCCGACACTTCAGACTTGCTGTTAGGAGGATGGACAGATGTGCTCGTCTCAGAAAGCTCCTTTTTGTGGCTGCCACAATCACTCCAGCATCAGCAACAGGACCTTTGCTCAAATAAGGCCTATTCCTAGGAGATACAAATATTTTGCTTTTTTTTGCCTCAAGGAATATAAACTCCTCTTAGGAGGAAGCTTTGGTGGACCAATCTCCCCTTTGTTTCATTAATTCAAGAATGTCTCTGAAAAGTACATCTTCCAGGGGAGTTTGTGGGGACATTTCCCTTTCACTGAAGTCAGTATCTTTGGTGCAAGACTCCTGAGGGGAGTCCAGATGTCTCCTCTTGCAAATCTAATTCCTATGCCCTTCATTGATGGAAGGCTCCAGAGATGGCTTGGAACCCAAACAAGAACTGGCCAAGTGAGATCCCTCGAAACATACTGGGGTTGGCTGTCGATTTGACTAAATGAGTGGAAGGAGAAGCAAGAAGATCCATAAGAGATCGGGATGGCATTTAGTGCTCGCAAGAAACCTCTTCTCTTGACCTAGAGAGAACTCTCTCAAAAGCCTTGAAGCCAAAGCTGAAGTAGTTGCCAAGGGAGATTCCTTAGGGCTTGGAGATCCTAATAAATGAATATCCTTGGTCCAGATCTGACTCTACTCTGAAGCTGATATCAGAGCAAAGCTGTATAGTTCTGAAGCATTCATCTTGAATGCTTCAGAACTATACAGCTTGGCTCTGATAAAATGTCAGAGCTGACCCCAAATCTCAGGACTAGGCCCTGACTTCTTAGCTCTGAGACCCTTCACAATCCAACTGTGTCAGAGTCCAGATGGTAAGAGAAACCATTGGAGTTGAACCCAAACAAGCTCTCGGCTCCAAGGTTCTCCCATAGGTATTGCTCTGAGCCATAAGCACTGGATCCAAAGAACAGACAAGAGAAGGCGATACTACAAGGGTATCATCAAGACCTGTCTAGAACCCCACGATGGGGAAAGCTCTGGGAGAACCTCCATCTGGATCTGTGTCCTACGAAATCTTCACGTCATCCTCTCAATGTCAGCTGACAGGCTTCTTGAAGATAGTAAGAACCAGAAGGAGATGGCCACAGTAGGTGGATTGGATAACCCGCGACTCTACCTTTTTTGGAGGATTGGAGAATGGAACAGAGGTTTGATTGGCTCTGGAGAAATTCTGCATGGAAGTGAGGGTGGTGATCTGAACTGGTTCCCAGATAATTATTGTATCTGACTGTCTACATGTCTTCATCGCCAGTTTGGAATGACCCGAACGTTTCTCCTTCAGTTTATCTTTGCCCTTTCCTTGGATCTCTCTCTTTCTCTCTCCTATCTTTCTCTTCTGAAGTTTTAGCCTTGTCCTCTGCGTTCTTCACTGAAGGGGAAGCAGAAGTTGCTACTGAAGTGGCCGATTCTCCTACTTGGGCAAGGAGAAGGTCCTTTAGAACAAGCTTATTTCAGTGACCTATAAGACCCCTTGCTCCAAAAGAAGCATAAAATTCACATTTTATATCAAGGTGGGCTACCCCCAAACAACAGCCAAAGCATGCGAGTCTTGGGGGAGTCTTGTGCTCACAAGAGGTCCAATTTCTGAAACTAGTGGTCTTGTCACTCATTATGAATTCCATAATGCACTAACAGAACAACAATAAGAAAACAGCAAAAGATTAAACGACAATAACAATAATGCAGCAATAATAAGAAGCACAAATCACCAAATCACTTAACTATGAAAGATCAACAGTAACCACTAACCAGATTACAAGGTAAGAAAGCATTTTTTTCTTAAGGTATGGAAGAAGGGAAGGAAGAAACTTCCCAAAAAGGCATTAAATAACAAGAAAGCTAAACTAGCCGAAGTCAGTGGCAATATTTATTATCTATGCCAATTAACTCCCCAAAATTTAGATTACAGTATTAGTATTTTTACTTTTCTCTCAGATTATTTTAAGGGCAAAATGGAATTAAGGGTAGAGGAGGAGCCTAACCCTCAATATAATAGCTTGAAAAGGTGAAAATGTCGGATCAGACTGGATCTGATAATCCATCTACTGAGTCAAATGGAAAAAACAAAATTGGATCTATTATTATTTTGCTTACTTAACACAAAACACCAACTTTTATAACTTGTATCACTTGCCTATCTGTTACATCCTTAAAGAATGTCACTCTAATTTATGTACATACCTATGAATATTACTGCATTTCACTTGTTTGTAATCTAAGTATTTCTTTAATGTATGCATATGGAGTTTTTCTTCCCAGGCAATTGCTGAAAGGGGGGTTTGCACAGCCCATTCAGACTGTCCTCATCAACAAGAACAATGAATAAAATAAAAAAGTACAAATCTGATGTTGTAGAAGTAACAGGATCTGTTATTAAGAGACATGCCTTGATGAAAAATCAAGCACTGCCAAAGAAAAGAGGCAGCTAGCTAGTGTGGCCATAGATAGGAAAAATCCTATTTAGTGCGCCCATATAGGAAAGTTAGTTATTAGTCAACACAAGGGGAAATGTTAAAGAACTTCTTCTTCTTCTCATTCCCAAGTACTGTAGAAATTATATGTTCAAACAATGGCCCTTCTATCAACATTAAACCAAAGCTTCACACACAAGACCCTTCCAGAAGAAAAACTAACAAGGCAAGAAAAAAGAGCAAATCAGGGAGGTTTTCTAACAATAGCCAGGGTCATCTGAGCAATCTGTGAAAAGCCCCACCCTTCATTCCCCCACCTCAGCTACCTCCTACCTCCTGAGAGGTCAACTGACTTTTCAAAGCAAACCGGGCAAAGATTATCTCAAACAAGTGGAGCTTGGTCAATATCTTTTCAGGTTACAGAACAGAATTCACTATCTTCCTTTCATGAGGATGGATGTGATCCCAGCATTTCTCACCCTCCTTGACCACATCCTATCTTAGGAAACACAGAAAGGGATCATCTAGAAGACCAATAGAAAATATTTTACTCCAGAGTCTTCCTGGTTCCCAAATAAATTGTCAAAGGATGGATATCCTGGAAGTCTGAAAAGTAAACCTCTTATTAAAGCTACCAAGTTCAAAATAGTTACACCGCAGTCCTATCTCTCCTTACTGATGCCCAGCACATTCATGGTCACTACAGACCTCAAACACTCCTATCCACATGTTCCTATACGCAGAAAGTACAGGAGATTCCTTTGGCTCAGGGCAGGGGCTTCCCCTTCCATTTTCTGTTCTTGTCCTTAAGCTTTCCACTGCTCTCAAGGTTATCACAAAATGTTTTGTCTCAGTGGTGACTTCTCTAAAGATGTTCATTCAGAACTACTTTCACTTGAATGGCAGCAACCTTCATTCCATTTTTTTTAAACACCCTTATTAAATTCTCACATTTTAAAAAACACAGGTACACGTAAAATAAAAACAAACAAAAAAACTATATATACCTATACATATATCTCTACATATATATATATATATATACATATATATATATGATTCACTTTATAATCTTGAAATACTGAAATATCGAATTTCAGTATCTCGAGACTATAAAGCCAAACTTCCAAATTATCAAAACCCCATAAGCGCAAATCCAGAAA